>NC_047065.1:10141703-10755533 GCF_902459465.1 Asterias rubens | reverse complement strand
GGTGATCCCCAGACCGTTCCATTTTCCCTCGCCTTCGCCTTGAGAAAATAGAATGCTCCGGGGATCACCCAGGGAGTCGTAGTTATAACCATAGCACTCGAAGCAGTCAATATTTGTACATCATCGCATACCAAGTATGAAGCTTGAACGAACATAGAAAATTTGCTGTGAATATTGTGAGCCTGCAATTAATCACATGCAGAGAAAGTTGTAAATGAAATGTACTTGTTTATTTTATTTCATTCAGATATTGATAATTATAAAAACAAGGAACCCCCTACTGCATTTTCAACAATATAGGGTCCACACAAAAACATCAAGAAGTAGTTTTGACTCGGTTTGTGGTGTATGGGGGTGGAGTGATAACAGAGCTAATGCCCCAAGAACCTCAGGTCAGTACCAATTGAAGGCAGAAAGTTGCTAACACAGTCATCAGAATTATAACATAAGAAA
The DNA here is from genome assembly GCF_902459465.1 of Asterias rubens. Classification (NCBI taxonomy): domain Eukaryota; kingdom Metazoa; phylum Echinodermata; class Asteroidea; order Forcipulatida; family Asteriidae; genus Asterias; species Asterias rubens. The sequence continues at coordinate 10,755,080 of NC_047065.1, read as the reverse complement.
AGTTTCAGCAGGTACCTACAACCAATATCAGGAATAGATGAAACAATCCGAGTCAGATCCTGGCAAGTGGGCAAATTGTGTGTTGCAATAGACCCTTCCCATGAATGATGTAAATTGCACGTAGCTCGTGCGCACTAACGTTTTGGTTGACAAAATGAGGGAACATCGCGCTGTTTTGTACACGGCTAATGGGTGCGTGGTGCAGACGCGATTGCGCGTCTGCTTAGAGCACAACTCTAAGGCGTTCGCCAACCAACAGGGTCTGTACGCATGCGTGAATGTAATTAGCATATTTCATGGGAAGGGTCCATTACAGTGACAATCTAGAATTTGTCAGCCATTCTACATATGTGGTTATTGTGGAATTCACCAAATACCTTAACTTGAGCATCTAGATGCTGAGCAAACTTTGAAGAAAACCCCTGTAGATGTGGAAGGGTGATGAGAAATCGTAGAGTCAATGCTATCTGAGATAGCATCCATTTGTTTACAGTTTTTGCATCATGCATGCAGTCATACCTACCAAACAGTTTTTCAAATCAGCATACGCCGTTCTGATTCTTTTGGTAGAATCTGGGATCATCATTTTGGACTCCTCAAGGACCTCTTGCTGTACAATGAAACAAAAATAAGACAAAAAAGATTGTTAGTACATGAGGGGAAATCTTGTGAGACTGGTCCAATTTGACTTTGCTTCACTGCGTAAGCAAAGAATTGACACATCAGAAGCGCGGATATTATCTCTCACATAAAGCATATTTCACAGCTTAGCAGGGATATTTTTGCTTGTGCGCGGGGAAACTTATCATATGTCATCTTTGCTTTGAACTTGCACAGATATTTCAGCGCTTGCTCTAAGCGGAGAATGGTGGTTGTATAATAAATGGGCAGAGTTTGGTTGTAGCAGACGGAGCCATAAAACTGGGCCGTGTTCTATAGGGGAAGTTATAGCTTGACATTGATGACAGTTTTGGTCTCTGCGACGTACACATACAAATACAGAGTCAGATACAGACATTCAATGCAGAAATCGTGCCATTGAAATGTTTCATAAGTAGGATAGGAGTATCCTACAAAATTATGTGTTTTTAAACACGTATAATAATATCAATTGAAAGCTTTAGGATGGTTTAGCTTAATTCCTATCATAAAAAATATTAAAATTCTTTATTAATGAACCACGTGACTCTCATTTGCATATTTAAATAGGAAATCTTTGCAGCATCATATCTCAAGAACTTCACGGCCGATTTTTCAACTGTTTGTTGTTAAAGACTCCTTGGAGGTTGGAGATTAATTTGAAAAAACTGTGACCTCAAGTTGACCTCTACTTCCGCATCAACCGGAAGTGGGACCATATCTCAAGAACTATACAGCAGATTTTCAAACTCTTTTCAGTTATAAACTCCTTAAGCATAAAATATTAACTTTAAAAAACCGTAACCTCAAGTTGACCCCTACTTCCTGGTCAACCGGAAGTGGGACCATATCTCAAGTACTATACAAAAGATTTTCAACTTTTTTTTCAGTTTTAGACTCCTCTGCATTAAAAATAAACTATGAAAAACCCTGTGACCCCAAGTTCACCTCTACTTCCGGGTCAACCGGAAGTGGGACCATCTCAAGAACTACACAACCGATTATCAATTTTTGTTAAGTTATAGACTCCTTGGGCATTCAAAATTAGTTTGAAATAACATTGACCCCATGTTGACCTTTACTTCCGGGTCAACCAGAAGTGAGCCCATACATGTATCTAAAAAAGTACAAAGCCAATGTTCAAACTTCAGTTACAAACTCTTAGGCAATAAATATTAGCTTTGGAAAACTGTGACCCCATGTTGACCCCATGTTGACCTCTACTTCTGGGTCAACCGGAAGTGGGACTGTATATCAAGAACTACACAACCGATTTTTTTTTTTTACTTTTTCAGTTATAGACTCCTTGGCATTGCAGATTAGTCTTTGGTAGCTGTGGGCCAATGTTGACCTTTACTTACGGGTCAACCAGGAAGTGTGACCTTATATCAAGAGCTACACAACTTTTTTGAAACCTTTTTTCAGTTATAGATTCCTTGGGCAATGAAGCACATAATCCAAGCAAAACAACATGGAACGGCTTCGTGTTTGTTCACAAACACTTAATGTCTAGTTAATTATTAAAATGCATATGGGTAGAAAAGATGTTTTAAAAGTAGAATAGAATGAGCGACACAAGTATGGCTTGAAATTAGGTGGTTTTCCTTTTACTTATTCGAACTAACATGGTCTGCAAGTCAAAATTTGACTAGTTCTAAAACATCATTCTGACCATGCGTTTCATAACAGGCATGTGGTGTTATCAAAATATACTTGCAATGGTTAAGGTTAAAAATTGGAATGGCACCGTATTTATCAAACTTGTTGCATCTATGATCTACATATGTCTCGATGAATACAGAATAAAGATATTTCAGATAAATTTATTTGAATACAGATTGTTTGGGTTTTTGCATTTTGTTGTCTTAGTGTTTTTTTGTGTAACAAACATATCAAAATCTCTAATAAATAATACTTTCAATATGATGGTTGTATACATTGTAAACAATTGGCTGTGTACTTCAAAATAAACTTAATCACATGTTATAATATTGCAAAACCATAATACCAAACTTTGTCCATTGAGATGAAAACACAAAATCTGCTCACAGTTTGAATATTTACATCATGTGTTAATTTAGGAATAATAATTTAGTACACATATTTACTTGTTGACAACAGGAAATATTGCCATTTGTCAAACATGTTTTTCATAAATCACGTGTACATGAAAGTGATTGATTCTACAAACACAGCAACTAGGTACTGTTACTCTATTTCCAGCACCATTCTGACACAACACATGTTGTCTGTGTAGGCTGGCTGGGTGGCAAAGTCATCTGTTGTGTACATCATGCTCCCCTGGTGTACATGGCCCAATTTCATAGCGCTGCTTAGCGGCCGATTTTGTGCTTACTGTGCAATTTCTTTTTTATAGCGCTGCTAACCGTAAGCACACGAAAAGGCATGCTAACCTTCCGGTGCTTACCGCACAAAAATAAATGACGTCACAATGCAAATCTACGGTAAACACGCAATATGGCCGCCAAATTTGTTTGCTAACCTGTGAAATACGCTAAGGCTTAAGCAAATTTTTCTGCTGCAGTAAGCACGCAAATTTGCTTACCGTTAAGCAGCGCTAAATTGGGCCCATGTCATTCTGGTGATGTCGTGCCAACTCTAATGGTGGTCCAGAACAAGGTGTCTGAAGATCTGTTCAAATATAAACACAAACAATTTTGAAACAATTAACAAAATAGGAAAAGAGAAAACCGGGCAAGAAAAAAAAGAGGAAAAGATTATATTCCAATACTTTTGTACACAGAAAGTGAAGGAAAAAAAGAGGAAAATCAAAACCAAAAAAGAGGAAATCAGCTGAAAAGAGGAAGTCTCACATGCCTGACACATACATGTAGGTACTGAACAAGTATGCCATTGATTGACAGTATGAAATAATCAGTCTCTTACTGCAATGTTTGAGAAGCATTAATCTGGCCTTTACATAAATGTAATCTCTCCCGTTGTGTTGGCATCTCCCTACAGTTTGTACAAACACACCAGCTTGGCATGAGCTTTGCGCAGGTGGATGATGTGGAGGTGCCGGGTTTGAGGTCTCCAAGATGGTTACGCCAAGTCCTGGCATTTGCTAACAGAGTACCTTCAATAAGTCCTTCCGGGCTTCTTCCCCTAGATCTTCAGTCAGTATCTGAGAAATTGATAACCATCATATAAATGATTAGTTCTCAACAATGTTATTTTTTATTGTTTGAAAGGTCACACTTCTTTGAAAGAATTTGGGTTGACTTGGGTACAAGTTGACTTGGGTTGGGTGCAATACTTTGGGTAAGAGTTCACTTGGGCAAGAGTTGACCCATTCCCTTTGAAACACATTTGGTTGAAGGAGGATGGTACATTGAGCATACCCCCCCCCCAACTGCATAAAAAGAAAATAAAATTTTCAAAACATTAAAAACATGTAATAAATCTGTACTATTTTTAATTTTAAAAGGAACTTTTACGATTTTTACAAAAACAAAAAAAAACACCTGTTTTTAATTGTAGCATAAATGTAAATCATGCCTATCATTTAGGATGCTGACACTCAATTAAAATGTACCGAGTAAATAGAGTTACAAAATTACATGCTCGTCGTAGTACATGTACGTACTCTCACAACTCACATGCCAAACTATATTGGTTTGACAGTGCTGCTGACATGGCTGTGAATTTACGTGTCATGTTCACAATAACATGATAATAACTAACATTGATAAACAACCACGGTCCTTTCTCTCGGTTAGTCCCATGACATTATTCTTACCCTGATTGACGAGGTGTCCGTCCTTCTTTTTGGACGTGTCTTCATCTTTGTGTGTAGAGCAAGGAGCAGAATCTGTGGGTTTTTTGCGATCCATTTTGACACGAACAACACGGTGTGTTTGTCATGTTTTACATTTCACACAATGTCGTGAGGTTAAGAATGGTATGTTACCATCGCCAACGGCGCCAGCCTAACTGCTGTTCATCAGTTCATCGCGCATAAAAGGACGATCGTATTGACGGCTTGAAATACGTATACATTTCGCGGGACATGTATGTGGGGTCAGAGGTCAGTGTTTTTTTTGTATTCGCTAATTATAACACATTAAATGGGTTTTATTGCAAGAACAACTCTTAATATGTATAAGGAACACCCCCAAACGTGATATTTTGTGAAGTTTGAAGGCAACGTGTTCCTTTAAACCGTACGATAGGGAGGGAACAGGACATGCAGTGTAGTGACCAGAGAGTACAAATCTTAACTATTATGCCTGAAACAGGAGTTGAATGAAAAACAGGAGTTGTTCAGACAAACCAGTTTTCTGTGCTTGAGGTGCTCTTAAAAGCACATCTTGCAGGTAGCATGAGGTGAATGTTGATGGATTTTTCAGCAGGCTGCCTGTATAATCTCTGGATTGGCCACCCCCTGAAAAAGAGCTAAAGAGGTAGTTATACTCCTTGTTCGGTGAGCTCGGATTGGAACCTGGTTAGCCTCCGGCGTTTTGTTCCGAGCCTTAATGTCTTTGGCGTACTCGAGGCTTGCAGAGAAGGTCTACCCATAGCCAGCTGAGATGTCATTTGCATCTGTGGTGGCTGAGAGTAACAGTTCTTCCAGAGTCGGTAGAATGGGCATGGCCATAGTAGTATGCATGTCGCACCTTTCCACGCCAGTAACGGTTCACCTGGCAGAGCTGATGCTGGTTGGTCATGCGCTACTTGGAGGACCAGGCATTGACCCAGGAGGTTGAATGGCAGCAGGCTCTGGAGTTGTTGGTAGGCTTATAGCTTCAACAATCCACCGGGAAATCAAAGTTGTCGAGGCCGCATGGTATGGCCGAACTTTCGTGATGAATAGCTGCATTGTGTCTACCCGCAGTCCCTTCGTCTGATCGAAGAGGCTGCTAGCAAAAAGGCTCTTTTGACTGTCGTCAGATGAAGAGAGCAGGTTCCAGCTGGTTCAAAGGGACAATTTGACAAATGGAGAAGTACGCTTCCAAGGTCACAGGAAGGAGTTGGCCTTTTAGTGGGTGGTCTGTCAACAAACATGCCCTACAGAAGATGTGAAATGGAAGTGTTGTTAGAACGATTGGTGTTATCGTCAAACCCTCTATGTATGTGTATTAACACCAATTAAAGACCTGTAGCCACGAATGGTTGTAATTTGGAGGCCTGATTGAAACAGGTGAAGACGAAAATCCCCAACCTCTGTTAAAGATGCAGAATGGGGACTGAAGCCTTTCTTGTTGCACCATTTGATGTTATATTGTAAGGGATTGTCAGATGTTCTTCTAGTTGATGTCTACTCTTGGCTGCCAAGGCTGCAGCATCTTCTGAAAGGCCAGCTGTTCGGAAGTTAGATTTTATAGCATCCAGGACACAGATGGAGACTGTCCGGGTCCGGATGTAGGAACTTTGTGACTCTTTGTGTCAATAGGTCAGGACGCTTCGGTAGGATGATGGAAGATTGGATTAGGAGATCGAGAATCTGAGGGATCCACACCTGCCTTGGCCAAAGAGGGGCAACCAGAGTTATCTTGCAGTTCTGTCGTTTCATCTTTTGCAGTACTCGAGGTAACAGTGAAATTGGGAAAAAGCGTACCACAGGAGGCCTGTCCAATCGAGGCTCAGGGAGTCCAACGCCCAAGCTAGAGGATGAGCGTGACGTGTGCAAGCGGTTGGAAGCTGGTGGTTGAGATGGGATGCAAACAGGTCTATGTGAGGTGTGCCCAGAATATTTATTATTTGTCGGACTGTGGGACGGTGGAGGGACCACTCTGTTGGCACTTCTCGACCCCGTGAGAGTGCATCTGCGATGACGTTCTCTTTCCTGGATAGATGGTGCGCCTGTAGTCATATCTGATGAGGAATGCACCACTTCAGAAGTTCCCACGTGTGCATGCAGAGGGAAGGTGAGTGGGTACCCCCTTGGCGATTTATGTAGGAGACCACCGTGGAATTGTCCGTCTTTATAAGCACTGTACGGTGTATGACTCTGTTCTTCATTTGCTGAAGAGCCCTTTGGACTGCTAGAAGTGTCAGTAGGTTGATGTGAAGTAGCTTTTCCACAGGTGACCAAGTTCCCGCCACTGAAAGATCATCCAGGTGGGCACCCAAACCTGAAAGTGAGGCAACCGTTGTCAGTGTCACTGATGGAGTGGGTTGAGGAAATGTTGTGCCGCAGGGAAGGTTTTGATGAAGAAGCCACCTTTTGAGATGGGATGGATGAAAGAGTTGACCGGAACTGGTTTGGTTATGGCATCTGTTCGAGTAGGCGGAGCCAGGCTCTGGCTGGGAGCATTGATGAAGAAAGGAAGATTTGAATGTATTCCTTTAGGGTGAGGCAACGTTCCATAGTGGGGGAGGCTTTCCCGGTCGTTAAGTTGAGGGATGCTACTAGAAATACTGGGCTTTGGGATGGAACTAGAGAAGACTTCTCTACGTTGATGATGAACCCAAGTTCCTGTGTAAGCTAATGGACATTGTCAAGCTTCGAAAAGTGTCAGGGTAAGTGGGGCCCACGATCAGCCAATCCTCCAGGTACATAAAAATGTGAATCTGCTGTTGACATAGAGCTGCTGCAACGACTTTAGTGATTCTTGTCAAGACCCTTGGAGCAGTTGAGAGGCCAAATGGGAGGCATCGGAACTGGTAGGTTTTGCGTCAGTAGGTGAACTGGGTTTTTCTCTGGTGATGTGTATGGATGGGTACATGGAGGTAAACATCCCTTAAGTCGAAAGAAGTTGCCCACCAACCCTGGGGGAGAGATTGTAGGACAGTTCTTAGTGTTTCCATCGGGAAACGCTTGGGTCGAATGAAGGCATTGAGGGGCCATAGGTTGATGATCGGTCACCACTGGTTGAGTTTCTTGGGAGCCAGAAAGAAGGTCAATATGAAACCTGGACCAGTATTGTGAGGAAGAGGGAGAATAGCCTTCTTTTCTAGCAGGAGAGCGTTCTCTTTCTCTAAAATCCTCCACCGAGCAGAGTCCTTTGGGACGGGAGTGGGTCGGTTGGGAAACCTGAGAGGTTGAGGTGGAGGACTTGCAAACTAGAGTTGGTAACCTGAGGAAAGGGTTTGAAGGACCCAATAATCTGTTGTGATTGAAGTCCATTTCTGAGCAAAGTCTGACAACCGACCCCCTACCGGTCCCAGAGCCAGTGGGATATGTGGTAAATGGCATGTAGAGTCATTGTTTCTTGGGTCCTCTAGGCCACTGCCTCTTGAAGGAGTGGGTTGAGCCAGAGGCTGTAGTGTTAAATGTAGAGGGTTGGGAGCGATAACTGGGCTTGCCTGACGAGCGAGTAAAGTTGGTTCTGGGGCGACAAAAATTAGATTGGTTGGAGCGACGAAAAGACCCCTGGTTGATTTTCCTGCCCTTGTCGTTGGTGCGGGAGGGCAGCGAAGAATTGATTTTCTCATCAGTCTTTAGACGCTTAGCCTCTTAAAGCATGACCTTGTCATATTTATTTGCGAAGAGATCACTCCCGAGGTAAGGTAGTTCTTCTACAAGTTCTTTAGAGCCCTTTGAGGGCCATTAGAACTGATCGAAGACAAGCGACCAACGCATGGAAGTCGCCATAGCAGAACTGGTTTACAAAGGTCAGTAGACATGAACCGAGGCAGTCGTCAAGAAATCTAAACATTACTGGCTGGAGTTCTGGATCCACTGTCCCAGGGTCCTCTGAAGCCCGAGCAAGAGTGTCTGACAGAAAAATAGACAGGTTGGAAATCGTAAACGGAGGTGTCCGGAAACTGGACTGCTTGCCTATAGTGTGTCTAACGCTACATGCGACGTTTCTAAAGCTTGGGAAAAAAACACTTGACACTATGGGCGCTGTAAAAAGAAGGACTTATTTGTGTGTACACACTGGACCTGCAGTGCTAGGAGGGGTGCTTTGTTTTTGCTTTGCTTTGGTAATGCCAGCTCACAGGGAGTTACTCATCATCTCACTAAATGGGGTCAGAGAACAAGAACTTAAGGTAAACCCATCCAAATCACAAGGATGGTATCCCACCTTGGTTCCTAAAAACATTTGCAGATCAACTAGCACAAATTCTTCAGGATTTGTTTCAGTTGTCAACAGACTCTGGCCAGGTCTCCAAGGTTGGAAGGGGTGTTACTGCACTAGTCAAAAAGGGAAGTAGAACCCATCCAGCGGATTATAGACCAGTTTCTCTCCCATGTCTGGCACAGGAGAGGTTCCCTCTTCAGTGAAGACACTTTGGAACTGACTTTTTAGAATCATTTTTAAGGTCACCAATGCCTTGGTTATCTTGTCGAAATTTGGAGATGAAGTTCCAAAATGACTTCAGTTTTTCTCAAAAAGGTCGTTGTCAAGAATTCTTCACTGATGTACAATGTACATGTACATACAAGGTGGAGTGAGCAGATTTGAGACTCTTGTGGGCGATTTTTCTTGCCTCACAAAACTTCTGCGATTTTTCCCAGAACAAACTAAAAAGATCTCTTTTCGTAGAACAATTTGATGATCGCCTACGTACATCACTTTGCAAGACGTGTTATTATCTACATATAGTAAGGAAAAAGAGTTACAGGTTATGGGTGTGGAAAAATGAATCCAAAAAATTATACCAGTCACACCCTTGGCAAGCCCATGAGCATGAAGAGTTTAATTAATGTTTCATTTGTTTGGTCATCAATGTCACAACAGTTTGCATGAAACCATACGTCACAATGGTCGCATTGAACATCTTTGTGCTCATGTGCATGTATATTAATAGATGGCTTTGAGTGAGGATTGAAATTTAAGCTGAAGATATTGAGATATTGTTGAGTGACATTGAAGGACTGTAGACAAGGCTACTGAAGCCAGTACTGAGTCCAGAGAGAACGTCGGAAGGGCCAGAGTTAAGACTTTAAAGTATCCCAAACCTAGCTGACAGTGACGGCCAAACTAGTATCAGTATCAGTTTGTTTTAATTTATTACATCAAGTAATTTGTTAATATTAAAACAAGTTTGAAAATAAACCGAAACCAAATACTGTAGTAACTTACCTGAAAGGAGACTGAAATTAATACAGCCACTGAAGTGAATTGGTATTTTGACAAGTCCACAGGGACAGAATTGTAAAATGAACAAAGCGTTCAAGGAAGAGAGTTCTCAGAAAACCGTGATTTCATAAGAAGCTTCTTGAATTCAAACAATGAAATAATATTGTATAACCAAACATTACATAATTTTGTTTTGATATAATGTTCATATAAATGCCTGTGAATAAATTTGAATGTTTAATATAACTTGTACAGTTTAAGTGAATAAGACAACTAAAGGATTCTGGTTTGGGGAATTATTTCTGAGTTTTTTAAACTTGGTTCTAACAGACAGAGACACCAGGGCTTAAGTGTAACAGTCCTTGTAATGACAAGTAACATACAGCTAAAAAAGCAGTGAAAATTCTGTCAAAATTGATTGACTCGTAAATAAAAAAATAAAAAACATAATGTGGACCGTAAGCCGCAGCTAATAATGAACTGATTTGTAGGCCTTCAATCCTCAGCTTAAACACCGACATATACACATTTTAAATGCGTCCTACAAAAAGGAACCACAACTATCTGGTGAAAACTGTTGGACAAAAGACTATGGCAAAACTTTTCAAGGCATTGGGTATAGGGGTGGGGTCACCTATGTACATGTACCTGTTTCCTGATGTCATATTGATCTTCATTGTTTGTTTTCATCTTCTCTACTTTAGCAGTCTGTTCAATGACTTCCTTTTCATACATGGCCTTCTCCTTTATGAGCCTGTTAAATTAATCACAGTACAACTTTTTAAGTTACAGGGAGTGCATTTGTATAGCTTGAGTAATCGTGGCAAATATATACTGTTTGTATTATTAATTTATTCTTAAATGTTTCTGAAAATAAGAGATGTTTCAGTCCATTAAAAGCAATCAAGGTACGTCTATGATTAACAAATAAGTTTAAATCTTGGCGACATGGGTGCAACATAGTACGTCATAAACTGGATGCAGTCTCTTTCATGGCATTTTTACATCTTCTATGGTTATTGCAATACAGTGTGTACCTTTATGGGTTGAGAACATACTTAATGTAAGGGGGGAGTCTACGACGACGACGTGAAGCTAGTATCTTTAGCTGTTCAGATGTAGTGGTCGGAACAGCTATTGAAATCATCAAGATTTTTTATTTGCTTTTATTATGATTAATATTATTATTCTTTCCTCCTCCTAAAAGCCCCTAGGTTTAACCAGGGCATTTTGTTTCTAGCAAAAGTCATACTTGGCTTCGTATTAAAGAGTCAGATTCTATATCATATTAAAGCTTAGGTCTTGAAGTACTGGCGAAATAATAAGCTTGAATTAATTATTTAATTAACTAAGTTATAGTGACATGAATATTTCACTAGCCAATCTTTAGACCACCATATCTCAAAAAGTAAACGTCCGATCGTCAAACTTTTTTACGATTTTATACTTGTGTGGTACAGTATACATGTAACAAGATAATGGCCTAAATTTCCGGATGACACACCATGACCTCATGTATTGCAGGTTTTGTGTCTGTGCACAAACATAATGGCTCTTCAAAATGTCAACATTTAAATGGTCAAAAACACAATAACTTTAAAATAATTTATCTGTTTGTTTCCTAAACTTGATATTCTGTGTTGAAAAATATACTGATTCTAAAAATAAATGTTTCCCTCCATTAAAAGGCAATCAAGGTACGTTTATAATTCACGAATAAATTGAAATCTTGGCGTAATGGGTACAACGGATCTTATGGATGCAGTCACTAAACTGAATGCAGTCACTTTCATGGCATTGTTACACCTTTTCGATAGTTGGTGCAATACAATGTGGACCTTTACGGGGTTGAGGACTTACTTGAGGGAGTCCACGAAGCTGTCCTGAAGTTGGCATATTTTTTATTTGTTTACTAACCGCTTCGTTCTGGACCCATTACTTTGTACATACATGTATTTGGATTTGCACACAACCAACAGGCCTACATTAGAGTCCTACGTAGGCTAAGGGTTTTCGTTAAAACAAATGAACGCTTTGGCTATGTTGCATACCATCGTGTACCTTATCAAATTACTTAGTATGAAAAACACATTTTTGTCACTGTGACGTCATCAGGTGTCAAATGTGACCCGCTCTGTGAAAATGAGTCAGATGTAGGCAGTTTCAGGAATTGAGTTATATGCATGGCTGGAAAGAACACATCAGCAGCAGTAATTGGTAAGTGTCTAAGCTTTGGGGTGTATCGCGTTGCTGAGTTAGGCGCGCGGTCCATTTAGGGCCGGTTCGGCAACCATCAGACGATTGTCAAACGATTACAGTAGCAAACGATTCAGCAGCGGTTGTGAGACGATTGGGGGATAGGTTCTTCAAACGCTTCAGTGCGCTGAGCTTGTCTAGTCGTCCGGAGTCCGAACAAAGGGGCTATAATCGGATTACTGTCCATTGTGTTGGGATTATAGCTTTGACTGTTCGGTTGTGGACTATGAATATGAATTTAAAAACTAAAATGTTCTAACGCGTTATTTTTGCGCTGTGTTTTTTCCATTTCTAAAATGCTCGTCAAAAGATACCACACATACTTTTTTTAATCGTGAAAAACGATGAAGTATAACCTCACATTCTACTTTACCTCTTTTTGTCATGTATTTGCTTAGCCTAGCGCTGGCAACGTCAATGTACCTCACATGGGTACATCATGTACATGTATACTCGATTTGAGCGTTCGAGACGAACTCAATTTTTGGTTGGTTGTGACCAACTAAGAATGTTTCCCAACTAATGTGTATCTTTTTAATAAACGTATGACCAGGTTGTTGAATTTGGGTGTGATCTGCAAATAGGATTGTAATCAGTACGTCCTCGTCAGAAGGTTTAATTTTGAATTATTTTAATTTTAAACATACTGTTGGCATTGAAGAAGAAAAACCATTGCATTAATAAAAAGACTGCAATAAAAAATACCTAATGTATGTGTGTGTACTTATTTGTTTTACGCTTAATTGGAATAAATTAACAGATCTTATTATCAGAACATTTTGTTTATACCCTTCCCGTTTGTAAGTTTAAGATAAAACTCTCTATGTTTAAGGTTGATCAGACAATCTCGTGCTTTAATATAAATTTGTTTCCTGGAAAAGTATAAATAAATTTGGAGTCCGATTTTGGTGAAAATCTGAAACATAAATATTACAAATCTGTGAAATTATAAATGAATAGTTGAATCACTTTTTATTACAAAGACGCATCATGTTAAATCTCTTTTTTGAATGTGTGTGGCTCTGAAAAGAGCCGTTTGGTTTGTTTGAGAGAAAGTTTCTCTCCTTCCTCAGAGTTTCTTGAACTTGTGGATGAGACGATCGTGTCGGTCCATGTCGGCTGCACTCTGAAAAACCTTCTTGCATCCTTGCTTGCACCTTCGCTGTTCACCTGAAAGTGGCGACTCAAGACCCTCGTCCAAGTCTGCAAACTGAAGCGTTCCCGCAGTCGCCCTTTGAGCCATTTCATGCCATGCCATGAAGTGATCTGGATGTTGCTCGGATGGTTTCGGCGTGAAGTTGTAGCCATCTGCAAACTCACGTAAAAAAGTTATCAACTTCTTTGCGCGAATCGGCCTCTTGGAACAATGACCACAGGAAGAGGACTCACACTTCACAAATTCCAGCTGAAACGACCGCTGGGCAGAGTGACGGGAGAGAAATTGAAATTCCTCTGCAAGACTACTCAGTCTATCATCTCGCTGGATTTTTAGAAGGCTTGCATTGGTGAGTTCCTCAATTTTGGCCTCATCTGTGTGCTGTGTTGAACGGCAAGGAACAGGGACTATGTTCAGTGGGAACGAGTCGTAAACTCTTCCTTCCAGGCAGCGGTGGACGTCATCAATCGCCGTGTCAAGAACAATGGCCTCTTTGGTTTCCCTCTCTTGTTGTGTCAATTTTGTTTGTTCTTGTGGAGTCTTTTCCTCTCCGGGTAGACTAGCCTTTAGCTGAAGCCCTGTTAACCACATAGTCAAGGGGGCCCATGAATGTTCTACCATGTTGAACCTACTGTCCCCAGGTGAATATGCCACAATGCACAAGTAGTCGAGGTTCAAGTCTCGCCAAAGTCTTCCAATCATTTGGACTACCTTCAAACTGTGCTTTTTCCAGTCTGGCCCATTGTCTGATATGATTACGGCAGCGTACTTCCCGTCTTTTTCGTTGACTCTTTGAATTAGTTGTTTGAGGTCTTCATGGTGATTATAGACGGATGCTTTGTGAAACTTGTTGCCCCGGAGATAGATGGAGAGTGGACCAGTTCTGGGATAGTTGAAGTGGAGACGGCCTAGCTTGTCATGTCGATATTTTGAGGTGGGTAGCTGACACTGGTTGCCAGGTAACGGAGGTTCTTGAGATGGTGTCTTGTCGTGCTGTTTTGGTGATGGCCGGTGAAGAAGCTGCATATACCCGCTTGGTATAATTTTGTACCCAGTTGAAAAGTTGTGGTCTGGATAATGGACCATGTCATTTCTCATAAAGTTAGATTTAAAGGACATCCTTCTATCGACACATGGACCCCCTCCTACAAGTAGCTTGTTTTTGTCGTCCACTGACCATGCTGACACCTCATCTTCAAAACAAGTGGCCATCTCAAGAGCGTAATTCACGGAGCTTCGGCAAAAATGAGAGTTTTTGTTTTCCTTTGATACATCATTTGCCTTCACGCCAATTTTTGCGACAATAACTCCATGATATCGGACGCTTGCATGGCGGCTACTATGGGGTGCGACAAATAAGCGTTTGATGGAGCTCTCACTGATTGACTTTGGCAGGTCGGAAACTTTAGGCCTATTCAAAACTTCACTCGTCAATCTCCGTGCTGTCACACCAACAGATGACCAAGTTTCTGATCTCCTCCGATGTGCTGCAAAACCATGATCAAGTAGACTCTCGGTAACAGTCTGGACGAGGTTTGTATGTTTTTCATGCAATGGCTTCCTACCCCGTTTTTGAGGCAAAGTACCGCGTGCCTGAGAGGTGTTCACATCGAAGAGCCGTTTCCTTGACAGTGGGCGTGCTGATGCCTGCATGGGTTGCTTGATCGGTGAAAACGGAATCAGATTTGGTTTAAGCGGGGATATGACATGGTCGCGAATGGGGCTAAATAAAGATGAAGCTTTGCATTGCAATTGACTAAACTTAAACTCCATTTTGACCTGGAAGACGAAAGACCTCTGGCTGACGCTTTTTTGGAAGTGTTGTTGTTTATTGTTTATAGCTAGGCCTACGCGCCAATGAGTGCATACAAAAGATGCTGCCCGTCGCTATAGCGACTATTTATAGTGATGTCCAGTCACAACTACGGGTTGCTACTACATAACTGTGTTTCTCCCTCTGCTTTCTATTCCAGTACACCTGTCCCATACTGCTGAACACGGTCACAGTATTTACGAGCAAAAGTCTGTTAAACAAGTATTTATTTGAGTTGCCAGTGTGATTTTTTAGGTTAGTTTTTGAGATTTAGTTTCATCTACATTGAACGTGCTCACGATGAACTTCCAGGATTGTGACAGCATTGACCGATCGCCCAACAAGCGAAGAAGTAAGTTCACATTAGCACTTTATTTAATCAGTGTTTTTTAACACTATTATATTAAACAAAAATATCATCATTAATATTTGGACATAGTTCGGATGCCTCTCGAGAAAAATTCAGGTAAAAGGCCGTTACAAAAAAACCACGTTCTGGGTACCAGCCACTATAAACAAATGCTAGCGTGGCTTTAAGAATATTTGTTTTACTCAAAGATTACTCCGTGCCACTTAAAAAACAAGATCGTACTTAATCGTAATATGTACTTCTTTATTCATTCACAGATGTTGAAATTGACAGTGATGATTCAGATGATGACATTGCACTGGCTGGTCTGAGAACGCAGATCCGCACAGAAAACAGAGCGGAAGTTCGGAAGATGTTTCATGTTGAAAACCAGATGAGTCGTCAAGAACAAACTTCGGAACTTATCCTTGATATTCTCGGTGACATTCAGTCCCGCCTGGTGACAATGCAGGAGAAACAAGAAGAGATGGAGAAAAAACAACTAGACATCGACTTCAAACAAGATCGACTTCGGGAGCTGGTGAAAGTCATGGCTTCAAAGATATCGCCAGACATAATATTAGAAGAACCATCAAATCCACCCACTCCGTCCGTTTCATCAACCCCAGTCCGCCCGACAGGCCTACCAGTCCCAGTCCGTCTTCCAGGTCCGTCTATTCTAGACGGTCCGCCAGGTCCATCAACCCAAGGCCGTCCATCAGGTCCATCAACCCAAGCCCATCAGTTCATGCGACCTATCTCAGTGCCGTCATCCGAACAAGAAACAGCTGTGGACACAACTCCGTCACAACCGCAATCGGCAAAACTTATGTCGGGCCCTGATTCTGGCACCTATCTACTCGGTGGAAGTGAAACTCTGGTGCGTTCTGTTGCCGATTACAACGCCATGTTGAGAGAAGTGCAGCAAAGACGTCGCAACGCATCAGACAATGAAAAGGGAAAACTGCTATGTGTCTGCCTCTTGAAAAGAGAGGTACCAAAAGAAGAACTGGCCATCAAAAATGTCACTGGAAACTCTAGAGATGAGAACAACAAGCGATGCAAAATCCCCCAGCTCGACAGAGTCATCATACACAGCATTTTCCATCAAGCCAAGATGCAATTTACTGGATTTTCTGACTGGTACACAGACTCTAAAAGTAAGACCGTGGAAGCGCTCAACGAATGCTGCAAGCGAGCCCGTTACGAAAAAAGAAAACGGGTGCTTGTGGAAACCGTAGATAATAGTAACTAGAAAGAAGTACCAGTAAATGTAGTTTCAAGTTCGTTTTGTTTTAAATTCAGAAGTGACACTCAAATAAATTAATTCATAACAGCACCGCAGTGTGAGAGAGTTTTTATTTTGTGTTTCAAGTTTATTTTAAGTTTCAATAGGCCGATGGTATACTACAACACAGTTAGTTAAAACTTACTTTAGTGTTACGTAAAAGAAAGGGATGGATTCCTCAGAACCATCACTCATTGTTTCCTTAATTTAGTTTAGATAACAAAAAGTCACACAAGGACAAAAAAGCGTGGGAAACTTTCCAAGTCCAACTTCTTATCCAAATGCCATTTTTACCCATTGTTGCCAAATGCAAAGTCTCGTTTGATTAAAATAAGATAGGGGCCTACTATTTTGTTTTAATAACAAAAAAATAAATATGGAACTTTCACCAAAAGTGCAAACAAATTGTGGAACTTTGTTATAGTTGCTTTGTTTGTTGTGAAGAGTGAATATCAAGATATGTGTAAATTTAAGTGATATTGGACCCCTTAAAGAATCTGAACATCTTTGGTTATTGTGAAAATTTGAACTGAATTGGTCGTCGAAGTAGCAACATAATGAAAGAAAAATCACCGCTGTTACACGAACTCTTGTGCTTTCAGATGCTTGATTTTGAGAACTTAAAATCAAATTGTGAGTCCCGAAATAATTTGTTTGCCCATATTTTAGTGGGACATTACTTCTTTCTCGTTACTTCAGAGGGAGCCATTTCTCACAATGTTTTAAACTATTAACAGCTCTCCGTTAACAAGTACGTTTCTATGCTAACAGTGATTACCAATAGTGTCCAGTGCCTTTGGGGTCAACCTATTTTTGCAAGTGACTACCTCATCCAAACACAACTCGCTATTAAAAGTACAATAAATTTTTTCCATATAAAGGCTTTGTACTAGATATTTTAGTACTTTATACAATGTAACGAACGGTGGATTGTAGAATGAAACTATGGTTCTATTCTGGTTTTTCATTTAAAGATCACCAAGTGGTACTTTTAATTAAACATAGCATACAACATAAACTGAAATAATAAGATACTAAAAGCTTTAAGCTCAATACTATACAGATAGTCTGAAACAGCAATAACATTTCATAAACCTCCCCCGGAATAGATAGCATAGAATAATCACTTTCTAGAAGTTTGAGTCACAAACACCAATTGTAAAACTATAAACAAGTTCAGGAAACAAATAAATGCAAAAAATAAATAAATAAATAAATAAAAACAATAATGCTGAAGAATACCTATACTGATAATGCATTGCAGGCCAATTTCATGTAGCTGCTTAAACAGACAATTTTGCTTAACATTTCCTTGTCTACTGAGCAAATTTAAGCAGGGTACAAGTAAAAGATGGACCATGTGACAGGGTTACTGGCTAAGATAGTCTGGTAAGCAGAAATGTGTCTGTGCTTGTCAAAAATTGCTTTATGAAATTGGGCACTGATGTTAATGCAATTGTACAAGTACATGCATGGTTTGTTAATACAATCACAGACAGTATACATCTTAAAATAAATCGAAACAAAACATTAAAGGCACTGAACACGTTTGGTAGTAAGAATTGTCAAAAACCAATATTCTTACTCAGTGTATCCCAACATATGCATAAAGAAACAAGCCTGTGGAAATTTGGACTCAACTGTTCATTGAAGTTGCAAGAAACTGATGAAAGAAAAAACCACCCTTGTTGTATAAAATAGTGTGCTTCTGGCCAGATTTTTATATATATTGTTTTAGTGAGAAATTATCTCTTTCTCAAAAACTACGAAACCTTAGAGGGAGTCGTTTCTCACTTTGTTTTATACTATCAACAGCTCTCCGTTGCTCGTTACCAAGTAATGTTTTATGCTAATATATTTTGAGTAATTACCAAATGTGTACAGTGCTTTTAAAACAGTAAGATAACTTTGTTCCTTGTTATAAGTTTTGCTTTTTATACAAGCCCTACTATCCCATATAACATCATATAATTTTTTTTATTTGTTGTTGTGTTCATGCCCTTATATGGAAAGGGTTTGCTTTGTGCATGGCATCCTGTCACCTAATTTGATAAAGGCATTAACATGTCCACGGTGCTAATTCATTTAGGGGTTAGCACTGCATACGAGTTGATTACGAGTAATGGGGAGAGGGTGATAGTATAAAACATTGTGAGCTCAAATTTTCACAGGTTTGTTATTTTATGCATAAGTTGAGATACACCAACTGTGAAGACTAGTGTTTGACAATTACCAATAGTGTCCAGTGTCTTTAAAAGACAAAGTTAAATAATTATACATCTGAGGTAGTTTAATACATTTTAAAGCAACTGGTACAACTGTAGCGTCATTGTTGCAGTTAATATGTATAAAACTCAAGGATAACAAAACAATAAAACCTAATAAAAAAACTTCGGGATTGGAGCCTTCTTCGGGTACTTTCTTATGGCAGATGCTTCTGGTGTGATGACCAGGAAACGCTGCAGAGAGCTCATCACCTTGGGATTTCTGTGGTGAACCCCAAGGTGATGGGATGACAGCATCTCTTCTTGGAGATTCCTCCGTTGATCGTGTTGGTGATGGAGGCTCTGAACCAACTGACTTTGGTGACGCATTACCAAGTTCACCACTGTGACAAAAACGACGCTGTCTGAGGGACTGGTCTTCAATATGGTTGACCTCACCGGTCTCTTCTGACCTCTCCTTGGGATTTTGCTTGATAACCCACTGAACCTCAAGGTTACTATTGGTGATCTGGTCGGCAGACTCTGGGCTCTCCTGATGGGCTGGGGTACCGTTACCATGGGCAATGATGACAGGTGCCTCAGATGAGGACTGATTGGCATTGAGATCCCTCATAAGCTGCTTGCAGTTTGAATCATACTCCCACTCCAGCCCTGCTGCGTGCTGCAAAGGAAAATAAACATTTACACAATAACTTTACATTTCTAATAAGCAATTTGGACAGAAACAACAAGAATTTTCACTACTGGCACAATAATGTTTTTTAATGTTAATATGGTTAAAGGTCACTCAGTTTCTCAAACCCAGGATTTGAGCTGCCTCTAGCCATCGGGCTAGCTCGGTGGTATAGTTGTAGGACATCTGCTTTAGCAATGCAAAGGTCATACGTTCAAATCCCACTCAAGTGATTTGCATGTGATATTTTTCTTTCACAGAAAACAGTGCTTATTACACATCAGTGTAAGGGTTCATAACATTAAACCCAGAATTTGTTGAGTTAACAAAATGCATTCTCATTCAGGGACACTTGATAAAAGGAATGACGACCTCAAAGATGCAAAGTTGTATCTTGAAAGGGTTTTGGTACCTTTTGTATATCAAGTTTTTTGGCCATGACATGAATCCCTACTCACTGCGAATGAAGATGTAGGTGTATGTAATATACTTTACCTGTAGAAATTTTAACTTCACTAGTTTTCAAGTGTTTGAGAAAAAAAAAGTGAAAATCAAAGAGCAATTTTTTCTGGAGAGTAGCGTAAATACGTCTAACATGCTAAAAAAAACTTTTGTTTCCTGAGGCAGAAACGAAAATTACTTTCATGATAGTGTTTTACTCATGTCTCAAAACTTACAACCTCAGCAAGTAATATTTTAGAAGATTTCTACCATCATTATCTTCAAACCGGATAGTTTAATGTAAATCTGTCGACATTGTGTTTTGTGTTGTACAAAAAGTATCCAAACCCTTTAATACCGTGTTGCTGAGATGTACATGTAATCTTGAAAAAGAAGAAAAACAGTGTCTCTTACAGAGTCTTCCTCTGCTGCCAGCTCTTCCTGTAGATCCTTCATTTGATTCTCCAGCTCTGCTCTTTTCTCCTCTTGAGTTTCATGCACCTGAGAAAATGAGAAAACATTCGATCATAATTGTTATTGTTTTCTTTGTAGTGACCATTAGCATGAGCTTAAATGCAACTTGAAAGATGTGGGGGGGGGGAAGGGGGCAACGTTTATCATATCATTTCAGGGTGGGGTCTGAGCCCGCTTTGGGGCACCGGGATTTTTTTTAGGCCATTGATGCTCTCTGGTGCAGTCTGAGGGGTGATGTGCCCCCTCTGAGATGTTGGAATTTATGCATGTTTCAAGCTATGACATATGACGCACCATTATTTTAACTTACATGGTTATTAGCTAACAAACAACTCAATTATAGCTGCGTATCCATATTGTTTCTGCATATATAGTGCTCAGACGGCAAATCATCCCTACCCTCACCAGCATCATCAAGGGTGGATCAAAGGAATTGTAGTTGGGGTTGGGTGGGGCAAACCTATTAAAGATGGAGCATGCTATGAAGCGAACGCAAAGCTTTTTCCGGCCTGGGGAAAACTTTGCATTATAAATGCTTTAAGTAGGATTTGGTTTGATCTATATTACAGATGTTCCCTGGTGCAATCTTAGGCCAATAAGAGGCAAAAAGAATGGAACAGAACATAGCCTTTAGAGTGTGAGCAGCAGTATAACCTTTTTGGTCAACAGCATCTTCATGTGGGGACCTATGACACAAATTTGTCAAAGATTCATGTCAAAGAGTGAGCAAGCTAGTGTGAAACCTTTACGGCAAGGGTCATTCTAGATGCTCTGTGGTGCAATCTTTAGGCCAACAAGAGGCAAAAAGAATGGAACAGAACATAAGCCTTTAAAATGTAAGCAGCAGTAGAACCTTTTGAGTTAACAGCATCTTCAGGTACGGATCTACATACATGACACAAGTTGTAGGGGGCAAATCTCTCGAAGAGTGAGCATGCGAGTGTGAAATCTTTACGGCATGGGTCCGCGCTCGCCTAATAAAGACTCTGAACACTATTGGTAGTTTTCAAAGACCAGTCTTCTAACTTGGTGTATCTCAACATGCCTAAAATAACAAACCTGTGAAAATCTGAGCTCAATTGGTCGTCGAAGTTGCGAGATATTAATGCACAAAACAAAAAAACACCCGTCACACGGAGAAGTGTGCTTTCAGATGCTTGATTTCGGGACCTTAACTTCTAAATCTGAGATCTTGAAATGAAATTCGTGAAAAATTAATTCTTTCTCGAAAACTACATCACTTCAGAGGGAGCCTTTTCTCACAATGTTTGATACTATCAACGTCTCCCCATTGCACGTTACCAAGTGAGGTTTTATGCTGATAATTATTTTAAGTCACTACCAATAGTGTCCACTGCCTTTAAGCAGGCCTGGATCCTATGCTGTTTGGCTTCTCACACTAATGCTCAAACGTTGACAAAATTGCACCTCCCCATTGAAACAGTGGAAGGGACTATCCCCCACCCCACCCCCCATTTTTGAAGGGTGGAGGGCACAAACTCAAATGTTTCCCGTGTCTATGACCATCTTTATCTTGAAACTCAAGTATTGCACTGTATAAGACCAAACCCTGTGTCCCGTCAATGGCATCAATCATAATGTTTGAGCATTCGTGTGAGAAGCCAAATAGCATAATAATAATAATAATAATAATAATAATAATAATAATAATAATAATAATAATAATAATAATAATAATAATAATAATAATAATAATAATAATAATAAACATTTATATAGCGCCAAATCCATTAAAAATGCTCCCAGGCGCTTTACAACAACAAAACATTTTAACCACAAAAACTAAATAATTAAAACATTCAAAAAATAAAATCCATAAAGTATGATCATAAAACAATAAAGGTAGCATAGGGTCCAACCCGCTTATAGGCACGGGAAAATTCTGCATTTAAGATGCTCTGTGGTGCAATCTTTGGTCAATTTTTAGGGGGGACATTTGATATAGTGTCCCCCATCCTTCTAAAAAGTTGTGTCATCCTTAGCCCCTAGGATTAATGCCCATGGCGAGACACAGGGTTGGTCTTACACAGTGCAATACTTGGGCTTCATGATTAAGGTGGTCAAAAAGATGGGGGGACATTTGATATTGTGCCCCCCTCCCCTTGTCACACCCCCCACCCCCACCTATTTGATGCCCACCACCATAAGTAGGATTTGAAACTTTGTATGGTGGAATTATAACTATAAGAACATTTTGCGATAACACCATGTGAGTCTCTTTTTGAATAGTGTTGGTTCGGAAAAGAACTATTGGTTAAAGACCCATGTTTCTATTAATATACGCTGATCATCTACAGGAGAAAAATCATAAGAAAGACTGTACTTACTGTTTGTCTAGATGCTACTGCTCGTCGAAAGTACTTCTGTAGGGTTCTCTACGCAACCTAAAATAACGACAAATATCGGACAAATTTACATCAGCTGCTGTTAAACGAAGAAATTCAGTCTGAATGGTCTACATGTGTAGTTGCACGTTTTGTGTGCATTTGATCACTAGGCATAGTTAATTTTTTACAGTATTACATTTGAGAACCACCAGTTCCTTAAAAGCTCAGAACTGCCTAGTTCATTTTGATGGGTCATAATAAATAATTTGCAGAAAATACTTAACTATTTGTCTTTTTAAAGACAAATAAAGCACTTGTGTTTTAACCCATCAAAGTCTTTTGGAAAACAAAATTACACACAAATTTCACAAGTACCTACATGTGAGGTGAAACTAAACATGGATTGGAAATCACTAACAAGGCAATTATTTTTTTAGAAACCTCTTTCATCAGTGAAAAGGGTACAAAAGAATTTAGGCATTGCATGGTGAGGTATCAATATATATTTGGTTTGCGGTAACATCATGTGTGTTTCTACTTGCCAGGTAGAGTTTGTTCTTAGAGAACTGTCTTTCTTTATTCTACTACCGCAAAGAGTAGATTATCAGATTTTTTGGAGAATTGTTCTGAAAAGAACTGTCCTGCTTTGTAACTATACCCGGGCGGAAGGTATAGAAAATTGGCTGGGACAACTACTTTAGCTTTATAGGATCATAATTAACTGCACTACTGCGGAGTCAGTCTCTTGATGATGACTAGAGCAAGCTAGTCAAAACGTTAAGACCAATTCAAGAACTGGATAGTGATTTTGTTCCCTATTGGGCAATCCCTATAGGCTTCTGCTTGCTTTTTGTTGATATGTCTCTAATTATTTTACTAATAATGTAAAAATTACACATTTTTCTACTTATTGTTGCTGTGTGTTTTGAAGTTTTTAGAGCCTAAGTGAATAAATAAATAAACAAATAAATAAATTACTTGATGGATTGGAATTGGACCAAAATTAAGTACAGTTTCAAGAAAAAGGACAAAGCTTTATGGAAAGATTTCTCCAAACTGTAATAACCTGGTTGTCTCTTCGTCTTTTATCCATATGCTTCAAGTCCTCTGAATTCTTCTCACTCAGCCTCTTCCTTGATTCAACCTCTTCCCTGCAAACAGTCAATCAAAACAAACAAAGCTCGGTAAATAACACCAAACTCACAAATCTCAACTCATGTTAATCCGGCATGGGTAGGCCTATCGTCTTCTTGATACTCCAAGGGTTTATGAAGACGCACCAAAAATTCAATCCAAACTCAGTGATACCGCCTCTTGAAATACATAATTCGTAAAAAAAAAGTCCCCCTTTCTGGAGCTCCGGCCCTGGCCCCACACGTCGACCTGGTATTCTTTTAAAACGTAAGAGCCCATAATTTAATAACAACAAGTATGCTGTAGTAGTACAATAATTTCGCAGCATTGGCCTAAACCCCCCCCCCCCTCCCCCTGGGTTAAACAACAGAGGAACCGCAGTTGAAATGACCAGATAGAGAAAGGACCAATAACACTATAATTTATACCAGTATCAGCCGCCAGACTTGAGATTTGCTGAATTGGGCCCGCCAGACACCCCCCCCCCCCTCCCTCCTGGGTTAAACATCTGAGGAACCACCTAAAACCAAGTTGAAATGACCAATGATGACACTATTCCCAATACCAGTATCAGCCACCAGACAAAAGTTTTGCTGCATTAAGCCTGCCAGACCCCCCCCCCCCCACGTTAAACATCAGACCCCCTTGTAAACCAAGTTGAAATGACAAATGATGACACTATTCCCAATACCAGTATCAGCCGCCTGACAAAAGTTTTGCTGCATCCATGGGCCCGCCAGACACATACCCGCCCCCCCCCCCCCCCCCCCCCCCGGGTTAAACATCAGAGGAACAGCCTGAAACGCAGTTGAAATGACCATAGAGAATTAGGACGATTAACACTATTCTTAATACCAGTATTCAGCTGCCTGACAGAAGTTTTGCTGCATTGGGCCCGCCAGACACCCCCCCCCCCTACTTAAGTAAACAGAGGAGGAACCACCTCAAACAAAGTTGAAATGACCAATGACACTATTCCCCAAACCAGTATCAGCCGCCAGAAAAGGGTTTTGCTGCATTGGGCCTGGTTGAAATGACCAATGACACTATTCCCCAAACCAGTATCAGCCGCCAGAAAAGGGTTTTGCTGCATTGGGCCTGCCAGACTCGACCTCCCCTCCCAACCCCCGGGTTAAACATCGGAGGAGCCACATAAACCAAGTTGAAATGACCAATAACACCATTCCCTATACAAAGTTGGGGGGGGGGGAGCAGAGCGTCTGCCAGGCCAAATGCAGCAAAACATTTGTCTGGCGGGTGACACTTTGTTTTTGGAAAAGTGTTTTTGGTCATTTCCACTTGGTTGCAGGTGGTTCCTCCGATATTAAGTCAAAGGGGCGGAGGAGCGGGATGTCTGCAGGCCTAAGCAATTTGTCTAGCGGTTGATACATGTGCATTGTGGATGTAAAGGGTTTTTAACCAGAAAGGGCTTTCAACCTTTTTCAGTTGCTCAGATCTCTGGGTATTATCTCCTTTCATAAATTTTGAACAAAAGGCTGTATAAACCTAGAGTTTTCAAAGTAGCAGAGTATAGCTTTTGCTTTTTCAGATATCCAAAAATTAAATAAAAAATTACAAGGGTCGACAGACAACTCATTTTGCTTTAATGCATCATTGTACAAACTTAACAGCCCAATAAAACTTCTGTCCAGAAATTAATCACAGAAGATGTTCAACTGCCTCACTGGCTGATGACCATTATGCAATACAACACCTACCATTGGAACTATTTGTGGTATTGGCAGTCTGTTTTTCAGCTACAGTGCCGGGCGGAAATTGTCAGTACTGGGCAGGCCTGCCCACCGTCGCCCACCGTCGCCCACCGTGGCTACAACACTGATCATCACCAATGAAGGTAAGTATTACGGTTCCAACATCAAGAGTACTGTACTGTAAACAAAAACGGTGAAAGCAAATGAGAAAATTGGGAAGAAGTTGTTAATTCTTCACTTACCTTCATCCATTTTTGAAATGAACGAGTTTTACCACTGATGATGTCTTTACCTCTTCCACAGAATAGAAGAAGCAGGCGTGGGTAAACAAAGCACACATCACAGATCCTTAGACAACGAAACACATAGGACATCTAGGCCTATAGTGTCAATTATTAATATTATTTTTTTATAGGCAATACAGCATGTACACAAAACAATGAGATCAACTGGATTATTATTAGGCCCAAAGAGAAGAAATACAGCACTAGTAACCTTAATAATCAACAACTTTGATGATTGAGTACTCCGGAACTTCTGTAACTACGGTAAAACACTACCATATTGTAACTGGTAAATAACAAACTTTCCTATGCACGCAGCAGACCATCCATCAATGATTGATCATCACTGATCACGAGCCCCATACTTATACCAATATCCCATCTTTAGAAATAACAAAATAAGAAAAGTCCTACTCACTTTTATACTGCACGCACGGGCGAGAATTAACTGGTTGATGGATGAAAAATAATCTGTGATTTTTAAGGAGATTTCGTGAAATTATTGGAGAACATTGATGAAGAACAATTGGCGATATAATTTGAATCATAATGAAATTAGCCTGTCAATAGAGGGCGCTATCAAAGTTCAATTTGTATGACTTTTTCCAATATTTTTGTGCAGAAATCCAGCCTTCTATTTATTTGGTCGTTACTATACAGCATTGTTCATAATATGAGCAGTGGAATGTATTGCCTGCCAGGAAATAGACTGGAACGTAGGACTAATTTCATTCATGCCTGGAAGCACAAAAACTTGCTAAGCACAGAAAAATAGCTTAAAGGCAGTGGACACTATTGGTAATTACTCAATACAATTATTAGCATAAAACCTTACTTGGTAATGAGTAATGGGGAGAGGTTCGTAGTATAAAACATTGTGAGAAACGGCTCTCTCTGAAGTGGGTAGTTTTCGAGAAAGAAGTAATTTTCAACGAATTTGATTTCGAGACCTCAAGTTTAGAATTTGAGGTCCCGAAATCAAGCATCTGAAAGCACACAACTTTGTGTAACAAAGGTATTTTTATCTTTCATAGTCATCTCGCAACTCCGACGACCAATCGAGGTCAAATTTTCACAGGTTTGTTATTATATGCATATGTTGAGATACAGCAAGTGGGAACACTGGTCTTTGACAATTACCAATAGTGTCCAATGGCTTTAACAGAAACTGGCCACCCCAAAATTTAATGTAAGAAGCGTCACTGCGGTAATGCTTCTCAGATTGTGTTTCTATATGAACTATTCTTCCTATTGTGACAATGAAACTCTGAAAATCTAATGTCAAAACAATTTAAGTGGTAAGAAGTACAACAGCTTTGGAACTACATTGCATCGTTTGAGAAGTACACACGACAGAGTATGGAAAACGGGGTACCACTTTTAATTACCCCCAAATTGAGTATAAAAGCATTACCGCAGTAACGCTTCTCAGATTGTATACCTATTGTATCCTATTTTGACTAATTACTTTACAGTTGGACCATATTGAACTCTGGAATGCCATAAAACTTTATACATGCGGTGAGGAGTAGGACCTACAGCAGTTGGATAGTTTATTAGATAGCAAATTTTAGAAGAAACAAATTATACTTCGCTTCCTGGTACAAACGCTTGACCCCCCCCCCCCCCCCCCCATCATAACACGCATTACCGCGGTAATGCTTCTCAGATTATATTCCTGTATGGATTATCCTTCCTATTTTTTATTCTCCCAAAAAATTAAAATGAGAAGCGTTAAATGGAAGGTACACGTTTGGTAGTTACTCAAAACAATTAACTTAAAAACTGACTTGGTAACGAGCATTGGAGAGCTGTTGTTGATATAAAACATTGTGGGAAACGACTCCCTCTGAAGTAACGTAGTTTTTGAGAAAGGGGTAATTTCTAACTAAAATATTAAAAGACTTCTAGCTAGAAGTATTTTATTCCCATCTGAAAGCACACAAAATCGTTCAACAAGGGTGTTTTTTCTTCACCGTTTTCTCGCAACTTCGATGACCAATTGAGCCCAAATTTTCAAAGGCTTGTTATTTTATGCTTATGATGGGATACACCAAGTGATAATACTGGGCTTTGACAATTACCAAACGTGAACAGTGCCTTTATAAAAAAAATGCCTCCTAGATTGTATTCCTATAGATAATATTCAACTTTCAAATAATGGGTCAGTAAAAACTTATAACTGCGGTGAAGCTTAGTACACAGCTTTAGATAATTGCATTTTGAGAAACATTTCACCTTTTTTGTACATATGGGGATGAAAAAGGGGCAACAGTTTTGAACCCCACTCACAAACTGAACATAAGAATCGTTACAGCGGTAATGCTTTCCAGCTTGTATTCCTATATATAGGGACAATTCTTCCCATGTTGAGACAAATGACACAGGTTTTTAAAAACGCAATCACTTTTTGAAATGATTTTTTTGCAGATTAATTCTACAGGTTTGAAGTTCTGGAACAAAGAGTCGTTAACCAACGGTCTTTAAAACAAACACTTCTCAAAACAGATGTTTTACTGTGTACTATCTCTTTAATAAAACTTCCACCGTGCAAAGTTTCAAATCATATCAAGGGAAATTACTGACTGGGCAAATTGTAAATGATTTTGGGGTGAACAAAGACAAATTCACTGGAGTGGGATACAAACCAAAGAACTTACGGTTTTTTCCGGATTTTTTATAGGTTAACAAATCATAATTCACACAGGCACCTTTTCGATTGACATTTTTGACAAAACAATGCACGGTTGTTTTACAGGGCGGGGTATTTCTATTTTTTATTTTTTTTACAATGATCAGTCAACATCACACAGTTGTTTCCTGTTTCACATGACCAATGCATTTATTTTACTAAAAAGCCATACTTGTACACTGAATGTTAAACTCTATTTTTCTCTGCCTCAATAAATAGCTTTGTTTATTGGTTATCCTTTAAAAAAACAATTGTTTGTACTTGATTTCATGAAGATAAATGTAAGTTTGAATGAATAAAAACCTGGCAACATAAATTGAACATTTTAAAACTTACTATAGCTTTATTAGACCCAATGGCAAAAGAAAACACTTCAAAGTAAAGTGATTGACAATTATGTTAATGAGCATTACTAGCAGTGACATACGGATACTAAAAATAACATAATATGCCAGGGAGCTGATACACAGTTGAGTTATGATCATTCATTAATGTTCATAAACGGCAAAGAAAGCTTAGACGGAAGTTTTACTGAAAATTCATGAAGTTTTACTAGCTAGGCTTTTAAGCGTAGATTGCCTAGAAACGTGGAGTACGCACGCAAAAGCCAAAATTCGCCGCTAACCCATGAAATACGCTTGCCCTATACACAGAATTCCCGGCTTCCGTAAGCGCTGATTCTCTGCTTACGGTAAGCAGTGCCATGAAATTGGGCCCAGCTGGAGCTGTTTATAACCGGCTTTCTGTGCTAGCCTTTTAAGCGTAGAATGCCTAGAAACGTGGAGTAGGCACGCGCAAAAGCCAAAATTCGCCGCTAACCCATGAAATACGCTTGTCGTATACACAGAATTCCCGGCTTCCGTAAGCGCTGATTCTCTGCTTACGGTAAGCAGTGCCATGAAATTGGGCCCAGCTGGAGCTGTTTATAACCGGCTTTCTGAGCTAGCCTTTTAAGTGTAGAATGCCTAGAAATGTGGAGTAGGCACGCGCAAAAGACAAAATTCGCCGCTAACCCGTGAAATACGCTTGCCATAGACACAAAATTTCCTGCTTCCGTAAGCGCTGATTTTTTTGCTTACGGTAAGCAGAGCCATGAAATTCGACCCAGCTGGAACTGTTTATATCCGGCTGGCTTCCGCGTGTCAGGCTTACATTATGCCAATATACTCATGCCGAACACGCAATTCATAGCTTTTAGTAACAGGGCGTAATCTATTTCTAAGCGCGCGCGAATATCTATTTCTAAGCGCGCTTTTTAACAAAAGGGCATTAATGAATGGGAATAAAAGAGTAGTGACTTGTTTTTAAATGTATGTTGCCGTGCGATAAAGGCCCTCGCCTTCTGCTCGGGCCTTTATCACCTGGCAACGACCCTGCTGGTTTTAAACGGCCAATAAAGAACTCGTCGCTTCCCTTTTGTTCCCCTATCAAATGTCCATCAATTGAACAGATAAACAGTTCTTGAACTTGGTTCATGAACTGCTCTAATGAACATGTTATGAACATGTTTAAGGCATGTTCATGGACTGATCATGAACATTCTGGAAAGTTCATCGAGTCAAATTCCATCTTACCTGATGGGGTAGATTGGTTAGATGCATAGAGCTATATATACATACGTATATACAGCTGTATTGTTTGATGACAATTAGTTAACAACAGGGTGGACCACGTGAAGGTTGTCATCTCCCACCCCACAAAAGGGATCGTAATACATCTGAGTGTGTAACCATTACAACAATTGCTTCTTTGTAATGTTACCCCTCTCTGATTATTATTTATTATTATTATTATTTATGTTATTATTATATTATAAAACCTTGTTCATGAGTACTCTATACAACTAAGACCATGGCATGACCTTTGTAATTATAAAACCTTGTTAATGAGTACTCTATACAGCTAAGACAATGTCATGGCCTTGTATTTATAAAACCTTGTTAATGAGAACTCTATACAGCTACGACAATGTCATGACCTTTGTAATTATAAAACCTTGTTAATGAGTACTCTATACAGCTAAGACAATGTCATGACCTTTGTAATTATAAAACCTTGTTAATGAGTACTCTATACAGCTAAGACAATGTCATGACCTTTGTAATTATAAAACCTTGTTAATGAGTAATATATACAGCTAAGACAATGTCATGACCTTTGTAATTATAAAACCTTGTTAATGAGTACTCTATACAGCTAAGACAATGTCATGACCTTTGTTATTATAAAACCTTGTTAATGAGTACTCTATACAGCTAAGACAATGTCTTGACCTTTGTAATTATAAAACCTTGTTAATGAGTACTCTTTACAGCTAAGACAATGTCATGACCTTTGTAATAATAAAACCTTGTTAATGAGTACTCTATACAGCTAAGACAATGTCATGACCTTTGTAATTATAAAACCTTGTTAATGAGTACTCTATACAGCTAAGACAATGTCATGACCTTTATAATTATATTAACCTATTAATGAGTACTCTATACAGCTAAGACAATGTCAAGACCTTTGTAATTAAAACACCTCATTAATGAGTACTCTGACATTGTCATGACCTTTATAATTGAAATGACCTCGTTAATGAGTACTCTGACATTTTCATGACCTTTGTAATTAATTCACCTCGTTAATGAGTACTCTATGACATTGTCTTGACCTTTGTAATTAAATCACCTCGTTAATGAGGACTCTATGACATTGTCATGACCTTTGTAATTAAATAACCTCGTTAATGATTACTCTATGACATTGTCATGACCC
This sequence comes from Asterias rubens, assembly GCF_902459465.1. Lineage (NCBI taxonomy): Eukaryota > Metazoa > Echinodermata > Asteroidea > Forcipulatida > Asteriidae > Asterias > Asterias rubens. Next base: position 10,723,840 of record NC_047065.1, on the reverse strand, counting down.
TTGTAATTAAACAAACTCGTTAAATGAGTACTCTTAAACAACCTCCATATTCACACAACACAATGTCATGACCTTTCACATTAAAAGCTTTATTAAGAGTTACCAACAAAACATGGTGGCCACCATGTAAGCTACCCCAGAACAAATACCATGTAAACAATTAGACTAATAAATAATTGAAAGACAAATTAAGTAGTAACAATACAAAACTTAATGTCTAATAAACACTTTAACACACTCCTTAAACAAATTGTTCTCTTTTTATTTGTTATGAATTTACTACAAATAAACTTATGTTGTTTCGTATTTTGTAATGAGCAAACTGCATTACAAATTAACTTAACTTGTTTCACGGTTGTAATGCGGTACTTCATTACGCACATGAAAAGTTTACATACTTGCAATAAGGTACTTCATTGCAAGCATGTTATAATTACATGATTGTAATGAAGTACCTCATTACAAACATGCAATTTTTGTGTGTGAATACATGAACTTGTATAGTACCTCGATACAAGTTTAACATGTATTCTGTCTACATACTTGTAATGAAGTACCTCATTTCAAGTATGTTGACAATAATTCGAAAAGCACATATACTTCCAAGAATGAATTAAACAGGCCAACGAAATGTGAAATCTTCACAAATCTTGTTGTGTGTTATTTTAAGTGACATAATATCTAGCCTATGTGGCTCCATACCATTCCACCTTGATCTTTCTTGTGCTTGTTGCATCCGAGTGACGCTTGTAAATTCTCTGATGTCATCCATCTATCGCCAACCTGGTCTGTCTCTTCGTCTCATTCGTGTTCTTTGGGTTCATTCTGTTGACAATGTGTCCATCTGTTGTCATGACGCCTTAGATGAGGTGGTGATAATGATGTTGTATGCTATGCTGATTTTTAATGGTACTGCATAAGGTGGCTCAGCATATTGATGTGTCCAACTCAAAGTTGTTCGACTGTGTTAGTTCTGTATTATGATCAAAAAACGAAAGAAACTACAGTTAGATTGCGACTTGGATTTAAAGATCGAAGATTTGTGCCTAATAGTAACAATAATGGCTTTTTATAAAGCATGCATATCCCTCACTCAATGACGCTCCTGGCGCTTTAACATGCAGTATTCGTGCAAGGTAAATGGGACTAACTTTAATTTTGAGACCCAAGAAATTTCTATTTTATGCACTTCAATGGATTTCTAAACTTTCAACTCAAGCTTAACTAAAATACATCTTACCTTCAAATTCCATTTGGGACCCTGGTATGTAGCTGCCTCAAGCCATGATGTATCTCTCTCTCTGTACTGTGATGTCACATCTTCATGGTCCATGTTGACGGGATGGCTGGAAAGCAGTCGTCACAATCATCTGAAAGAAAATTACAATGTACTACATCAGTACAAACCATATAAAGACATAGATCATCAGGGGCAAATTTCATAGAGCTGCTTATAGGCACAAAAAGGATCCAAGCATAAAATAATACAGAACTGTTTTAGCAATATTTTCTGCCTAAACAGCTCAATAAAATTGGTCCCAGATGATCATCACAGGACTACTGCTTAAAAGAAAAAAAATGCTTAAACTGACATAAAACTCTTCATAGATCCACAAAAAAAAACTTGGCTAGGACAAGCACTTTTAAAGGCATTTATTGAAGGAAAGGATCCTTGTAGGGGATGGGACTTCCAACATAGTCTAGGTTCCTAGACCATTGGTGTTGCGTGGTCACACACAACCAACGTTCCGATTATGCACGGCAAAAACTGCACACGCTTGTAATGAACGAACGCTAGCGGGCGCTCTGTTTCTCTGATTTCCGGATCTCTACATGTCCTGTGCTCACCAAGGTCTAGGACATTTGCAAATTGAAGGCGTGGCCAGACTATGCAAATGAATCGATTATTCATATCACGTGACGGGTTGAAGATGACTATTCAAACTAGACCGAGTCAAAGGTCAATGTGATCGGCGCGCTATTTTTAATAATCTTTGCTCAAAGAGTAATTCCGTGGTCATTATAGGCCTATTAAAAGGAAAACAGTGAAATTTTAAGTATAGACTACCTATTCAGATTATGGATACGTGACGATTTGAAATCGTAAATAATGGTCAAAAATCGAACGTAAGATTAGCATTCAGAGAGTCCGTGTAACGGACGCTTGTATGGCCCCACGGCGTGGAGCAATCGGAACGTGAAATAAGCCTTGTGGAATATCACGTACCGCCCATGCCGTGTCTCGTGGGGGTTGGAGGTGTTAAATCCCGGGCGCTATGAACTCCCAGCTTGCGGGTGTCGACTCCGTTGTTTCTTATGATCGCAACGTTCCAATATGCTCCATTTTGATTCATGGCCCCCTAATTTCTTTTTGTTATGGGTTTCAGGTAATTTTGATGATGTCAAAACGTAGGAAAATCGCATCTACCTCCATGGTTATATTGACAGTGTTATTGTGTGAGTAGTTTACAAATATTATGAGAATTTTTTATAAAAGGTTGAAATAAAAATAATGCTAAAACAAAATTCCCTCAAAGCATAATTTTGCCAAACAAAGTATTGTTTTTTAATTCTGTGAATGATGAGTTATTTTTGAGGTAATGATTAAACTGGGCAACTAGTGGAATTTATGACCTGACTATTCGCCTCAAATAACTGGGAGTTGAATAGCAGTAGTCGCCACCCGACAAGCAATCAAAATTCGCAATTTCTCATGAGTTGTTCCAAAAGATATTGTTACGACTACATTCCAAAAAATATTATATGGTTACGTTCCAAGATGCGCAGCTACTCGGCTACGTTTACGTTCAAAGATACGCTTAGGTCTACATTCCTTCAAGTTACACAATATATATAATATCAAAAGGTATGTTTTCAAGCCCGAGTCAAGCTACGCTTACATTCCAAGATACGCAGCTACGTTTACGTTCCAAGATAGGCTTAGGTCTACGTTCCTTCAAGTTACACTATAATATCAAAAGGTACGCTTTCAAGCCCGAGTCAAGCTATGCTTACGTTCAAAGATACGCAGCTACGTTTAAGTTCCAAGATGCTACGCTTCAGTCCAAGATATGCTTACGTTCCGAAAGATGTCAACGTTCCAAGCTACACAGCTACTCAGCTGCGCTTACAGATCTGCTTATGTTCCTTCAAGTTACGCTATAATATCAAAAGGTACGCTTTCAATCCCATGTCAAGTTACGCTTACGTTCCAAGATACGCAGCTACGAATTACAGTCCAAGATATGCTTACGCTCCAAAAGATACTGTTACGTTTTAAGCTACGCAGCTACTCAGCTACGCTTATACACTCCAAGATACGTTTAGGTTACGCTACAATATCAAAAAGTACGCTTTCAATCCCGAGTCAAGCTACGCTTATGTTCCAAGATCTGCAGCTACGGTTACGTTTCAAAATACATTCTCACAAAGACACTTTTGAATCCCTCAAGATTTCCTTCCCCCAAGATTAAAAAACTTTCACTGTGAATAACACTACAGGGCCCACCAGTTAATATCTGTTTGGCAGAAAATACTGTACAAAATTTCTTTACTATCCAAAAATTTAGGTGGGCACTAGGCATAAGTCTACAACATTTCAAATTTAATTAAAAATTGGCTGGTAACCAGTTTCTGCTAAGCAATACTATTTTGTGCTAACTATAAGCAAATTGTTTAGCCAATACAGGCTTCATCAGTGTGGGCCATGTCGGGAGCATAACACCACGATCGCATTTCAAGCTGCATCATGGCAATGCAGTAGTCTGGATCTGGATATTATACATAGAAAGGTTTGTGGTGGTACCGCAAACCTTTCTTTATCGTATTTCCACCATGTGGCAAAGTTTCAAATCCTACTGATCTGGACATTATTATACTCCGATAAAAACATATACCCACACACACATGCAGAGTATAGCAAAAGTCATGCAACGCATTACTGCATGCATTTACACTGCATGCACAACACTGATGAATTATTCATGAGCCAACCGCAACGCAGCCTCTGATTGGCTCCACCGGAAAGTCGGGGGAGATTTGCCGAAAAACAACAAAAAAGTTAAGACCCGTCGTTGCAAATGTCCCAGACCTTGGTGAGCACAGGAAATCAGAGAAACAGAGCGCCCGCTAGCGTTCGTTCATTACAAGCGTGTACAGTTTTTGCCGTGCATAATTGGAACGTTGGTTGTGTGTGACCACGCAACACCAATGGTCTAGGAACCTAGATTACTTCCAACACCATTTGGGGGTCTAAACCAACATGTTTTCTAAGAGGGACACAGTGTTAAACCGAGACCCCTTGAATTAACCAGATCATTTTCTAGCCATCTACCAATGTTTGATGTGCTTCAATCACATGGGATGATGTCCTCTAGGCAGGCACCCTCTGGGATGTGGCTTGTAGTCAGGCACCCTCTGGGATGTGGCTTGTAGTCAGGCACCCTCTGGGATGTGGCTTGTAGTCAGGCACCCTCTGGGATGTGGCTTGTAGTCAGGCACCCTCTGGGATGTGGCTTGTAGTCAGGCACCCTCTGGGTTGTGGCTTGTAGTCAGGCACCCTCTGGGATGTGGCTTGTAGTCAGGCAGATGGTTCCAGTTCACCGTCGCCGTAGAAAATAAAAGACAAACATAAACAGTGAGAAAAGTGCACTTCGAAACAGAGTTATTCATGTTAAGTTTATGACTGTCAGGTGTACAATAATGGTGTGTGTGGTTGTTACATGACGTGTAAACAATGACGGATGGTGTAGAGTTAGAGATTAAGATGTCACATGCAAGCATGCTGGGATATGAGCTTACTAGATTTAGGTTAGTGTGCAAAGCTGCGCAAGCAGTAGTTGGGTAGGACGTGCAAGTTTGGTTAGTATAGCAGAGTTATAAATAAATTAGTGATGGTAAGGATGTGGCTTGTAGTCAGGCACCCTCTGGGATGTAGCTTGTAGTCAGGCTCCCTCTGGGATGTGGCTTGTAGTCAGGCACCCTCTGGGGTGTGGTCGTAGTCAGGCACCCTCTGGGATGTGGCTTGTAGTCAGGCACCCTCTGGGATGTGGCTTGTAGTCAGGCTTGAAAGCAGTCGTCACAATCATCTGAAAAAAAATTACAATGTACTACATCAGTACAAACCATATAAAGACATAGATCATCAGGGACAAATTTCATAGAGCTGCTTATAGGCACAAAAAGGATCCAAGCATAAATCAATAGAGAACTGTTTTAGCAATATTTTCTGCCTAAACAGCTCAATAAAATATGTCCCAGATGATCATCACAGGACTACTGCTTAAAAAAAAAAATTGTTAAACTGACATAAAACTCTTCATAGATCCACAAAAAAAAACTTGGCTAGGACAAGCACTTTTAAAGGCATTTATCGAAGGAAAGGAACCTTGTAGGGGATGGGACTTCCAACACCATTTGGGGGTCTAAACCAACATGTTTTCTAAGAGGGACCAAGTGTTAAACCGAGACCCCTTGAATTAACAAGATCATTTTCTAGCCATCTACCAATTTTGATGTCCTTCAATCACATGGGATGATGTCCTCTAGGCAGGCACCCTCTTAGATGTGGCTTGTAGTCAGGCACCCTCTGGGATGTGGCTTGTAGTCAGGCACCCTCTGGGATGTGGCTTGTAGTCAGGCACCCTCTGGGATGTGGCTTGTAGTCAGGCACCCTCTGGGATGTGGCTTGTAGTCAGGCACCCTCTGGGATGTGGCTTGTAGTCAGGCACTCTCTGGGATGTGGCTCGTAGTCAGGCACCCTCTGGGATGTGGCTCGTAGTCAGGCACCCTCTGGGATGTGGCTCGTAGTCAGGCACCCTCTGGGATGTGGCTTGTAGTCAGGCACCCTCTGGGATGTGGCTTGCAGTCAGGCACCCTCTGGGTTGTGGCTTGTAGACAGGCTACCTCTGGGATGTGGCTTGTAGTCAGGCACCCTCTGGGATGTGGCTTGTAGTCAGGCTGGAAAGCAGTCGTTACAATCATCTGAAAGAAAATTACAATGTACTACATCAGTACAAACCATATAAAGACATAGATCATCAGGGGCAAATTTCATAGAGCTGCTTATAGGCACAAAAAGGATCCAAGCATAAAATAATAGAGAACTGTTTTTGCAATATTTTCTGCCTAAACAGCTCAATAAAATTGGTTCCAGATGATCATCACAGGACTACTGCTTAAAAGAAAAAAAATGCTTAAACTGACATAAAACTCCTCATAGATCTACAACATAAACTTGGCTAGGACAAGCACTTTTAAAGGCATTTATCGAAGGAAAGGATCCTTATAGGGGATGGGACTTCCAACACCATTTGGGGGTCTAAACCAACATGTTTTCTAAGAGGGACCAAGTGTTAAACCGAGATCCCTTGTATTAACAAGATCATTTTCTAGCCATCTACCAATGTTTGATGTGCTTCAATCACATGGGATGATGTCCTCATGGCAGGCACCCTCTGGGATGTGGCTTGTAGTCAGGCACCCTCTGGGATGTGGCTTGTAGTCAGGCACCCTCTGGGATGTGGCTTGTAGTCAGGCACCCTCTGGGATGTGGCTTGTAGTCAGGCACCCTCTGGGATGTAGCTTGTAGTCAGGCTCCCTCTGGGATGTGGCTTGTAGTCAGGCACCCTCTGGGATGTGGCTTGTAGTCAGGCACCCTCTGGGATGTGGCTTGTAGTCAGGCTGGAAAGCAGTCGCCACAATCATCTGAAAGAAAATTACAATGTACTACATCAGTACAAACAATATAAAGACATAGATCATCCGGGGCAAATTTCATAGAGCTGCTTGTAGGCACAAAAAGGATCCAAGCATAAAATAATAGAGAACTGTTTTAGCAATATTTTCTGCCTCAACAGCTCAATAAAATTGGTCCCAGATGATCATCACAGGACTACTGCTTAAAAGAAAAAAAAATGCTTAAACTGACATAAAACTCCTCATAGATCCACAAAAAAAAACTTGGCTAGGACAAGCACTTTTAAAGGCATTTATCGAAGGAAAGGATCCTTGTAGGGGATGGGACTTCCAACACCATTTGGGGGTCTAAACCAACATGTTTTCTAAGAGGGACCAAGTGTTAAACAGAGACCCCTTGTATTAACAAGATCATTTTCTTGCCATCTACCAATGTTTGATGTGCTTCAATCACATGGGATAATGTCCTCTAGGCAGGCACCCTCTGGGATGTTGCTTGTAGTCAGGCACCCTCTGGGATGTGGCTTGTAGTCAGGCACCCTCTGGGATGTGGCTCGTAGTCAGGCACCCTCTGGGATGTGGCTTGTATTCAGGCACCCTCCGGGATGTGGCTTGTAGTCAGGCACCTTCTGGGTTGTGGCTTGTAGTCGGGCACCTTCTGGGATGTGGCTTGTAGTCAGGCACCCTCTGGGATGTGGCTTGTAGTCAGGCACCCTCTGGGATGTGGCTTGTAGTCAGGCTTGAAAGCAGTCGTCACAATCATCTGAAAGAAAATTACAATGTACTACATCAGTACAAACCATATAAAGACATAGATCATCAGGGGCAAATTTCATAGAGCTGCTTAAAGGCACAAAAAGGATCCAAGCATAAAATAATAGAGAACTGTTTTAGCAATATTTTCTGCCTAAACAGCTCAATAAAATTGGTCCCAGATGATCATCACAGGACTGCTTAAAAGAAAAAAAAATGCTTAAACTGACATAAAACTCTTCATAGATCCACACAAAAAAACTTGGCTAGGACAAGCACTTTTAAAGGCATTTATCGAAGGAAAGGAACCTTGTAGGGGAGTGGACTTCCAACACCATTTGGGGGTCTAAACCAACATGTTTTCTAAGAGGGACCAAGTGTTAAACCGCGACCCCTTGAATTAACAAGATCATTTTCTAGCCATCTACCAATGTTTGATGTGCTTCAATCACATGGGATGATGTCCTCTAGGCAGGCACCCTCTGGGATGTGGCTTGTAGTCAGGCACCCTCTGGGATGTGGCTTGTAGTCAGGCACCCTCTGGGATGTGGCTTGTAGTCAGGCACCCTCTGGGATGTGGCTTGTAGTCAGGCACCCTCTGGGTTGTGGCTTGTAGTCAGGCACGCTCTGGGATGTGGCTTGTAGTCAGGCAGATGGTTCCAGTTCACCGTCGCCGTAGAAAATAAAAGACAAACATAAACAGTGAGAAAAGTGCACTTTGAAACAGAGTTATTCATTTTAAGTTTATGACTGTCAGGTGTACAATAATGGTGTGTGTGGTTGTTACATGACGTGTAAACAATGACGGATGGTGTAGAGTTAGAGAATAAGATGTCACATGCAAGCAGGCTGGGATATGAGCTTAGTAGATTTAGGTTAGTGTGCAAAGCTGCGCAAGCAGTAGTTGGGTAGGACGTGCAAGTTTGGTTAGTATAGCAGAGTTATAAATAAATTAGTGATGGTAAGGATGTGGCTTGTAGTCAGGCACCCTCTGGGATGTGGCTTGTAGTCAGGCACCCTCTGGGGTGTGGCTTGTAGTCAGGCACCCTCTGGGATGTGGCTTGTAGTCAGGCACCCTCTGGGATGTGGCTTGTAGTCAGGCTTGAAAGCAGTCGTCACAATCATCTGAAAGAAAATTACAATGTACTACATCAGTACAAACCATTTAAAGACATAGATCATCAGGGACAAATTTCATAGAGCTGCTTATAGGCACAAAAAGGATCCAAGCATAAATCAATAGAGAACTGTTTTAGCAATATTTTCTGCCTAAACAGCTCAATAAAATTGGTCCCAGATGATCATCACAGGGCTACTGCTTAAAAAAAAAAAATGCTTAAACTGACATAAAACTCTTCATAGATCCACAAAAACAAACTTGGCTAGGACAAGCACTTTTAAAGGCATTTATCGAAGGAAAGGATCCTTGTAGGGGATGGGACTTCCAACACCATTTGGGGGTCTAAACCAACATGTTTTCTAAGAGGGACCAAGTGTTAAACAGAGACCCCTTGTATTAACAAGATCATTTTCTTGCCATCTATCAATGTTTGATGTGCTTCAATCACATGGGATAATGTCCTCTAGGCAGGCACCCTCTGGGATGTTGCTTGTAGTCAGGCACCCTCTGGGATGTGGCTCGTAGTCAGGCACCCTCTGGGATGTGGCTTGTAGTCAGGCACCCTCCGGGATGTGGCTCGAGTCAGGCACCCTCCGGGATGTGGCTTGTAGTCAGGCACCTTCTAGGTTGTGGCTTGTAGTCAGGCACCTTCTCGGATGTGGCTTGTAGTCAGGCACCCTCTGGGATGTGGCTTGTAGTCAGGCACCCTCTGGGATGTGGCTTGTGGTCAGGCTTGAAAGCAGTCGTCACAATCATCTGAAAGAAAATTACAATGTACTACATCAGTACAAACCATATAAAGACATAGATCATCAGGGGCACATTTCATAGAGCTAATAGGCACAAAAGGGATCCAAGCATAAAATAATAGAGAACTGTTTCAGCAATATTTTCTGCCTAAACAGCTCAATAAAATTGGACTACTGCTTAAAAGAAAAAAAATGCTTAAACTTACATAAAACTCTTCATAGATCCACAAAAAAAAACTTGGCTAGGACAAGCACTTTTAAAGGCATTTATCGAAGGAAAGGAACCTTGTAGGGGATGGGACTTCCAACACCATTTGGGGGTCTAAACCAACATGTTTTCTAAGAGGGACCAAGTGTTAAACCAAGACCCCTTGAATTAACAAGATCATTTTCTAGCCATCTACCAATGTTTGATGTGCTTCAATCACATGGGATGATGTCCTCTAGGCAGGCACCCTCTGGGATGTGGCTTGTAGTCAGGCACCCTCTGGGATGTGGCTTGTAGTCAGGCACCCTCTGGGATGTGGCTTGTAGTCAGGCACCCTCTGGGATGTGGCTTGTAGTCAGGCACCCTGTGGGTTGTGGCTTGTAGTCAGGCACCCTCTGGGATGTGGCTTGTAGTCAGGCACCCTCTGGGATGTGGCTTGTAGTCAGGCACCCTCTGGGATGTGGCTTGTAGTCAGGCACCCTCTGGGACGTGGCTCGTAGTCAGGCACCCTCTGGGATGTGGCTTGTAGTCAGGCAGCCTCTGGGATGTGGCTCGTAGTCAGGCACCCTCTGGGATGTGGCTTGTAGTCAGGCACCCTCTGGGATGTGGCTTGTAGTCAGGCAGATAGTTCCAGTTCAACGTCGCCGTAGAAAATAAAAGACAAACATCAACAGTGAGAAAAGTGCACTTCGAAACAGAGTTATTCATGTTAAGTTTATGACTGTCAGGTGTACAAAAATGGTGTGCGTGGTTGTTACATGACGTGTAAACAATGCAGATGGTGTAGAGTTAGAGATTAAGATGTCACATGCAAGCAGGCTGGGATATGCGCCTAGAAGATTTAGGTTAGTGTGCAACGCTGCGCAAGCAGTAGTTGGGTAGGACGTGCAAGTTTGGTTAGTATAGCAGAGTTATAAATAAATTAGTGACGGTAAGGATGTGGCTTGTAGTCAGGCACCCTCTGGGATGTGGCTTGTAGTCAGGCACCCTCTGGGATGTAGCTTGTAGGCACCCTCTGGGATGTGGCTTGTAGTCAGGCACCCTCTGGGATGTGGCTTGTGGTCAGGCTTGAAAGCAGTCGTCACAATCATCTGAAAGAAAATTACAATGTACTACATCAGTACAAACCATATAAAGACATAGATCATCAGGGGCACATTTCATAGAGCTAATAGGCACAAAAGGGATCCAAGCATAAAATAATAGAGAACTGTTTCAGCAATATTTTCTGCCTAAACAGCTCAATAAAATTGGACTACTGCTTAAAAGAAAAAAAATGCTGAAACTTACATAAAACTCTTCATAGATCCACAAAAAAAAACTTGGCTAGGACAAGCACTTTTAAAGGCATTTATCGAAGGAAAGGAACCTTGTAGGGGATGGGACTTCCAACACCATTTGGGGGTCTAAACCAACATGTTTTCTAAGAGGGACCAAGTGTTAAACCAAGACCCCTTGAATTAACAAGATCATTTTCTAGCCATCTACCAATGTTTGATGTGCTTCAATCACATGGGATGATGTCCTCTAGGCAGGCACCCTCTGGGATGTGGCTTGTAGACAGGCACCCTCTGGGATGTGGCTTGTAGTCAGGCACCCTCTGGGATGTGGCTTGTAGTCAGGTACCCTCTGGGATGTGGCTTGTAGTCAGGCAGCCTCTGGGATGTGGCTCGTAGTCAGGCACCCTCTGGGATGTGGCTTGTAGTCAGGCACCCTCTGGGATGTGGCTTGTAGTCAGGCAGATGGTTCCAGTTCACCGTCGCCGTAGAAAATAAAAGACAAACATAAACAGTGAGAAAAGTGCACTTCGAAACAGAGTTATTCATGTTAAGTTTATGACTGTCAGGTGTACAAAAATGGTGTGCGTGGTTGTTACATGACGTGTAAACAATGACGGATGGTGTAGAGTTAGAGATTAAGATGTCACATGCAAGCAGGCTGGGATATGAGCTTAGTAGATTTAGGTTAGTGTGCAACGCTGCGCAAGCAGTAGTTGGGTAGGACGTGCAAGTTTGGTTAGTATAGCAGAGTTATAAATAAATTAGTGATGGTAAGGATGTGGCTTGTAGTCAGGCACCCTCTGGGATGTGGCTTGTAGTCAGGCACCCTCTGGGATGTAGCTTGTAGTCAGGCTCCCTCTGGGATGTGGCTTGTAGTCAGGCACCCTCTGGGATGTGGCTTGTAGTCAGGCACCCTCTGGGATGTGGCTTGTAGTCAGGCTTGAAAGCAGTCGTCACAATCATCTGAAAGAAAATTACAATGTACTACATCAGTACAAACCATATAAAGACATAGATCATCAGGGGCACATTTCATAGAGCTGCTTATAGGCACAAAAAGGATCCAAGCATAAAATAATAGAGAACTGTTTTAGCAATATTTTCTGCCTAAACAGCTCAATAAAATTGGTCCCAGATGATCATCACAGGACTACTGCTTAAAAGAAAAAAAATGCTTAAACTTACATAAAACTCTTCATAGATCCACAAAAAAAACTTGGCTAGGACAAGCACTTTTAAAGGCATTTATCGAAGGAAAGGAACCTTGTAGGGGATGGGACTTCAAACACCATTTGGGGGTCTAAACCAACATGTTTTCTAAAAGGGACCAAGTGTTAAACCGAGACCCCTTGAATTAACAAGATCATTTTCTAGCCATCTACCAATGTTTGATGTGCTTCAATCACATGGGATGATGTCCTCTAGACAGGCACCCTCTGGGATGTGGCTTGTAGTCAGGCACCCTCTGGGATGTGGCTTGTAGTCAGGCACTCTCTGGGATGTGGCTTGTAGTCAGGCACCCTCTGGGATGTGGCTTGTAGTCAGGCACCCTCTGGGATGTGGCTTGTAGTCAGGCACCCCCTGGGATGTGGCTTGTAGTCAGGCACCCTCTGGGTTGTGGCTTGTAGTCAGGCACCCTCTGGGATGTGGCTTGTAGTCAGGCACCCTCTGGGACGTGGCTCGTAGTCAGGCACCCTCTGGGATGTGGCTTGTAGTCAGGCACCCTCTGGGAGGTGGCTTGTAGTCAGGCTGGAAAGCCGTCGTCACAATCATTTGAAAGAAAATTACAATGTACTACATCAGTACAAACCATATAAAGACATAGATCATTGGGGCAATTTTCATAGAGCTGCTTATAGGCACAAAAAGGATCCAAGCATAAAATAAAAAAGAACTATTTTAGCAATATTTTCTGCCTAAACAGCTCAATAAAATTGGTCCCAGATGATCATCACAGGACTACTGCTTAAAAGAAAATAAATGCTTAAACTGACATAAAACTCTTCATAGATCCACAAAAAAAAACTTGGCTAGGACAAGCATTTTTAAAGGCATTTATCAAAGGAAAGGAACCTTGTAAGAGATGGGATTTCCAACACCATTTGGGGGTCTAAACCAACATATTTTCTAAGAGGGACCAAGTGTTAAACCGAGACCCCTTGAATTAACAAAATCATTTTATAGCCATCTACCAATGTTTGATGTGCTTCAATCACATGGGATGATGTCCTCTAGGCAGGCACCCTCTGGGAGGTGGCTTGTAGTCAGGCACCCTCTGGGATGTGGCTTGTAGTCAGGCACCCTCTGGGATGTGGCTTGTAGTCAGGCACCCTCTGGGTTGTAGCTTGTAGTCAGGCACCCTCTGGGATGTGGCTTGTAGTCAGGCACCCTCTGGGACGTGGCTCGTAGTCAGGCACCCTCTGGGATGTGGCTTGTAGTCAGGCAGCCTCTGGGATGTGGCTCGTAGTCAGGCACCCTCTGGGATGTGGCTTGTAGTCAGGCACCCTCTGGGATGTGGCTTGTAGTCAGGCAGATGGTTCCAGTTCACCGTCGCCGTAGAAAATAAAAGACAAACATAAACAGTGAGAAAAGTGCACTTCGAAACAGAGTTATTCATGTTAAGTTTATGACTGTCGGGTGTACAAAAATGGTGTGCGTGGTTGTTACATGACGTGTAAACAATGACGGATGGTGTAGAGTTAGAGATTAAGATGTCACATGCAAGCAGGCTGGGATATGACCTTAGTAGATTTAGGTTAGTGTGCAACGCTGCGCAAGCAGTAGTTGGGTAGGACGTGCAAGTTTGGTTAGTACAGCAGAGTTATAAATAAGTTAGTGATGGTAAGGATGTGGCTTGTAGTCAGGCACCCTCTGGGATGTGGCTTGTAGTCAGGCACCCTCTGGGATGTGGCTTGTAGTCAGGCACCCTCTGGGATGTAGCTTGTAGTTAGGCTCCCTCTGGGATGTGGCTTGTAGTCAGGCACCCTCTGGGATGTGGCTTGTAGTTAGACACCCTCTGGGATGTGGCTTGTAGTCAGACTTGAAAGCAGTCGTCACAATCATCTGAAAGAAAATTACAATGAACTACATCAGTACAAACCATATAAAGACATAGATCATCAGGGGCAAATTTCATAGAGCTGCTTATAGGCACAAAAAGGATCCAAGCATAAAATAATAGAGAACTGTTTTAGCAATATTTTCTGCCTAAACAGCTCAATAAAATTGGTCCCAGATGATCATCACAGGACTGCTTAAAAGAAAAAAAAATGCTTAAACTGACATAAAACTCTTCATAGATCCACAAAAAAAAACTTGGCTAGGACAAGCACTTTTAAAGGCATTTATCGAAGGAAAGGAACCTTGTAGGGGAGTGGACTTCCAACACCATTTGGGGGTCTAAACCAACATGTTTTCTAAGAGGGACCAAGTGTTAAACAGAGACCCCTTGAATTAACAAGATCATTTTCTAGCCATCTACCAATGTTTGATGTGCTTCAATCACATGGGATGATGTCCTCTAGGCAGGCACCCTCTGGGTTGTGGCTTGTAGTCAGGCACCCTCTGGAATGTGGCTTGTAGTCAGGCACCCTCCGGGATGTGGCTTGTAGTCAGGCACCCTCCGGGATGTGGCTTGTAAACAGGGACCCGCTGGGATGTGCCTTGTAGTCAGGCACCCTCTGGGATGTGGCTTGTAGTCAGGCACCCTCTGGGATGTGGCTCGTAGTCAGGCACCCTCTGGGATGTGGCTTGTAGTCAGGCACCCTCTGGGATGTGCCTTGCAGTCAGGCACCCTCTGGGTTGTGGCTGGTAGACAGGCACCCTCTGGGATGTGGCTGGTAGTCAGGCACCCTCTGGGATGTGGCTCGTGGTCAGGCACCCTCTGGGATGTGGCTCGTGGTCAGGCACCCTCTGGGATGTGGCTCGTAGTCAGGCACCCTCTGGGATGTGGCTTGTAGTCAGGCACCCTCTGGGATGTGGCTTGTAGTCAGGCACCCTCTGGGATGTGGCTTGCAGTCAGGCACCCTCTGGGTTGTGGCTTGTAGACAGGCACCCTCTGGGATGTGGCTCGTAGTCAGGCACCCTCTGGGATAAGGCTCGTAGTCAGGCACCCTCTGGGATGTGGCTCGTAGTCAGGCACCCTCTGGGATGTGGCTGGTGGTCAGGCACCCCCTGGGATGTGGCTCGTAGTCAGGCACCCTCTGGGATGTGGCTTGTAGTCAGGCACCCTCTGGGATGTGGCTTGTAGTCAGGCACCCTCTGGGATGTGGCTTGTAGTCAGGCACCCTCTGGGATGTGGCTTGTAGTCAGGCACCCTCTGGGATGTAGCTTGTAGTCAGGCTCCCTCTGGGATGTGGCTTGTAGTCAGGCACCCTCTGGGATGTGGCTCGTAGTCAGGCACCCTCTGGGATGTGGCTTGTAGTCAGGCACCCTCTGGGATGTGGCTTGTAGTCAGGCACCCTCTGGGATGTGGCTTGTAGTCAGGCTTGAAAGCAGTCGTCACAATCATCTGAAAGAAAATTACAATGAACTACATCAGTACAAACCATATAAAGACATAGATCATCAGGGGCAAATTTCATAGAGCTGCTTATAGGCACAAAAAGGATCCAAGCATAAAATAATAGAGAACTGTTTTAGCAATATTTTCTGCCTAAACAGCTCAATAAAATTGGTCCCAGATGATCATCACAGGACTGCTTAAAAGAAAAAAAAATGCTTAAACTGACATAAAACTCTTCATAGATCCACAAAAAAAAACTTGGCTAGGACAAGCACTTTTAAAGGCATTTATCGAAGGAAAGGAACCTTGTAGGGGAGTGGACTTCCAACACCATTTGGGGGTCTACACCAACATGTTTTCTAAGAGGGACCAAGTGTTAAACAGAAACCCCTTGAATTAACAAGATCATTTTCTAGCCATCTACCAATGTTTGATGTGCTTCAATCACATGGGATGATGTCCTCTAGGCAGGCACCCTCTGGGTTGTGGCTTGTAGTCAGGCACCCTCTGGAATGTGGCTTGTAGTCAGGCACCCTCTGGGATGTGGCTTGTAGTCAGGCACCCTCCGGGATGTGGCTTGTAGTCAGGCACCCTCCGGGATGTGGCTTGTAATCAGGGACCCTCTGGGATGTGCCTTGTAGTCAAGCACCCTCTGGGATGTGGCTTGTAGTCAGGCACTCTCTGGGATGTGGCTCGTAGTCAGGCACCCTCTGGGATGTGGCTTGTAGTCAGGCACCCTCTGGGATGTGGCTCGTAGTCAGGCACCCTCTGGGATGTGGCTCGTGGTCAGGCACCCTCTGGGATGTGGCTCGTGGTCAGGCACCCTCTGGGATGTGGCTCGTAGTCAGGCACCCTCTGGGATGTGGCTTGTAGTCAGGCACCCTCTGGGATGTGGCTTGTAGTCAGGCACCCTCTGGGATGTGGCTTGCAGTCAGGCACCCTCTGGGTTGTGGCTTGTAGACAAGCACCCTCTGGGATGTGGCTCGTAGTCAGGCACCCTCTGGGATGTGGCTCGTAGTCAGGCACCCTCTGGGATGTGGCTCGTAGTCAGGCACCCTCTGGGATGTGGCTAGTGGTCAGGCACCCTCTGGGATGTGGCTCGTAGTCAGGCACCCTCTGGGATGTTGCTTGTAGTCAGGCACCCTCTGGGATGTGGCTTGTAGTCAGGCACCCTCTGGGATGTGGCTTGTAGTCAGGAACCCTCCGGGATGTGGCTTGTAGTCAGGCACCCTCCGGGATGTGGCTTGTAGTCAGGGACCCTCTGGGATGTGGCTTGTAGTCAGGCACCCTCTGGGATGTGGCTTGTAGTCAGGCACTCTCTGGGATGTGGCTCGTAGTTAGGCACCCTCTGGGATGTGGCTCGTAGTCAGGCACCCTCTGGGATGTGGCTTGTAGTCAGGCACCCTCTGGGATGTGCCTTGCAGTCAGGCACCATCTGGGTTGTGGCTGGTAGACAGGCACCCTCTGGGATGTGGCTTGTAGTCAGGCACCCTCTGGGATGTGGCTTGTAGTCAGGCACCCTCTGGGATGTGGCTTGTAGTCAGGCACCCTCTGGGATGTGGCTTGTAGTCAGGCACCCTCTGGGATGTAGCTTGTAGTCAGGCTCCCTCTGGGATGTGGCTTGTAGTCAGGCACCCTGGAAGCAGTCGTTACAATCATCTGAAAGAAAATTACAATGTACTACATCAGTACAAACCATATAAAGACATAGATCATCAGGGGCAAATTTCATAGAGCTGCTTATAGGCACAAAAAGGATCCAAGCATAAAATAATAGAGAACTGTTTTTGCAATATTTTCTGCCTAAACAGCTCAATAAAAATTGGTCCCAGATGATCATCACAGGACTACTGCTTAAAAGAAAAAAAATGCTTAAACTTACATAAAACTCTTCATAGATCCACAAAAAAAAACTTGGCTAGGACAAGCACTTTTAAAGGCATTTATCGAAGGAAAGGAACCTTGTAGGGGATGGGACTTCCAACACCATTTGGGGGTCTAAACCAACATGTTTTCTAAGAGGGACCAAGTGTTAAACCGAGACCCCTTGAATTAACAAGATCATTTTCTAGCCACCAATGTTTGATGTGCTTCAATCACATGGGATGATGTCCTCTAGTCAGGCACCCTCTGGGATGTGGCTTGTAGTCAGGCACCCTCTGGGATGTGGCTTGTAGTCAGGCACCCTCTGGGATGTGGCTTGTAGTCAGGCACCCTCTGGGATGTGGCTTGTAGTCAGGCACCCTGTGGGTTGTGGCTTGTAGTCAGGCACCCTCTGGGATGTGGCTTGTAGTCAGGCGCCCTCTGGGACGTGGCTCGTAGTCAGGCACCCTCTGGGATGTGGCTTGTAGTCAGGCAGATAGTTCCAGTTCAACGTCGCCGTAGAAAATAAAAGACAAACATCAACAGTGAGAAAAGTGCACTTCGAAACAGAGTTATTCATGTTAAGTTTATGACTGTCAGGTGTACAAAAATGGTGTGCGTGGTTGTTACATGACGTGTAAACAATGACGGATGGTGTAGAGTTAGAGATTAAGATGTCACATGCAAGCAGGCTGGGATATGCGCCTAGAAGATTTAGGTTAGTGTGCAACGCTGCGCAAGCAGTAGTTGGGTAGGCAAGCAAGTTTGGTTAGTATAGCAGAGTTATCAATAAATTAGTGATGGTAAGGATGTGGCTTGTAGTCAGGCACCCTCTGGGATGTGGCTTGTAGTCAGGCACCCTCTGGGATGTAGCTTGTAGGCACCCTCTGGGAAGTGGCTTGTGGTCAGGCTTGAAAGCAGTCGTCACAATCATCTGAAAGAAAATTACAATGTACTACATCAGTACAAACCATATAAAGACATAGATCATCAGGGGCACATTTCATAGAGCTGCTTGTAGGCACAAAAAGGTTCCAAGCATAAAATAATAGAGAACTGTTTCAGCAATATTTTCTGCCTAAACAGCTCAATAAAATTGGACTACTGCTTAAAAGAAAAAAAATGCTTAAACTTTCATAAAACTCTTCATAGATCCACAAAAGAAAACTTGGCTAGGACAAGCACTTTTAAAGGCATTTATCGAAGGAAAGGAACCTTGTAGGGGATGGGACTTCCAACACCATTTGGGGGTCTAAACCAACATGTTTTCTAAGAGGGACCAAGTGTTAAACCAAGACCCCTTGAATTAACAAGATCATTTTCTAGCCATCTACCAATGTTTGATGTGCTTCAATCACATGGGATGATGTCCTCTAGGCAGGCACCCTCTGGGATGTGGCTTGTAGTCAGGCACCCTCTGGGATGTGGCTTGTAGTCAGGCACCCTCTGGGATGTGGCTTGTAGTCAGGCACCCTCTGGGATGTGGCTTGTAGTCAGGTACCCTCTGGGATGTGGCTTGTAGTCAGGCAGCCTCTGGGATGTGGCTCGTAGTCAGGCACCCTCTGGGATGTGGCTTGTAGTCAGGCACCCTCTGGGATGTGGCTTGTAGTCAGGCAGATGGTTCCAGTTCACCGTCGCCGTAGCAAATAAAAGACAAACATAAACAGTGAGAAAAGTGCACTTCGAAACAGAGTTATTCATGTTAAGTTTATGACTGTCAGGTGTACAAAAATGGTGTGCGTGGTTGTTACATGACGTGTAAACAATGACGGATGGTGTAGAGTTAGAGATTAAGATGTCACATGCAAGCAGGCTGGGATATGAGCTTAGTAGATTTAGGTTACTGTGCAACGCTGCGCAGGCAGTAGTTGGGTAGGACGTGCAAGTTTGGTTAGTATAGCAGAGTTATAAATAAATTAGTGATGGTAAGGATGTGGCTTGTAGTCAGGCACCCTCTTGGATGTGGCTTGTAGTCAGGCACCCTCTGGGATGTAGCTTGTAGTCAGGCTCCCTCCGGGATGTGGCTTGTAGTCAGGCACCCTCTGGGATGTGGCTTGTAGTCAGGCACCCTCTGGGATGTGGCTTGTAGTCATGCTTGAAAGCAGTCGTCACAATCATCTGAAAGAAAATTACAATGTACTACATCAGTACAAACCATACAAAGACATAGATCATCAGGGGCACATTTCATAGAGCTGCTTATAGGCACAAAAAGGATCCAAGCATAAAATAATAGAGAACTGTTATAGCAATATTTTCTGCCTAAACAGCTCAATAAAATTGGTCCCAGATGATCATCACAGGACTACTGCTTAAAAGAAAAAAAATGCTTAAACTTACATAAAACTCTTCATAGATCCACAAAAAAAACTTGGCTAGGACAAGCACTTTTAAAGGCATTTATCGAAGGAAAGGAACCTTGTAGGGGATGGGACTTCCAACACCATTTGGGGGTCTAAACCAACATGTTTTCTAAGAGGGACCAAGTGTTAAACCGAGACCCCTTGAATTAACAAGATCATTTTCTAGCCATCTACCAATGTTTGATGTGCTTCAATCACATGGGATGATGTCCTCTAGACAGGCACCCTCTGGGATGTGGCTTGTAGTCAGGCACCCTCTGGGATGTGGCTCGTAGTCAGGCACCCTCTGGGTTGTGGCTTGTAGTCAGGCACCCTCTGGGATGTGCCTTGCAGTCAGGCACCATCTGGGTTGTGGCTGGTAGACAGGCACCCTCTGGGATGTGGCTTGTAGTCAGGCACCCTCTGGGATGTGGCTTGTAGTCAGGCACCCTCTGGGATGTGGCTTGTAGTCAGGCACCCTCTGGGATGTGGCTTGTAGTCAGGCTCCCTCTGTGATGTGGCTTGTAGTCAGGCACCCTGGAAGCAGTCGTTACAATCATCTGAAAGAAAATTACAATGTACTACATCAGTACAAACCATATAAAGACATAGATCATCAGGGGCAAATTTCATAGAGCTGCTTATAGGCACAAAAAGGATCCAAGCATAAAATAATAGAGAACTGTTTTAGCAATATTTTCTGCCTAAACAGCTCAATAAAAATTGGTCCCAGATGATCATCACAGGACTACTGCTTAAAAGAAAAAAAATGCTTAAACTTACATAAAACTCTTCATAGATCCACAAAAAAAAACTTGGCTAGGACAAGCACTTTTAAAGGCATTTATCGAAGGAAAGGAACCTTGTAGGGGATGGGACTTCCAACACCATTTGGGGGTCTAAACCAACATGTTTTCTAAGAGGGACCAAGTGTTGAACCGAGACCCCTTGAATTAACAAGATCATTTTCTAGCCACCAATGTTTGATGTGCTTCAATCACATGGGATGATGTCCTCTAGTCAGGCACCCTCTGGGATGTGGCTTGTAGTCAGGCACCCTCTGGGATGTGGCTTGTAGTCAGGCACCCTCTGGGATGTGGCTTGTAGTCAGGCACCCTCTGGGATGTGGCTTGTAGTCAGGCACCCTCTGGGTTGTGGCTTGTAGTCAGGCACCCTCTGGGATGTGGCTTGTAGTCAGGCACCCTCTGGGACGTGGCTCGTAGTCAGGCACCCTCTGGGATGTGGCTTGTAGTCAGGCAGATAGTTCCAGTTCAACGTCGCCGTAGAAAATAAAAGACAAACATCAACAGTGAGAAAAGTGCACTTCGAAACAGAGTTATTCATGTTAAGTTTATGACTGTCAGGTGTACAAAAATGGTGTGCGTGGTTGTTACATGACGTGTAAACAATGACGGATGGTGTAGAGTTAGAGATTAAGATGTCACATGCAAGCAGGCTGGGATATGCGCCTAGAAGATTTAGGTTAGTGTGCAACGCTGCGCAAGCAGTAGTTGGGTAGGACGTGCAAGTTTGGTTAGTATAGCAGAGTTATAAATAAATTAGTGATGGTAAGGATGTAGCTTGTAGGCACCCTCTGGGATGTGGCTTGTAGTCAGGCACCCTCTGGGATGTGGCTTGTAGTCAGGCACTCTCTGGGATGTGGCTCGTAGTTAGGCACCCTCTGGGATGTGGCTCGTAGTCAGGCACCCTCTGGGATGTGGCTTGTAGTCAGGCACTCTCTGGGATGTGGCTCGTAGTTAGGCACCCTCTGGGATGTGGCTCGTAGTCAGGCACCCTCTGGGATGTGGCTTGTAGTCAGGCACCCTCTGGGATGTGCCTTGCAGTCAGGCACCATCTGGGTTGTGGCTGGTAGACAGGCACCCTCTGGGATGTGGCTTGTAGTCAGGCACCCTCTGGGATGTGGCTTGTAGTCAGGCACCCTCTGGGATGTGGCTTGTAGTCAGGCACCCTCTGGGATGTGGCTTGTAGTCAGGCACCCTCTGGGATGTAGCTTGTAGTCAGGCTCCCTCTGGGATGTGGCTTGTAGTCAGGCACCCTGGAAGCAGTCGTTACAATCATCTGAAAGAAAATTACAATGTACTACATCAGTACAAACCATATAAAGACATAGATCATCAGGGGCAAATTTCATAGAGCTGCTTATAGGCACAAAAAGGATCCAAGCATAAAATAATAGAGAACTGTTTTTGCAATATTTTCTGCCTAAACAGCTCAATAAAAATTGGTCCCAGATGATCATCACAGGACTACTGCTTAAAAGAAAAAAAATGCTTAAACTTACATAAAACTCTTCATAGATCCACACAAAAAAACTTGGCTAGGACAAGCACTTTTAAAGGCATTTATCGAAGGAAAGGAACCTTGTAGGGGATGGGACTTCCAACACCATTTGGGGGTCTAAACCAACATGTTTTCTAAGAGGGACCAAGTGTTCAACCGAGACCCCTTGAATTAACAAGATCATTTTCTAGCCACCAATGTTTGATGTGCTTCAATCACATGGGATGATGTCCTCTAGTCAGGCACCCTCTGGGATGTGGCTTGTAGTCAGGCACCCTCTGGGATGTGGCTTGTAGTCAGGCACCCTCTGGGATGTGGCTTGTAGTCAGGCACCCTCTGGGATGTGGCTTGTAGTCAGGCACCCTGTGGGTTGTGGCTTGTAGTCAGGCACCCTCTGGGATGTGGCTTGTAGTCAGGCGCCCTCTGGGACGTGGCTCGTAGTCAGGCACCCTCTGGGATGTGGCTTGTAGTCAGGCAGATAGTTCCAGTTCAACGTCGCCGTAGAAAATAAAAGACAAACATCAACAGTGAGAAAAGTGCACTTCGAAACAGAGTTATTCATGTTAAGTTTATGACTGTCAGGTGTACAAAAATGGTGTGCGTGGTTGTTACATGACGTGTAAACAATGACGGATGGTGTAGAGTTAGAGATTAAGATGTCACATGCAAGCAGGCTGGGATATGCGCCTAGAAGATTTAGGTTAGTGTGCAACGCTGCGCAAGCAGTAGTTGGGTAGGCAAGCAAGTTTGGTTAGTATAGCAGAGTTATCAATAAATTAGTGATGGTAAGGATGTGGCTTGTAGTCAGGCACCCTCTGGGATGTGGCTTGTAGTCAGGCACCCTCTGGGATGTAGCTTGTAGGCACCCTCTGGGAAGTGGCTTGTGGTCAGGCTTGAAAGCAGTCGTCACAATCATCTGAAAGAAAATTACAATGTACTACATCAGTACAAACCATATAAAGACATAGATCATCAGGGGCACATTTCATAGAGCTGCTTATAGGCACAAAAGGGATCCAAGCATAAAATAATAGAGAACTGTTTCAGCAATATTTTCTGCCTAAACAGCTCAATAAAATTGGACTACTGCTTAAAAGAAAAAAAATGCTTAAACTTTCATAAAACTCTTCATAGATCCACAAAAGAAAACTTGGCTAGGACAAGCACTTTTAAAGGCATTTATCGAAGGAAAGGAACCTTGTAGGGGATGGGACTTCCAACACCATTTGGGGGTCTAAACCAACATGTTTTCTAAGAGGGACCAAGTGTTAAACCAAGACCCCTTGAATTAACAAGATCATTTTCTAGCCATCTACCAATGTTTGATGTGCTTCAATCACATGGGATGATGTCCTCTAGGCAGGCACCCTCTGGGATGTGGCTTGTAGTCAGGCACCCTCTGGGATGTGGCTTGTAGTCAGGCACCCTCTGGGATGTGGCTTGTAGTCAGGCACCCTCTGGGATGTGGCTTGTAGTCAGGTACCCTCTGGGATGTGGCTTGTAGTCAGGCAGCCTCTGGGATGTGGCTCGTAGTCAGGCACCCTATGGGATGTGGCTTGTAGTCAGGCACCCTCTGGGATGTGGCTTGTAGTCAGGCAGATGGTTCCAGTTCACCGTCGCCGTAGCAAATAAAAGACAAACATAAACAGTGAGAAAAGTGCACTTCGAAACAGAGTTATTCATGTTAAGTTTATGACTGTCAGGTGTACAAAAATGGTGTGCGTGGTTGTTACATGACGTGTAAACAATGACGGATGGTGTAGAGTTAGAGATTAAGATGTCACATGCAAGCAGGCTGGGATATGAGCTTAGTAGATTTAGGTTAGTGTGCAACGCTGCGCAAGCAGTAGTTGGGTAGGACGTGCAAGTTTGGTTAGTATAGCAGAGTTATAAATAAATTAGTGATGGTAAGGATGTGGCTGGTAGTCAGGCACCCTCTTGGATGTGGCTTGTAGTCAGGCACCCTCTGGGATGTAGCTTGTAGTCAGGCTCCCTCTGGGATGCGGCTTGTAGTCAGGCACCCTCTGGGATGTGGCTTGTAGTCAGGCACCCTCTGGGATGTGGCTTGTAGTCAGGCTTGAAAGCAGTCGTCACAATCATCTGAAAGAAAATTACAATGTACTACATCAGTACAAACCATATAAAGACATAGATCATCAGGGGCACATTTCATAGAGCTGCTTATAGGCACAAAAAGGATCCAAGCATAAAATAATAGAGAACTGTTATAGCAATATTTTCTGCCTAAACAGCTCAATAAAATTGGTCCCAGATGATCATCACAGGACTACTGCTTAAAAGAAAAAAAATGCTTAAACTTGCATAAAACTCTTCATAGATCCACAAAAAAAACTTGGCTAGGACAAGCACTTTTAAAGGCATTTATCGAAGGAAAGTAACCTTGTAGGGGATGGGACTTCCAACACCATTTGGGGGTCTAAACCAACATGTTTTCTAAAAGGGACCAAGTGTTAAACCGAGACCCCTTGAATTAACAAGATCATTTTCTAGCCATCTACCAATGTTTGATGTGCTTCAATCACATGGGATGATGTCCTCTAGACAGGCACCCTCTGGGATGTGGCTTGTAGTCAGGCACCCTCTGGGATGTGGCTCGTAGTCAGGCACCCTCTGGGATGTGGCTTGTAGTCAGGCACCCTCTGGGATGTGCCTTGCAGTCAGGCACCATCTGGGTTGTGGCTGGTAGACAGGCACCCTCTTGGATGTGGCTTGTAGTCAGGCACCCTCTGGGATGTGGCTTGTAGTCAGGCACCCTCTGGGATGTGGCTTGTAGTCAGGCACCCTCTGGGATGTGGCTTGTAGTCAGGCTCCCTCTGTGATGTGGCTTGTAGTCAGGCACCCTGGAAGCAGTCGTTACAATCATCTGAAAGAAAATTACAATGTACTACATCAGTACAAACCATATAAAGACATAGATCATCAGGGGCAAATTTCATAGAGCTGCTTATAGGCACAAAAAGGATCCAAGCATAAAATAATAGAGAACTGTTTTTGCAATATTTTCTGCCTAAACAGCTCAATAAAAATTGGTCCCAGATGATCATCACAGGACTACTGCTTAAAAGAAAAAAAATGCTTAAACTTACATAAAACTCTTCATAGATCCACACAAAAAAACTTGGCTAGGACAAGCACTTTTAAAGGCATTTATCGAAGGAAAGGAACCTTGTAGGGGATGGGACTTCCAACACCATTTGGGGGTCTAAACCAACATGTTTTCTAAGAGGGACCAAGTGTTCAACCGAGACCCCTTGAATTAACAAGATCATTTTCTAGCCACCAATGTTTGATGTGCTTCAATCACATGGGATGATGTCCTCTAGTCAGGCACCCTCTGGGATGTGGCTTGTAGTCAGGCACCCTCTGGGATGTGGCTTGTAGTCAGGCACCCTCTGGGATGTGGCTTGTAGTCAGGCACCCTCTGGGATGTGGCTTGTAGTCAGGCACCCTGTGGGTTGTGGCTTGTAGTCAGGCACCCTCTGGGATGTGGCTTGTAGTCAGGCACCCTCTGGGACGTGGCTCGTAGTCAGGCACCCTCTGGGATGTGGCTTGTAGTCAGGCAGATAGTTCCAGTTCAACGTCGCCGTAGAAAATAAAAGACAAACATCAACAGTGAGAAAAGTGCACTTCGAAACAGAGTTATTCATGTTAAGTTTATGACTGTCAGGTGTACAAAAATGGTGTGCGTGGTTGTTACACGACGTGTAAACAATGACGGATGGTGTAGAGTTAGAGATTAAGATGTCACATGCAAGCAGGCTGGGATATGCGCCTAGAAGATTTAGGTTAGTGTGCAACGCTGCGCAAGCAGTAGTTGGGTAGGACGTGCAAGTTTGGTTAGTATAGCAGAGTTATAAATAAATTAGTGATGGTAAGGATGTAGCTTGTAGGCACCCTCTGGGATGTGGCTTGTAGTCAGGCACCCTCTGGGATGTGGCTTGTAGTCAGGCACTCTCTGGGATGTGGCTCGTAGTTAGGCACCCTCTGGGATGTGGCTCGTAGTCAGGCACCCTCTGGGATGTGGCTTGTAGTCAGGCACCCTCTGGGATGTGCCTTGCAGTCAGGCACCATCTGGGTTGTGGCTGGTAGACAGGCACCCTCTGGGATGTGGCTTGTAGTCAGGCACCCTCTGGGATGTGGCTTGTAGTCAGGCACCCTCTGGGATGTGGCTTGTAGTCAGGCACCCTCTGGGATGTGGCTTGTAGTCAGGCACCCTCTGGGATGTAGCTTGTAGTCAGGCTCCCTCTGGGATGTGGCTTGTAGTCAGGCACCCTGGAAGCAGTCGTTACAATCATCTGAAAGAAAATTACAATGTACTACATCAGTACAAACCATATAAAGACATAGATCATCAGGGGCAAATTTCATAGAGCTGCTTATAGGCACAAAAAGGATCCAAGCATAAAATAATAGAGAACTGTTTTTGCAATATTTTCTGCCTAAACAGCTCAATAAAAATTGGTCCCAGATGATCATCACAGGACTACTGCTTAAAAGAAAAAAAATGCTTAAACTTACATAAAACTCTTCATAGATCCACACAAAAAAACTTGGCTAGGACAAGCACTTTTAAAGGCATTTATCGAAGGAAAGGAACCTTGTAGGGGATGGGACTTCCAACACCATTTGGGGGTCTAAACCAACATGTTTTCTAAGAGGGACCAAGTGTTCAACCGAGACCCCTTGAATTAACAAGATCATTTTCTAGCCACCAATGTTTGATGTGCTTCAATCACATGGGATGATGTCCTCTAGTCAGGCACCCTCTGGGATGTGGCTTGTAGTCAGGCACCCTCTGGGATGTGGCTTGTAGTCAGGCACCCTCTGGGATGTGGCTTGTAGTCAGGCACCCTCTGGGATGTGGCTTGTAGTCAGGCACCCTGTGGGTTGTGGCTTGTAGTCAGGCACCCTCTGGGATGTGGCTTGTAGTCAGGCGCCCTCTGGGACGTGGCTCGTAGTCAGGCACCCTCTGGGATGTGGCTTGTAGTCAGGCAGATAGTTCCAGTTCAACGTCGCCGTAGAAAATAAAAGACAAACATCAACAGTGAGAAAAGTGCACTTCGAAACAGAGTTATTCATGTTAAGTTTATGACTGTCAGGTGTACAAAAATGGTGTGCGTGGTTGTTACATGACGTGTAAACAATGACGGATGGTGTAGAGTTAGAGATTAAGATGTCACATGCAAGCAGGCTGGGATATGCGCCTAGAAGATTTAGGTTAGTGTGCAACGCTGCGCAAGCAGTAGTTGGGTAGGCAAGCAAGTTTGGTTAGTATAGCAGAGTTATCAATAAATTAGTGATGGTAAGGATGTGGCTTGTAGTCAGGCACCCTCTGGGATGTGGCTTGTAGTCAGGCACCCTCTGGGATGTAGCTTGTAGGCACCCTCTGGGATGTGGCTTGTGGTCAGGCTTGAAAGCAGTCGTCACAATCATCTGAAAGAAAATTACAATGTACTACATCAGTACAAACCATATAAAGACATAGATCATCAGGGGCACATTTCATAGAGCTGCTTATAGGCACAAAAGGGATCCAAGCATAAAATAATAGAGAACTGTTTCAGCAATATTTTCTGCCTAAACAGCTCAATAAAATTGGACTACTGCTTAAAAGAAAAAAAATGCTTAAACTTTCATAAAACTCTTCATAGATCCACAAAAGAAAACTTGGCTAGGACAAGCACTTTTAAAGGCATTTATCGAAGGAAAGGAACCTTGTAGGGGATGGGACTTCCAACACCATTTGGGGGTCTAAACCAACATGTTTTCTAAGAGGGACCAAGTGTTAAACCAAGACCCCTTGAATTAACAAGATCATTTTCTAGCCATCTACCAATGTTTGATGTGCTTCAATCACATGGGATGATGTCCTCTAGGCAGGCACCCTCTGGGATGTGGCTTGTAGTCAGGCACCCTCTGGGATGTGGCTTGTAGTCAGGCACCCTCTGGGATGTGGCTTGTAGTCAGGCACCCTCTGGGATGTGGCTTGTAGTCAGGTACCCTCTGGGATGTGGCTTGTAGTCAGGCAGCCTCTGGGATGTGGCTCGTAGTCAGGCACCCTATGGGATGTGGCTTGTAGTCAGGCACCCTCTGGGATGTGGCTTGTAGTCAGGCAGATGGTTCCAGTTCACCGTCGCCGTAGCAAATAAAAGACAAACATAAACAGTGAGAAAAGTGCACTTCGAAACAGAGTTATTCATGTTAAGTTTATGACTGTCAGGTGTACAAAAATGGTGTGCGTGGTTGTTACATGACGTGTAAACAATGACGGATGGTGTAGAGTTAGAGATTAAGATGTCACATGCAAGCAGGCTGGGATATGAGCTTAGTAGATTTAGGTTAGTGTGCAACGCTGCGCAAGCAGTAGTTGGGTAGGACGTGCAAGTTTGGTTAGTATAGCAGAGTTATAAATAAATTAGTGATGGTAAGGATGTGGCTGGTAGTCAGGCACCCTCTGGGATGTGGCTTGTAGTCAGGCACCCTCTGGGATGTAGCTTGTAGTCAGGCTCCCTCTGGGATGTGGCTTGTAGTCAGGCACCCTCTGGGATGTGGCTTGTAGTCAGGCACCCTCTGGGATGTGGCTTGTAGTCAGGCTTGAAAGCAGTCGTCACAATCATCTGAAAGAAAATTACAATGTACTACATCAGTACAAACCATATAAAGACATAGATCGTCAGGGGCACATTTCATAGAGCTGCTTATAGGCACAAAAAGGATCCAAGCATAAAATAATAGAGAACTGTTATAGCAATATTTTCTGCCTAAACAGCTCAATAAAATTGGTCCTAGATGATCATCACAGGACTACTGCTTAAAAGAAAAAAAATGCTTAAACTTGCATAAAACTCTTCATAGATCCACAAAAAAAACTTGGCTAGGACAAGCACTTTTAAAGGCATTTATCGAAGGAAAGTAACCTTGTAGGGGATGGGACTTCCAACACCATTTGGGGGTCTAAACCAACATGTTTTCTAAAAGGGACCAAGTGTTAAACCGAGACCCCTTGAATTAACAAGATCATTTTCTAGCCATCTACCAATGTTTGATGTGCTTCAATCACATGGGATGATGTCCTCTAGACAGGCACCCTCTGGGATGTGGCTTGTAGTCAGGCACCCTCTGGGATGTGGCTTGTAGTCAGGCACCCTCTGGGATGTGGCTTGTAGTCAGGCACCCTCTGGGATGTGGCTTGTAGTCAGGCACCCTCTGGGATGTGGCTTGTAGTCAGGCACCCCCTGGGATGTGGCTAGTAGTCAGGCACCCTCTGGGTTGTGGCTTGTAGTCAGGCACCCTCTGGGATGTGGCTTGTAGTCAGGCACCCTCTGGGACGTGGCTCGTAGTCAGACACCCTCTGGGATGTGGCTTGTAGTCAGGCACCCTCTGGGAGGTGGCTTGTAGTCAGGCTGGAAAGCAGTCGTCACAATCATTTGAAAGAAAATTACAATGTACTACATCAGTACAAACCATATAAAGACATAGATCATCTGGGCAATTTTCATAGAGCTGCTTATAGGCACAAAAAGGATCCAAGCATAAAATAAAAAAGAACTATTTTAGCAATATTTTCTGCCTAAACAGCTCAATAAAATTGGTCCCAGATGATCATCACAGGACTACTGCTTAAAAGAAAATAAATGCTTAAACTGACATAAAACTCTTCATAGATCCACAAAAAAAAACTTGGCTAGGACAAGCACTTTTAAAGGCATTTATCAAAGGAAAGGAACCTTGTAGGAGATGGGATTTCCAACACCATTTGGGGGTCTAAACCAACATATTTTCTAAGAGGGACCAAGTGTTAAACCGAGACCCCTTGAATTAACAAAATCATTTTATAGCCATCTACCAATGTTTGATGTGCTTCAATCACATGGGATGATGTCCTCTAGGCAGGCACCCTCTGGGAGGTGGCTTGTAGTCAGGCACCCTCTGGGATGTGGCTTGTAGTCAGGCACCCTCTGGGATGTGGCTTGTAGTCAGGCACCCTCTGGGTTGTAGCTTGTAGTCAGGCACCCTCTGGGATGTGGCTTGTAGTCAGGCACCCTCTGGGACGTGGCTCGTAGTCAGGCACCCTCTTGGATGTGGCTTGTAGTCAGGCAGCCTCTGGGATGTGGCTCGTAGTCAGGCACCCTCTGGGATGTGGCTTGTAGTCAGGCACCCTCTGGGATGTGGCTTGTAGTCAGGCAGATGGTTCCAGTTCACCGTCGCCGTAGAAAATAAAAGACAAACATAAACAGTGAGAAAAGTGCACTTCGAAACAGAGTTATTCATGTTAAGTTTATGACTGTCGGGTGTACAAAAATGGTGTGCGTGGTTGTTACATGACGTGTAAACAATGACGGATGGTGTAGAGTTAGAGATTAAGATGTCACATGCAAGCAGGCTGGGATATGACCTTAGTAGATTTAGGTTAGTGTGCAACGCTGCGCAAGCAGTAGTTGGGTAGGACGTGCAAGTTTGGTTAGTACAGCAGAGTTATAAATAAGTTAGTGATGGTAAGGATGTGGCTTGTAGTCAGGCACCCTCTGGGATGTGGCTTGTAGTCAGGCACCCTCTGGGATGTGGCTTGTAGTCAGGCACCCTCTGGGATGTAGCTTGTAGTTAGGCTCCCTCTGGGATGTGGCTTGTAGTAAGGCACACTCTGGGATGTGGCTTGTAGTCAGGCACCCTCTGGGATGCGGCTTGTAGTCAGGCACCCTCTGGGTTGTGGCTTGTAGTCAGGCACCCTCTGGGATGTGGCTTGTAGTCAGGCACTCTCTGGGATGCGGCTTCTAGTCAGGCACCCTCTGGGATGTGGCTTGTAGTCAGGCACCCTCTGGGATGTGGCTCGTGGTCAGGCACCCTCTTGGATGTGGCTCGTAGTCAGGCACCCTCTGGGATGTGGCTTGTAGTCAGGCTCCCTCTGGGATGTGGCTTGTAGTCAGGCACCCTCTGTGATGTGGCTTGTAGTCAGGCACCCTCTGGGATGTGGCTTGTAGTCAGGCTGGAAAGCAGTCGTCACAATCATCTGAAAGAAAATTACAATGTACTACATCACTACAAACCATATAAAGACATAGATCATCAGGGGCAAATTTCATAGAGCTGCTTATAGGCACAAAAAGGATCCAAGCATAAAATAATAGAGAACTGTTTTAGCAATATTTTCTGCCTAAACAGCTCAATAAAATTGGTTCCAGATGATCATCACAGGACTACTGCTTAAAAGAAAAAAATGTTTAAACTGACATAAAACTCTCCATAGATCCACAAAAAAAAACTTGGCTAGGACAAGCACTTTTAAAGGCATTGATCGAAGGAAAGGAACCTTGTAGGGGATGGGACTTCCAACACCATTTGGGGGTCTAAACCAACATGTTTTCTAAGAGGGACCAAGTGTTAAACCGAGACCCCTTGAATTAACAAGATCATTTTCTAGCCATCTACCAATGTTTGATGTGCTTCAATCACATGGGATGATGTCCTCTAGGCAGGCACCCTCTGGGATGTGGCTTGTAGTCAGGCACCCTCTGGGATGTAGCTTGTAGCCAGGCTCCCTCTGGGATGTGGCTTGTAGTCAGGCACCCTATGGGATGTGGCTTGTAGTCAGGCACCCTCTGGGATGTGGCTTGTAGTCAGGCTTGAAAGCAGTCGTCACAATCATCTGAAAGAAAATTACAATGTACTACATCAGTACAAACCATATAAAGACATAGATCATCAGGGGCACATTTCATAGAGCTGCTTATAGGCACAAAAAGGATCCAAGCATAAAATAAAAGAGAACTATTTTAGCTATATTTTCTGCCTAAACAGCTCAATAAAATTGGTCCCAGATGGTCATCACAGGACTACTGCTTAAAAGAAAAAAAATGCTTAAACTTACATAAAACTCTTCATAGATCCACAAAAAAAAACTTGGCTAGGACAAGCACTTTTAAAGTCTTTTATCGAAGGAAAGGAACCTTGTAGGGGATGGGACTTCCAACACCATTTTGGGGTCTAAACCAACATGTTTTCTAAGAGGGACCAAGTGTTAAACCGAGACCCCTTGAATTAACAAGATCATTTTCTAGCCATCTACCAATGTTTGATGTGCTTCAATCACATGGGATGATGTCCTCTAGGCAGGCACCCTCTGGGATGTGGCTTGTAGTCAGGCACCCTCTTGGATGTGGCTTGTAGTCAGGCACCCTCTGGGATGTGGCTTGTAGTCAGGCACCCTCTGGGATGTGGCTTGTAGTCAGGCACCCTCTGGGTTGTGGCTTGTAGTCAGGCACCCTCTGGGACCTGGCTCGTAGTCAGGCACCCTCTGGGATGTGGCTTGTAGTCTGGCAGCCTCTGGGATGTGGCTCGTAGTCAGGCACCCTCTGGGATGTGGCTCGTAGTCAGGCACCCTCTGGGATGTGGCTTGTAGTCAGGCAGATAGTTCCAGTTCACCGTCGCCGTAGAAAATAAAAGACAAACATAAACAGTGAGAAAAGTGCACTTCGAAACAGAGTTATTCATGTTAAGTTTTTGATTGTCAGGTGTAAAAAAATGGTGTGCGTGGTTGTTACATGACGTGTAAACAATGACGGATGGTGTAGATTAAGATGTCACATGCAAGCATGCTGGGATATGAGCTTAGTAGATTTAGGTTAGTGTGCAACGCTGCGCAAGCAGTAACTGGGTAGGACTTGCAAGTTTGGTTAGTATAGCAGAGTTATAAATAAATTAGTGATAGTAAGGTTGACAATATACCTTTCTGGGTGGACGTGATCCATCTGTTTGGTAATGCAACTCAGTAGATTCCCATGACTTAAAGATGTGTCCAAGTAATTGAGTACCGCTTTATCATCAACAGGATTCTTGTGGTTGCAGGGCATGTGAAGATGAGAAGGACTCCATACCAGGTCACCAGACTCAGTCATTGCATGTAGGAAAAAAGGGTGACATTTCTAAGTTAGACAACAACAATCAGAGTAGTGGTACTATAGAGCAATTTTAGAATGTTTGCATGGGAATGCTATTCATCTTGTTAATAATGTGTTTGTTTGGGCGCTATAACACAGCATCATTGTGGAGTTGTGTTGTTGCGAGCCCCTGCTGAAAAGTCAGGACAATGTTCCGTTTGGGAAAGACGTGATCTTAACAGGCTTGTTGTTTTAACTGTTGCTGTGCAAGGATGTACAAGGTGTTCTGTGTAAAGACATGACCGGCGTATATCATTTCGTGAGCTAAAATACTAGGTGTCAAATATTTGGGGTCTCGTCTTTCGCGCGCTCTATGGTACCGAGTTGACCACGGGGTCTTGTATTTCGGATTCATTATATTAGATGTATTTGACCCCAACAAAAAACCGTAAAGGCTTTGATTCGGTGACTACACGTAACACGCGCAAACCCCCACTATTGATTGATACAGCTCGGACGAGAAGGTAGCTCGGATGAGTAACGCGGCGTTAATATAGTAAACATGAAACAATCACTAAAACATATTTTTAAATCCTCCAAAGCATCGTATCACGCGCACACTAATGACTACTGCAAAAGACAGTTTAGGCGGGAAGGTAGCATAAATAAGTTGCGCGGCACAAAGAGCGGCAATGTCAAGTCTTCTTCGGTTTTCCTGTCGCTCGAACTAGACGCCCACGGATGCAGCTATTTTACACGAACGCATAGAGAGAGAGCTAGCCCAGCCCCTTCTTGTGCCATATTTCTGCTAACAATCCAAGTTTCGTTTTCACCCTTAAATACAAGAGCGCCCCTTGTGCCATAGTTTCGCCAACACTTAAAATATTTTGTAATTTTTTATATATTTTTAAGAATTAAATATTTCATATTTTTTAACTTTACTTTGTAAACTTTCTATATCTTTTTTAAATTTGGATTTATGATTTGTTTCATTTATACAATTTTTTTTTTATTTTATTCAATTTTATACATTTTGTAAACTTAAATTGTTTAATACTTAATCGACTTAAAATATTTTACATTTTTTCCACTTTTTTTTTAATTAATTAATAGACTTTACATGATTTTTTTATTTTTTATAATACATAGAATTTACATAGATTTGGTAATTGTTTTTCTTTTTTTTAATACATTTTTTTAATTAATTTGTTTAACTTTGTTTTATAATTAATAGACTTAACATATTTTGGTAAAACTTTATACATTTTTATAATTAATAGACTTTACATATTTCGTACAATTTCTTAATTTTTTTTAAGTAATAGACCTTTAATATATGTATATTTATAAATGTTCAAACATTTACATGTCCATAGAAAAAGAGGAGAAAGGTATTAAAAGAAGCATCCAGAAAAAAAAGTTAGATTATAGCCAATCAAAGTCTCTAGAAAACATTTGGTGGCTATGAACCATGAGAGTAAAGTGTTGAGAGGATGGTCCAGGAAAGGAGAGTACTTTTTTTTTTTAAATAGGTATGAGGAACCTGTGGAAATATATATTTATATAAAAACTATACATTTATATAGTATAATTATATAAATTATATATATTGCACTATATCCTATACAAATTTGTTTAGTTTATACAATTAGTATAAGTAGTATTAGAGTGCGGCGCCTGTGGTTTATTTCATAGTCAATATAGTAGCTCACAAAGATTTATAAGTTGGATTTACTGGAAGCCAATGTAAACTATGTCCGCACTGTAGTTATGTGAAGTGTTGTCATGCCTACCGTTAGGAGTCCTTAAGAAACCTGGAAAGTATCGAAGAAAAACCAGTACTCACAAAACATAGCACAGCGAAGCAAAACAGCACAGCACATAGGTCCACAAACAAGCACTCCCAACCGCGGCATATCGTCGAGTCACTCAACCGTGCTGTGTGTAGGTTTCGGAGCAGAAATTTCCACTCAATCACGTGCTTACTTGAGAAGAACTATTGTAATACTTTCACAACTGGGCTATTCACATTCAATTTAGCCAAGGAGCATGCAAGCCCCACACCAAAATAACAAAGAAATTGGATTACAAAAGCGCTCTTCTTAATCACCGCAATCTTATAGCAGTATCGATCAATGGAATCTTCACGGGCTTTTACTTTCTGCGTTATGATTGGTCAGCTATGAAATGACGTACGAAGTCATACATCCATGGGCTAGTTTCATAAAGCTGTTAAAGGCACTATTTGTAATTACTAAAAAGATGTCTTTTTTAGCATATACCCCCCGGAAAGTAGACAATCGGACGTGAAATGAAAGTAAAACAAATAATTACTCACTAATAAGACTCCAAAAGCACCAAAGTGCGCTCACTTTAGGCAGAACTGCCCCCAAATTAACAAATTCTCGAGACTAAAGATTTGCATAAAAACGAATATTAATCAAATACGTTTACTTCACGTCAGATTTTTGCAAAGTTCTTTTTTTCGCACCATGACTAGAACTACGTACCCAAAATACCCCTTGCCAAATGTCGTCTCTGGTCAAATATTTAACAACAAAACCATACTGCGGATGTAAACATACATCCAGCCCCGGGGCTCTCTAAAAAAGCTAAAGACAGATAAAAAACGCTATTCTAACGACTAAACAAGAAACCCTTGAAATGAGTAAAAATCTTGTTCAATACAAAGAGTGAGTGCTATCTTAATATCAAAATCGACAAATCCAATACTTATTACAAACAGAAAAGAGGTGAATGTCTTTACCGATAGGGTGCATGGACATAATCGCTCCATATTTTCGACGGTATCTCAATAACACACACACCTTTTGAAAAGCAACGTTCACAACTAATATTTTTATTGTATATTTCTATATTTCAGATTTGCAAATTAGAGAAGGCAAAATCATTTTTGAACAGATACTAGTCATCTGCATTTCATAGATCCGATATAGACAGGGAAATATTTTAGTTCTCTATTCAAGGGTAAAGTCAACTGCATTGCATCGGCATACAAATATTATATCCCAAGCTTATTATATGACATTTGTAAGAATGGATAATTCAGTCGGCACAAACGCCTGCAATTAAATTATGTCTGAGCAAAATTACATCTTCCGTGCAAAACTGGCCTACCATGGCCCCTTTCCCTCGTAGCCCAGGGCTGTATGTATCTCACCATAATCTTTACGTCTACAGTATTTTGGGTTGAACAATATTTAACCGTATATGGAAACTTGGTAAGATGGTAATTTGGGTACGTAGTTGAAGTCATGGTTAGCATGTAGAAAATTTGACGTGAAATAAACGTTTTAAAAATAATTATTCACTCTGTGCAGAAGTGCCCCAAAGATTGCAAATTCTCGTGACTAAATATTTGCATAAATAATACTTATTCTAAAACGTTTACTTCACGTCCTGCAAAAACTTTTGTTCGCACCATGACACCAACTACGTACCTAAATAACCACGTTGCCAAAATTCGACACTGGTCAATTATTCTATAACAAAAACCACACCGCGGATGTAAACATCTTAATAGTAACATCCAGCCCCGGGGGCCACGAAGTACAAAGTGGCTCTCTAAAAAAGCTAAAGACAGATACAAGAAAGCGCTATTTTACACGACCAAAGAAGTTATTGGATTTTTGTTTTTTGTCTGTGGTATGGATCTAAGCGATGCAAGCCGACAAGGGAGGGAGCCTTTTTCGGCAATTTTTGGCAATACCGCATCCGATGATCAACCTGCATCAAGTCGGTGGTGCTCAAAAATACGTTTAAGCAAGCCTACTCCGAATGGTTGGCACGAAGAGAGTTTTCCAGACGTCAATATTAGCCAAATTTTTCGATTCACACATACTGTACACCATAGGAAAGCCCTATTCAAGGGCTACACGTTTATAATTGTTTTTTGTCTGTGGCATAAATCTGCGCAATAAGGGCGGCGAAAAAGCTACCCATCACCCTAAGCGAGAAAAGGCTAAACAAGTAAGTTTCTCTTCAAATAATGACGTTAAACAGAGGCCCATATCATATCCAAGAAATTATTGCATTCGCACATACTATACACCACCGGAAAGCCCTAATCATAAGCTACAGTTTCGTGTTTTTGTTTGTGTCTGTGGCTTGGATCTAAGCGATGCAAGCCGACAAAGGAGGGAGCAATTTTCGGCAAGTTTGAAAACGCCAGGAGACGGGGTGCCGAAAATGGTTGGCATACAAGTTCGCTCAGAGTCTGTGAACTTGACCATTATTCCTGAACTTGGTAGGCTAGAGAATCAATCTGGGTAACTGTGTGTGGCTTGAATAATACCGCATCCGATGATCAATTTTCTGATCCACACATACTATACACCATAGGAAAGCCATATTCAAGGGCTACACGTTTATAATTGTTTCGTATCTGTGGCATAAATCTGCGCAACAAGGGCGGC
This sequence comes from Asterias rubens, assembly GCF_902459465.1. NCBI lineage: Eukaryota > Metazoa > Echinodermata > Asteroidea > Forcipulatida > Asteriidae > Asterias > Asterias rubens. Next base: position 10,686,693 of record NC_047065.1, on the reverse strand, counting down.
GAAAAAGCTTCCCCCTAACTCCAAGGGAGAAAAAGGTTAAAAAAAGTAATTTCCTCTTCAAATAATGACATCACACGGAGGCCCATATCATATCCAAGACATTATTGGATTCGCATATACTATACACCAACGGAAAGCCCTAATCATGAGCTACAGTTTCTTGTTGTTTTTTTTTTGTGTGTCTGTGGCTTGGATCTAAGCGAAGCAAGCCGACAAAGTATGGAACTATTTTCGGCAATTTTGGGCAAGTTTGAAAACGCCAGGAAACTTGGTGCCGAAAATGGTTGGCATACAAGTTCGCTCAGAGTCTGTGAACTTGACTATTATTCCTGAACTTGGTAGGCTAGAGAAATAATCTCGGTACTTGTGTGTGGCTTGAAAAATACCGCATCCGATGATCAACTTGCGGAGACCCTGCATCAACTCCGTGGTCCTCAAAAAAACGTTTAAGCTAGCCTACTCCGAATGGTTGGCACGAAGAGTGTTTTCAGGACGTCAATATTAGCCATTCTGGAGAGAAATTCAAAGTACAAAGGTTATTTTGAACCCCAAGAAATACTTTGATCCACACATACTATACACCAGAGGAAAGCCGTATTCAAGGGCTACACGTTTATAATTGTTTCGTGTGTGTGGCATAAATCTGCGCAACAAGGGCGGCGAGAAAGCTACCCCTCACCCTAAGGGAGAAAAAGGCTGAAAAAGTAAGTTTCTCTTCAAATAATGACACTACACGGAGGCCCATATCATATCCAAGACATTAATGGATTCGCACATATTATACACCAACGGAAAGCGCTAATCATGGCTTGGATCTAAGCGATGCAAGCCACAAAGGAGGGAGCCATTTTCGGCAATTTTGGGCAAGTTGGAAAACGCCAGGAAACGGGGTGCCGAAAATGGTTGGCATACAAGTTCGCTCAGAGTCTGTGAACTTGACCATTATTCCTGAACTTGGTAGGCTAGAGAAATAATCTGGGTACCTGTGTGTGGCTTGAAAAATACCGCATCCGATGATCAACTTGCGGAGACCCTGCATCAACTCCGTGGTCCTCAAAAAAACGTTTAGGCAAGCCTACTCCGAATGGTTTGCACGAAGAGTGTTTTCCGGACGTCAATATTAGCCATTCTGGAGAGAAATTCAAAGTACAAAGGTTATTTTGAACCCCAATAAATTTGTTGATCCACACATACTATACACCATAGGAAAGCCCTATTCAAGGGCTACACGTTTATTATTGTTTCGTGTCTGTGGCATAAATCTGCGCAACAAGGGCGGCAAAAAAGCTACATCTCACCCTAAGGAAGAAAAAGGCTAAACAAGTAAGTTTCTCTTCAAATAATGACACTACACGGAGGCCCAAATCATATCCAAGACATTAATGGATTCGCACATACTATACACCAACGGAAAGCGCTAATCATGGGCTACAGTTTCCTGTTTTTGTTTTGTGTCTGTGGCTTGGATCTAAGCGAAGCAAGCCGACAAAGGAGGGAACCATTTTCGGCAATTTTGGGCAAGTTTGAAAACGCCAGGAAACGGGGTGCCAAAAATGGTTGGCATACAAGTTCGCTCAGAGTCTATAGATAACAATAGTAATGGGTGGTTTTTTAATTGACGATTTTACATCATCGCATGGAATATCCAACCACCATGTTGTCTCTTCTCTTATAGTTTGGTTTACTGCAATATTTGCATCATAATTGCCATACTCATTTTTTAGGGTATTCGATTTGGCAGATTCGAGTTTTCTAAAATGCAATTTTCCTCTTGGAAAAGCATCAAATGTGGCAATAATCATGCCTATGAATTTTGCGAGATTCCGTAAAGTCAAGACTTTCTTTTCCAGAATTTGTGTTCCCTCCGATTTTAACTTGTGTATTTTCGACTTTGGAACATTGATCGTCATTGTTTTGGAATCGATCTCAACGCCCAAGTAAGTTGAATGGGTCTGCGGTTTCAAGCAGGATTTTCCCTTGTTTATCTGGAATCCCAAATATTCCAATAACTGTACCACAAAGGTTGTTTGTTCATTGCTTTCATTCTCCGATGAAGCCATGATCAGAATATCGTCAATAAAAATTACCAACCGAATTCCTTTACTTCTTGCTGTTGCAATGACTGGTTTCATCACCTTTGTAAAAAGTCGCGGGGCTGAGCTCAGCCCGAAAGGTAAACAGATGAATCTATAGAACTGATTCTCCCATGAAAAGCACAGATAAGATTGATCAATCTCACACATTGGGATTGCGAAGTACGCATCTTTCAGGTCAATGGAAGTAAGGAAGTCATTGGATTTAATAATTTCCTTAACTAGTTTTATATTTTCCATTTTAAAATGTTCATATCTGACAAAAGTATTCAAATCTTCCAGATTTATAACCTGTCTCAGTCCACCAGATTTTTTAGGAATGCGGAAAATGTTCGATACGAACCGACAGTTAGACCTTTTAGTGGGCTGAATTGCACCCTTTTGAAGGAGTTCTTTTATCTCCTGATTTACAGTCTGGATTTCCTCATTAGAAAACATTATTCTTTTTGGTTTGACTGATTGTACAGGGCGTGCAATGAAATCAATTTTGCAGCCTGATATGGTGTTTAGAATCCACCTGTCGGAGGTAATCTGAGACCAATTATAATGGTGAAACTTTAACTGCCCGGCATATGCCGAAATTTCAGTGGAGTCATGTTTTACATACCAGTTTTTTGTTTCAGTAAACTGCCCACTTGTAGCTGTTGCTGTGGGTTTATGGTGGGAAAACTTCCCACTATCATTTCTCCCGCCTCGGCGGTTGCCACTTGGGTAGTAGGATTGCGTATACCGCGGTTGAGTTCTGTTTCCAGAGGTACGCCCAGTCGTGAAACCCTGGCGAAATCCACGGGTTCTTTGGGAGTAAGGCTCAAACCGACGGTTTTGAGTACTTCTGTTATTTTCTGAATAAGTCAGCTTTCTACCGGCTTTAAAAGCCTCGGCAACCTGTTTCATTGATGAATTTAGATCTTGTCCGAATAGTTTGTCAGACACAGGTGTGCTCCTTGAGCACAAGCCCTTATACATAGGGTTAAGGCAGGGTTTCAAATCATCCCGTCGCTTCATACTTAATTCATATGATGCATTTCCCGATAGTGTAATGCCATCAAGGGCATACTGTTTGATTTTTTCGGTGTCTGCTACGGTACCCGCCTTGGCAGTGTCCCGTAGTTCATTTAGAATATGGAAGTATGGAATCATACCTTTGACCACATGTTTCTGAATTTGCTGAGTCCCCACGTCTTTGGAGCGGGCCGATGCAGGAATAGTGCCCCACAAGTCTGCGTCCACTCTGGGGGCAGATACAGCCGGCGCATTAGCCGGTGTCGCATATTTTTCTGCGATCTTTGTATATATCTCCTTTTTGATCGGTAGTGTTACCGCTTTGGTTGCTCTATCGGCCAAATTTGAGAAAATTTCTGCGCCTTTGGCTTCAGAAGTCTCATAAATGTCTTCGCAAGACAATAAATCAAAATCTTCCTCCTGTTTGGAAAGAGAACTGGCTGCCACGTTACTGGTCAGCTCGAAAATTTGGTTTGGGTCATAACAGTTACCCTGTTGTCCAACGAAATCATCATGAAACATATTGTCGACTGGGATTGCAGACGACTGTTGGTTTTTTACCATGTTCGTCAGCATGTTTTGCATGCTGGCAATGGAGAGTGAAAGCTTATGTATTCCCGTTGAGTTTGCCTGAAGCTTCGCTTCTAAGCTTACATTTGGTGTAATATCTTCATCACCAGCGGCTTGGCCGCATTGAAACTCAGACTCAATGTCTGACGGGAGCTCTAAATCAATTGAATTTTCCATTTCGATGTCCGCAGTGCTGTTACACACGAAGAAAAGATGGCTCACGACTTGTGTCAGGGCCTTTATATACGGGCATCGCCCCATGAACTTATTTGAATAACAATACAACCTTTGAATGTATTGTGTGATCCGCATGCCATCACGTAGGAAGGAATGCAATCCCTCTGAAGACTTGTACGAATGTTATGAAATAGAATTTTGGCACCTTGTGTGCGCATGTGAAAATGGCTTATTATATCACGTTGTCGCAACTCTATCATCACATGTACACACATCTTATACATTGTAGAGCTGAATATTGCAAGAGTTGTGACATAGAGTGACCGGGCCCAATTTCATAGAGCTGCTAAGCACACAAATTTGCTAAGCGTGAAATTTCTTCCTTGATAAAAACAGGATTACCAACCAAATTTCCATGTGCTACTCAGGATAAGCAAGCAACAGCTGAATACGAGTAACAAGCAATATGCAACGAATATAAATTTGGTTGGTAATCCTGTTTTTATATAGAAGAAATTTCATGCTAAGCAAAATGTTGTGCTTAGCAGCTCTATGAAATTGGGCCCTGTTGTAATCGGTCACGTGGTGCCATTTACAGTAAAAAAAATATAGCACAACTCAATTCGTCTGGGAGCCTGTGTGTGCACATTATTTTTAATTTTTTTTACTGAAAACGGCTTAAAATGTCAGTTGTCGCAGCTTCAAAAAGGGTAATTCACATGGTCTTATACAATGACAAATATTGAAACATTTTTAAAAGAGTAGGGTGTTTCACAATTACCCAAAAATCTAAAATAACTATCAATACACAGACCCGAGTTATTCCATATACATGTAGGCCTACACTTTCTGCTCCGTCATCTAAAACGTCAACAAAAGTTTGCCGTTAGTGCAACTTATACATTATTAATATTATTAGTTAATTAAAAATCAAACTTAGCAGCCAAAAAAGCTGAACTGTGTTCTAGTTTTAAAATATAAAAAACTAATTCAAACATCAAAGAGTAAAAATAAGCAAATATACAATAAGACATTATAAAAATAGAGAAGATTTGAATATAAAATTTCAAAACTGGATGAAGAGATAGAGTAGAAAATATTTACACATTGAAAACAAGTTTCTAGAGGCCAGTAAAATTGTTGGTGATTGAGCACCCTAAACCTCAGCTAGGGAGGACCTTCCGGTCCCCATCCTTGTTATAGAATCTAATGTGCCTCTAAAGGGTTAATGTTTAAAGTAGTCGATTCGTGACACAGATTCATAGATAAAATTCATTTTCTAAAAAAAAATAGTAATAATAACATAAAAATCATATTCAAAAAAGTACCATTCAATGTGTAAATGCTAACGGGCAAAGACAATTTAACAAACCCAAGTCTATTTTTAAAGGTTGTATACTCGATGTTTGACAAAAGAACTTTCATATTCTAATCCATTCTAATACTAATAATAGGCCTAAGTAAAAAATATAAGTAATTAAACTTTGTCTTCTGTCTGTGGAGGCTTGTACGTCTTATAGGCGAGCGAAACAAAAACAAGTGTCAGGAGTTTAACAGACACACCCAGTATGACGACTTTAAGGGAAAGATCTGTACGATCATGAAACCAACACTGCCCTCTCTCGCCGTTCTCCTCGTGCCAGAGCGTGCAGGTCGAGTCGATGAGTGAACCGAAGATGATCGGTCCGGGAAGAGATCCTAAAACGGAGGTCAGATAAAATAACGTTTATTGTCAATCATCATACCTGACATTATATTTTGAGTCAAAATAGTTTCGCACGTTTCCAAATAGACCAACGAGATTGCCCGGTAGCTAGAGGCAATTCGAATCCTATGTTTCGGCAGCGGGTACCGCCACGAAATAAGAGATGTTGAATTTGCATCGGGGATAAAGAATATTAATTTTGGTTTTTACCCAAACACCGAAGTGTGTTAGCACATGCTCTAGAGTGGTAAGACACTGCTCTAGAATTGCAAGGGTCGTGGGTTCGAATCCCACCCGAGTTATGTGCCTGTAATATTTTTTTCACGGCACTCGGGAAAGTACGAATATACAGTGCTATCACACATCGGGTAAAACGACTATTAATATTCTTTATCCCGATGCAAATATAATGACGTGTTGGCATAATGGTCTTAATTGCATGTTGTACAGTGTATGCGGATGCTTCGTCTTATTATGTTTCTCAGGAGCTGATTTTACAAAGAGCTAAAAGATGGCGATTGTGAAATAAATACATATTAGTTGCTTAGCACATGTGTGGAGGGGGGTGACGAACGAGGCCTAAAATAATTTGAAACCTCGAAACATCAGTGGGTTCGGATTGACTCTTTAATTTGGTAACTGTAATTGGAAGTCGGAAAAGCAACCGACCAGCGACGGAGGCATTAGAATGGCATCACAAAGTTAACAGTAAACAATTAACAAGTAAAAGAGAAAAGAGAAAATAAAAGAAATCATTAGTATGATAAATACATGCAGTGTGTGTGCACCAAAATCTATCCAATTAGGTAAAATACTGAGTGTGAAATAATGCAACTCTCAATTAATTAATTTGCAACCCTTCTGTTTTGAAATATACACCTGTATCTGTAAGACCTGTATTAAACAATTATATCCAGCAGTACAGTTAGTTTCTACCAGTCAAAACAATATACATGGGATTATCCAGATCTTGTCCTAAAACCCTTAAGAATTATCAGAACAATATATAGATTTATTCTAAAGTCTTAAAGTCATCAGCTTAATAATAATAGACAACCTTCTCCAAATAATACACCATGGCAAGCTAATTAACACACTATGTCAATACATGTACCAATTTCACAAGTCTACCAATGACGTAGAGGGCGCTGTTGTAGCATAACTAGACTATGGATCACCACGTCAAAATATGCCCACATTGCTCAATCAACTTAGACTTAATACGTATAACTGTACTGTAAATTACCCATTTCACAGATGCATTAACTACAGGAATTATTTCACCACATACAATAAACCTCAGGCTCGTGTTAAATAAACGCACATGTACCAGCAGAGCGCGGTTGCTATGGACGGCGCCATGACAGTTTTATCTACTTTACAACTTTGACTGAACTTTAATTACTGAAAAATAAAATACAATCCAGAGCTTGAATGGGCTGATGGATAAATCTAAATGATGTTTGTTATACCCGGTTTATTGCCCTAAAGTTTATATATTTAAATCACACTTGCAAAAAGAAGAAAGTTTACCTGTAATTGGAAGTCGGAAAAGCAACCGACCAGCGACGGAGGCATTAGAATGGCATAACCAAACTCCGCCGCATGGTGGCGCCCTCCTAACTCACCGTCTGCCTCTCGCTGCCTCAAGGACGGCACAACGCTGCCTCCACATCTTCTCCCACACAAATTTGTCGTCGCCCCGACGACAAGTCAAAACTTTATCGCTAAACTTTAAAACACTTAAAAACTTTTGTCAAACAAGTTAACAGTTAAATACAACACCTTTAAGAGTAACACACAACTGCTTTAAACTCCTCACTTTAAACTCCTACTTTAAACTTCTACTTTAAACTTCTCAACTCAACTGTTCTGGCAAGACTTTACTAGTGAGTAGATAAATGCACATACAATTATTATCACAATTTTGGAAAACTAAGCAAGGTTGAAATGCCCATGGGTCCTTTGAGCTTCCTCACCTCAACTGTTCTTATTCCAGTGATAAATACGACAGTATTTTGTCACACATTCCAATTCAGTTCTGTTTCCACATGTAATTGGGGATTGGAGCAGCAATAGTTCATACTGATAATTAGTCTGTATCAGAGCTACTCAAGTCTTTCTCAGTAGTGGCTGCCATCATATCTTTGACTTGAGTTAATAAGCGAACAACATTAGAAAACTGGTACCTACTTGGGGGTTTTCCTTTCGTCGTGCGGTTGGAGCGTCTCGGTTTCCTGGGCACTCCTGCGGCTGCCATAGCTTCGGTAGTCGTCTCAGCACTCCCAGTTGTGTCAGTTGGTGACATCTGTGGTCCTTCCACAGATGAGATGTCATGGGTAGTTCTGAGGATAAAGTTCTCACCTGGTGCACAGAGCTGATCTGCTGCAAGGGGCTCGTCTGAAGAAGAGGAGGCTGGAACTGCTACAAGGGGCTCGTCTGAAGGAGAGGAGGCTGGAACTGCTACAAGGGGCTCGTCTGAAGGAGAGGGGGCTGGAACTACTGCAAGGGGCTCGTCTGAAGGAGAGGAGGCTGGAACTGCTACAAGGGGCTCGTCTGAAAGAGAAGAGGCTGGAACTGCTACAAGGGGCTCGTCTGAAGGAGAAGAGGCTGGAACTGCTACAAGGGGCTCGTCTGAAGGAGAGGGGGCTGGAACTACTGCAAGGGACTTGTCTGAAGGAGAGGGGGCTGGAACTACTGCAAGGGGCTCGTCTGAAGGAGAAGAGGCTGGTATGGGGGCGTTGGAGGGTGGCTGTTTGGGAAGGGTTAGTGTCACTCCCCAGTTGTCATCGCTCGTTGATGATGAGGTTACACCATCAATAGTGTTATCGTCTTCTGTGCTCGGGGTGGTTGGGGGTCTGGCATCCCAAGGGCAATGTTTCAGCTCACAGCGATGAAGCACTTTTTGTCGTCCACTTGAGTTTCGCACCACATAAACTGGTTGTCCTTTGAAAGGCTGTTTCACTACCATGTATGGGTCGGTTTCCCAATAGTCCTGAATCTTTGCCCTTCCTCTGTGAGATCGGTCTCGGACTAATACGAATTCTCCTGTACAAAGGGGCCTCTCAAATACATCTTTCTCAAATGCAGAAGTTCTTAATTCTACCTTCTTGTCTAAGTTCGCTGTAGCAAGGGCCCGCGCCTTATCAAGATTCTCACAATGCTTTTTAGCGAAGGAGCCAGCACTGACGCCGCTGAGTTGAGAACGATCCACTCCAAGAACAAGGTGCTGGGGTAAGCGAGCATTCCTCCCGAACATCAAGTAGAAGGGTTCGTAACCAGTACTAGAATGTTTTGTGTTATTGTAGACTGTCACTAAATGAGGAATAGAGTCGGTCCATCTTGTCTTCTTATGGGATGGCAGGGCAACAAGCAAGTTATGGAGCGTTCTGTTAAATCTTTCACATTGCCCATTGCCCTGGGGGTGGTATGGTGTGGTGTGGGACTGTCCGATGCCATACAACGTGCAAAGCTCCTGCACTACCTGAGCGAGAAAACACTTTCCATTGTCAGAATGCAGACGCAACGGAGCACCAAATGGTATGATGAGATGTTTCACCAGCATTTTGGCGACAGTCTGTGCACGTTGATCCTTTGTAGGGATTGCCCAAGTGTACTTCGTGAAGATGTCTGTGAGTACAAGTACATTTTCATACCCATCAGATGACTGCTCCAGTACAGTAAAGTCCATAGCCACTACCTCAAGGGGAGCTGTGGCACGTAGAGTTCCCAGTGGGGGCCGAGTAGCACGAGTAGGACATCTGCTTACACTGCATCTTTCACACTGGTGACACCAAGTGTGGACGGAGATTTCCATTCTTTGCCAGTAGAAGAGGGGTTGTATCAGCTTCAGGGTTCGCTTTACGCCAAAGTGTCCTGCATTATCATGAAAAAGAGTCAATATCTCCTCGTGTAGTCGGGCAGGGGTCACCAATCGTTCACACATACCGTCTTCTTGCAATATAGAACGTCGGTACAGGACTTCATTTTTGAAGAAGAGTTGGTTCATATGTTTAAGAACTGAAACAACGTCACTTGGTTCGTTCTGCCTCTCTTGTTCTGATGGACGTCTTTGTCTCTTTACGTAGGGGATGACCCGTTGGAGAATGAAATCTTCATCTTGTAAACTTCTCAGCATCTTTGCAGAATAGCCCGGTAAACTTTGGCTGCCTTCGTCAGTAGTTACTTGGATTTGATGGGCCAACATCTGAGGAAATTCTGTGGTTACACCAACTGGACCACAAGTGGCGCGGATGGTACAAGATGATAGCTCAGCATCTGGGGTGGACTGTAAATTGAGAGCTGCATCAACTGGTCGTGTGTCAAGTCGCGAAAGGGCATCTGGCGCTTGATTCGTTCGTCCAGGACGGTATTCTAGTTTGAAGTCAAATGCTGACAACTGCTGTACCCACCGCATCTCAGCTGCACTCAGGTTTGCGGTATCCAAGTATTTGAGGGGATTGTGATCAGTGAGAATGATGCACTTGTTTCCAAACAAGTAATCCCGGAATGCCTGACACACGGCCCAGCGTACGCCCAACAACTCCAACTTGAATGCCGAGTAATTTTTATCGTTCTTCTCTGCTGGTCGTAGTGATCGTGAGGCATAGGCTACCACTGACTTTGAGCCATCGCGTTGTTGTTGTGAGAGCACGGCACCAAGCCCTTTACTGCTTGCATCTGTTTCCACTGTAAATGGTAGCGAGAAGTCTGCAAACCTCAACACCGGGGCTTCAATCAACTTTGACTTTAGTGACTGTATCGCCGAATGTGCCGCCTCGTCAAGTTCTATTCTCCTCTGTCCGTCTCTGATTTTTCCTTTACGCGATGTCCCTGTGAGATATTTGAGAAGTGGTGCAGTGACGCTAGAATATCGGTGAATGAACTTGCGAAAGAACCCAGTGAAGCCAAGGAACGATCGCAGATCTGTGACAGTTGTTGGCACTGGCCAGTCTTTTACTACTGCAATCTTACCAGGGTCTGGCTTCACCCCATCTCCGGCCACGATAAGGTGTCCAAGATATTTCACTTGAGTTTTGGAGAAGTCACACTTTGAAAATTTCAGCTTTAAACCGTGTTTTTGTAATCGCTGAAATACCATTTCGAGACGCTGTAAATGTTCCTCATAACTGGCGGAATATACTATGATATCATCAAGGTATATTAAAAGACTCTGCAAGGCTTCATCACCAAAACATCGCTGCATCAACCTCTGGAACGTTGCTGGACTATTGCAGAGGCCGAAGGGCATGCGGGTGTACTCCCACAGCCCAAAAGGCGTTGTGAAGGCAGTCTTTTGGATGTCACTCTCTTCCATGGCAACTTGGTAGAATCCAGACGTCAGATCCATGGTGCTGAAATACTTTGCATTCCCAAGGGCCTGAAGAGACTCATTGATTCGGGGCAACGGAAATGCGTTCTTTGTCGTCAAACTATTAAGTCTCCTGTAATCCACGCATAAGCGAATTGAGTGGTCTTTTTTCCGCACGACTACAATCGGGGATGCCCATGGGCTTGAGCTTTCTCGGATGATCCCTTTGTCAAGCAGCTCATGGATGTGTGCCCTGACTTCTTTGTATTGTGATGGTGGAAGTGACCGGTATCGCTGACTAATGGGGGAGGCATCACCTGTATCAATGCGATGTCTGACGGTGTCAGTGTGGCCCAAGTCACCATCGTTCTTCGAGAATACACTGTCATACTTCTGGAGCAGCTTTTCGAATCTTGAAGCCTCTTCGTGTGAAAATTGATCTCCCAACTTCAGATCATGCAAATATGACGGTGTATCATTCTTGTCAGACGTAGACATCGAAGAACAATTCACTGAGTTTTGCTTCATGTTGTACTCGTGGGTTTCGTCCTCTGGTGTAATGAGTTCTCCGTTATATAGAGTACCGATGCAGGTATGACCTGGTAAGACAACATCTCGATCTGTGTCGTTCGCTACAATGAAGGAGAACTTTCCCCCATGGACACTGACTAATGACCTATTCAATTGAATACCATTGGGGAGATTGGATGATTCACCAGATTCCAATACTGCAACGTACGCTGTGTTATCTGGACCCGGGCTGGCTGAGGCTTGTAAAATCATCATCTGTTTGGCAGGGATTATAACAGCTGGTCCCCGACGGAGATATGCTCTACTAATCTGATTTTGGTTCGATGTAAATTCTTCACGTTTCTGCACTGTCTGCATTGCACTCTCCCACACTTTGTGATTGTCATGTGGCTCAATCTTCTTCAGATGGGTCTGTCCCTGAGATGTCATGAATTTGCTCCAACATTCCTTCAGGACGTTCATTCCAATAATACCTGATGCCATGGTTGATACCCGGGAGTCCTCAATGACGAGCACCACCCTGGATGGAACAGTGATGTCAAAGACTGAGATGTTGGTTTCAAAAACTCCAGTGTATGGTATGGAAGTGCCATTGGCTGATACCAGCTGGAAATACTCTGGTACGCTCATCAGTTGTATACCTCTTGGCTTGAAGTGTGTGACGTAGAAATTGTTGGTGATAGTTGTCACCATAGAACCAGTGTCCAAAAGACAAGGCACCTGTTGCTCACCAAAGAGTGCATTGACAGTAAAACAATCAGCAGTCGCCTTGGTCATAAATTCTCTTGTATTACAGTTAAGCAAGCCGTCACTTTTCCCCCTGGCTGTCTGGCTCGAAACAGACAAGGGAGCTAGTTTCCCATCTCATTCTTACGGCTCTGGGTGAATCGCTGACCGGGATACGACTGCTGGGGAGGTGTCGGGTGTGTCGGGAAAACATTTCTTGGCTGGCGGCGAGGGGCCGGGCAGTTACGAGCAAAATGCCCGAACTGGTCGCAGTTGTAACATCTGGGTGGGGATGGAGATTCGGGTCCGCCTTGCCAGTGTTGGGGCCCGCTGCTGGGGAAGGAGACATTGGCATGACTCGTGATGGCATCTAGTTTGTTGAGAATTCTCTTCATCTGCTCCTCCAAACAGGTGACTCTGTCTCTTGAGTTTTCTTGAACCTGCAGAGCGGATGCGCTTCGAGGTGTGGTTTGATGATGAGCATGTTCGCGTTCATCTCTCTTCACTGCCCAGTTCTTAAGCTCGCAGAATGAAATCTCGGAAGTTCGGTCAAGGAGATCCCTGCATGAGTGACGCAGTCCCTCTGTCTCGATCCCATCCACGAATTGTTCCTTAATGATTGTGTCAGGGGTTTTGTACAGGCCTGGATCCTTTTTCTGCAATCGATGAAAGAGTCTCTCTAAGTCAATAGCATACTGGCGGATTGACTCACCTTGGCGTTGTCGGCGTTGCAAGAATTGGCGTTGTAGTTCCCCACTCGTAAGTGATTCTCCGTATGAGGACTGAAGATACTCCAAACAATCCTGGGCGCTTTTCCCACCAGAGAGGAGGGACCTTACTTCGATCTTTGGGCCGGCACGCAGGTAATCCAGCAAAAACTGTCCCCTCTGGTCAAGTGGCACGTTGTATCGTTGGAATGCGTTTTTCATTGACGATACAAATTCTTCTACTGTAACCGATTTTATGGAGGAATCTTCTCTGCCTTCGAAGGTGTGAAGCTTCCGATCAGGTGCCATCACGACATGTGTGAGACTGGGGGCTGTTGAAGGAGATATCTGTGGTTTTTGCTCTCTGATAACGACGGAGTAGACATGGTCCTCCCAGCTGTCTTCAGGGGGTAGAATCATGTTGTCTACCTTGGGTAGCACCACTTCCTCACCATCCTTATCGATATAAGTGACGCCGATGGCACCCTCGAAATAGTCCTCCAGCGACTGTAGTGAGAGCTTTCCTTGCTGAAGAGGGAACCGAAGAGACTTTCCACCATCCTTGCTGACTTTTACAGTAGCACTCATTTCAACAGCTTATTTACACAAGACCTGCAGCACACAGGACTGGACAAACTTTGATACCATTCAATGCCTACAACATCGCTTTTGTTGTTTGAAATTACAGCAGTCAATCCCACTTCTGACACGTGTGGAGGGGGGTGACGAACGAGGCCTAAAATAATTTGAAACCTCGAAACATCAGTGGGTTCGGATTGACTCTTTAATTTGGTAACTGTAATTGGAAGTCGGAAAAGCAACCGACCAGCGACGGAGGCATTAGAATGGCATCACAAAGTTAACAGTAAACAATTAACAAGTAAAAGAGAAAAGAGAAAATAAAAGAAATCATTAGTATGATAAATACATGCAGTGTGTGTGCACCAAAATCTATCCAATTAGGTAAAATACTGAGTGTGAAATAATGCAACTCTCAATTAATTAATTTGCAACCCTTCTGTTTTGAAATATACACCTGTATCTGTAAGACCTGTATTAAACAATTATATCCAGCAGTACAGTTAGTTTCTACCAGTCAAAACAATATACATGGGATTATCCAGATCTTGTCCTAAAACCCTTAAGAATTATCAGAACAATATATAGATTTATTCTAAAGTCTTAAAGTCATCAGCTTAATAATAATAGACAACCTTCTCCAAATAATACACCATGGCAAGCTAATTAACACACTATGTCAATACATGTACCAATTTCACAAGTCTACCAATGACGTAGAGGGCGCTGTTGTAGCATAACTAGACTATGGATCACCACGTCAAAATATGCCCACATTGCTCAATCAACTTAGACTTAATACGTATAACTGTACTGTAAATTACCCATTTCACAGATGCATTAACTACAGGAATTATTTCACCACATACAATAAACCTCAGGCTCGTGTTAAATAAACGCACATGTACCAGCAGAGCGCGGTTGCTATGGACGGCGCCATGACAGTTTTATCTACTTTACAACTTTGACTGAACTTTAATTACTGAAAAATAAAATACAATCCAGAGCTTGAATGGGCTGATGGATAAATCTAAATGATGTTTGTTATACCCGGTTTATTGCCCTAAAGTTTATATATTTAAATCACACTTGCAAAAAGAAGAAAGTTTACCTGTAATTGGAAGTCGGAAAAGCAACCGACCAGCGACGGAGGCATTAGAATGGCATAACCAAACTCCGCCGCATGGTGGCGCCCTCCTAACTCACCGTCTGCCTCTCGCTGCCTCAAGGACGGCACAACGCTGCCTCCACACATGTCACAATGAAGATCAATATAGAGAAGTGCAACTCATTTTATGGTTAATCTTGGAGCTTTGTGAAATCGCCCCGGGTTTATTTTCGAGACAAACTGTTCCATTTGTAATTGGAATTTGAGTTGCCATGTTGTCTTTGCGCTGCACTCTAAAACCTCCCGATGCCCTCTAAAACCTCCCGATCAGAATTGACGTGGATTCCAGGTCCCAGCAGCCGGTTTCACGAAACGCTTCGAGTCAGGACGAGTAACCCGTCCTCTAACTTAGGATGGGTTCAATGCGTCCTACGTCCCGTAAGGTTTGAGAGTGTATGCTTCGGGGTAGTTCTATCAAAACTCATTTCTGATTAATGTATTGGCTTTGGCGTATTTTTCATAATTTGTGGATTAAGTTTTGTGTGTATACACGGCGCGTAAATTGTTGGTCTTTATTAACCGACAGATTGTGTGCACGGTTTATTGGTTGAGTATAAGCTTCTACGAACCTCGTACCTAACGATAGTTCTACCATTGACCGGCAGTACTTACCAAATACTCGTGTCATTAATCCGTATACACCAAGAGCAAATGACTGCTGCCCTTCAGGGACGCATCTTAAAACAATGACATATATAATATTAAGAAGTTATTCGAAATTATTTATTAGTGAAACCAAGGATGCCTTGTACGGAACTAAATTACTTTACTATTATACCTCATACATATTCATGACAGAGAGTCGAGTTCTCATTGGTCCATTTTATTCTCACGTGCCAGGTGTTAATTTTGCTAACTACCAAGCGCGCACGTGAGTATTCACACAAGTGGTAAATGCGCATGACAAGTAATAGTTCCCCCGGGAGCTATTCTACTTGTCATGCGCACTACCATTGCGCGACGTCATGCCCGGGCGCTATTGATCGTGGCACCGTTTTGTATACACGCACGAACAGCGCTCTCTAAGCGACATCCAACACATGAACAAACTTATCATGTGCATTTTGTTTCAAAGTAGTCATTTTCTCTTGCTCAAAACTCATGTTCCGGTAACTGAATATGTATGAAATATAGTAAAACAAATATAACATGGTTTATTTCGGGTGACTAGTCAATGAGCTCCCCTCGGTATTGGAAGTTGACAAACTAGTTCCCTTGGCTTTGCCTCGGGAACTAGGTTGTCAACTTCCAATACCTCGGGGAGCTAATATCGATTATAACACCCCTACCGTGTGATAGTGCGTCGGTTTGCCGTGTGCTAGTCCGAAGCCTAGTACACGGCGTGCAGTACACAGACGTTTGTTGCGTGTACTAGGATGATACATTAATAGCCTGTAACCATTTCGGATTGCAATCTGTATTCGCGTCGTCCGTGGATTGTAACATTCAGGTATGTAACTTAATAATAATAGTACAGTATTTAGAAATGTTTGGGGTGTTATAAATCAAATATTGACTGCTTTTACTCGTGCAATGGTTAAAACTATGACTCCCTCGGTGATCCCCGTAGCGTTCTATTTTCCCTCGGCTTCGCCTCAGGAAAATAGAACGCTCTGGGGATCACCTCGGGAGTCATAGTTTTAACCATATCACTCGAAGCAGTCAATATTTGTATACTAGTCACCCTCAAACCGTGTTATATTTGTATAATAGCTCACAAGGCTGTGGAAACATGTCGATAAGAAACATATGGGAATGGATAAGTGTTCTGGGTTATTCTGCGTCACGGGACCAACGGATTTATGTCTCATCCGAAGTACAATGCAGTGGCAGGTTTTGTAAAGTCTCTTGCTCAATGACACATGTGCCACTACCGGGACTCGAACTCGCACACTGCTTGGGCGTGAGATCTTTTCTTCCACGGTAAAACAAAAAAAACGCCCTCGGTATCCGACCCGGGTGTCTTAAAACCAGGTGAGCATCTGGGTGTACTGGCCCTGCTTCAAGATATTACTTTCAAGCAATTTTCATTGAGTTGGCAGGTAATGTTTGCCTAGTGAGAAACAGTATACGGAGATATAATCAAGTTTTGCGCTTAGTGTTAATATAAAGAAATATCTACGCACTTGTGTTGTTCGAAGGTGTGACCAGAGTCACTCTCACATATCAATCCTTTCATCGTGACGGTAGTTTAATTTTCAGCAACGTTTTCAACTTGATTCAGAACCGTCACATTCAAGTTTACAGGGGGGGGGGGGGGAGATCCAACATTGAATCAATCAATTAGACATGATGTTTAGGTTATCCAGTCATAGCGTGTGGGGCATTTGAAGTTTGCCATTACCTGAGAATCGTGTTTGTTGCTGCCACTTTGTCGATGAACAACGAAACCAGAATAAGGAAAAGGAAGGCAATGAATATGTACATCTCTGAGCAGTATGAACCACATCGACCTGGCACTGCAGTCGCTGATACCAGGGACGAATCATTCATCATACTGTAATGCGTTAGGCATGTACAGTTACTGTACATGACACTATCCTACAAATACAATGGATAGAGATTGTGGAAGATTATACCAAGCATCATGAAATCAAAGTATTACATCGCTTTACGTTTGATTATCACTCTCAAAATATTTAATCAGAATACAAACTTTGGGTCAGAACTCTACTGGAGATTTCGATAGTATAAAACATTTTGAGAAACATTTCTCTGTGAAGAATGTCCTGTGTGCATATTATTCGTTCAGTATTTTCGGTGATATCTCAAAACGGCGACCTTTGGAAATGACGTTTTCACATAATAACAATAATAAAATAAAATATAAAAAATTGGGGGGCGGCTAATCATCCTTACTCGCAACTATGAGCTGAACTGCGAAGGACGCGGCTTCCATGTGATCGAGAAGCTGGCATTCAAGGTTGCCTTTGACTGCCACATCAACCCATTATTACCACGGAGCACAGCCAAGATCGAAAAGTGTTTGATTCTTTTTCCCGAGGGAGGGAAATCGGATGGTCTGGAAAACCCTCGTGGCACAGCAGAGAATTAACGCACAACTCAACTCACATATTATGGCCCCGACCGGGAATCGAACCGGGGTCACCTTGGTGAGAGGCGAGCGCTTTACGCACACGCCAACCATGCCAAACATATCATCTGCAACGGTCCTAAACCCAAAGTGGTTTTTTGTCTTTATACAGTATAAGTGTGCAGAGGTCTTGATATTTTTTTAAAGCCATGATACACTTTTGGTACAGAAAAAAGGTTCACAAATTTAAAAATAATTTACAGGGTTTACAGAAGGTAACGGTGAAAGACTTCTCTTGAAATATTGTTCCATAAAATGCTTTACTTTTTGAGAAAACATTAAAACAATATAAATTCTCGATAGCGAGAATTACGGATTTATTTTAAACACATGTCATGACACGGCAAAACGTGCGGAAACAAGAGTGGGTTTTCCTGTTGTTTTCTCCCGACTCCGATGACCGATTGAGCCTAAATTTTCACAGGTTTGTTATTTTATATATAAGTTGTGATACACGAAGTGTGGGCCTTTGGACAATACTGTTTACCGAAAGTGTCTAATGGCTTCAAAGCAGTTTTACTGTCAATGTTGCCTATAACTTGGTTTCGTTAATCGCCCTTGGCTATTTCGATGTTGTCCCTTTATAAATAATTTTGTTTTGGCCATTGAATAGATTTAAAAATTTCTGGATAGGACTACTAATACAATACAAGAACTTGTCCCGCCGTATTTCGGCTCCGGAGTGAGATAGTATTGACTCTCAATATTAATGTCACAAACTACCAAAATAAATTCTTATTTCTTATATAAATTCTTATACTTTTAAAAAGTTTGAGGGGAAAGCGGAGGAGGGGTTACAGGCTCGAGTGACTATATTAAGTCTATAATGGCAATGTCTTGCACATAAAGCAGACCTGATTGCTTCGTATTTTGAAAGGGCAAGGGCACCAAGGTATGTTCTCCTGGGTGAAGGAGCATTTCAAGGGCACAAAGGCAATGACCAGGGGGGCATGGATACAATCGCCTTCATTGTCTCTGAGAAGTATAAGGAATATAAAGTACTATTTCTCGTATATTTTACCTCATCCTCCTGACTTTGACAGCCTGCAAAACACGGTGAGAAATACATGACCTCATTACTGCCACACACTGGAGAGTACTCCGCAGTCGAACAATGACAACCCGTATTGCATGTGTCGTTCAGAACCACACTTGACGAAGCACTGATGAAAAATAATTGATAACAAGCGTTTCAAATCGTTAGCTACAGAAAGTAGTAGTATGTTTATAAATACCTCAGACCGTTTCGCTATCCCTATTGGTGGAGAGCGCATCACATGGGGGTGTTAAAACGGTTGATAACGACCAGCTGGTACTGTTTATCGTGTGTTGGTTTCGGATATGTTTGTGAGGGTTAGCCCCCAACCTCGTTACCAGGGGTGATCGATCTCGCCGTGCCAGTTTAGCCCATTAATACAAAGATGCATTCTACGCGCACGAATGCACATCCGAAAACTGTCTCAGTCAAAAAAATGTAACACACGTACAGAGCTCAAGGACGTAGGAAACGGATACGTTTTAAATAGATTCTTATACATTGTTACGCATTTAAAACCTTCCAGTGTCGTGGCCGTGCGATAAAGGCCCTTGCCTTCGGTTCGGGCCTTTATCGCACGGCCACGACCATGCCGGTCAACTTCCATGTCAAGCGTGAATGTATATAGACGAATGGGCGGGCATCACGCACCCTGATCTATCTGAAGCCGTCTTGTGATGTTGGAACCGACTCATGGGGTTGAAGCTGGGGGAGGACAGAGATGTTATGTCGGTGTCTTGAGGAGAGATCCTGAGGCAGAGACCACGACAGAATTGGCTGTCTGCAGGGAAGATTGGACTCGCCGCCGGGAGTCCCGCATGGGGGTCCCGCATGCGGGCAACATGATTTGAATACGGCTTTGCAAGAAGTGTGTAATTTAAATGATGATTGTGATAGTTACAATCCTTGTTCACATCCAAATGAATGGACAGCTACGGCTCTGGTCGTTGTATGCGTCGACAGTAATCGGAGAGTAGGGGTTTGGGAGATCAATTTGGGCTAGGCCTTTTTTATATCAAGCGTAAATGAAGATTACAGCCTTATGACAATCACAACAAAGCTGGTGCATGCATTGCGTAATCTACAAATGTTGCTGTAAATATTGAAGCCGTACTTTATTCTGAACCTTAGTTGCAAGTACAGAAGACAGAGACAAATATACATGTTGACTCACCTTCAACTAGAATGTGAATGACGGCAAAACCTGTAGTACGCCACCAACGGTATGTCAGTTGATTTGAGTGTGAATTGAGCATGATTTACCACGGTACCGTTTTAATATCATAACTTTGATAAGACGAATGGAATGTCTAACCTTTCATCAGCGTACTGCTGATACACTCCGGCAAGCGGAATCTCAGGACATCTCAAAAAGCCGGAGCATAGTGAGAGTCCATTGATGATGTTGGCCACAATGATGAACTTTAGCATCCCCGGTACCTTGAGGTTTAATCGCTTCACTAACCAACCTCCAACTAACAAAGCTCCTCCTCCGGCAACACACACCAAGATACCTTCATTAAAAATGAATGAGTATTTCAATTAATCCCTGGCTAAACGGCAGTTAACGGTTGTATGGCTTCAAATGGCAACCCGAACAAAGACATTGACAAAATAAAGACACCGCCCGCATCGGGCTAGATAGCTCAGTTGGTAGATCGTTGTTTCGAATCACACTCTATAGTCAATTCTTTGTTCAACCCCAAGAATAAATTTAATAATATACCTAGTCAGTTTCCCTTGTGATTTACATTGATATTTCAATTAATGCAAGTACAAAGCTCCATGGAGGCTCACTTTACAGGAATATATAAATAAAAAAAAATGCCTGTCAAAGGTTGTTCTCTTAGACAAATTGGATGTCTTAACTTTATTTTTCTTATTTAGAGAATGACACAAGCAAGGGATAATTTCTCCTGTTCAACTTGTATTCCTTGAATCTATGTCTAATGATTTAAAATAAATTAAAGACAACAGAAACACTTAGCACGGTGTCAAAATGATGTAGCCTTAATTGGCGACGCGAATACTGTTTTGGTTTTATTAGTCACCGGTAGAGGCCGCAACGTCGACTCATTCGGAGAGACTGGGCGTGTTTACCAATCGGGTTCGTTTGTTGCAGATTTTTTTGCGATACATAACTGCCCTCCGGTAACTCAGCGGTTGGGAACGCCAAGCGTATGATTGGAAATCATCGTGGTGGGAAAATCGCTTTTTAAAAACACGTCAAACAGAGGTCAACTTTTAGCCTGTATGAAACCGATGAGGGTGCGGGAACCTTTGATTGTATTGTTCATGGTACACGTCTGCTTCACGTCTCAACCTTGATATGGCCGTGGTCTCTTTCAGTTCAGTGTAAACCCGTTTTTGTCAACACGGAAGTGACAGGGTCATGTCAGTGATTGATCAGCATCAAATCTACTGAAGTAGGTCTGACTACTTTGTCATTCTTTTTAACATGGCCGTATAGTTGTTATACAATGCATGGTTAGAAGGATGTTTTAAAAGTAGAATACATTATCCACACAAACATACCTCACAGTTGCGTGGTTTTCCGATTACTTTCGAACTAACACGGTCGGCCATTTTATGGAGTCAAAAACTTGAATCCACAAAATGGCCAACCGTATAGTTCACGACGTATAAGGAAAACCATGCCATTTCGAGGCATGTTTGTTTAGATCATAAGGTTCTACTTTTAAAGTATCTTTCTAACCATAATATTTATGCACTTTATAACAAACGGCTTCAAACACTCTTCATGGACCATGCAACGTGTCCCTTTTAAACGTTGTGTCCTATACGGTTAATGCACACATAAATTAATTCGACTATGGGCAGTTTACAAACCATGTCAGATGTAATCACCTGAAGACGATCAGAGCATACTGATCGAAACGTCAACTTTTAAAATTAAGGTTCATCCAAGAAACACTACTACTACTTACTGAGAGAGTTTATGCACATAATGTTCCCGCAAACCTCACAATAAAGAGTTAATTATTATATTGGTGATACAAATTCCATGTACAGAGAAATCTAAAAACTTGAGTTTGAGCACAGATTGTAATATCTTACCAACAATGATATTAGCATTTCCGGAACTAAGCCCAAACTGGTTCTCCAGGTATATAGGTAAAAATACTTCAGCTCCCGTGGCAAATATGTTATCAGCCGCGATGCCGAGTGTCAGGAGTACGAAGGTGGGGTTCCGGAACAGGATCTTGGTAGCGGAGGGGAAGTCTCGCCAGGAGCTACCGAAACCATCCCGGTCTGCCTTCATCTTGATGTCTGAGCTCGCGTGGGCTTGGGACTCGCGTTCCTTTCGGATCGCTTGTGTTCCTAGCAGTCCAAGATTGGAGGAAAAGAAAAAGCAAATGATTAGAGATTTATTATCCTCGTAGTCAATGTCAAAATTAAACATGTCAAGGTTAAACATGTCAAAACAAAATTTGTTTTTGTCGTAAAGGGAAGATGTAGTTTACGTTTGATAATCATTCTTAAAACAAATGTCAAAAAGTGAGAAATTACCCCTTTCTCAAAAACAACGTTACCTCAGAGGGAGCAGTTTCTCACAATATTTTATACTATCAACAGCTCTCCAATCACCGGTGCTCCGTTACACGTTGCGAAGTAAGTTTTTATGCTAACAATTATTTTGAGTAATTACCAAGGTGTCCAGTGCCTTTAATATGATAACACTGTCAGTAAAAAAAACATTTTGTCTGGTTATTAATCTTTCTAAATAATTGTAAGCACCCAATAAATTTCTATCTAGCGATCACTAATTTTGTCAATGGAAAGAAGGTTATCAGGGTATACAATATGGCATGATTGAGATCAAAGCTACCACAAAACCAGACGCGCTCCAAGGTTGAATGACGGAACACGGTCTGGTCTAAACAAACCCTGAACTTCCTTTTAAAGTTACACTAGGACATTTTCTTGAGATATGATTCTTTTTGTCGGTGCTATATTTCGAGGAAATATCATTTCAAAGAGCAATGTAAACTGTAACTCGGGTAAGGTTTGCTGTAGCAACATGTGTAAATCTTAGGACCATGGCATGGTGTTGATGTCTATGTCCATGTAGTATCTTTTCACAAAGGACCTCAAACCTTTTCAGATTCATCACCTTCAAGTAACAATTTAATTTCAAGTCCGGAAATGATCTTACAGGGTAACTCTGTTAGTAAATATGTCAGAGGTAACGCGATCATAAAGGAAACGATTGCACAGACAAAGAGCTCTATCTTTTCAAAGAGTAAACTGTAACTCGGGGGAGGTTTGCTGAGCACCATGATGTATTGAAGGCAGTGGACACTATTGGTAACTACTCAAAATAATTATCAGCATAAAACCTTTCTTGATTACGAGTAATGGGGAGAGGTTGATAGTATAAAACAGTGTGAGAAACAGCTCCCTCTGAAGTGATGTAGTTTTTGAGAAAGAAGTAATTTTCCACGAATTTGATTTCGAGACCTCAAGTTTAGAATTTGAGGTCTCGAAATCAAGCATCAGAAAGCACACAACTTCGTGTGAAAAGGGTGTTTTTTCTTTCATTATTATCTCGCAAATTCGACGACCGATTGAGCTCAAATTTTCACAGGTGTGTTATTTTATGCATATGTTGAGATACACGAACTGTGAAGACTATGTTTGTGACAATTACCAATAATGTCCACTGTCTATAAATCGCTTTTTAGTAGTATTACTCTTGAAAAAACATGTCTTGGCGTTGATGTCTTTGACCATGCAGTATCTGTTCACAAAGAACCTTATCAGTTTCATAAGCATCAAGGTAACACGTTTCAAGTCCTAACATGATCTTACCGGCTAACTCTTGGGGAAAACATGTCAGAGGTAACGCGATCATAAAAGAAATGATTGCACATACAACGAAGCCCAACCACCAGGCACCAACCCATTGAACATCGGAGCTGTCTGCTGTGGGGCTAAGAATAAAACACAAACATTTACAGAGCTTGTAAGAAGAAGAAACAACTTTTCTAACTTACGCGGTCTAATGATGATGAATAGTAGAAAACATCCCTTGAAATATTTTTGTCTGAAGTTGATGAGAAATAAATAAATCTTTGAGCGTGTTATTCTGTTTTTAATCGATGTACTACAAAATGTCGAATCGGTTTTTTACTATTTTCTCGTAACCAGATGGCCAATCATCAATCTCAACCTTCTGCAGGTTTGGTAGTTCGAGTATATGCTGGATTACATAAAGCGCTTACACTGTAACTGTTTAGTTAGCAGAAACCAATTACGTATTATGTTCCTTTAAAGTTCCGTTAACTGCGTATTCGTCGTTTTATCTCCAAGAGGGCGGTATGTTGACGTCAATGCATTTGCTTAAAGGGAAGATAAACGTTTGGTAATTACTCAAAACAAATATGAACTTAAAAACTGACTTGGTAACGAGCATTGGAGAGCTGTTGATGGTATAAAACATTGTGGGAAAACACTTCCTCTAAAGTAAAGTAGTTTTTGAGAAAGAGGTAATTTCTCACTAAAATAATAAAAGACTTCCAGCTAGAAGTCTTTTATTCTTATCTGAAAGCACACAAATTCATCCAACAAGGGTGTTTTTACTTTCATCATTTTCTCGCAACTTCAATGACCAATTTAGCCCAAATTTTCACAGGCTTGTTTTTTATGGTTATGATGGGATACACGAAGTGAGAAGACTGGTCTTTGACAATTACCAAACGTGTACATTCCCTTTAACATCATGTGTTGTCACATGTCAGTCTACTTGCTTGGAATTGGTTTTCCTTTACGAACTTGATGCATCAAATGTGAAAGCCTGTGCAGTCATTTTGTATTTGCAAATCTGCAAGACCATAATATGCATGCAAACCAATTAGCCCAAACGTAGCTGATATACCCTTTTTCTGTATCGCTAAACAAAACAGCACGCAGTTGACTATTAAAGAGCAGACAGTATCAATAGATTAACAAGCGCCCAAAATAAAAGATATGTGCGTAGATATGTGCAAAGAAAATAAAAGATTTAAAGACACTATTGGTAATTGTCAAAAACCAGTCGTCTCACTTGGTAAGTTTCTACGTATGAATAAAATAACAAACCTGTGAAAAATTAAGGTCACTGATCCGCGAACTGCGAGATAATAATGAAAGAAAAAACACCCTTGTCACACGAAGTTGGTGCTTTCAGATGCTAGATTTCGAGACCTCAAAATGAAGTAAAGATGTCTCGAATTTGAATTCGTGGAAAATTACTTTTTTCTCGAAAACTACGTTACTTCAGAGGCCGAGGGAGCCGTTTCTCACAATGTTTTATACTACCAACAGCTCCTAATTAATCGTTACCAAGTAAGGAGCCCACTCATGGCAGGTGCGGTACCGGAAGACCCACCAAGACCATGCTCTAGACCCAGATCGAGGATGCAGGAGAGAGTTGTGTGGCGCGTCAGACATCGAACCGGACTCAAACATGCGGCAACGCGACACCTTTGTCGACTGAGTGAGTGAGGGAGTGAAGCAAGGTTTTATGCTATTAATTATTTTGAGTAATTACCCAATAGTGTCCACTGCCTTTAATTTTCATCATTACCTTATTGAAGAGGAGTAGAAGTCTGTATTTAAACTCAGAAGTACACCACCAACGACAAACCCCACTGCTGGTCCAAGTGTGACAAAGGTAATCAGAATTCCTGTCAGATAATGCACAACAAATTGGTCAGTAATGCTACCCTCAAATCTTGTAAAGTTTGTCTTTTTGAGATTGTTTTCTTCGCTTGAATGCGACACTTCGTTATCAAATCGTGTAACCAAAAAGATACCCCGCCACTAAATGACCCCTCATTATTGGTACTCGGTAGGGGAAATGTAACACCCCCACCCCTGAACCCCCCCCCCCCCACCTCCCAAGCCATTGTTTCTTAATTTTCTGTATGAAATCTCAGGAAATCGTTGTACTTCTGCCCCAGAAGAACATTATTGTTATGTAGTAGTGAACATTTGGTGCATTTGGAGGGGGGCGGGGCAGGAGCCCCGCTCAGAACCATTTGCCCACCTCTTGCCCCCCCCCCCAAATATACATAGCGCCAGAAGAACATTATCGTTATGCAGTATTGAACATTGGGTGCACCGGAGGGGGCGGGACATGAGCCCTGCTCAGAACCTTTGCCCACCTCTTGCCCCCCCCCCAACATATGTGTTTACCCCAGCTCAGAGCTCCACTAGCAAGAGTTGGATTCTCCTGTCTGATTGTCAAACAGTTCATTTATCAAATTAATTACGATACACATCGATTACGGTTCGATCAACTTGATTCAAATAATACATCTGGACATACCTAGGTAAACACCCGCGTCTTTACTTCTCACACTCTCATCGATGAAGGCAAATCCCAGGGAATACACTGGTGCCCCGCCTAGTGCGAATACCATCTGAGACAATATGAAGACGTACAGGTACCCGGAGAGGGAGGCAATCGTCGTCTTTTCAGCATCATGAACCATTGTTATGTGTTCAGCAGAAGGTGAGCATACATCACTGGCGTTATTGTCAGAGTATGTGTAAACTCCAGTAGTGAAATGAGGAAGAGCAAACACCAAACTTCCCAGAGCAATGCAGATTATCCCCCCACTAAGAATCCTGGTTTTGTTTGCACTATTTCCGAGGTACCCTACGAAGACGATCAACACAGCGGCCGTTACATCGTAGATAGACGGCAGAAGACCTGTCTGGAATGAGGAGAACTCAAACCGGCGCTGGAGGCTCGCGAGAGACCCGTTCACAAGTCCATTGACGGTCATACTCTGGAAGAAAGCATACGCACACAAGATACAGAGCAGCCATTTTGGATTTGCGAAGCGCTGCAGGAACTTTGGACGCCATGAGAACCACCCGCACTCCGTGATGACCCCGGCGTTCTTAGTCTCTTGCCTCTTTCCAGCTTCTTGGTCCTTCAGAGTTTGCAGATCAGACAAATTAATCTCATGCTCATGTGTTATAGCCTGGTTTCATAAATCGGAGAAGACAGATAAGATGTTAAATTAAACAAGATATAACAAACAAACAAAGTATAAACATAAAGTGGCTATAGTTTCAAAGATGTAAAAGAAAATTAGTAATTAAAGGAACGTTACAGATTTGGTAGGAAAACAAAATCGTGAAGATCGCAGATTTACATCAAACTTACACTGTCTAATGTGATGTCCCTTGAAATATTTCTTTATGAAATGCCATTTGATGAAAAATAAATAATTTTACTTTGCGTTTGGAGTTTATCGCTCAGTGAGCGTTTTCTTCGTTTTCTCCACATCTTTAGGAGGGTGGGAGACACATTATCAAATGCCCCCAAAACACCCCCAATCTTTTTGACCATCTTTATAATAAAGCCCAAGTGGTGCACTGTTTATAGACCAAACGATGTGTCCCGCCATGAACATTATTCATGAGGGCAAAGGATGACACAATTTTTTGATGGATGGGGCTATATAAAATGTCCTCCCTCAAAATTGGCCCAAGATTGCACCACAGATCATCTAAACCGCGGTAAAAGGCTCAATTCCCCATGTCTTTGACCACCTTATCATGAAACTCAAGTATTGCACTGTTTGGACCAAACCCTGTGTCCCAAACCTTGTGTCCCGTCACTGGCATCAATCGTGTTTTTTTTTTTTTTTTTTTTTTTTTGGGGGGGGGGGGGGGTGGGGGGGGCAATGTTCCCACAGTTTATGTTAACTCGTGTGTCTTATAATGGCACGTACGTGCGTGTCCTCTTGTACTATTTAGTTCTGTGTTCTCTCTTACTTTTTAGTTCTCTTGTAGCTGTATGTTTACTTTATATCAGTGGAGCGCTGTCTCTATCTGCCATTGCTGTTTTGCGGCCTCTCTAGTTCGAGTGATTTTGGTCATGTTTCACTAGGTAACTCCGCAACCAAGGATGTTATTAACTCTGTTCCATTTGACACCATGTCCAATTGAGCCGTTTCTGAGATTGTTTTCTTTTTCCGCAAACCTTGCGTAAAACATTGCAAACAATCAACTCCACATACCCATGTTTTCATTTTGTTTTAATGAAAGTTCAAGTATTTCCAAAATCCAAAAAGGCCCAAATTCTACTGCTCAAATTTGAAAGCTTATTGTTCTGTTTCGTTTGCCATTGGGTCTTTAAATGGCCTAAGATTGCACCACCGAGCATCGGACCCGTGCCGTAAAGGCTTAACACTCGCATGCTCACTCTTTGACAGATTGGCCCAATACAATGTGTCCTAGATCCGCAGCTGAAGATCTGTTAACTCAAAAGGGTCTAGTGCTGCTCATATTGAAAGGTCTTCTGTTCTGTTCCATTCTGTTTGCCTCTTTAGTATAGGTTTTCTCGGTCAATTTCGAAAAAGTGAGCAGCCAATTTAATCAGCAGCCTATTCTATTTCGCGCGAAATCGAATGCTACAGCTAAGGGTAATTCGATTTCGTTTTGTGATTAGTCAAATGTAATGTTGCGTCATTCAATTTAACAATATAATCATTAAATTAAAACATTCATCAAAGCAGCATTCAAATTCGCAGACGCTTCTTGAGGCGTGTGTCACGAAAAACAATGTCGATAAGCTAAATTGAACAGAGTGCTAAAGGAATTTGACTCGACTCAAAACGAAATTGAATGGCCGAACTCTGAATTTGAAACGCAGTAACAACTGAAGAGACAAAACAGCTTTAATTCGCATGCATGAAAATGAAATTGGCTGCTCATTTACTGAATTTGACCGAGAAAACCTATAATATTTGTCTAGGATTGCACCACCAGAGCATCTAGAATGCAAAATTTTCCCGGGCCCTTAGGCGGGCCTGGACCCGAGGCCGTATAAGGCTTCGCGTACCGCTTTATAGCATGCTCCATCTTGAATAGGTTAATCCCAACCACCAACCCCCCCCCCCTAAAATGTATTGTCTTGATCCACCCTTGATGATGCTAGTGATGATATGGGTTGATTTAGTTGATTTGTATGTACAATAGCCACCATAGCAAAAAATGGTGCTCACATTTTATAGATACTCTGTTCCGTTCTGTATGCCTCTTAATGGCCTAAGATTGCACCACAGAGCATCTAGAATGCAAAATTTTCACGGGCCCTTTAGCGGGACCGGACCCATGCCGTAAAGGTTTTGCACTCGTGAGCTCACTCTTCGACAGATTTTCCCCCTAAAACTTGAAGATGCTGTCAACCCAAAAGGTTCTACTGCTGCTCACATTACAGATGTTCTGTTCCATTATTATGACAGACTCGCCCCATAAACCTTGTGTCTTAGGTATGGTGATGATAGGGATGAAACGCCGTCTGAGCATTAGAATGCAGAAACAATATGGATATAACGAAGCATAATTGAGTTGCTGTTTAGGTACAATAACCATATTAACAAGAATAGGTGCATCATAGCTTGAAAAGGGCAATCATATTCCAACATCTGAGAGGGGGGGAACATCACCCCTCAGACTCCCTAGATCGCACCAGAGAGCATCTACGGCCTAAATTGTTCACGGGCCCTAAAGCGGGCCCCGGACCCCACGCCGTAAATGTTACGACTAACGATGCCCCCCCCCCCATCTTTCAAGACAGATTGACGCCCATTATGTTTGATTCCTTTGACTGACAACCCCACCCACAGGCATTCCACCTCTTAAATGCCTACTATAAACAGATAATTATTCGACACCGACATAAAATAGTGGATAGAAAACGGCGTGCAGTTGGCGAAAGTCGTTATGTTGTCCCAATAAATAAAGAGTATTATTCATCCGAACAGGGTGACCGCTCACTTGAATGGACTCAGACTTGTGTCATTGTCTGCGTATGGTCGATAGTAAACTTACGAAAGTCTGTCATTAGCGAAACGACTCTCTCGCGACTCTGTGTTCTGTATGTGAGGGCGGATCTAACACGACTAGAGCTGTAAAGCGGTCTCGCGGTATTTAGTCGCTATCGCCGCGACATTAACGACTTGTCCACAAGTCTAGACTTCTGCGGCAATATCCGATCTGACTACCAAACTATCAACTACATGTACATTCGAGGCGGGTCAACAATGAGGCTAACTCATGCAGATCACACAGTCTAGTCTTATTTAGAACGCTGACACCATAAGTTCCCGCACTTTGGGCCTACTTGTGTCCTTTTGACAATTTTGTTTACATGACAGAAACACTCAAGTCAATATACTATTCTACACACTCACCCCATTGGCAGATACGGTTTGTGTATCCATTGGATGCTTGGTTATACCCGTTCAGGAACTGATTGGTAGACTTGATTCATACGGTCACTGTGGGAAGAACCAAAGAGTAAGGCCAGAGGACAGATTGGTACAGAGAGCAAGGATAACACTATATACACAGCACGTGTGTTTGTGGTTCTCTTTCTTATATATCTTTTACCGTTATTCAGAATGGCGGAGGAGGTAAACAAAGGTTGTACAGTAACGCAGACCTGTGGACCCAATAATCTATTTGACGGTGCCTTGGCCCCTGACCTTTTGAATGTAAACACGTGCGAACTTAGCAGTCCCAGCACACCCGGGGTTATTGGAAAAGTTTCCACATCACGCCACTACTTTTTCATTCGACATGAAATAATTGAGTATCTCATTTACCTCAATGAGATATCCATTTTTGTAAAAATGAGTGAGGTGGCGTGATACGCGGATCCAACCTAATGGTAGCGAATGGAATCATGTTCCAACTGTCGCTGAGCATGGTAGAATGGCGTCCAACCGACGAAGAAAACAGTTTGGTTGGGAAATGAAGAAATTATTGGGACTTTTTACGTTTGGTATAAATGACTCTGAACTGGAATTATGCTTGGTATAAATGCACTTTAATAAAGTTTTCACTTCAAAGTACTGCGGTTGTGGATAAAGATGACACTTTTTATCCCCTGAGAATTGAATATAATATATAACCTTTTTCAGATTGTGTATTATGTAATTGCAGATTTATCCACATGGACGGGCGCTCCCAGATCGATTTTCGGCAATATCTCAAAAACGCTCAAACTTCCAATTGCCAAATGTATTACACTACCTGTATTGATATTGACAAAACTTTAGTAAGGATTACCCCCAACGGTTTACGGAATTCTCATTCATAATATCAATCAATATGCATGCCTATTTGAAACCTACATACCTGTATGTATAAAACTCATCCCAGGAAATTGACATGTATACGACTGTTTTGTCACCGAGATCGTAACCGACAATCAGCCAAGGTAATGTACCCACGTCTACTAGATCAACGTGTTGTCACTATGTGTTCTGCTTGTGTTTCCTTGTGGTTGTACTTTCCCGATAATGATCCGACTTTGATAATTTGGGAACCCTGACATGTGGTGGCTATGCCGACAACCGCATACTAAACATTAAGCCCATTGTGAACCAAACTTTCATTGTGACTCTTGAAACGTCCTAGTTATGACCTCTCTCCAAAACAGCTAGCTGCTTTCCGATAATCGTTTCTCTATTGTTGTAAATCAACGGGACGATTCACAATTTGCTACAGGTCATAAAAATATAATGATTGACTGCTGTGAAACCATGACTGTGCATAACCTTGCCTAGTATTAAAATGTAACTTTCACAGATTTGTGAAATACATAAGATTGAAAACTTTTGACAAATGTCTGAAATTCTTACAGTTTTTAAGAATTTAGTAATTAGTTTTACTTTTTGTTAACCGTTTTCTTGTGAGTCCGAACACCGATTGAGCTTACTTTAACTTTCATAGGTCTACCGTTTAGTGTGTCTGGGTACCACACAGTGTGACTGTGGATACATTCTAGAGCCCCTTTCACACTGCATCTCATATCCCCGTGGAATACAGCCCGGGGAGGCCCCGGAGTTTTTGTTTAACCCCACGGTTACACCAGCGCCTGTTCACACTGTGTCCCTCTTCGACTAGACTTGACTCAAGTCCCAATCCCGTGCCATCCCCTGGAAACTACTGTTTGGTGATGCTCTTCATTCCCAAACCTGTTCCACATTTTGAGGGCAAAAAATATGGTACAAATGTTGATTTTGCAAGTTCTAAAAACATACTCTAATTAATGCACGTTCTAAAGTAGCACAAGGGTGAAATTTTTCGGGAATATTTGTTTGTCTCCAGTGAAGCCAAGGATGATACTTTGTATAGATATATTATCGATTTTATGAATAATTATTTGCTTTTTGGTGGGGTGAAGTAATAAATATTAACTTTAAAAAAAAAGTTTTTCAGACCCCAAAAGTTGCCCAAACACAATGAGCTGTGGCAACGTGTAATATTATGATTTGAAATGTAAGTTTCGTTTATTTAGACCCATGTCCCTACTATCCTTAAAGTATGTGAAAAATCTGCCTTTTTTTTTACCGTGGACACATTATGTAAATAAAAAGGAATTTTTTCACGTTTTGGGGGAAAACATTCTAGCTTTAAGGCAGGCTGTCATAACAGGATACAATTGCCCAAGTTGTTCTCATCGGGTATGAAACGACCAATGTTGGCCCTAATCACAACCAAATGGAAATTTACTGAGACCCCTGGCAAGTTGACATTTTTGGGTGCAAATAATATATACATAGGGTAGAAATTTCGATTTTGCAAGTTCTAAAAACATACAGTAATGCATGATGCGAAAATAGCACAAGGGGGAAACTTTGAGCAATTATTTTTTTTCTCAAGGAAGGCCAAGGATGATACTGTGTAGTATGAGCTAAATGTGAGCTAAAAACAGTTTTTCAGACCCCCCCCCCCCCCAAAATCGGCCTAAAATGGCCAAAAAACAAAATGAGCTGTAACAATATTAACGGGCTATATATTGAATTGAAAATGCAATTTTGTTTATTGCACCCCAAGGCCCTTCCACCCACAAAGTATTTTGTTTTGTGACCGTGATCACAATGGAGGCTAAACCTTACTTCCCTGGGGATTCTAGAAGATTTTACTCAAACGCAGTTCACGCCGAAGTGACTCCCTACTTTGCATGCAGAAATGTGATATTCAGGATAAATCATTTGTTCTTGATTAATCATTGTTTTATCTTCTTTTATTGTTGGGCACAATAAACAAATCCCTTCTTATTATTAATTCTAAGTACACATTTATTTAAACGCTCCCTATATATATTAATAAACCGTCAGCATGTTCCCATCTTGTCGGTCTTGAAATTTATTCCCGCAGATACAACCGAATAACAACACTAATAAAAAGGGCCGGACGTTACAGTTATATCCAACCACGTAGCCATGGACGATTTTTCCCGATGAAAATTTGAAATAAACATTGAGGTGAGTTTTTTCAGATATGATTTCAAATCATACTTACCGAGATGTATATATATGCAGAATGAACGCCTGATAACAGTTGTGGTTCACTTTCACGTCGGTGCAATTCTCATTAGACACTGTTATACAATGTGACATGTGCAGTGAACTTCTATAATATGATACGAGGACTAAAAATTCCATGACTTGCATAGGGTGCGTTCGTTTAGCTTCTCTGGGTCGACCCCGGTGTGTGGTGGGTTTTTGTTCCAGGACGAACGTGGGTAATTATCTGCACACGTTTGTCCTAGAAAAAAACGCCACACACCCGGGTCGACCCAGGGAAGCTAAACGAACGCACCCTTTATATAGCAAGTGTTATATTAAATTTTGTAGAGCGAAGTCATTGGACCATGAAGGGTAAATAACTCCAAGCTGACCTTCATTGTTACTCTGGTTGCACCGTAATTCACGGGAGGGTGATCATTGTATGTACACGTGAGCTAGGGTCGATCTCGTGGTGCTATTGCTCTCTCGTGGTGACGTCATGCACCTCGGGCCAGCCCCAAGTGACCCACTCCACAAGCAGGCCACTTGAGGCTGACCCGCCCCTGGAATGACGTCAAAGTTTTAGAACGTACCGGCGTCATAACTAGCGACGTTTATTCAGCTGCAGAGGGCGCACCTTTTTTTCACGGAGGAAATTATTTTTTCAAACTTAAAACAACTCCTTATTTTACAAACGTGCTGAAAATCCACAACAGCAAAACAAAGTTAACCCTGAACAAAGAGAGACCCATTTTGTGGCAATTACTAGTGGAATCATTGGTGATGGAGATGCATTTATCCAAAGTATAATACAGCTTTAAATCCAGTTTCAATCATGCAAGAGAGGGTCTATTCTCACTCATCTTCACTTTATAAATATGAAAACGACACAAAAGAAGGATCAGATTAAGAAAATCGAATATTTCTTAGTTATACCAAATATGATAACCTCATTGTCTATTAGAATTTGGAAAAACTTTTAGTAGCTTAGCCTATCAGCCTTAGCCTTGGCCATAGGTTCATCCATAATGAAAAATATTAACAAGTAGCCATATAAACTGTAAGGACTCCATCTTGAAAAATTAACCGTACAGTTTGAGCAAATAAAAGCCAGTTTTTAGGACCTTCAATGACCTTCATTGTTACTCTGGCTCTGGAATAACTGGTTTTAGGCGTTGTTCTGATTATTTTGAAAGTAATGTGTGTTGCTGTGCATGTGGTAAAGGGACACGAAATTATAATTTTGAAAATTGTTTTTCTCCATATAAAACCATGATCTTCAAATCTTTGATTTAAAGAAAAAGTAGTTGGTTGTGATAATTTATTCACAATGCTCGGTGTAAGAATTTCTCTCTATTCAGTAAAATATGCTAATGATAGACATACATTAAATACCTGTTTGTGCACGTATGGGTTTATCCATGATAAGAGATCAATGGAAACACTTTATTTTGAGCGCGGTGCAAATGGTTGTTTTGTAACTTCATGTGTTTTGTTAACATGCTTCATCGCTTCATCAATTAATTTGTCACGAGAAACATCATCCATAACCCCCTAACAGTTGCACTTTTAGGGGAAGGGCGTTGTTTGCATTCCAACACCTTCAACAACTTTATGATGTTAAATTTGCATTGGGGATAAAGATAGGTTCGAGTCTCACCCGAGTAATATGCATGGGATATTTTTTTCACAGGACTCGGGAAAGTACTGAGTATACAGTGCTGACACACATCGGTGTATGGGTCAAATTAAATTAATATTCTTTATCCCCAATGCAAATTTAACATTTATTATATCGTTGCGGTACCCACTGCCAAAACATAGGATTCGAACTGACTCTAGCTGCCGGGCAGTCTCGGTGGTCTAGTTGGTAAGCCACTGCTCTATGATAAATGCAGGGGGTTGTGGGTTCGAATCCCACTCGAGTAATATGCCTGTGATTTTTGTTGCACGGGACTCGGGAAAGTACTGGTTAAAACAGTGCTGACACACATCGGTGTATGATGAGTAAAAAAAACTTTTAAAAACATCATAGTACTAACCATTACGTTATATATTTGGTTTGGGGTAAGACCATGTGTGTTTGCCAGATAGAGTTTACTCTTTGAGAACTGTCTTGCTTTACCTGGAAAGTAGATACACATATAGTTACCGCAAACCAAATATATTATATTGATACCTTACCAAGCAATGCCTGAAATCCTATAACCATAACGTTGTTACTAATTATAATATGTCATTATTGACTCTGTTTCAGTTGTCTCCTCTAATGAAAGCTTTTAAAGCTGGTAATTGGTTAACGGTCAGTAATAACCAAGATACTAAAAGCCCGTCCTGACATAATGCGAAAGCCCATTACTGTCATCGCTGTTTTATTTTTTAAGAGTAGGCAATATATATTTTGTAAGAGCAAAATTATTGTTTGTTATGGAGAGCAATTTTTAAGAGAACAGTTTAATTTGATCTTCATTAAATTATAAGGGACAGCATGCTGCAATGGGTGAAAAATCACTAAAAGCTGATGATTGGAGGGGCATAACAAGGGGGCACGGCGGGAATGCCCTCCCGTTGATGTCTGTGATTCCAATGTGCCCCGAAAACAAATTTGAAAATCTAGACTTCCAATCTTGAGAGCTATTCATAAACGTTGTTACTTAGAAATGAATTGTTTGTAGTTTTAGAGAAAAGGGTAAAATCTTACCAACAACTTTGAACTATGAAAGGCCTCACGTAAACGAAGCGATTCGCAGGCATCTGAAAGTGCAAATTTGTTTCTTTCATTATCAGCTTGCATTTTCGATGACCAATAAAGGTCCGTCGGTCCTAGCCCCGCCTTTAAAATCGTCAGAGCATTAAGTTTTGTACGAGAGGAAAGCCCTTAAACATGGCAATCCGGTGGTGGTAAAATTTTGAAGATTGAGCATGATACTGGGATCGAAATTACCCGTTGTGAATCTTGTTTTTCTCTCCGACAGCTCTGTGAAAAAACTCCCAAAGTGGAGGTTGTTGAAATCGTGTCTGAGCAACCCCGCTTACTTGAGCTTTTTGCTATCAAGAAGTGTGCCAGTCGCCCTAAACCTTTAAACAAAAGGATGCATGGACATGCCAGGATTACTAAGGTACAAACTGCATCTCTCTA
This sequence comes from Asterias rubens, assembly GCF_902459465.1. NCBI lineage: Eukaryota > Metazoa > Echinodermata > Asteroidea > Forcipulatida > Asteriidae > Asterias > Asterias rubens. The sequence continues at coordinate 10,650,528 of NC_047065.1, read as the reverse complement.
GGGTTATTATGCTAACCACCTAAAATGTATTTTGAGTAATTACCAATAGTTTCCTCAGCCTTAAATTGTAATTCGGCAGTATTATCATAGAGATTTGAACTGTGAATAATAATTATACACTTAACTTTTAAAGCTATTATACACTTTCGGTAAACAGTATTGTCCAAGTCCCACACTTCGTGTATCACAACTTATATATAAAATAACAATCCTGTGGAAATTTAGGCTCAATCGGACATCGGAGTCGGGAGACAATAACGGGAAAACCCACTCCTGTTTTTTGCGCGTTTCGACGTGTCATGACATGTGTTTATAACAAATCCGTAATTCTCGCTAACGAGAATTTATATTGTTTTACCGTTTTCTCAAAAAGTAAAGCATTTCATGGACTAATATTTAAAGAGAAACCTTTCACCATTACCTTCTGTAAACCCTGTAAATTATTTGTAAATCTGTGAACTTTTTGTTTTTTTCTGTACCCAAAGGGTCCAATGGCTTTAATTAAGATTGATTCGCAATTATATATCATTTTTAGCTCTTTGTGGAATCAAATACTTGACTGGTCCATCCCTCTAAATACAGACAACATTACCGGTAACATGCCTATTCCTTATATTAAGTGACAACTTGGGGACAGATGATGGATTGGTTTATTGGGATGCATGAGCTGCACAGTGCGCTGTAAATAAATTAATAGGGACAGTGGGTAAACAGATGGTGGCCCCGAATGGACATCGCATACGTCTGCAAAAATCGCATACGTCTGCAAAAAATTGCGAATAATTTCACGACATCTCGATTAATTTCATGACATTTTTTCTACGCGCACACGTTTGCGAAAATATGCGATGTCCATTTAAGACCACCAGGATAATACTTTCGCCTTAACAGTGAAATAAAAACTTTTTTTCGGGGGGGGGGGGTCTGTTTTGTTTTTGTGCGGGCCATAGGCCTATACTTCAATGTTTGTCTTTGTCTGCGCATTGTACTTAAAGTACTTCATTTGCCTAAAACATATTGGCTGCAATGAAACCTAACTTCAATTAAACTTGTCTGCCAAATTAAAATATGCTAATGCGGCTTGCGATGTTTGCCAAGTGTCGCATTATTGCACAGTTTGATGGGTGGAGCAAGCAACAAGCCCTATTAATGTAGCTAGGCTGCCCGGCCGGCTTGAAGCGTTTTATTCCTCAAACAACGCAAGGTGTGTCAACCTGACCAACATCAAATGCTCGAAATCGCCAGGTTTTTCGAATCATCAAACTTTTCGTCGTTTTTGAGTTTCTTATTCTTGAGACGTCGCACTTCCAATAACCACAATGAAATTTACTCTACTTATTACAGTGATTGTGTTTCCAATCCTCGTAACTGCAGGTAAGTTTTAACCAATTTTTTTTTGTATATTATATATAACGGCTTTTCCTACTGCCCTTTCATGTTCAATGTTGTTGCTCTTTGTATTGTAAACAAATACAAGCACTTGTATTAGTCAGTGTGAAATGTTTCTGAATATACAGCCCCATACAGTGTTGAATAGTCAACATTATAAATTTCACTCACATTTCACTAGACAAGTTTATAAATTCCATATTCTATTTAGTTGTACAGGCCTGACCCAAATTACTGTTAAGTATTAAGGGGGCCTACGCTCTGAAACTCGCTCTCCAACCAACTTCAAGCGTCGTCTAATTTTTACATTTTCAAGCGATCATAGTTATAAATTTACTGTAATCCAAACTTATAATTTGATTTAACTTAATGTAACTTATTTAGAAAATGTATATCCTAGTTTTATTTGCTGATGCCATCTGTCTCTGGTCTGTTTTACTGGAACAAGCTCCTTCTACACATCAGAGACTCTTCCTCGATCAGCTCATTCAAGACTCAGCTAAAACACATCTTTTCAGACAATGTTAAAGCGCTTTGAAACGCTTTTTTGTGGAAAGGCGCTATACAAATTTTATTTATTAAGGGAATCAATGTGTGGTGAAGAGGTTTAACAACTAGTGGTTTAAATCCAACGAGGCCTGGTAATTGATAATATCACCGAGACGAAGTCGAGGTAAACATCAAGAACCAGGCTCGTCTCGGTACAATTATCAAGAACCAGGCCTCGTTGGGTTTAAACCACTAGTTGAAAACCTCTTCACCACACATTGATTACCCAACTGGCTTTGGAGCATGTTTATATTATTGGTAAAATTTGGTAAATAATACATTGAAGTACGAATCAAATTCAATCGCAAATGGGACGGTTTTAACGAAGGGAAGCCATAAGTTGGTCACAGAATAACTGAAGGACGATATAAGATACAACTGTGTCCGTCATGCAATACTGTCCGGGGCTATGCAAAAACCGTCCGGCGGACATGTACATGACTGTACATGTATGTGCGCGCGTAAGAGAGCGTGCATGCACTGAACCTACGTATATGCAGCGCGTGAACATTCACGTAATGATTGCAGCGAATACCCAACGGCCGAACATTTCCCATGTCATTCATGACATGCACTTAGCTTTTAAAAAAATGGCGAACGTGTTCCGTCGACCAAGGGCGTTTAACTTACTGCAAGGACGGTTTTGCACGGGGCGGACACAGATGCATATGCAAATGTGTCCGGGCGGCACAATTGCATTATTAAGAAGCATCTGGACGGACACAATTGCATATGCAAAACCGTCCGGTGGACATTATTGCATATGCAATATTGTCCTCCATCGCATAGAGTACATAATTGTATGCGACAACAATACAACTGAAACAATCTCTGAATCGGCAATTAGTACTGTACACACCATAAACCACACCACAACAATTTCAACAAAGTCGTCAAAATGTTAGTTTTAGTCGGGATTATTTGTGACGTTCATAGGTGCTTATTCATTAAGGCAAACCAAAATTTGAAAATTTCAACTTTGATTTGATCCCTCTGGCTAATCGTCAGTTTGAACGGCTTCACTGGCACCTATAGCCTTTCACTCCGGAAAAAACCGCCGCTGTAAAAGCCCACCCCTATACACTGTGCGTACAATGTGTGCTGGTAACCACATCGCACGACACGACGCCCCCGTACGCTATCCGCATGCGTCGGCCATTATACCTCTGTTCTCACAGCACTATGACCTTACGAAGATCATGCCGATCACCCCGATCTGAAAAAAAATTCAAATCGGGGCACAATCGCCGTCAAAATCCACAAATTTTGCAAATTACAGACTAAATCACGACTGTACTGCGATGCTTCTACGTCAAAAGCGTTGCTGATTCGATGCCACTACGGTAACACTAAGACCAATGCCGACCAAGCAGTCGTTTCTACTTTGTTGCCGCTGCGACGTGTAGGACGATACCACTACGCTGGTGCTGACCATATTACGCTTGTAGTGTAGTATGCTTCTTGTACGACTTGTGGCGATGTCTAATACCCCATTGACACAGCACTATATGACCTTAAGAAGATCGTACCAATCACCCCGATCTCAAAAAAATATCAAGTCGGGGTGTGATCACCGTCAAAATCAAGCAAATTTGGGGGAGCTTGTAGCTTCCCGACCTAGGAGATCCCACCCTGACCCTACCACGCCCATGGAGATCCTCCGACGTTTGGCCCACGATTGGTCCGCGATGGTCACGCTCTCGGCCACTTTTCCAGCGTGTAGAAGCGACGTCTATGTGTAAACATGTTCAAAATAAGTGTTGGGGCAGCTTGCAGCTTCCCGACCTAGAAGATCCCACCCCGTCCATAATGATCCCCAACGTTTGGCCAATGATTGGTCCGCGATTGACCACCCTCTCGGCCATTTTTCCACCGCAGTAGAAGCGGCGTATATGTGTGACCGGGGTATTAGACATCCTCCCCTTTCTCGACAACGTTTTATTACCAGAGACCACACCAATGACATGCGCTTTCCTTTTTGAACCCCCCCCCCCCCCACGCTGTTACCGGGTTTGGTTTCGAATTTCTCGCCTCGGCGTTATTTTGAACGTTTTCAGTTCGTCCCGGTTGACTATTTTTCTGTGCTTGTCTTCTAAAAAAATCATATGATGCACATAATGCTTTTTACCTCCGAAACGTTTTTTACGGGGTCACATGGTTCTCATTTCCTGGTATGTTTGCACAGGGCTACATGGTTCTCAATTCCTGGTCTGTTTGCACAGGGCTACATGGTTCTCAATTCCTGGTCTGTTTGCACAGGGCTACATGGTTCTCAATTCCTGGTCTGTTTGCACAGGGCTACATGGTTCTCAATTCCTGGTCTGTTTGCACAGGGCTACATGGTTCTCAATTCCTGGTCTGTTTGCACAGGGCTACATGGTTCTCAATTCCTGGTCTGTTTGCACAGGGCTACATGGTTCTCAATTCCTGGTCTGTTTTGCACAGGGCTACATGGTTCTCATTTCCTGGTCTGTTTGCACAGGGCTACATGGTTCTCAATTCCTGGTCTGTTTGTACAGGGCTACATGGTTCTCAATTCCTGGTCTGTTTGCACAGGGCTACATGGTTCTCAATTCCTGGTCTGTGTGCACAGGGCTACATGGTTCTCAATTCCTGGTCTGTTTGCACAGGGCTACATGGTTCTCAATTCCTGGTCTGTTTGCACAGGGCTACATGGTTCTCAATTCCTGGTCTGTTTGCACAGGGCTACATGGTTCTCAATTCCTGGTCTGTTTGCACAGGGCTACATGGTTCTCAATTCCTGGTCTGTTTGCACAGGGCTACATGGTTCTCAATTCCTGGTCTGTTTGCACAGGGCTACATGGTTCTCATTTCCTGGTCTGTTTGCACAGGGCTACATGGTTCTCATTTCCTGGTCTGTTTGCACAGGGCTACATGGTTCTCAATTCCTGGTCTGTTTGCACAGGGCTACATGGTTCTCAATTCCTGGTCTGTTTGCACAGGGCTACATGGTTCTCAATTCCTGGTCTGTGTGCACAGGGCTACATGGTTCTCAATTCCTGGTCTGTTTGCACAGGGCTACATAGTTCTCAATTCCTGGTCTGTTTGCACAGGGCTACATGGTTCTCAATTCCTGGTCTGTTTGCACAGGGCTACATGGTTCTCAATTCCTGGTCTGTTTGCACAGGGCTACATGTATAATTTCACTTTCCCTCTTACACACTAAAACAAAAAATGAAAAGGCGACGTGGAAAAAATGAAAACGAGACGGAAAAATTAAAACGCGACGGGAAAAAATGAAAAGGCGACCGGAACAAAAATTAAAACGCGACGATTTTTTTTTCAAAAAGAGTGGCACATGCGGAACACCATACCAACCCCTTCCACTATTATACTCCCAGCTATAGTTGTAGTTCTTGAATGTAAGAGGAACTTGTCAATGTTTGGCGAAACCTTTATTTTATTTCACTTTCTTTCTTAAACAGCTCGAATAAACTATTTAAAGCCATTGGACACTTTCGGTATTAAGTATTGTCCAAAAGGCCCACACTTCGTATATCACAACTGATATAAGAAATAACAAACCTGTGAAAATTTAGGCTCAATCGGTCATCGGAGTCGGGAGAAAATAACGGGGAAAACCCACCCTTGATTCCGCACGTCGACAACGAGAATTGATAATTGTTTTCATGTTTTCTCGAAAAGTAAAGCGTTTCATGGAATAATATTTCAAGAGAAGGCTTTCACCATTACCTTCTGTAAATCCTGTGAGTTATTTGTAAGTCTGTGAACTTTTTTTGCGCCGAAAGTGTATAATGGCTTTAATTGTAAAGCTCCCTTCAGGTGTTCGGGTGTAGCCCAATCGTTTCAGACAGGCGCTCCGCCGAACCAAATTCTGAATTAAGTACATACAAAATGTCGAAGTCTGAAATGACTTGCTTGTGTTTGTCTGTGTTAGTTAGCCAGGTTTCGGTTAGCGCAATGAAATCAAAATCATGATCCGTGTAATATTATAGTCAGTGAGGAGGTTGGCTTTGTTGCACATGGACTGTGCATTTAAAAGTTCTAACTAAATGATATTCACCAATATTATAATACATGAAACCATATCGCAAATAATACAACTGAGAGTTTGGTTTATGTGTGTATATTGCAAAATGTCAGTCCATTGCATTTAAATATTGACTGCTTTGAGTGCTTTGAATCCCGAGGTGATCTTTGTCAGATTCTGTTAAAGGCAGTGGACACTATTAATAATTGTCAAAGACTAGCCTTCACAGTTGGTGTATCTCAACATATGCATAAAATAACAAACCTGTGAAAATTTGAGCTCAATCGGTCATCGAACTTGCGAGATAATAATGAAAGAAAAAAACACCCTTGTCACACGAAGTTGTGTGCATTTAGATGGTTGATTTCGAGACCTCAAGTTCTAAATCTGAGGTCTCGAAATCAAATTCATGGAAAATTACTTCTTTCTCGAAGACTATGGCACTTCAGAGGGAGCCGTTTCTCACAATGTTTTATACCATCAACCTCTCCCCATTACCCGTCACCAAGTCATGTTTTATGCTAATAATTATTTTGAGTAATTACCAATAGTGTCCACTGACCCCTGCACGAGATAAATTCCGCTAAGTCTCACCTGCCTCGCAGATATCGACTTCTGCGAGCGTCTTGCCCGATCCATGCCCAATTTATCCTTGATTCAAATCCTGTTCTCGTGCGAGAGGTATCCCCAAGCATATCGCGCCAACTAGCAAACAAGTCGTAGAGTGCACGCTCACAGTCAAAATGTGGTCTCGCGTGCGGAACAGGTTGGGGCAATGCAGAGCATCACAAAACAATAGTTTTCTGGCGATGGAACGGGATTGGGACTTCAGTCAGTCTATGCCCAATTGAACTGCAAACCTATATCGTGTCACTCTGTTCCTGTCTGTCCCCGGCCCCTAGCCTGGGTCTGGCTCAAGGCTACTACAATGAGCCTCATGGGCCAGCCTTTTGGACATTATGCCTTGCATCAGACCGCAGACTACAAATAATTGCAGCTCCTTCTATACCGACACTCATCTGGTGCCGGCCATGCCTTGGCTGGGTCCACACACCTTCGTTGGTGCATGGGCCAATCTAACCTTTCAGCCAGCCCTGACCATGATTGTGTGTTCCCCCCCCCCCTCGTTGAGCTCAATTGCTTGTCGAAGTTGCTAGTCTGGTCCCCTGACCAAAGATTCCTTGACGTCTCTTGTTAAAAATCTTAGGTCAGGTATCACCCACGGTTAAAAATAGAGCATGACGCAATTTGTCAGGGTCGGGGTCATCTCCAGGGAAACCATGTCTGCACTAGTTGCGATAACGGAACCCTCCTCCCGACGGCCGCCAGGCCAGAGGGTTACGAGATTCTTTTGATCGGCAAAATGACAATCTTGTTTAACACGTATAATTTTGACAGCTAGTCACCAGATTTGCCCCATTTTTACCACTTTCAACAATCATGACACTTAATCCTCAATGTCTAATGAACACTCAAGTCAAAAGTTACAAAACACCTTTGAGAACATATTTTTGAAGAAAAAGGACAAAAACTTACCAGATCTCGGAGCGATTTCCCAGGTTTATATTTTGAACTTGTCGCATCGCTTTGCAAACACTTTATTTAGGCACAACGCCTGCATTGGCTTTAAATAATAATAGCTGGCATCAACACTCTACGGCCGACAGGACTGACATTATAATTCCATACCGAACATCAACGATACTGTCCGAATGTTGACGACAACACGTTCGGAACATTTCGGATAACTTCGAAAAAGGAGGAATTTCATCCTTTTTGGTCACGTGATTTTGGGTGACACCGGACCCTAAATTCGACAGAGCCTAGTCGGAGATTTTTGGGTCTGGGAACCAGACTACGAAGTTGCGAGATAACATTGAAAGAAAAAACACCCTTGTCACACGAAAATTACTTCTTTCTCGAAAACTACGTTACTTCAAAGGGAGCCGTTTCTCACAAAGTTTTATACTAATCAACAGCTCTCCATTACTCGTTACCAAGTAAGTTTTTATGCTAACAATTAGTTTTAGTAATTACAAATAGTGTCAAGTGCATTTAAGCTAAAAACATCCTTGCTTAGTTAAACCAGAATACCGGCCAAGACTCCACTCAAATGTTTTGCAAGTAAAGAACAGTAAAATGGCCCCCAATGTGATACTATAACATACGCACTAACAACAGAAGTGCAAAATGTTGAAACTGCATGTATCATATTAAAAGGGTACCGACGAGTTCTTTACCGGTCTTTTAAAACCGGCAAGGTCGTTGCCGTGTGATAAAGGCCCGAGCCGAAGGCAAGGGCCTTTATCGCACGGCAACGATCATGCAAGGTTTTTAACATATGTTTAAGAACGAGTCACTACTCCTTATTCCCATTCATATATGCCCTTTTGTTTAAAAGCGCGCGCGCTTAGAAATAGATTTCTCGCGTGCTTAGAACTAGATTACGCGCTATTATTAATAGCTATGAATTGCGCGTTCCGCGTAAAAATATTGGCGTACGCGCGCGCCCGATACGCGGAAGTCAGCCGGTTATAAACAGCTCTAGCTGGTCATAATTAACCATTTAAACACCCCCACGTGACGCGCTCTCAGCCAATAAGAGTAGCGAAACTGTCAGGGATATTTATGAAGAATCATTATTTATTAGAATTGGTATATATGTAATTTGTTTTTCGGTCGATCCAGATTTATGCTAACAACAAACAGCTTCAGCTGGTCATTATCAACCGTTTAAACACCCCCACGTGATGCGCTCTCCGCCCATAGGAGTAGCGAAACTGTCAGGGGTATTTATGAATAATCATTATTTGTTAGAATTGGTATGTATGTAATTTGTTTTTCAGCCGATCCAGATGTATGTTCAAGCACGCCGTGTCTAAACGGAGGAACATGCCAGGCTAAGGAGGGAGGTGGATACCATTGTATATGTTCCAATTGGTTCACAGGAGTTCATTGTGAGACAGGTAGGTCTAAAGGTCTTTGCACCAGCATGCTGCTGACTGTACACATTCAAAAGTATGTTACCTAGCTGGCACGGAATTCATGTATTAATTTCCAATCCAGTTGAGCACCAGGTGAGGGGAAACCCAAACTCGGAATAAGTGTGTTAATTGCACCAATTCCTAATACGAAATCATTTTAGTTGGTGGTTTCGCCCTTTGTTGAAGTGTTGCTGAAGTCTCCAAACAACACTGACCTGTAGATCACACTCCCGACGGTGTAAAAGAGTACTAACAGAGGGCACTATTGTGTGCAAATTAGCGTAGCTGCGCAAGTAGAACTTTTGTATCTTAATTCAGTGGTTTTACAGTTAAGTTTGTTCGTAGACCCGAACCACACTTCCTTGGTGGGGGTAATCTGTGAAAGAATGACAGTAGCAAGTTCTTTATAATTTACCGAGCTAGCCTTTACCTTAAACTGGTAAAAATGAATATTAAGATGAGTTTTTGTTTGAAGTCAGCTAGTCACAATCTATGATTTATAATTTCCACCTGGAGAGAAGACCTACATCTTTTCACCCAGACAAACTGGCGGCATGACAAAAAGAGTGTCAGAAACGCTTTTTACGTAGAAGCAGTAAAGTTGGGCAGAGTCTTCAATATTATGCCAAATTGTTGGATTTAGACGGCAATCATGTCCCAACTTGATAACTTTTTTAAGATCGGGGTGATTGCCATGCTCTTCGTAAGGTCGTAGTGCTGTGTGAACGGGGTATTATTGATAGCATTAGGGTTTTGTATAATGTAATCGTCTTGCCAGTATACGTCGAAGTTAAATGTTTCTCAAAAAGGCTAGAGTTATAACCAAAAGTATTCATTCCCCTTTGCATACCAGTTGTATTATAAAGGTGTTTCGTGCAATATCTCCAATCAAAGCTTTACAACTTCCTTAATCAAATTTGTTGAGTCAATTCACAAAAACAAATCGGACAATGCATAAACGGACAAAAAAATTGTTTTAAACAACGTAACAAGTCAGGCTTTAAATTAATGTTTGCAACGCAACTTTTACCAGTTAGCGTGTACAGTGGGCACATGGTCAACATTTCATAAGCATTCTATGCTAACAATATCATTGTGTACAGTGGCCTATTGTTTTTAATTTGAAAATTACTTATTTTTGATCAGAAATTAATGAATGTGCAAGCAATTCTTGTCAGGATGACGAAATATGCATTGACGGAGTAAACTCATTCACCTGCGTTTGTTCCCACACTGCTTTTGAAGGTGACAGGTGTCAAACCCGTAAGTTTAATTGTTGCAAGAATGTGGTAAACTCAACCCTCAAAAATATCCCCGTTGCTTTCAAAAGCACTGGACACTATTGGTAATTACTCGAAATATTTGCTTGCATAAAACCTTACTTCGTAACAAGTAATGGGGAGCTGTTGATAGTATAAAACATTATGAGAAACGGCTCCCTCTCGAGTAAATGTAGTTTTCGAGAAAAAAGGTAATTTTCCACGAATTTGATTTCGTGACCTCATAATTAGATTTTTAGGTCCCGAAATAAAGCATCTGAAAGCGCACAACTTCGTGTGACAATGGTGTTTTTCTTCCATTATTTTCTCGCAACTTCGAAAACCAACAATAATATTGAGTTCAAATGTTCACAGGTTTGTTATTTTGTGCACATTATGTTGAAATACACCAAGTGAGAAGACTGGTCTTTGACAATCACCAATAGTGTCTAGTGCATGTAAACATCCGAGTACAAGTCGTTGTGTGTACAAGATATGTGGAGCAGAAAGTCCGCGATAAATCTGTAACTCATTATGCATTCAATAAATATCCTTTAAGAAGAACATTTTCAAAATAGCAACTTTAGTTTTACGACGGCCTCTTGTCGTGGGCAAAAAAAGTCGGGACACAAAACTGCCGAATATCCTTCAGAATTGTTTGAACTATATAGCCCGGTTCATACTTCATGCGAACGCGAATTCGACGTGAATTTGACATCACACCCTCCTTTCGCAGCGATTATTCGCAAGGGAGTAGAGCAGAGTTCAACTGCTGCGAATCGTTCGTTGCGAATTTCTGACGTCAAGATTCGCTTCGCATTCGCATTCGCAGGAAGTATGAACCGGGCTTACAGTGAATTATAAAAATAAATCTGCTCAAATATTGTCTTTTTGCAGCTGATGTAATACCTCCAGTATTTAGCAACTGTCCAACGAACATAACACTGCCAATACCATTTGGGCAAAACGTTACTTCTGTCCAGTGGCCAATCCCAACTGCCTCAGACAATTCTGGGGAAGCTCCTAATGTGAGAAATGTATCTGGATACCCTGGCCAACAGTTTGCCAAAGGAACAACCAAAGTGAACTACACAGCAACAGATGGAGCTGGCAATGTGGCCAATTGTTCATTCAATGTCACCATTACACAAGAAGGTAGGAGAAGGTTCAGAGATCAATGGGAGACTTTCTGGGACGATAGAGGGCAGCAGACTTACCGGGTAAATCTATTGTTCTCAGAATTATGCGCATGTTCAGGACTACGTAAACAATGGAAATTTACCCGGTATATCTGCTGCCACCTAGCGTTGGAAAGTCTCCTATTGAAGGAAAGTCTTGAAGATCAAAATAATTTGTTCGATTACCCTTGATAGTATAACCATTACAAGATAAAATGTAAATAATAGACAATAAGAGTCCTTTGTTTTTTTCTGTATTCAGGGTTGAAACACGGTCACGTGGGGTGAACTTGTCTAGTGATCGCGGGCGCAAGTTTTGCGTGAACTAGTGCCCGAGCGGGCATTAGTCTCTAAATGTGTGACTAGTTATAGTGCCCTCTGTTGACGTGAACCGTGAACGGCAACTAAAAAACTTCCTCTCTTTTCCAAGTGTCTTTTCTTATTGGGCCTCTGAGTGACCAGAAGAGGGATCCATTTCTCTCGGCCCTCTTTTGGTCACTCAAAGTCCATTGGGGAATAGTATATAAATGTTGACTGCTACGGGGTACCGTTACTATTTATCGGCCCAAGGTTATGTCAAAACCATGACAATGCCCGAAACTGTGCCTCAATTATTTAGCAGTAAATTTTTCTTTTTTATACTGAATAAAGATTATTCGAATCAACCTTGACACGGAACGCTAGTCGTACATTATACATACTGCACGCACGAGCGACCTAAGTTTCGACCGTTATTATCAAGGTGGGCACATCGATTGACTATGCCCCAGGCTTAGTGAACTATGACGTCATCTTGACAAAAAAGGGGGGAACCGCTATGTCAATAGCTCCATTTTTAACCAGTCAGGTTAGAGGATTCTATATTATGAGGTATAGCCTCAAATATGTGCATAATATTTAACCGGCTTTTGATGGTAGGTTTGGGTTTCCGATAAGTAACTGATTAACTTCCACTCTTCTCCAAACCACAGACAAACCCCAAGATACCAACGTACTAATTTGCAATACCACGGACAATAGGAGTTTGGTGTACGCATCCATGTCACTAGGCCTACTGGTTGTGACTTTGCTGGCAATCGTATTCTGCGTTCTGTGCATAAGGTAAAGTGTGACAACATTTATTACATTTAAAACACACCTCCTGCTTGTTCTGTATAATGGTTGGCTAAAACACGGTCACGTGGGATGAACTAATAAAGTCTAGTGATCGCGCGCGCGTGTTTGCGGGAACTAGTTCCCGAGCGGGCACTAGTCTTTAAAAAAAGTGCCCGGTAACAGCCCCCTCTCTTGACTTGAACCGTTAACAACAAATACAAAACTTCGTTTCTTTTCCAGATTTCTGTTCTTATTTCACATTTAAGATAAAACACATAATTGACTGGCATAATTCGGTAACTAGTGTACGTCTATTCCCCCTCGGGCCTGTGAGTGACCAAAAGAGGGGCCTATTTCCCTCGGCCTTTGGCCTATGGAAATAGGTCGCTCTTCTGGTCAATCAAAGTCCCTCGGGGGAATAGACGGACTAGTTACCCCATTGCCAGTCAATATGTGTATGTGATTTTTCCTCCATGAGCCTCTGGTAAAAAAAACAAAGCTTAATTATAAAAGACTTTATAGAATAACTGGTATCATTCAGCATTTCCGTCGTATCGGAAAACAGGTTGGTTTAGTTATTATTAAAACCAGAGAATTTAAATTGAAAACGGCTCATCCCAAACCGTAGGGAAAACAGGTTGGTTTTATTAATAAAACCAGGAATTCAAAATGAAAACTGCATATCTCCAAAACAAGAGGCATTGATCATGAAATGATTATTGTGATTATCTCCCCCAACACAGGGCAAGAAGGATGTTGCATGATGGTGCCAGTCGTTCAATGATTTCACTTCATCCTGTGCACCAATGCAACTCTATCACAGCCAATGACAGCGGAATCTCGAAAGGTAACCCGAAGATTGGCACTGAGCAGAAACAGTCGCCCCCTGAGAACGAGTATCTTACCCCGTCTGCGCCGCAACCACCGATTCCACCTCCAAAGCCTGATTATCTCCAAGACCACGCCATGGAAAACGCGTACGACTACATAGACAACTACGGCTACATGTGCTTTGAGGTTAAGAATTAATAATAATACGAGATGAAAATGTGGGTAAAAACAAAAATTAACATTCTTTATCCTCGATGCAATTTTGACATCTCTTAGGCCTAGATGTGAGATGGGTTGTCGATTTACAAAAGTTAAATGTAAGCGAATTTGTATTGCTGACAACTCGAAATAATTCATCTTACCAATCTACTTTAGAGAGTCAAAAACGGCTACTCAAATAGACCTTTATCATGATGCGACCATTTTGAATTTCTCCATTCCAAATCATTGTAACCAAACCGAGGTTGCAAGAAAAAAATAGACTGGTTCCTTTTGTGTGGAACTGTGACTAGCATTCACTGATGTTATTGGATAAAGGGAACATGACTACTATTGTTGCAGCACAATAGACCGATTGTTGCGCGACCATTGTGATCACGTGACCTAAGATGGGTGTTGAAAACTATCGCTGCGCAGTGAAGACATGGGTGCACTCGTACCGATGGAACTCAATTCACTTTAATTTCAGTAAATAACACTTCTAACTCAAAACAAATCCCTGTTGAATAAAATGTATGCTGTGACATTGATTTGAATCCCATTTTACAGCTTCATAAGAATAATATCATTCTTTTCAGCTTTAAATGGTTTGAGTAGAGTACGTTAATTAGCGACACTCGCAGCGGACAGCTCTCAGCGCGTCCGCGGTGGTTTTTGCACTGTGTACGGCCAACTTAGTGCGACAAAGGTGTTTTTTCTTACTTAGTTATCTCGCAACTTCGACGACCAATTGAGCTCAAATTTTCACAGGTTTGTTATTTTATGCATATGTTAAGATACACCAAGTGGGAAGACTGGTCTTTGACAATAGTGTCATGTGTCTTTTGACCACAATATTGTCTGTTTAATTTCCTAATAATTGTTCTGTTTGGGGTTTTTTTTTTCCCAGTTTTGTAAAAACTTAATAGCAGTATGATATTATATAAAATCGTTTATTATTGTCTTAGCAATAAGACTAATGCTAAATGCAATGGATATGTCCTGGTTAATTAATGCTCAGATATAATCTATGACAGAAGTAATATGAATGAAATAAAAAACTGTGTAACAAGTAATGATCCAACTTGGGTTAGTTTTTAATTTCACGTACTCAAAATCTTTCAGATTGGATTCACTGGCTATCCCAATGTGATGAAACTTTCACAGATATTATTTTGCTAAATGGATTTTGAACTTGAGGTTGTGATTGATTGTATCTTTAAATAACATCTTGATGTATGATTTGGATGAGTCCCTAAAAAAGTGGCATTATTGACTTGGAGACCAGCAGGGAGACTAACTAGACAGGCCTAGGGACTACTTATATTAAATTGAACAGAGTATTTAAAGGCAGTGGACACTATTGGTAACTACCCAAAATAATTATTAGCATAAACCCGTACTTGGTTACGAGTAATGGGGAGAGGTTGATAGTATAAAACATTGTGAGAAACGGCTAAAGTGACGTAGTTTTTGAGAAAGAAGTAATTTCCCACGAATTTGATTTCGAAACCTCAGAGCTAGATTTTGAGGTCTCGAAATCAAGCATCTATAAGCACACAACTTAGGGTGACAAGGGTATTTTTCTTTCATTGCTATCTCGCAATTTGTACGACCAAGTTCAAATTTTCACAGGTTTGTAATTGTATGCATTATGTTTAGATACTCCAAGTGAGAAGACATGGTCCTTGACAATTACCAATAGTGTCCAGTGTCTTTAACCACAACTGTCTCATTTCCTAACAATTGTTCAATTTGGGTTGTCCCTCTTGCAAATGCTTTGTAAGCAAATGGCGGTATGGTAGAAATAATTTATTCTCTTAGTAGGCCTAATAAGACTAATATTAACTGCAATGGATATGTCCTGGTTAATTAATGCTCAGATATAATCTATGACAGAAGTATAATCTATGAATGGAATCTAAAATAAACAACTGTGTAACAAGTAATGATCCAACTTGGGTTAGTTTTTAATTTCACGTACTCAAAATCTTTATTTTACGTTATTTTGCTAAATTGATTTTGAACTTTAGGCTGTTTTTTAATATTTTATCTAAAGACATCGTGCAGTTCTCACAACCCAAACCTTCCTGCGTTCGAGCAAGAATGTCCTGAAATCTTCACCCGATACACTCTCATTATGAGTTATCACTCTGCGATTGTTATAATTTATGAAACTTCTCAATTTAGACGTGCACTTTAGCCGGAAAGTGTGGCGAACATTTGTGGGGGGAAAATTCCTTCTAGCTGAGAAAAAGTCCTTTTAAATCGTTTCTTATTCGGTTTCTCAAGATTATTTGGCCGATATTTATGATTCAAAATTTGCTTTCACGAAAACACTGTTTTTTAATAAGCTACTTCATTATAATTTAAACAAGAATCTACAATTCCTTATAGTACAGAAAGCAGATAAAGAAAAAAGCATCATAGACAACACCTGACAGTGTGAAAACCTACAATGTCGCTCTATCTGATCATTAAGTATACTTGAAGTTTTACCCTTTTACACTGATGTGTGTTAGCACACTATACGCAGCAGCCTACTTTACCGAGCTCTGTTGAACAACAAGTCAAAACATATTACTCGGGTGGGATTCTAACCCACTTGCAATTCGAGAGCAGTTTCTAAACCAACTAGACCACCGAGATTACCCGGTAGCTAGAGGCAGTTCGAAGCCTATGTTTTGGCAGCGGGTATGATTTAAGATAATGTTAATGAAATGTGCATTGGGGGTATAATATCTCGATGCAAATTTAACAGCTCTTAAATTACTGTATAAATTTTAAAAGCGATTTGCGTGATATGCTCCGGTGCCATAAAGAACACATGGTAGATTAAAGAAAAGGGATGATAGACAAGCCCACAATGTCGATCCACTACTAACTTGAAGCGATTTGCGTATAAAGATAAAAGATCAATATTTTTTTGAGAAAATGTAAAACTTGTTTAATTTCCATATATGCATTCTCGAGGCTATACAGAGTGTGTTTAGTCGACCCTCGTCTTAGGGTCATGTATCGATCCGATTTAATCACTCAAAGGGCTGTCTAGTCACAAAGTAATCAATTTATCTAATCACCTAATACTTTATTTATTACCGATTTGTGTGTGTATGTTTGTGTCAAAGATAAAATGTAGCCGAATAAAATACTAGTTTTAGTTGCAACTGTAATTTAATTCACATTTTCATCCGCGCTCTTAAGATCATTTTAATTATGTCGATTCAAATCACAGTGTTGTTATGAGTGTAAGTTGCTACCACTCTAACCTGTCGATTATTATCTTGGTAATTAATAAACAAAGAGGCTGCGGCTTTTTAATATATGTTAATTCCATCGTTCCTAAATTAACTTGTTTGAACGACCTTTGTCGTTGTCATTGTCGTTGTTGTCCTTGTCGTACCGTTCCCGTGTGGAGAAGCAGCGTATAACTGATAATGCTATTTTGTTGTGATTTACCGTCGTATAATCTCAATCTAAAACGAGCCTACGATTCTCTTTTGCAATTTGTAAGCAAATGTTGATGTGTTTTCGAAAGCCTCGTTATTTATATTATGTTGCATTCAATATTAGTGATGTGTATTGATGTGTAGTAAACAAGTTGTAGACATTACGTATTGACAAATAATAAAGTCACCCAAGCGTGTCAGTGACAGGACTGTGCGAGCGGGCCAGCCACGAGGCAGTCTTGAGTCAGCTGTTAACCGAGTAAGACGTTCGTCCTCTACACCTTTATTCAGCCGAGACTCAGGACCCAACCCATAGCCAAGCGCTATACTACACATTGTCCATAGTGAAAGCTGTAAAAACCATCAATATCTTGTTAAGCCATCTTTCCTTGTTATGTTCAGACTGAGTTGTACTTCCTGGTTTGTTGTCAACACGTCATTATAACAACTTTGGGTCTGGCCCAAGTCCAAAACCACCCTCGAGTCTGGTTGAAAGTTGTTCACACGACACTCTCTGAACTCTGACCTACCTACATAGTTCCCGAGTCAGTCTCTCTTAAAGGCAGTGGACACTATTGGTAATTACTCAAAATAATTAATAGCACAAAACCTTACCTGGTAACGAGTAATGGAGAGCTGTTGATAGTATAAAACATTGTGAGTAAAGGCTCCCTCTGAAGTAACGTAGTTTCCGAGAAAAAAAGTCAAATTCCACGAGTTTGATTTCGAGACCTCAGAATTCGATTTTGAGGCCCTCGAAATCAAGCAACTGAAAGCACACAACTTCGTGTGACAAGTGTATTTTTTCTTCCATATTATCTCGCAACTTCGACGACCAGTAATGAGCTCAAATTTTCACAGGTTTGTCATTTTATGCATATGTTGAGATGTGAGAAGACTGGTCTTTGACAATAACCAATAGTGTCCAGTGTCTTTAACGTTCAACGGCTATTTCCCCTAAGAATCCAGGTCGCTCTAACAGCGTATCAGGAAGAAAAACAAACTTTAATGCGGGTACCATCTGTTCAATATAAAATGATCTACAGATAGGCTGTTGCTCACTCATCTATACATTTCTACTCTATTCAGCAACGAAAGGAGTCGTGTTTTGTAGTCGCAGTTAATTGAGCAACATGGGGTTGTTTATACGTTCGCTCTTGGTCGTTTTGAATCGTGAAAGCTCAAGTTGAACTACAAGTTGAAGCTTCCAGACATCAGAGAACGGTTTCATGTAATGTAGATACAAATAGTAAGGTAGACGAGTTAAGGCTTATTGTAGAAAACTACCTAGTCATTCTTGAAGTAATAATGACTGATAATCATGAAAATGTTTCATCGGAGCTGGAGGACACAAGACGTACGATGGCTGCAATATCAACCAACCAAGAAACAGCCACCTCTGAGCTAGAGGAAACACGTCGAATGGTTAGTGAGTTGCAGGCTGCAATATCAACCAACCAAGAAACAGCCACCTCTGAGCAAGAGGAAACACGTCGAATGGTTAGTGAGTTGCAGGTCGCAGTATCGACCAACCAAGAAACAGCCACCTCTGAGCAAGAGGAAACACGACGAATGGTTAGTGAGTTGCAGGTCGCAGTATCGACCAACCAAGAAACAGCCACCTCTGAGCAAGAGGAAACACGACGAATGGTTAGTGAGTTGCAGGTTGCAATATCAACCAACCAAGAAACAGCCACCTCTGAGCAAGAGAAAACAAGACGTATGGTTAGTGAGTTGCAGACTGCGGCATCAACCAACCAAGAAACAGCCACCTCTGAGCAAGAGGAAACACGTCGAATGGTTAGTGAGTTGCAGGTCGCAGAATCGACCAACCAAGAAACAGCCACCTCTGAGCAAGAGGAAACACGACGAATGGTTAGTGAGTTGCAGGTCGCAGTATCGACCAACCAAGAAACAGCCACCTCTGAGCAAGAGGAAACACGACGAATGGTTAGTGAGTTGCAGGTTGCAATATCAACCAACCAAGAAACAGCCACCTCTGAGCAAGAGAAAACAAGACGTATGGTTAGTGAGTTGCAGACTGCGGCATCAACCAACCAAGAAACAGCCACCTCTGAGCAAGAGGAAACACGTCGAATGGTTAGTGAGTTGCAGGCTGCAATATCAACCAACCAAGAAACAGCCACCTCTGAGCAAGAGAAAACACGACGTATGGTTAGTGAGTTGCAGACTGCGGTATTGGCTGCAATATCAACCAACCAAGAAACAGCCACCTCGGAACAAGAGGAAACACGTCGAATGGTTAGTGAGTTGCAGACTGCAGTTTCGTCCAACCAACAAAAGGTAACTGTCGCACTAAGAAACACAACACTTCAGTTAAAAGACACAAGACGTGAAATGGGAGTCATCGGGCGTCAGGTGGAAGAGCTCCCGGAGTCAGTATCTAGGTTGACGAAGATCCATGGTAGGTTTTGTTTGCTCACAATCGTGGTTAAACCATGGAGGTAGAAAAAGACACAAGCAGACAACACTACCTCTTAAATATCCAAGACTTTGTTGAGGGGAGACTGTTGTACACAAAAGACCCCTAGCATTGGCGGCCACCTTTAATGTCAATCTATCAACACGTGATGACGCGCTGCGCATTACTCTCCGCATCTCCGCCAAGCAAAGAGGCCCTTTATGGACCTCAGTGGCGACATTGTGCAAGGGGTCTATTTAATCACCATTCGAAACGTACCCCCACCCCCCTCCACACCTGATCGTAAGCATTACACCTTAAACTGTCCATTATAAACATGCGTTCAAATTTACTCGTACACAAAAGTGCGACGACAAGGGTGTTTTCACTCCGAGTGGTATCACCTACGCTCTTTTGAGAGTGAAAGTCAATCTGTGTGGCTCTTTTTGAGTGAAATTGGAACAAACTTCACTCTAAATTGAGTTGAAAGTACCCGTCTTTCACTCTAAAAAGAGTTGTTCGTCATATGGCTCTTTTCAAGAGTGGTATGGCGGACAAAAGGAGTGTTTTTCACTCTTTTACATTAAGAGAGTTTGTATGTTTAAAGGCACTGGACGCCTTCAGTAATTGTCAAAGACCAGTGTTTTCACTTGGGGTAACTCGACAGTAAAAAAAATAATGCATGAAATAACAAACCTGTGAAATTAGGGAGTCAAATAGTCGTCGAAGTTGCTAGAGAATAAAGAAAGAAAAAACATCCTTGTCGCACAAGTTGTGTGCTTTCAGACGCTTGATTTCGAGACCTCAGCTGAAGTCTCAAATTCAATTCAAGTATTTAAGTTGGAAAATACTTTTTTCTCGAAAACTACGTTACTTCAGAGGGAGCCGTTTCAATTCTTACACTGTTTTATACCATCAACAGCTCTCCATTGCTCATTACCAAGTAAGTTTTATGCTAACGATTATTTTGAGTAGTCACCAATAGTGTCCAGTGCTTTTAAAGAGAGGGATATAGTAGATTCTTATCATTTCAATCTTGTCCTGGTATTGTTTTCCATCTATACTAAAATCTTTATCTCGTTTTTTATATAAAAAGGCAGAGATTGTTCCGACGTGCTCGCAAGGGGTGAGGCAGGCAGTGGCGTTTACGCCGTAAAGCCGGACTGCGGTGCGCCATTCGATGTGTACTGTGATATGGAGACAGACGGCGGAGGCTGGACGGTAAGACAATGGAGGACTTTCCATCCAAAATACATGTACAACTTTTTAGAAGTGTAAAGTCTAAAAAATTTTGTGAACACAAAGCCATTCAAAATGATGTGCGTTAATTTTTCTTCGATAGGTTTTCCAGCGGCGTCAGGACGGCAGTGTAGATTTCTATTTGGACTTTGCCAGCTACAGCCGGGGCTTTGGGAATCTAGAGGGAGAGTTTTGGCTCGGTAACGACAACTTGCACCGTCTGACTGCTCAGGGCGAGTACGAACTCCGCGTAGATCTCACAGGCTTCGACGACGATACCGGCTTTGCCTTGTATGGCTCGTTCAGTATCGCCGATGTGAGCGATAACTACAGGCTGTCGTTGAGAAGCTACTCGGGAACCGCAGGTACGATTATAAGTGGATACTTCGTAGTTATACAGAAATATTGCAGGGTAGTCTGTGTCCATCGTTGTGACCGATTGCTTTTGGTAGGTCTCAATGAAAGACAGAAAAGCAACATCGTGACTCAAATAGTTGAATAAGAAATCACCTCTTTCTCAAAAAAAAACTACGTTCCTTCAGAGGGAGCCGTTTCTCACAATGTTCACATCTCTCCATTGCTAGTTCAAGTAGGTTTCTAATAATCATTTTGAGTAATAACCAAAAGTGTCTGGAGTGCCTTTAAAAGTGGAGGGGGAATTGTCTATGTTTTGTTCCTCAACTCCAGACAGAAAAAGGAGGGGTAGAATTTTGCATCCCTTGCTGCTCAAACCAAGCCGAAAATTGGAGGGGTGTATCCTTTGCTGCCAACACCAAGTAAAAAACAGGAAGATGATGTTAACCCCTTGAAACTAAAAAATGACAAAATGTACGACAATTTACTTGAATTCAGCAATTTTAAACTCGCTAGAAACATTTAACAGAATCGTAAAACCACAATTTGGAGGAGAACAAATATAACGTATAAACGTTGCTTTTAAATCCCATTTCGATAGCAATTTTCTAACTATCTTATTAAACTGTCATCGGTAAACAGTATTGTCCAAAGGCCACTTCGTGTATCACAACGTATAATAATTTAAAACAACAAACCTGTGAAAAGTTAGGCTCAATCGGTCATCGGAGTCAGGAGAAAATAACGAGGAAACCCACTCTTGTTTCCGCACGTTTCGCCGTCATGACATGTTTCGCCGTGTTTATAATAAATCCGTTATTGTTGATATCGAAAATTAATAGGTGTTTTAATGTTTTCTCAAAAAGTAAAGCGTTTCATGGAATAATATTTCAAGGGAAGTCTTTCACCAGTACCTTCTGTAAACTTTAATTGTAAATCTGTGAACTTTTAACTTTTGGTTCTGTTCAGAATGTGTCCAATGGCTTTAAAAAGGAAACAAAATTTAAAAATGAACCTGATTGTGAAACATTTACTTCACTTCTCCCAATATCCTAGTTCCATTAATTGATAAATTTGTTTCTAATCGCACCTTATCGGCCTAAGTTATGTTCGAAACAAATTAATGTTTAAAGTTACCTCCTGTCAACATCGCCTTTATTTACACGTATGACTATAATGAATACGTGTGTTATCTTTCAGGAGACAAGTTATCATACCACAATAACCTGGCCTTCTCGACCAAAGACCGATAACGATAACTGTGCTGAGCGAGATCACGGAGCCTGGTGGTACAATGCCTGCGCCCTCTCCAATTTGAACGGGAGATACTTCAATTATGCCTCTATGAACCTTAAAGGAGTTAGGTGGAATGGCTTTTCGGGTACCCGCTCACTCAAAACAACTGAGATGAAAATTAGAAGGAAAGTTTAGTCCTTAATTAAGATGGATACCATTATAAAAAGGTACGCAGTAATAATCATCTCCTCATAAATCACCTTATCGCTTCATCTTATTAAGTTTCTCGTAATGTTTTAAACAAAAATAATTAAACCTGTACTTTGAAACCTAAAAATGGAAAACATGGAAAACAATTTAATGTAAATTAACTTTTAATGCAATGGATAAAATGAGACATGTATAAAAATCGTGACATCGGGTAGCTAAAATAGTTGCAGAAAGTAACTAATAAGGAATGTCACTCTAAACCCAATACGACCAGTATAGTATGTAAGACTTCCAAGTACAAATGCATTGCTTATAAAACTCTCAAGATACCCTTCTAATATAACCCGTTCTAAATTCGACTCGTATAATGAGAGTGGATGCTAGTGTTTTTATAAACAATGCGGTGGCTTGTTGAATCGAATACAATATTTTATTTTGTAAATTTTGTCATGAAAGATCTGCTATTGTAAGTTGTTCACATAGAATTTAGATATATACGAACATTAAAAAGGACTTAATACGGTTCCATACTAAATCGACGCCTTTTTAAAGGCAGTGGACACTATTGGTAATTACTCCAAATAGTTATTAGCATAAAACCTTGGTAACGAGTAATGGGGAGAGGTTGATAGTATACAACAATGTGAGTAACGGCTCTCTCTGAAGTGACGCGGTTTCGAGAAAGAAGTAAGTGTCCACGAATTTGATTTTGAGACATCAGAACTGGATTTTGAGGTCTCGCAAAGCATCTGAAAGCACACAACTTCGTTTGTTATTTTATGCATATTAGATACTCCAAGTGAGAAGACTGGTCCTTGACAATTACCAATAGTGCTCATTTCCCAATAATTGTTCTGTTTGGGTTCCCCCCCCCCCGCAAATGCTTTGAAACAAGCAAATGGCGGTATGGTGGAAAATCGGTTATTCTCTTAGTAGGCCTAATAAGACTAATATTAACTTCAATGGATATGTCATGGGTAATTAATGCTCAGATATAATCTATGACAGAAGTATAATCTATGAATGGAATCTAAAATAAACAACTGTGTAACAGGTAATGATCCAACTTGGGTAGGTTTCTAATTTCCTGCACTCAAAATCTTTCAGATTGGATTCACTGGCTATCCCAATGTGATGAAACTTTCACAGATATTATTTTGCTAAATGAATTTTGAACTTGAGGTTGTGATTGATTGTATCTTTAAATAACAATCAGATAGCAGCCTGGCAGCGCAAGTTTAAATTTCTACATAATTTTGTCTGCTTCAAGTGTACTTCCTGCTAATAATTATGGAATCAGTTTCAAAAGCCATTTTGATTTTAATTTGATTTTTGTTTTGTTTTTTTTGTTAGCTTTGGTCAAGGTTTCTTATAGTTTATTTTGGTTTAAGTTTAACTTGGTTTTCTTTGTTTGAAGTTCCGAACAGAGTCATTTTGAAGGTTTAGATCACAAGTTCATCCATCTTTGGTTTGCATTGTTTTATACTGCTTTTGTTAAATTGTCTTATAATCAATAAAGTCATTTTTTATTTTTGTTTGAGAAACCTATACTTTGTGTCATCTGTTCCTATTTTTTTTTTGCATTTCCTCGCCCGATCTTGAGTGTGTTTTATTAGTTATATTCAATATAGTTTTCATAGTGTACCCTTTTTCCAGGTTACATTTCATCACACGGCGATTGTTATAATTTATGCAACTTCTTCAATTAAACGAGAAGTACCCTCCTTCGGCCACAACTGATTTTGAGGTAAAACATCGATTTTGTTAAGCATGATAAATAAGTCAGTTCCAAGTGTAGTTTAAAAAAAAATTAAAATGATAACAACAAAATAAAATCAGCCCAGACAGTGCAATGATTTTTGCTACCTACCGCTGTATACAAAGTGTAGTGCAGTGTACATGTATATGTACTTCATACTTTCTGGAATATTAACCCGCGTAGGTTAATGGATAGATCGAAAAACAACGTTGTTGGTGTACGTTTTGGTACAATGATTGACAAAAAATACCCAATATTTTTGTGCGCAAAGCAAATAAGCCAGTGTTTTCACTGTGGACCAAACATTTTTGTTAGTGCATAAATAAGTCGTCTCGTCTAAACTGAATTTCCCATCTGGGATAATAAAGTGAATTGAGTTGAATTGAATGTTGCAATTAGAATTGAAGGCACTGCAGCCGATTTCACGAAATGCTAGGATAAATCCTATCTCGAGTTAGGACGAGTAACTCAGGGTGTCGTGGCCGAGCGGATAGGTGCTCTGGTGCTTCTGTTCAGCAGAGTGTGGGTTCGAATCCCGGTCGTGACACTTGTGTCCCTGAGCAAGACACTTCACTATAATTGCTTCTCTCCACCCAGGGGTAAATGGGTACCTGTGAGGGCAGAGATGGTTCTTGTGATTGATTAAGCCGAGTAGCGCAAATTATTGTTGCACAGGCTGCATACTCCCCACGAGGGAGCTGAGATGGTTTAAGGAGTGATTTAAGGCCCAGTCACCAGGGGTAATAACGGTGAAGCGCTTTGGGACGCCCTTCGGGTGTAAAGCGCTATATAAAAACGGGTTATTATTATTATTAACTCGTCCTATAGGAGATGGGTTCAATGCGTCGTAACATCTAGGCCCATGGTTACGGAACTGAACACGTCCTAAGCCCTAAAATTGATTCTAAAGTTAGGCAGAGTTTGGTGAAAATGACGGCTGGACACGTTTGGTATTAACTGTCAAAGACCATTCTCACTTTGTGTATCCCAACACTATGCAGAAATAAACAATCTGTGGAAAAGTGGACTCAACTGGTCGAAGTTGCAAGAGAATAATGAAAGAAAGAAAAAACGCCCCAGATAAGCTAGCTATCGTGCCCCAACTCGCAGTCGTAGGGCAAACGACTTATGTTAAATCTAACAAGGGGCGCTGGCAATCGGCTAGACTAA
Source organism: Asterias rubens (assembly GCF_902459465.1). Lineage (NCBI taxonomy): Eukaryota > Metazoa > Echinodermata > Asteroidea > Forcipulatida > Asteriidae > Asterias > Asterias rubens. The sequence continues at coordinate 10,625,194 of NC_047065.1, read as the reverse complement.
CCATCGCAGACCCCAGCAGTGCGCCCACAGCATGCAGACGACCAAATCTGTGTTTTGATGATTGGTCCAATGTGATGTTTGTCAGCTGTACCCACATCACCTCTGACCAATTGAAATACAGATGTGAAAAGCTAACGTCACTTCACGTTTATTCAATGAAATCATTGTATCCAATGAAATCACTGATGGTGCAAAAACAGATAGGGCCGCTACCCAAAAAGGGTTTCAGGGTGTAGGCCTACACACATTTTCCCTATTGTGACTTAGGGTTGTTGACTTCCATCTTGATGTATGATTTGGATGAGTCCCTAAAAAAGTGGCATTATTGACTTGGAGACCAGCAGGGAGACTAACTCGACAGGCCTATGGACTACTTATATTAAATTGAGCAGAGTATTTAAAGGCAGTGGACACTATTGGTAACTACCCAAAATAATTATTAGCATAAACGCGTATGGAACGTAAGCGTTTAACTTGACTTAGGATTGAAAGCGTACGTTTTGTTATTATAGCGTAACTTGAAGGAACGTAGCAAAACTTGGAATGTAAGCGTAGCTGAGTAACTGTGTAGCTTAGAACGTAACCTTATCTTTTGGAACGTAAGCTTATCTTGAAACGTAAGCGTAGCTTGACTCGGGCTTGAAAACGTACCTGTTGATATTATAGCGTAACTCATTTGAGGAACGTAAGCGTAGCTGAGTATCTGCGTAGCTTGGAACAGAACCAAATAATACCTCAACAATCTCAAAAATAACACTTTATTCACAGAATTTAAAAAAATTATTTTTTGACAAAAAAATGCTTTGATGAAATTTTTTGTTTCAACCTTTTACAAATTTCTTATTCACCTGTCCTTTTTTACAATTGGGGCTCCGTTTTTTGTTATTCTATTTTCTTCTTTGTAAAACATTTTTTAAGCTACTCACACAAACACTGTCAATATAACAAAATGCGGTATTCCTACGTTTTGACATAGTCAATCTTTTTTAATTACCTGAAAACTCATAACAAAAAGAAACTAGGAGCCATGAAACAAAACAGAGCATTATGCGATCATAAGAAATAACGGAATCGACACGAGGTGTACCGACTGACAAATCCACGATGACAAACATGTACTTTGATGTCTGTCTCCCAACCCCTCCCAAGCTAACGGCGAGACCCGCACGCTTGTACCTCATAGCGCCTGGGATTACACCTCCAGCCCCCCCCCCCCCCCTCCCCCCCCCCCCCCCCCCCCCCACGAGACTCGGCATGCGCGGTATGGTATAATGCCCCGAGGCTTACGTTCTGATTGCTCCACGCCGCGGCCGTGGGGCCATATAACAAGCTTCCGTTACACGGACTCTTTGAATGCGAATCTCACGTTAGATTTTTCACCATGATTTACATTTTGTAGCGATAATTTGAATACATGATCTTTTTCGTCAATTATTCGTTAATAGTTTTGTAAAAAAAAAGATTTAAATTTGGTTAAGTAAGTTACTTTTAGACGGCTGGAAGTAAAACTATCCCAGAAGGTCACGTGATTGTTTGTACCACGTTTTGGTTAGAACAGTCACGCGACCTGCGTTTTTGTCTTAAAATGCTCAAAAACGTCTAAATTTGATGATTTTTTTTCAAGGACTGTTCTTCTTCATTCCTGGAAGACCGTTGAAGTCATATCTTAGTCTATTTTGTAGCCCAAATAGCCCAATTCGGCTAGTGTGTCCCTTTAATTATTCAGAAATGAAAAGGATACGAAGCAATAATTGTATGTGTTTTTAGATACCATAACCAGTAGCAAAAAAATGGTGCATCAAAACTTGAAAATGCTTTAAATTCCAACATCTCAGAGGGGGCACATCACCCCTCAGACTCCCTAGATTGCCCAAGAGAGCACTATTTTAAGGCCTAAAAAGTTTCCGGGCCCCGACAGGGGGCCCCGGATCCGCAATTATGACTTACGATGCCAGTGCAGTTATCCATGCAAGGTAACTATTATTATTTTATTCCCTCTACCGAAAATCTTAACAACCTACAGCTAAACAAAAGTACAAAAACACAGAAGTTAAAAAAATTAAAGCAAAGATAAAAACAATGATTTAAAAAAAATTATAAAACAGAAAAAAAACATAACGTAAAATCTCAATCTAAATATTCAGTCAGTTTCAAAGTAGACGAGTACATACAGTATGCTAGCCCAAAGAACTCTATGAGTTCATCCTCTGAAAAGATGTGAAATTTCGTGAAATTAGAGTGATGCGGTGATGTAACAATTAGTGTTTTTTACGGCTGGAGCTGTATTGTACGATCTATACATGTACTTCCCCGGATCTTGCGCCTATCTAATGTCGGGTATACTGACTTAAGATTTTAAGCCTTTTTCTCAATTTCGGCCCGGAATGTGTCGTAGTCCAATTCGTGTTTTTCATCAGCTTCGAAATCCGGACGAATTCCAGCAAATTTTGTTTTGATTGTTTCTCTGCTTGATGCCTATATCATCTTGTCTCCTCTTCCGGCCTAATAATTATTCCTGCAAAAACAAAAGTTTGGTTATCGCATCATATTATTTGCCAGTGATCGACCTTTTACATGGTTGTATTGAACACTTAGTATGAAGAGAAAGTGTTTTTAACAATGTCGGGATTTAATTGAGTTTTTTTTTTTTTAATCGCGAAATAAATTTCCCATCAATTTTGTGTTTATCCAAATAAGCTATTTTTGGACTGTTGCTGACATTCACAACGGGACAATCTGTCGTGTTTTTGTGACTTGTTTTCAAAGCCATTTATTTTACGTACAAATTTATCTTTTTAAAATTTGAGTTGCACCGGTTTTGTTTCATACAAAAATGACAGATTCGTCTTCATTTCAATGTACTGCTACATTATTTTGGTCAATACTTTTCAGGTAAGGCCGAAAAAGACTGAATTTCAGAAGCCCTTTGGACTAATTATATATTCACACAGAGGTCACGCAAGATAAAAGAAAACGAAATTTGGTGACCTGGAGTGGGTTTGTTGCCTGGAGTGGGTTTGTTGCCACACCCGAAGGCAACAAGTTCACGTGGGCGGGTGTGATCGATAAGGATCAGCAGCAGATCGAGTAGAAATACTTAGATTGAAATCTCCAATTTCTAAGACAGCTTTCCCTCTTTTGTTATCTTATCCATGGTAGACTCAAAAAACTTGTTAAAGTTGTCTTACGAAGTACCAGGAGCCCTGTTGTCACGCTGAATTTCAATGAAAAAAGTGACTCAATGTCATCATCCATGATTCCATGGAGGTTCACGAATATAATCCGAAATTTCAGCGAGTTCTAACGAATGAATAACAATGCAAAGTAACATAATGATGAACAGGAAGCAAAACAATGCATTATAACATAGCAAGGCAAAACAAAACATTAATAGCCGCACAAAAGTTTGGGAATGGCTTGAAAGATGTACTAATTTTATTATTTATTTACCTCCCCCCCCCCCCCCCGCCTCCCACTTGGTTGGAAGACATGATAACTATGGAGGGCGCCCTTCATGCTTATTTTTATTAAGCTTTTGTCTACTCCGATCCTCTGCGTCTACCCGCTAGCTGCAAAAGTAATTCCTTCAAAAACGGACTCAGTTTAACATTTCGAATGAAATTGTGTAGGTGAGTTAAAAGAATACCATTGTATAACCTTTAACATTGGTGGAAATGATAAGTTTTGTAAGGGGTCACTAAGGCCCAAGGGCAATGAATGAGTTAACTTAATGGGGATAATTTTATATAAGTCTGAAAAGAGTCACTCAACGCTTGGCGCTAACTCCTAGCCCACCTTGTTGAGCTGTTAATGGCTCCGCTTTTAACATCGGTCTAATCACTGTCACCAGTAATGGTGACAGTGATGAGATCGATGTTCTGGTAACAGTGATGAGACCGATGTTAAAAGCGGAGCCATTAACAGCTCAACAAGGTGGGCTAGCTAACTCCATGCTCAACGACATTAGAATTGACAATGATAAAGGGAAGGTACACAGGTTGTCGTGAGGGGTCGTGAGTTGTCGGTATTTAGTGCAACATGACTAGACCCAGTAACTGGGGCGCTGTACTCCTTTTTTTCCGAATTTTGACATTCGCTGTCGTAATGATAATGTAAAAATTCGAAAAAATTAGTACAGCGCCCCAGTTACTGGGTCTATTATTGGACGAATTTGTGTGCTTTCAGATAAAAAAAAAAGACTTCTAATAAGTTCTAGCTAGTACTAGTAGTAGTAGTAGTAGAAGTCTTTTATTATTATAGTGAGAAATTACCCCTTTCTCAAAAACTATGTTACTTCAGAGGTGGTCGTTTCCCACAATGTTTAATACTATTAAAGGCAGTGGACACTGTTGGTAATTGTCAAAGACTAGGCTTTACAGTTGGTGTATCTCAACATATGCATAAAATAACAAACCTGTGAAAATTTGAGCTCAATCAGTCATCAAAGCTGCGAGATAACAATGAAAGAAAAAACACTCTTGGCACACGAAGTTGTGTGCGTTTAGATTGTTGATTACGAGACCTCAAGTTCTAGATCTGAGGTCTCAAAATCAAATTCATGGAAAATAACTTCTTTCTCAAAAACCATGGCACTTCAGTGGGAGCCTTTCTCACAATGTTTTATACCATCAACCTCTCCCCATTACTTTAAAAGGTTTTATGCTAATAATTATTTTGAGTAATTACCAATAGTGTCCACTGCCTTTAAATGCTCGTTACCAAGTCAGATTTTAAGTTAATAATTGCTTTGAGTAACTACCAAACGTGTGCCTTCCCTTTAAAGTATTAATTACTTGAAATAATTAAAACTTACCACAGAACCTTTCTTGGTAACCAGTAATGGGGAGAGGTTGTTAGTACAGTATAAAACATTGTGAGAAACGGCTTACTCTGAAGTGACGTAGTTTTGGAGAAAGTTGTAAGTTTCCGCGAATTTGATTTCGATTCAAGACCTCAGATTTAGATTTTGAGGTCTCGAAGAAAGCATCTGAAGTGATCGAAAAGCACACACTTTCGTGTGACATTATTGTCTCGCAACTTCGACAACCAATTGAGCTCAATTTATTCACAGGTTTCTTATTTCATGCATGTGTCACAGTTGGTACACCAAGTGAGAAGACTGGTCTTTGTTTGACAATAACCAAACAGTGCCAGGGTCTTTTTAATGGAGTGTATGTAAAAACGAAATAGACACTGGGGCGCTGTACTATCCTGGTGTCTACACCCAGTAACTGGTGCGCTGTATTTTTATTTCATTTTTGAATGTCAAAATGTCAAAGGAAAAAAAAGAAGTACAGCGCACAAGGTACTTGGTCTACCTGGTGTCATGGGTTTTTCAGTAGGATCATGGGAAAATTGTTCACATGTAATCAAAAACAAAAATGATTTTTTTAAAAATCATCTACCCTTCCTTTTAACAATGACAGTTGCACTTCGTTGTGAGTTGAAATCTTAAAGGCAGTGGACACTGTTGGTAACTGTCAAAGACTAGCCTTCACAGTGGGTGTATAGATCTCCACATATGCATAAAATAACAAACCTGTGAAAATTTGAGCTCAATCGGTCATCAAACTTGCGAGATAATAATGAAAGGAAAAAACACCCTAGTCACACCAAGTTGTGTGCGTGTAGATGGTTGACTTCGAGACCTCAAGTTCTAAACTTGAGGTCTCAAAATCAAATTCGTGGAAAATTACTTCTTTCTCAAAAACTATGGCACTTCAGAGAAAGCCATTTCCCACAATGTTTTATACTATCAACCTCTCCCCATTACTCGTTACCAGGTAAGGTTTTATGCTAATAATTATTTTGAGTAATTACCAATAGTTTTGGTTTTCGTTGCGAGAGATAGTCCGCTATTAACGTTGCTAAATGCATTGAGGCACGGTCATATGTTTTCAAACCTGTCATTGGTTGGTATTTTATTTAATATTCAGAAGCTAGTATGGCGTGCAAAATAAATAAACAATTTCATTCAATTACTATTGAACAAATTTAATTACATTTTTGTCCTACAAGACATTTTTATGGCTACTACTCTAGATTAAAATCCAGAGATATCACAAGGTATGACAGTAAAACATCCCACCACCCTTGAAGCACAAACACTTCATCACAACCGTTTTCACCATTTCAGACCAGCAATGTTCGGCCAATGTTGGATTTGGGACGCAGGATGTTTTTCCGTATGCCACTCGCGCTTGTGTGATAACTTATAATGACATAATATACCACAATGTGTTGTACACTGAGATTGTGAAAAGACTCAATACAACCTAATTTTGCTTGCACACTCACACTGCATGCAGGTGATCAACAACTCAAGCTGACAAACTACACCACCTTGGACCAATCACCAGATATGGAAAACTTATCACAGTACACATTACAATGAAATCACTGTATCAATGAAATCATTGGGCCTGTAAGACCAGGGGTCGATTTCACAAAGAGTAAGGACTAGTCATAACTTAGGACTAGTCCTAGTAGATATACAAATTGCATGGTTAGTGTTAAGTTAGGATGAGTAACTCGAGATAAGACTAGTCCTAACTTTGTGTGAAATCCACCCCTGTGCCTGTCTATGACCGATTTTTAAATTTCCAAATTGGTGTAATTTTCTTGGCACTGGTCTTTTCTTTGTAGCCTCCTATGTCAGTCTCTCCTGCACCATTAAAGAAGGACATCATGATTTCATTGAATGACAAACAAACCAACAAGATCAACAACCCTGCTAGCTTATCTTACCCCTGTGGCATGTCTATGGAAAAAACGGAAGAAGGGACTGGTCAAAGCTCATTAGAAAATACAAACAAAGGTACGACGGATCTTCCAGTATTTAAAGACACTGTACTTTCAAATGCTTGATTTTGAGACCTCAAAATCTAATTCTGGGGTCTCAAAATCAAATTTGTGGAAAATTACTTCTTTCTTGAAAACTACGTCACTACAGAGGGAGCCATTTCTCATCATAAATACTACCAACAGTCCCCACTACTCGTTACCAAGTAAGGTTTTATGCTAATAATTATTTTGAGTAATTACCAACAGTGACCACTGCTTTTAAGTTTAAAAAAACACCAATTATATTACAGACCTTGTAGCTTAGAACCTTCACTATTGCACCAACAGACTAATTAAATATGACCAAACTCGTTGCTCAGTTCAACTTGAAAGTTGAACATTTCAAAAACTCATATCTCAAGAACTACTTTGCATAACTTTTACCTTAAATTGTAGACTTTTGATTCTGTTCAAACTTTTTAAACAGAGATGGCAGCATTGTGACCTTAGTACATCTTTAGATACCCAAAAGAAGCGCACATGTGTTGACCCATATTGATAACACACATTATTGTGTAACACGCGCAAGACTTTTGCTTACATGTACATGTATAGCGTACAAATGTATGGACACATTCAACATCGCCTTTACATTGTTCAATGACCATCCAAAAATGTCCAACAAAAAGCACTCCTAAACAATTCACAAACGTTGAAGTTAAACTTAAAACTGAACCTTATAAATTGGTGGACCTGAAAAAATGCTACACAGAATGTGACCCTACTGACTTCGACTTCCGAGTCAAACCAGAAATTGAAGTCTTTAAGTGAAAAATCTTTGTGGTAGTCTGTGGTACCAGTAAGAGCTTAGGTACCAGTGTATAGGCGGGTTAACAGTTTCAAATTAACATTGTATAATCTAATGTCATTAATTCTTTTTCAGATTTACCTACATCACCTTCCACGGATGGGACCATTTTTCTTTGCAAGATCTGTAACATCTACTCAATCAATCTCCCAGACCTCAAGAAACATTATTTTGATGTGCATAACCTCCCTCAAGATTCTATTGACAATGTTATCGTTCCTCTTAAACCTTTGAGCGGGACCACATCGCTGACCACTAGTAATGCTTCACCTACAGCAACTATAAAAAGGAAACGAGGGCGACCGAGAAAAAATAATAAACCCAAGGACTCATCTCCATTTATAAAAACTGGGCAAGTAGCATTTATTGGGTCAGAGAAGCTCACTGTTGTATCTGCTTCAACGCTTCATGGAGACAATGAGGCAGTAGATGGAGGCAAGCCACCCAAGCGTAGACCCGGTCGACCACGGAAGACTGAGGCAGACCGAGAGAAAGCCAGACAGAGTTTGACTGACAAGAAGCGGACTGAAGAAGAGGGGCAAGTTTGTCAAATGGATGAACAAAAAATGGAATGCGGAAATTGCGGGAAGACATTTGCGAGGCTTCGGCAGCTCGCAAGCCATCGATGCCAGTTTGCTAGGGATGAGGAATCGGAGGAATCGGAGGATTCATCACAAAGTGAAAACGATACTGAGGATGTTACGCTTAATTTAATCCAGCTGAGTGCCACTGAAGCAGGCATTACCTCTATCAATGAGGGCTCTGATACAAATACTGATAGGCTTAAAATCCCAGTACATGAGGTCCAACAGACCCTCAATGACAAAGCACCCACTTATCCAGCGTCCTATCATCCAGCAAGCCTGAAATTTTATGCCTGCCCTGTCTGCAAAAAGGTCTTCAAGACTAAGCAGATACTCATGCTGCACATGGCGAGCCACACTACAGACATGGCAGACAAGCCCTACAAGTGTTCCAATTGCAACTATAGCACTTCACTGAAGGCAAATTTGAAGGCCCATGCTAAAAAACACACCAACGATAGACTCCATTGCTCTCGTTGCAGCTTCAGCTGCATCAGCAAAGGGATCCTCTCATCACACATGAAGAAACACAACATAAAAGCCACTCTGTCTTTCTGTGATTTGTGCAACTGCCGGATGTACTCCAGTGGTCATCTCCTTCGTCACCTGGAAAGGGAGCATGATATCAAATCAGATAAAAGAGCCACAGATTATTATAAGCAACAGAAGCTGTTGAGTAGAGCTGGTCAGCACAACTTGATCTTTCAGTGCCACATTTGTCACCGTAAATTCAAGTACAAACGAGGCTATCATGAACACATGATTTTGCATAAGCGCAACAAACCGTTCAAGTGTACTGTCTGTCCATATGCATCGGTGCGCAATGGTGACTTGGCGAAACATGTGCGGAAACATTGGTTTATCTTCATCTGTCACTTGTGCCGATCTAAGTTTTTGAGCCTCGAATTGCTGAATGTTCACTTGGCATCACATGAACAATCTGAAGGCACGAGTGATAAAGCCCTGAAAGCCATGCTGGAACAAAGTATTAACATCAGCTTGTACCAGAGTTCTTCAATCGGCATAATTGAAATAGATAATAAGAAAGATTCATGTCAATCATTAACGACAGACATTGTTAAAAATGAAGGCACTTCATGGGATGTTGAGAGTAGCTGCGGTAATATTCCTTCGATCTGCCCCAATGACAAAACTAATGGTTCTGATGTTATGAGTCAACTCAATTCTCAAGATATTGATACTCATGAGCTCATGGAGTTAGGAGAAGTCTTCAGGGAGCTTTCTTTCAAGAGGTTGAACTACAACTTGCTGTACCAGATCCGCAACCTTTACGGGGAGAACGAGTGCCCAGTTTGCGGAAAGTTGTTCAGGTTTCGTCCTCATCTTGACGTCCACAAGAGGATTCACAAGACAGAGAAGGAATTCAAATGTGAAGAATGTCACTATTCCTCCCACTCCAAGCAGAGCTTGGAGAGGCACTTCAGTAATGTGCACTGTGGAAACAGACACAAATGTCCCTGTTGCAGTTTCGAAACGCCAAGTGATCTTTACTTGCAGAGACACCTGAAAAAGCACCACAGTCCCAATACACTAAAGTGCACCAAATGTGACATGACCACTGAGAGTGAAGATGTTATGAAAGCCCACATCACCTCAAACCATCCTGATTTATCGATGCTGGAACTGAAGGAAATCATGGGAAGAAACATCCACCTACGTGGTAAGAATGGCCAGTTAACAAACCTCACCTGCCACTTCTGCGACCAGGTCTTCCGCAGAGTTTGTGACCTCCGAAACCACATCTGGATCCACAAGGGTATCTACCCCTACAATTGTAAACTCTGCAAGTTCAAATGTCGGAGCAAGTCCAATTTGGACTCCCACATGTTCAAGCATTCTGACGCTAAAAACCACCTTTGTGACGAGTGCGGAAAATCATTCAAAATGAAGAGTACTCTCAGGACGCATCGCATTGCGCAGCACTCGGCGGACAAGCAGCACAGTTGTACACACTGCGAGTTCAAGACGACCAAGCAGTCACTTCTTAAACACCATATGGATGTTCAACATCAACAGGAGCAAGTGAAGACCTTCCGTTGTTTCCATTGTATGCAGTACACAAACACCAAGGATGCAATGCGCAGCCACTGCCAACAGGAGCATCCAGAGACCATCTTCGATGAGACCCTCACTTACGAAGTCCCAGAGGAGCGGATAACAACCCTCAACATAAGCATCAATCACAAGGACGGGGCACTCCACTACAAATGCAGTCAATGCGACGACGTCCTGCTGGCAAACAATGGTGAGTTGGGCCAGCATCTACGAGAGACTCATGGTCTAGCAATCACAACAGGACTAGACGTTGATGGAGAAGCAGAAACCGAACAGTTACATGCTGGAAATCTGAGTAGTCAACTTGACTTAAGTTCCTTACCTCAAGGTCTACAGGTACAGCTGATGGATTCAATGAGTGACAAAGCAAGCGCAGAGCAGTTTTTCCAGGAGCTCATCGATATACAAGTTAGTACGATTGGTTTCATGAATGTTGCAAACGAGATATCTGCTTCAGAAACTTAGGGTGCGTTCGATAAGCTTCCCTGGGTCGACCCCGGTCTGCCCCCGGTACTTTCGAATAGCTTTGTCGTCATTCAAGGGACTCACCCGGGTCAGCCCCAAGTGCCCTGCTCAATTGGGGCTGGCTCGAGGTGCAAGAAGTCACCATGAGAGGGCGAGTGTGATCGTTCGATTAACTCTTGTCAGGGGCTCACCCGGATGAGCATCACAGGGTCCACCAGGGGAAGCTTATCCAACCCACCCATTGTTATCATTTTCCATAGTTCAGGACTTCATGCTGAATATTTAGTTTACTAATATCAAGCTTTGTATATCGTCGGTTGAGTGCGTTAAGGTCAAAAGTGCAAGTTTCATAATGTGTAATAATGATTGGATCCTTTTTTCTAAGTCATTGTTTCATTGATCAATCAGGAGATAGCGGCTGCCGTTGCCCAGGTTGACAGCGAGTCTGGTCCTCAGTCTAGTAAGGAGTCCATCATGAAAGGAGAACAACAGGTGAGAAAAGCCAAGCTTGTAACATTTTTTTTAACAGTGATAATAATGTGGAAGGTTTTTATACGCTTTTTCAAGCTTTTTCTCAAACTGCCTCACACTTACACAATTGTTTCCCCTGTGTTTATTAGCCCCTAAGCACTCCTAAAACCATTTCACCAACCTGCTGGAACAAGCTCCCTCTTCACATCCGTGACTCATCCTCGATCAGCTCATTCAAGACTCAGCTAAAAACACATCTTTTCAGACAATGTTAAAGCGCTTTGAAACGCCTGTGGAAAGCGCTGTACAAATGTTATTTATTTATTTATTTATTAAACTCCTTCGGAGGATGCAGCACCGGTAACAAAATTTGGCACACACAGGTTGAGAAACATTTTTATGGACACTTTCTACCCTAACTGGTACCCATTTTCTCCTTGGTGATGAGAAGCAATTATCAATGAATGTCTTGCTCATCAAGGAACCCATACTCTAAACAGTACTTACATGTAATAGGCAGAAGACATTATGGGCCTACTTTCTTAAAGCCTACATCAAAATAATGGTCAGCAGAAACAGGTTACCAGACAACATTGCATGAAGGTTACATAAATGGACTGGTGGCCAACTTAATTTCTGTTTAGCAAAGAGATATGCTAAGCAGTTTTTTTTTGCTGAAAAGCTTGGGCCTGGCTACAGGCTTGATAAAGTTGGTCCTTGGTCATTTATTTGCTTGCATGTTTTATATCCATAATGGACGGCATAGTTCAATCACTCATCTACTTATGCCAATTGGGTTTTTTTATTGCTTGCAAACAGCATAAAAATCAAGAAGCGAGAATTAGTTAGAACTGAAATCCAGGTTTTGGATGGGCTGTGTAACATGGGCTTGTTTTGCGACCCTTACCAGAAACAAGTTTCTGATGTGAAATTCATTAAACATTGAATGAAACCATTTCTAAGAACGTTGTAGTAACCAGAAACGATTCCTGGCTTAGGTACATCTCCATTAAATTAATGGTCTCAAAGTAAACTGTCTTCAACAATATTGGATTTGGATGCTTTGGGTTTTTTTAAAGGTTTTTTTAAAGGCAGTGTAATCTATTGGTAATTATTCAAAATATTTATTAGCATAAAACCTTACTTGGTAACGGATAATGGGGAGCGGTTGATAGTATAAATAATTGTGAGAAACGGCTCCCTCTGAAGTGGATGAGTTTTCGAGAAAGAAGTAATTTTCCACGAGTTTGATTTCAAGACCTCAGGTTTAGAAATTGAGGTCTCAAAATCAAGCATCTGAACGCACACTACTTTGTGTGACAAGGGTGTGTTTTCTTTCATTATTATCTCGCAACTTCAACGACTGATTGAGTTCAACTTTTCACAGGTTTGTTATTTTATGCAAAGACTGGTTTTCGACAATTACCAATAGTGTCCAACGTCTTTTAAGAACTCCATTTACAATTTTTCCTTAGTTAGGAGAATCTGTAAACCAAGCCTCACCGAGCCAATAACTAAATTTTGGTTTGGTCGCATCCCTGCCATTGATTCAAACTCATAAAATTACTTAACCACTATAACCTACATAATGGTTTCATGGGTGCGTTTTGGCAATCCCAACCAAAAACTGTTTCTGACGTCATATCAAAATGGTCACCGAGCTCACAACTCGGTTATCGTTCAGAACGGTTGGGGTCGCCAAAACGCACTCCTTGTACAGGTTGCGAAAACAAGACTCTGGGAAGAGATAATTTTTTAAGAAACATTTTCAGATGAAGACTTTGATCTTAAAGGCAGTGGACACTATTGGTAATTACTCCAAATAATTATTAGCATAAAACCTTACTTGGTGCAAGTAATGGGGAGAGGTTGGTGGTATAAAACATTGTGAGAACTGGCTCCCTCTGAAGTGACGCAGTTTTTCGAGAATGATGTAATTTTCCACGAATTTGATTTCGAGACCTCAGGTTTAGAATTTGAGGTCCCGAAATCAACTATCTAAACGCACACAACTTTGTGTGACAATGGTGTTTTTTCTTTCATTATTATCTCACAACTTCGACGACCAATTGAGCTCAAATTTTCACAAATTTGTTATTTTATGCATATGTTGAGATACAACAAGTGAGAACACTGGTCTTTGACAATTACCAATAGTGCCCACTGTCTTTAATAAACCATTGCATGCAGTTTACCAGTCTTGTTCCCCAACTAAAATAGAACATAACCAAAACAGAAACATGTGCTTGTTTCGTTCAGCTTTTTACCTTGTGATTGTTTTGTTGGACTTTTCAGGTGGAAACTAATGTAAGTGTCTCAGAAACGATCGCAGCTGTCGGTTTTCTCACTGCTTCTGAGAGCCTGATAGAGGGCGGTATACAGAGCCAAGGGAACATGCAGTCAGTAGATTACAAGCAGTATATTACAGATGACAGGCAAGTACCTAGTCAGGGACATAGGCATATAAAACACTTTAACTTCTATAAGTGAAATTTAAAAACATCAGAAAACATATCTCTTTTAATGTACAGTTTCATGTCAACTTTTAAAGATACCCATAAAAAAGGGTAAAATTTTCTTTTGGTCTGTCATGTTTGTTCTTAAACTATTCACTAGTTGAATATACGCCTCTAAAGAAGGTCCGGTTTGGATCGAAACAAAGCTAAAGCCATCTAACCTACTCATTATATATAAACTTTTTTTATGTAAAATCTAATTCAGGACATGGGTATGTCACTTATGTCTTCAATAAAACTGAACTTTAATTGATGTAAACATTTCGTTGGGAGCTTGTTATCAATAAATTGTTGTGTTGTTTTTATTATACATGGTGTTGGCCTATATATTGTTTAAATCCTCAAACTGATGTGTGATAGCCACTGTAATATATTCCTTTCTCGGGCAAAAGAACACAATCCAAAGCCTATTTGGTTGGGATTTGAACTCACAACCCTGCACTCTAGAGCAGATTTCTTTAAAGGCAGTGGACACTATTGGTAATTACTCAAAATAATTATGAGCATAAAACTTTACTTGGTAATGAGTAATAGGGAGAGGTTGATACTATAAAACAATGTGAGAAACGGCTCCCTCTGAAGTGCCATAGTTTTTGAGACAGAAGTAATTTTCCTGAAATTTGATTTCAAGACCTCAGATTTAGAACTTAAGGTCTCGAAATTTACCATCTAAACGCACACAACTTCATGTTACAAGGGTGTTTTTTTCTTTCATTATTATCTCGCAACTTCGATGACCGATTGAGCTCAAATTTTCACAGGTTTGTTATTTTATGCATATGTTGAGATACACTAACTGTGAAGGCTAGTCTTTGACAATTGCCAATAGTGTCCACTGCCTTTAAGCACAAGACCCCCGAGCGTGTCCTGAGTGACATCTATGTCATACACACAAAAAAACTAACTATTTCTTTACTTCCATTTTTACAGATCTGAGCAAGATGTGGTCGTTTCTGTACATGAAGTCATCCCTGAAGTTTGTGAGGTCGGTCAAGAAGCTCCTGAGGTCATTCAAGAAGCTCCTGAGGTCATTCCAGAAGCGTCTGAGGTCATTTCAGAAGTGTGTGAAGTCATTCCGGATGCTTTACTGGAGCAAGAGGTCACTGATGATGATGGGGTCAAAGTTCAGGAATAGCACAGTCAGCCCATGCATGTTATTTCCTCAGATCAGTGGTTATCTTAAAAATTTGACAATTGGAATGAAAGTACTTTTCAGAAAAGCGATGGGATAGAATATCGCATTAGATACCAACACAGGGAGATTCAGTTCACTAAAGTTTGATGATTTCACGACAAATAACTCTAGATGTGCCATTCTGTAATTACAGTTTCTGACATCATTTATCTTGAGAATGATGAAACCCTGACAACAGAATGTTGTCCTCCTTAGTAACTAATCGTGGGACAGTGACTTTTGTCAAATTTGATTGTTTTGAGATAGTTATAGGAACACGTTGCCTTTGAAAGCATTTGTCATTGAATATAGTTGGAAAGATGTTTTTAAAGTAGAGTATGACTATGCCTCAAAATTGCTTGGTTTCCCTTTATACTGCTAGAACTACCGGTAACATGGTCTGCCATTTTGTAGACCAAATTTTTCACTCCACCAAAAAAAGGGAAAAGAAAAACCACCCAGTTTCGAGGCATATTTGTGTGGATCATAAAACTCCTAAAACATTTTTCCAACCATTCATTTAATAACAAATGCTTTTAATGGCCCAAAGTTCTCAATCCAAGGCAATGTGGCCTTTAACTCAGAATGACAGTATCTGACTTATTGCCATCCCGAGAAAGATCATGTGAAGTATCACGGATGTAATCACCCCAAGTAAAGTCCTCTTAAAGCCATGAACACTATTGGTAATTGTCAAAGACCTGTCTTCTCACTTGGTGTATCTCAACATATGAATAAAATAACAAACCTGTGAAAATTTGAGCTCAATTGGTTGTCGAAGTTGCGAGAAAATAATGAAAGAAGAAAAGCCCTTGCTTTTACTTCTTTCTCAAAAACTGTTACTTCAGAGGAAGCCGTTTCTCACAATGTGATCGTCAACAAGTAATTTGTTATTGGCTAACAATTATTTTGAGTAATTACCAACAGTGTTCAGTGCCTTAACATTAACCTGAGGGATGTTATCATCTTCAGATATGAGTTTGCTGATGTAAGAATTCTTGGGAGAACTTGGGTAAGGATTACCTCATCTATAGTTAAACAAACTGGGCAAAATCTCATGGCTCTGCTTACCGTCGAATTCTGCGCTTACTATCAGTTCACTATTCTCCACTTACTGTGCAAGCACGAAATTTCTGCGCTAGCTGTGTAAGCAAAGAATACCTTATAACTTGGAGTAAGCTTGACATATGTGCGTAATTTACTGATTCCTTAAGTGCAAATATTTGCTAGCGGTAAGCAGAGTCATGAAACTGGGCCGACTTTGTACACTTTGTTTGAAGTGTGGACAAAGTTGAAATGGATCAAAGTCTGCAAGTCATTTCTGATTTTAAAGAGCAAGTCTTGAATATGATCGAATATTTTCATTGTATGTTCCCACCTTTTCCTTGACTCGATTTGTAAAATTTGTTCTGAAGAGTAAATTACTTGATTAAAGTATAATATGAACTTGATAGGTACTGGACTTGACCTGTGTAGCCCATTTACTTTTTTGAGATGGTTAGAAGCAACAACTATTGAGACTAAATAATTTGTAGGCCTATATGATATACATGTATCTTCAGGCCTACAGTACATACACCTTGGAGTCACTCTTTAAGGGAACTTGTCCAAACTAGTCCAGGAAAACCAGCGGATAAGTACTGTTCAGGACAAAGTTTCTTTAAGTATTGTTTGAAGCTTTGCATGGTGTGGAGAAATAAGAAGAAACTATAAATAAATAGTAAACTTGCGGGTAGTACCATGTGTTGAGATACAAGCACATCTACAGTTCCAGAAGACAATAGTTTCTTCATTAACGACGACTGATCACCCATCCTCGAGCCAACCCCTCCAGCAGCAGCTCACCCAAAGAATGTCACACTCCAATGCACACACATCCAGCCAGCAATAAACTCTCGACCATCACGGACCAAGAACAGCTTCGATCCTTCCATCCAAAATGCTCCTCCATCCAGAACTTACTTAAGCTCCACCATCGCCCGCAGTCCAGCATTCTCCTGAAGACGAGCAGAGTATACTTTTTAAAACGTCGAGACCAAACTAGCTCTGTTCTTACAAAGTTCTTTATCTAACGTTAGTTCACCATGTTTTGAAATTTTGTGTCGGAGAAACCATTGGAGAAATTCCTACATACACATAGTAGTGTCGAAAAGCACAGACTTATCTACTGGGAAAACAAGCAGAGGGTCTATAGACGATGTGTCCTGTGACATCACATAATTACAGAAGAGCCACTGAGCCTGGACTTCCTTCAGGCATGATGGAAGAAATCATAAGATCTTATATTTTATGGAGATTGCACTGTCTAATTCTTATCAACTTTTGATATTATGAAAAAATATGACATCTCAAAACTTTACCAGCTTTTACTTTCATGTGAATTATGACACAAAATGTCAACTTTCCCATATGAGCAGTACAGTATCTTGCCTGCCAGAATACCCAAGGAACGTACATGTACAAGGTCACACTTACTGTAAACAAAGTTCACATGGTCTATACATTTGGAGTCACTCACTATAATCAACTCCCTCTAAACTTTACATCTTAGGTAAATACAATGACATCCAAACGTTCCACACCGCAGAATGCTCAGCAAGGTGCATTGGCATAGCTGTCTGTAGTGATCTAAAACCAGCGAGTAAAACATCGTCTCTCATAGAAATACAGACTGATAGAAATCAAATTAAAAAACGACATTGGAGAAAAAATTCAATTGTTATCCGATTACCTGTCTTGGATTAATTTTGACAAGACCCCTAAATAATTAAGGGAATAATAGGGTAGCTACTACTTCTTTCACGGTCGTTTAAAACAGAACACCAAACAGGGTGGATACGTGCGCATTACAAGTCTTACTATTACTATTAGTGTTACTGTTACTGTTACTGTTACTGTTACTGTTACTGTTACTGTTACTGTTACTGTTACTGTTACTGTTACTGTTACTGTTACTGTTACTGTTACTGTTACTATTACTATTGTTAAAACAGGCATGGTCGAATTGCCGTGTGATATAAAGGTCGAAGGTGAGGGCTTTCATCACACGGCAATTCGACCATGCAAGGTTTTAAACGACCGTGAAAGAACTAGTAGCTACCCTATTATTCCCATTAATAAATACCTTTTTGGTTAAAAAGGCGCAATAAAGTTAGAAACTCTGTAAAGTTTATCCGATTCAGAGTGCTTGAGCTCTGTATGTTTCCACCTCCATGGTATGTTTAGTATACATGTACATGTACGACGTCCGTACGCGTGTGTTCTTGGTGCATATTCTTGGTGCATATGTTCTTGGTTTCCCTTTCACATACAGCCCGGCCAACTCACCGACAGCGCCTGCGTCGTAACAAGAAACGTCTTGTATCAACACTAGCGTGGAGTCTCTGCTCACAACCGGTTATAAACACTGGTCCTTATCAACGGTTTAAACACCCCCACGTGACGCGCTCTCCACCAATAGGAATAGCGAAACTGTCTGAGGTATTTATGAACATATGATAATAAGGAAAATACTACTTGGGTTGAGACCAACAAATGAGTACAACTAAAAAAATTGAAGTATCACAGTTTTATTTTAATACACACAGCACTGATATGCTGATTCTACATAATAATGACAAATGCATGTGCACGGCTTAATTGCGTGCAAGTCAAAAACAAAACCAGAACCTGACAATTAACAAACCCTCTTTGCAATCAATATTGTTTTAGACAGACAACGGACAACTTGCAAAGCGGAAAAATTACACGCCCAATCGGAAGATTGGTAACACTAACTCAAGCAACAATAACACTTAAGTATTACAAAGATTTGTAAGAAGTAATTTCGTTGGAACAGAAGTTTTCTTTGAAAATCTAATGCATCTTTTGTTTAACAGGATCAAAGGTCAAAAAGTAAAATTCAGCTTATCTCAGTGTGTTCACATAAAAAGAGTTTGCATTTTAAAGAACAATTTCTTCTCAAAAAAAGTTGAATGTTTAAATTAAGAGTTTTAAATAATTGTGTAATCCCTTGAGTTATATACTGCAAGATCCCTTTAGTTTCATAACCCTCAGTGCTTGAGTGCTAGATCAAAGAAGACTTTTTCTTAATACGTTAAGAAAATGATAGCTAGTTTGCAAATATATGGCTGTCATAAATTGTACCTTACTGTTCTTACTGGTTACACTTATTTCCCATTCTAAGATACGCCGATTCTTCGTGACTTCTAAAAGGTTCCTCATAGAATAACTCCAAAAGTTCATCTTATTTCTGCAGGAAATAAGAACGACAAAATATATTTAGGCCATTCACAAAAATTTATTTATTTTCAATGTGAAAGCTGACTGGTAGTAAAGTTCCTACCAGGAAAGAATTTCCTATATCAAGATTGTTTATTTCAATTGCACTGATTGAATTACGTGTACATGGAAAACATAAATAAATTTGTGCGAAAAACCCTGACAAAACATGAATTGTTTGTTGTTTGTTTGTTGTCTGGTTGTCCCAGGGGGAAAAATAACAATAAATAAATAAAATTAATAAATATAAAATATATATTTAAAACGACTGTTTCAAAGGTTGGAAGGATTATGTGTGTGTTTTGAAAACAAAAACCTATTAGGTATTTTGCCTTTAAGAACATTTTTAATAACAAAATATAAAAGACATCATCAGTAAAGTTGACAACAGAAAAAGTTGTTACATTGTAGAAACTACAATTCAATAACAAACGAGGTATTTCTGCAATATCCAAATTTACTGATAATTATGCAAATCTATTCAAGGATAACACATGTTCTTTAGATGTCTTGTTGCTGGTTTAAATTAAATGTAGCAATAACATATTAAATAATAGTGAAATATACTCTTTAAATCTACATTATATATTTTCGTTAACGATTGGTGAAGTTCATTATAAATTTTTAAAAATATCTTTTATTCAAATATTAACGATATGCCAGAATGGTTGTCTACAGTCAAGGCATGCGTGACACCCTGCAAAAGTAACACATATATCGCCTCAAAAAAGAAAAGTGGGTACAACATTATTAGTCATTTTATAGTTCACATTGTTCACAGTTTTCAAAAGAGTAAGCAGCCTACAGCCTTGACAAGGAGACTATCAATAAAAATGTCTCTCACCAGTTTTCCCAGCATTTGCACCATTGGACATAAAAACATTGGAACTGCCTATAAATTATATCAACTTGTAATATATTCAACTAAACAAATGAAACGCAGATCCAAACCCTTTCTGCAAATTTTAATTGGTTTTGGGCGGCTCCAACATCTAAAAGGCTTTTTTTTTATCAGAACAATGCAAGTTCAACAACACCATTTCAAGTTTGAAATTTTGGTATTATATTTAAGCATAAGGTCCCAAAATGTCTGATGTCTAATTAGTTTTTGTGAGGGTGTAAAATGATGTTTCTAAAGTCACTCCTGCATATGTACCATGAAGCTATGCTACACAAGGTTAACTTGACCTAACCATTTTGTGATTTTCATGGTTGAGATGGCCTAAAAATATGTCTCTTTGTACATGTCCATGTAGGGATGAGAGCAATTACACCTTCTTCATGTGTTATGTATACAAGAATCATTTTGGTGTTCTACCATATTAATATTCTGGTCTCGTGACACAAATTTCAAAAGATATTGCAAGTCTCAGATACATGTGGTGCTGTATTTTGGTAACCTTGTTCTGGTAAGCGTAATTTGTTTGTGCTTAGTTACATTTTGTGCTTTAAAGGCAGTGGACACTTGGTAATTAGGGCATAGGGCAAGGGTTGCCATCATCAGGGAGGTTGTCAACAATTTTACCAGAACATGGAAAGTTTGGTTTATTTTCAGGGAACTTTCTGAGAGTTGACAGTTCTGCTACATCAAAGAGTGTTTTTTCCTTTGGGTTTTTCTTGCCACATCTTGCTTTTGTCCTAGTCATCCAGTTAAATAAATCATTTGCAAGAGTTGTGTCGACATAATATTCTTGTCAATAACCCCATCATCCCTGAACAGTTACAACAAAATAAACAAAGCCCCCCATAAAGGATTTGGGTACCATTTCAAAATGTCCATAGATTTACATTAAACTTACAGGGTTTGAAGATAATGATAGCGGAAAGCTTCCCTACAAAAATTACTTACTGAGGTGCTGTAGTTTTTGAGAAATGAGTAAACCAATGTCATGAAAATACGTTTGTAAATTATTAAAACAATTTTTGTCCCATGAGACGAAAAAAAATTTCATGACATTGATTTACTCATTTCCCCAAAACTACAGCACCTCAGCACGTAATATTTTCAGGGAAGCTTTCTACTATCATTATCTTCAAACTGTGTATTAAAGTTTAGTGTAAAACTGTGGACATTGTGTTTTTTGTCCTACAAAAGTTACAAAAACTAATAATAAAAACCAGATTCAAACTAAACGTAAATGGATACTTCTTCCATATCAGATTTAAAGGTATCATTGCATTTGCTACAGTCGTAGAAATGATTCAAATAGACAAGTACAAAGTAAATTAAATCTCTATTATTACGCATATTATTCACAATCTTTGACTGCAGCTCGCATATTCTATAAACATAGCATTGTAATGCTGAAAAAATAGTTCAGTTTATATTAAATTTGTCTTATAATTTCTAATAAATTTTTATTCAAATGTGTATTTTTAGTGAACCATTGTTCACTGTTATTTGTGGAAAGAGGGAGGGGAAAGATACAAAAAGGTGTATTTATAAACAAGTTTGTTATAACATACGAAGAGATATTGAATGTTGGTAAAAACAACTGCTCATTCTTTAAGTGAATTTCACTTTGTTTCTTGCAAGTAGCAGACAAATGTCTTCCAGAAATACACCGTCTGCAGGTGCTCTGCTTTTCAATAAAACTTTTAAAAAAACACTAGAGATTTATGACAATCATTCCACGGAACTTCAAAGTTGAAAATTCTTTCAAGAAAATTGTGTTTTTATTTTGTATCAAATAAACAGCTCTTGAGATGAACAAATTGACTGCTAATCATGGTTGTAGCAACTCTTATATCAGACTAACTTTCCATTATTAAGTTCAACTGCGGTCACTAATTTATTCTAACTTGAAATGGGAAGGGTTTGAGAATTCCATATCAAAGGTTCTTCTTTCCTTTTGTCTTTCTTTTGTTTGTTTTTTCTTTTTCTCTTTTTTTTCCAGACGAAAATTTCTCAAATCACTGGAGGTTTTTAAGCAACAGCCCTTTTTTCGTGTTTTCTGTCTCAAGAAGACTTATTTATGCAAAAAATTGGCTGACATCATAAATCTCACAACAGCCTGGACATTTTTTCATGCAACGAGAAGCCCCAATCATAACGTGTAAGATTTTTCTTTAGCACCATTTTAAATGTTTTTAATAATTCTTATACACACACGTACATAAAAGTCACATCCTAAGTTCTTTACACGTCTGGGGTACCATGCAAGAATATGTATGTGACCTTCAACGTTTACCATAGCTTTTCTCTTACACCTAGCCTACAATAACATTCTTTTTAGACTTTGTGGCAACTTCTGTCTGTTAAAAAAATATGTTTAACAGCTCAGAACAATTCGGAAATCCCAAACCTTAACTCGTTTTAACATATTAACTGTTAGAGGAACACGTTGCCGTGGATCGGTTGAGTTGATCTTTGAAAAGCGATCTGTAACCATTTGTTATAAAATCGGTATGGTTAGAAAGATGTTGTGAAAGTAGAATACAATGATCTACACAAATATGCCTCAAAGTTGCCTGGTTTTCTTTTTACCTCTTCGACTAACACGGTCGGACATTTTTTTGAGTCAATATTTTTACTCACATAAATGGCCGACCGTGTTAGTTCGCGATGTAAAATGAAAACCGTGCAATTTTGAGTGATACTTGTGTGGATCATTATATTCTACTTTTAAAACATCTTTCTAACCATATGCATTTCATAACAAACGGTTACAAACGCTTTCTGTAGACCAACTCATCCGATCCAAGGCAACGTGTTCCTTTAATGCAATTATATTCAATGATATTATTGGTGTAACATTGTAACATGGTAACACCCTGCCCTCCCCACATTTAACCCCACTTCAAGATAGGGTTCAAGACTTCCAGGGGTTAACCCAAATACCACAGTTTCCTTAATTGTGTTTTTGTTTTTGTAAATTACACATTTCTTATATCATTTGAAGTCAATTACAATTTTGGTGCACATAAACATCAAGGCACCTGTGTCAAATCTCTTTAAAAATTACTTAGACCTAAAAACATAGGTATGTGAATGTTGGCCAATATTTGTTTCTTCCGAAACTACAATGAACGTTACAGTGAACTTTATAGAGAATTCACAGAGAGTTGTTCTTTTTTAAAGTGTTTTACGGTTGTTTTCACACTAACAATTACTACAAAACTTTTAACTTTACTGATTGGTTTCTACATAATACAAATACAATTACATATACCATTGAACACCACTTCTTTTTTTTTCTTACCCTAAAACACCGAACATTGGAATTTGTAAATTAGACATTCTAACTAGTTATTCGTTATTATTGTGAGGTTGAATTCGATATTTCAAATTACATTGTCAACATCTAATACAAAAATTTACATATTTTTCATTCTTTTTTTTCTTTTTCCATGTTTAAAATACTTTTAAATATAGGTGGCAACTTGCTGACTTACACATATTTTTGAGCATTACAAATACTTGTACGATGCATTTATTATACAGGCTTAAAGTAACATGGGAATTCATCTTATACAGCTGCTGCTTACAGAGCAATTATTCTCTAAGCAGATTAAATGTTGCTGACCGATTAACTTTGCATACAAAATGTAAAACAGACCTTGCTCGGTAGTCTGCTTGTAAAATGCTAAGTTAAATGACTTACATGTATAGCTGTGTAAAAAATAGTTCCAGCTCAATTCTATTTCGACACTCTCACACTTTTTGTAAAGCTTAAAAAGTAGAGTTGTAAAATTTGTTAATAGCAACTTACATGTAGCTTTCAGTGGTGGAATTTACATCTTTAAACCACAGATGTAGCAGAGATTTTTCATCCTTGCTTTATTTTCTGTGTGATTTCTTCTTAAACAAGGCTTGCGTTGAGACCCCACATGTTTATAATGGAGTCATACCAAAATAGTCTGCATTCATTATATGCACCCAACATTTTAAAGCTCCTTTAAGCAAGTACAAAAATCCTCTTTAGTCTGCTACTTAATAAGTTACAAGAAATTTGGAGGTTGAAATTCAATGGTCGCTCCATTTCTTTTCAGTAGCTTGGGTCAAAACAAGAAAAAATCACTGGAGTGGGATTTGAACCAATGACCTCCAGCTTACTGTACTGGCGCCCTACCAACTGAGCTATCTAGCCCTTTGTTGGTGGTCTCTCTGTGAGTCAATTTGTTTGGGGTGCTGAGCAAGCCCGTTTAGAGGTCTGATTACACAAAGCTAGCTCAAGCAAATTCCCATTCATATTGCTCTTTGTCTCTTAGTTTGCCAGACAGATCAAAACCAACCAGACTTATTCATCTGGTCCTGTCTAGTAACTCCGAACATTACTCCAAAAAATATAACCTTAGAGATGGTACAATATTGGTATTCTAGAATGGGTCTGATCATTCCAACAATTTTTTTGGGGGGGAAACAAAATAAATAAATAAATAAAGCAGAAACAAAACAAGAAAATCATATAGTCCCAGGATGGTAGAGTTGCCTGGTGTCACTGGCACACAATTTAAAATGCTTTCCCAAATTAAATAATGACCTTACTTGATACCAAAACTATTCATAGATAACCTTTCACCTTTCAGTAGAAAAAAAAATTCAATATCCCACAAAAATTAAATAAAACCTTGCATTTAATTGCATTATTCTGTTTGTAGTTCAGTTTAATATTTCAGTGAAGGTAAAATTTGGGATGATTGAACCATTCTAAAGACCAGTATTGTACCTTCTGCTAACGAGTGTCTCAAAATGGCCGACAAAACAAACACGGAGTATAGAGGGCCACAAAAGTAGATTATTTCCAATATTTGTGCCTGGAAACCCTAACAATGTTTGCACATATCATACGTCATCTTCCAAAACGTTAAACAAAATCCATTCCTTGCAGCCTTGCAGCGTGTATTAGTGAGTTTACACCTTAAAGCACATCTCGATGGCCCAACAATCTGGGCGTCCCTTTATGTCCAATTTCGACACTTAACATTTCATAGTTTGTGTGCACAAAATTACATAATTATCTTGCACTAAATAATAATTATTATATACAGTTTAGTCATAAGTAAGGTGCAAAAACCACACAAACAATTGACTAGCATTTCATGAGCATTTTGATGTGGCCTTCAACCATAATGAACCATGCAGCAATGCAGTCTTTGATGACCCCCCCCCCAATCCAAAGCTCCATCGCCCCGCCCCCAGTAATCCTCATCCTCGAATCAAACTGTTTGGAATCAGTGAAGTAAGAGCTAATTCTACTTAATACTTGTGTGTAAAATGGATAAATGTGTGCGAATGTTTGCAACAACAGAAGCATCTGTCCAGCAGAATGCAATGTGAGGGAGGTCAAATGTCATCTCTATGAACTCTGACCAGATCCGCCATCGACCGACCGACCGACCGCCTGGGCTTAAAAGCAGGAAGATGTACCTTTAGAATAATTTGTTGCGTCTAAATAATAACAATACAATGCTTAGAAAACCTTTCTCCAAATAAACTTAAACAAATAAATAAATGAACAAGTCAAATCAAAACAAAAAATATAAAGAAGCTGCATTTTTAACGCAACTTTTTGACTGTTTTTACCCAGTGTCTGACAGAATGGAAAATTGTCATAATTTGTCTTTATTATGACTTTATTTACACTGTTTTTTTTCTTTGATATTCGCGGCTGGGTTACTCACACCTAACCAGGGTATTGATATAAATCCTTAACTCAATGCGACTCATCAATGGTCGCAGTGCCACAAGGTGTAATCAAGAACTGGTACCTCTTCAGACTGGTGCCTATCCAGGGAGACATATCCAGGTTGTATACTAAGTTGAGGTACTCATTCAGATCAGATGGCCAGTAACCTGAGAGTTGCTCCAGCAAAGTCAGGCATCAGTGTACCTCGTATCAATCGTCTTCAGATCAGGCAAGTTGCCCTAATCAAAGAAAGAAAGAAAAACAGCATTAACTAAATGATATGCAAACAAAACCAATATTTACTGAAGTTACCTCAAATGTCAATCCAGAGCCTAACTTCATAGGCTCTGAGTATTTCTAAATTCTGCACTTATGACCAACACTCTTCCCTTACAGGGTAAGCACTAAATTTCTTTCCTAGCTGTGCAAACTTGGAATACTTAGGACGCGTTTGATGAGCTTCCCTGTGTCGACCCTGCGGTGCTCACTCAGGTTGAGCTCCCCACAAGAGCCAATCGAACGATCACTTACCCTCTCGTGGTGACGTCATGCACCTCGGGCCAGCCCAAAGTGACCCGTTCCACAAGCAGGGCACTGGGGGCTGACCCGGGTGAGCCTCTGGAATGAAGTCAAAGCTATTCGCACGTACTGGGGGCAGATTGGGGTCGACCCAGGGAAGTTAATCGAATGCACCCTTATAGTTGCGCTAAATAATTGCCTGTTAACCTGTAATATGGTTACATCAAGCCCTGGTTTACAAGATGTTAAATATGCATCGGGCACAAAGAATATTAATTTTGGTTTTTACCCATACACCGATGTGTGTTTAATAGCACTGTATACTCAGTACTTTCCCCAGTCCTGTGAAAAAAATATCACAGGCATGTTACTCGGGTGGGATTCGAACCCACGACCCTTGCAATTCTAGAGCAGTGTCTTACCAACTAGACTACCGAGATTGCCCGGTAGCTAGAGGCAGTTCAAATCCTATGTTTTGGCGGCGGGTAACCGCAACAATATAAGAGATGTTAAATTTGCATCGGGGACAAAGAATGTAATTTTTGGTTTTTACCCATAAACTGATGTGTGTTTAGTAGCACCGTATACTCAGTTACTCAGTACTTTCGCGAGTCCTGTGAAAAAGCCCTGGTTTGTTCACTTACAGTAAAGCAGAGCCATGCAATCTGGCCCAGGATGTACCACTGGAAAGTAACCACCGTACGTACTGTACAGCTTATAATTATACTGTGACCAGGGCTCAAGGGTGTGGAAAATACCAAACAAGCTGCACTATTATTGGCGCGTTCGATTAGCTTCCCTGGGTCGACCCCGATCTGCCTTCGGTACGTTCGAATAGCTTTGACTTCATTCCAGGGGCTCACCAGGGTTGGCCGCAAGTGCCCTGCTTGGGGAACGGGTCGCTTGGGGCTGGCACAAGGTGCATGACGTCACCATGACAGGGCGAGTGATCGTTCGAATCCTATGCATAGGATTAGCTCATGTCAGTGGCTCACCCGAATGAGCACCGCGGGGTCCACACAGGGAAGCTAATTGAATGCACCCAACGTAATCTTTGAAATCTGTCCAACTAGAAGTAGTGCCAATATTATAGAAGAATGCCAGAGTAAATATGAGAGAGGACTAAAGCTCTGACAACATAATAAAGAGTATCCTTGTCAAGGTACCTTTTGATTCTCCTTATGTTTTGTCATTGAAATTTGGTTGATTGGCAGAGGCTATTGTTTGCTCATTGTACATGAAATTATTACTCCTAATAATATTTTTATTAGATTTCGCCTATTTTAAAATCACAAGGCCACGGACAGCCACTTCAAGGTGAGAGCTACACTTAAAGGCAGTGGACACTATTGGTAATTGTCAAAGACTAGCCTTCACAGTTGGTGTAACTCAACATACGCATAATATAACAAACCTGTGAAAATTTGAGCTCAATCGGTCATCACAGTTGCGAGATAATAATGAAAGAAGAAAACACCCTTGTCACACGAAGTTGTGTGCGTTTCGATGGTTGATTTCGAGACCTCAAGTTCTAAACTTGAGGTCTCGAAATCAAATTCGTGGAAAATTACTTCTTTCTCCAAAACTATGGCACTTTAGAGGGAGCTGTTTCTCACAATGTTTTATACCACCAACCTCTCCCCATTACTTGTCACCAAGAAAGGTTTTATGCGAACAATTATTTTGAGTAATTACCAATAGTGTCCACTGCCTTTAACTGTCACCAGGGGCATAATGCCACCTACTCCTGGGGCTGAAACAGGGTTACCCCCTTCACAGTCTGTAAGGATGTTGGCAATGGTATCATCCACAAGGAGCCTGGCTGGCAGAGCAGACCTGGCAGAATGCACTATAAATCAATGATTCCTAATCTAGGAACAGACTCTGTTGTGTACCTACCAGGAGTAATCTGCAGGTGCGTGTAGTCAGAGGGGTACTGTTCAGATTCAGATGGTTGAGCTTCTTCAAGTCTGTCAGGCAGCGCAACCCTTCATCAGTCACCTGGGTCTCACACAGATTGAGGCTCTCAAGACAATGCATGTGCTCTGTGATCAACTCCAGACCGCTGTCACCAAACTAATCAAGAGAAAACATGCCTTGTCAATAATGGTGCCCTTTTATTGAATGGTACCCTTAAGGTAACAACAAAAAGTCCTCCAAATCAAGCCTTGCAGGGGGCCACTTTGAGCAAGTTCGAGTGGGCACATTAGTCGACCCATGGCTGACTACTGACCAGCACCATACATGGCAGTGAAACACTCATTCGAATGACTCATTTGGAAGTCTAGTCAACCTTCCGTCTTTTCACTACAGTGTCATTGGTTCCCTTCTGCGCTTTACACGTGTTAGAATTGCACATGCTGTTGGGACCAGTGAAGAAACCATAGGTGCTTGAGGCTGGTTCCAAATGGTCGACCACATGTGTAAAGCGCCGAAGGGTCAACCTCAGTGGTCGACCAATGGTCGACCAGCCTGGTTTTGAGTGCAAATGGTCAACGTTTAGTTAACCATTGTGCACACTCGAACTTCCTCTTTGCTGCAGGGTCAATTTGCAGGTCAACTTTGTAGGGGTTTGACTTTGTAGGGGGGTACTTTACTAAGAGGGAACCCTACCGAGAGGGGAATCTGTATGGGGAGAGGACAACTTTACCAAAGGTCAATGAGGGGTGACTTTGTAGGGGTGATTTTGTCAGGGGTGATTCAGTCAGTGGCGATTTTACTAGGAAGCAACGCTGCAGAGAGCGACGTTGCTAGGGGGCAATATGACTGGGTTACTACATGTACTCACCTGGGTTGACCAGAGATTTAATGTCTTGAGATTGGGCAGCTTAATGAGTGTTTCAGCACATCCACTGGTTACGTGGGTGAAGGCAAGGTTCAGACACTCCAGGTTACCCAATGGCCCTGAGCTGAAGAGTTGAGCAACGTCCACATCCGTGGACTTAGAGGGCAGAGACAATGCGTTGGGACCTCCTTTCTCTTGCTGTGTGGAGAGTGTCAAGGGGGTGTTCAAAGGTTAATTTTGTATACATTTGTACATTGAATTGCTTAAACCTTGCAAGTTGGGAAAACCATCTTGAAATAATACCTCCAATGAGTACTAAAGCAGCATACAGTCTAGCTTTTCTGTAGAGGACAACTAAAATGTTGTGCCCTTTCACCATTGGTTTGTCCAAAACCACCAAAATAACTAACGGCACCCACAGCAAATTCTGCGTTTTGCTGTGGTGCCCTCCAAAATGAACTCTTTCTTCATAGAGGTGCCCCTTACCAGAGTGTTTTGCAGGCAGTGCTCGTTGGGCACTAGTCTTTTTTTAAATAGTGCCTGGTTACAGCGCCCTCTCTAGACGTGAACCGTGAATAGCAACTAATGAACTTCCTATCTTTTCCAAATTTTCTTATCCTATTTCACATTTAAGACCGAGGTGCGCTATAAAGCACATATTGACTGGCATAATTCGGTAACTAGTGTACGTCTATTCGGGCTTGTTAGTGACCAGAAGAGGGACCTATTCGGCCGAGGGAAATAGGTCCCTCTTCTGGTCACTCAAAGTCCCTCAGGGGAATAGACGTACACCAGTTACCTCATTGCCAGTCAATATGTGTATAATAGTCACGACTTCAACACTAATCGCACAAATTAGCCACAAATTAGCCACATCTAATGATAAAGAAATTTGTAGACAAGCTCACCAGCTGCTTGAGAGCCGTTTGCTTTTCGCAGAGTTGCATGTACGTCTCTAATCCCTCGGATGTACTCTTGAGTGTCTGGGTTACCTGCATACATGCCTCTTCATCAGGCAGGATATCCAACTCTAACATCAGACAAAGCATCTATAACAACACACAAATCAAAATAGGCATCTTAAAGGATTCACATACTTTTTCAAAATGTCCACAGATTTACATTAACACGATTTGAAGATAATGATAGTAGAAAGCTTCCCTTCAATTAACTTCCTAAGGTGGTGTAGTTTTTGAGAAATGAGTAAAACGAGTCACAAAATAGTTTTCATCTCAGTGCGATTTATTTTAGCATGCAAAAACGTATTTATAGTTATGGCGATGGTGTTATAACATGTAAACCACAACACAGCATAACTGTTAAATATGTTTTTACATGCTGAAACTGAGAAACCAATTATTTTTGTGACATTGTTTTACTCATTTCTAAAACAAATTCAGCACCTCATTACCTAAGTAATATTTATGTAATGGTAGCTTTCTACTATCATTACCTTCAAACCTTTGTCCAAAAATAAAATACACAATAACAAGCCATCTAAGAAATTCATGGGATATAAATAAAATCATTGACAAACATTAGCGCAACCTTCCAACTCAATGATTACATTTATTCTTCCCTGCCGACTCAGACCTTGATTAAAAATAATTTTTTGCTAAAAATAAGTATTTATTTTACAGCCTGTCCCAGCGGTTTATTTTGCAAATCATGACTCTGACTGAGTCGAGGTAACCACAGGGTATTCTGGGCAGATATGAACACGCAATGTATCCACATCGGGAAAGGAAACTTCAGAACATTAAGTAGAAGAACGATTCTTCTTAATATAAAATGTCAATCACAAAACTCCATATAATATCACATCATCCAATAATAAGTCAAGTAAGTCAAAATAGAATTAGCGGTTGCAAACAGCTTGCCAACCAAATGGAACGATAGTATATATAAAAATAGTTAATAGCCTGCATTTCGGCGTAAGCAGAGTCTTTCTGAAAATAAATCCTTTATTATTGTATCTACATGTATTGCTTTTAATATTTCATTTCATTGTCTTATGATACAAGTTTGGCATTCTTGCTCCTACATTATACGCTACATATAAATGTCCCCGATCATTAATCAAGAAACTGCACATACCTCTATGCAGGTTTGATTTCTTCTCAGGGCTAGAAGTTGAATTGGTTCAAAGAGGCGAGGAGTAATGGACAACAGGAAACGACGTCGTCTGCAGCAACAGCTAATCAACTTCTGGAGCTACAAATGTTTATCATAACATACATGTATATTGGTAATTAGTCTTTTTCAGGCCTTAACTTTCATTATTGGAGGGGGGGGGCGCATATTCGTTTCCCTCTGGTAAAGGGCACTTCTATGAGAAAAATTCAAATTATATTGGAACCTTGCAAAGGAAACCACAGCAAAAGCAAATGGCAGCACAGCAATTGTCGTGGGTTATTTTGAGCCCTTTCTGTATAACAGCATACATGTAACTCTGCACCCTTTGTTGAAAGTTATGTATTTTTTTTAGTATTTATTTATTTATTTATTTATTTTTATTTTTTTTTTTGGGGGGGGGGGGGGGGGTCCGGGGCAGATATACTTCAACATACAGTAAAATGCTGCAATAACAAACACCGAAATAACAAACAATTGGCTAAAACTAAAACTTTTGTGTGCACTAAACAAAAGGAACACTGTTACTAGAAGTAGACTTCTTCTTTTTTTCTTTTTTTCAGATCATGGAGTGAGCGTCTGAATAAAAAAAGGCTTTATGTCTTAAAATAACAGAATTTGTTGTTTGAGCCGGGCTTTTGAGCGCCGCTATGTGAAGTTAATTTGATGGATCCCATAGTTTTCACTCACGCAGCGTTTTACTGTAGTGAGATACTCATTTCCAGAGTATTCAGCATTCATTTTGATCATTCTTCCAACTTTAGTTATTTACTTGGTTGTTACATTTAGAAGCAGAGAATTTTCTCTAAATATTAACTACAAGTCTTAATTGAGTGGGTAATGAGGCAAAAGGATTAATCTGAAATGTTGTTATTTGTTTCGGAACAATTAAAACATTTCGCTTTTGGATTACAGATCCTTCTAGCATTTCCCATGTGAGATTATTTTCGGTCATTAAAAATATTTTGTTGTACATGGAACTCAGTTTGGACACCACTTAAAAGATGTTTTCTCGTTGACCAGAATTTAATGGCTCATTATTGTTTACGACCGTGTTTCTTAGACGCAATTGGACTGTTGGAAAGTGGTTATAAATGTAAGAAGGGAATCAATGTGTGGTAAAGGTTTTCAACTATTGGTTTAAACCTGCCGAGGCCTCGTTCTTGATAATTTGACCGAGACGAAGTCGAGACAAATTATCAAGAACCAGGCCTCAACAAGTTTAAACCACAAGTTGAAAACCGATTCAACACACTTTGATTCCCATTCATAAATACCTTTAAGGTCAAAAAACATCAACACTTTTTGGTCAAAAAGTAAAATAAATGCAAAAGTTATAATTGTTCAATGATTGCTTTCAACGCAACACCCCTCCAGCTATGAAATGGTAAGGCCCTCAGGTAAACAACTCCTAATAAGGAGATTGCTGCGCGCTTCGCGCATATCACGTGATGTGGCACAACTGTTCCAGCCGTTGCTCTTGACCAGTCGGAATGAAGAGACTGTCTTATACGCACAGGTGCAAGCTCGCGTGTCATGCCCATGTTTCAACACCTTTTACTGGTGTTGTATCATCTGTTCAAACACCCCCATGTGATGCCCTCTCGACCAATCAGAATGGATAAACTCATTTGTAAATGTTGGTCTGATGTGACTCTGGAGCACCTGTCTGAACCAGGTGTAAGGACATGGTTCAATTCCATAATGTCCCATGAAACTCATGGCTTTAATGCTTCATAGGTACCTACCATCTGGGAGAAGATCTGTCCCACATCATCACAAGCCACCCCTCCTGGGCAGAAGAGATCCAGCCAACCAGCTTTACCGTCCCTCACTCCACAAACCGCTGTGTGTACCTCACATCGATCATCCGCTGCAAACTTACTGATGATCTGACTCAGAGCTCTACAGAAAACAACAACAACAAGTTAAATTTGCATCAGAGATGAAGAATATTATTTGGTTTCATACTAACACTTAGTTGCAGTGGTTTCCCAAAGTCCTGTCTTAAAAATCCACATGCTTATTACTCAGGTGGGACTAAAACTGCTGTATGACAGTTGGTCTAACAACAATGGCGACCTTTGCCATTCTGGAGCAGATGTCTAACCAACTAGACCATTGAGATTGCCCCGTAACTATAGAGTTAGTGAATCTATCAAAGAAGTACTTTATTATTAAGCGAGGTAGGTAAGCACCTCTTCCCCCGACTAAAGAGTGGGTACAGTTTGGAAAGGTTAGGACAACAAGAACCTTAATTACCAAGGCTACCTGTCAAGGGATGTTGATGTTGTAGGAACCCATTAACCTGTCTAAAGAATTGGTACTTATCAGTTTAAAAAGGTTTAGGGCTACAAGAACCTTGGTTGTCAAGGCTACCTCATCTGTCAAGAGAGGTTTATTCAGTAGGCACCCACACACTTGCCTGAAGAATGGGTATGGAAAAGTTGGGACTGTAAGTGCCTTGACTGTCATGGTTACAGGTTCCTAAGAAGGACTACAAAGTGTCTGTCTAAACACTAAGAGGTATTTCTTAATAGCCTAAAAGACCCTGGACACTATTGGTAATTGTCAAAGACCAGTCTTCTCACTTGGTGTATCTCATCATATGCATGAAATAACAAACCTGTGAACATTTTAGCTCAATTGGTTGTCAAAGTTGCGAGATAATAATGGAAGAAAAAACACCCTTGTCACACGAAAATGTGTGCTTTCACATGATTGATTTTGAGACCTCAATATCTAATTCTGAGGTCTCAAAATCAAACTTGTGTAAAATTACTTCTTTCTCAAAAACTATTTTACTTCAGAGGGAGCTGTTTCTAACAGAGTTGTATACTACCAACAGCTCTCCCTTACTCATTACCAAGTTAGGTTTTATGCTAATAATTATTTTGAGTAATTACCAAAAGTGTCCAGTGCCTTTAAACTGGACCAAACACATCTAATCATAAAATGTATGTAACAGGAACTTCTGATCTTGATAATATTGGTTTCTCACTCAAATACTTTCCCAGTTTGCTGAGAAAGCAATACTGAAGACAATTCAAAGTATCCACTCAGGGAAGTACTTATAAAAACAATTTTGGCGAACCAAATCAACATTATTTTTTGGTACCCTAATTTCATCCGTGTTTTTTTTTTTTTTTTTTTTTTTTTTTTTTGTCGTCTTCATGTAAAAATAAACTCTTTTTATTTCTTTTTCTTTTTTTCCCAAATCAATGTGGATCTTGTATCTCTTTTGTAGTCACTAACGTCAAAAATTATTTGTGTTTTGGGGAACTTCTGATTTTTTGTTCCCAAAGTAATAAGCAACCAATCTTTAAAAGATGTTAATGTTTTTTTGTACACCGGCTCTTTTCAGAGCCAACACTCCCTCAAAACAGATATTATAACAAATTTACTATTTAGTATTTATAGTTACTTCTTATGCAAATATCTGTTTCCTACCCCCTTACTTAAGTTCATGCTAACTTCAGCTGATCCACATGAATTGAAATATTGACAGCACATTATATTCTCTCTTAAAGACAGTGGACACTATTGGTAATTGTCAAAAACCAGTCTTTCCACTTGGTGTTATCTCAAAATATGCATGAAATGACAAACCTGTGAAAATTTGAGCTCAATTGGTCGTCGAAGTTGCGAGTTAATAATGAAAGAAAAAACACCCATGTCACACGAAGTTATGTGCGTTTAGATGGTTGATTTTGAGACCTCAAGAGGTCTCGAAATCAAATTCGTGGAAAATTACTTCTTTCTCAAAAACCAAGTCACTTCAGAGGGAGCCGTTTCTCACAATGTTTTATACTATCAACCTCTCCCCATTACCTGTTACCAAGTGAGGTTTTATACTGATAATTATTTTGAGTAATTACCAATAGTGTCCACTGCCTTTAAGTAGGAGTTTCTGTAAGTCGTATTTCCCTGAAGCCCACTGACATACGCAAGGCTAGAAAGGAATTACTTACCCCGTGACACGCTTATTCTGCAGGGCCCT
This sequence comes from Asterias rubens, assembly GCF_902459465.1. NCBI lineage: Eukaryota > Metazoa > Echinodermata > Asteroidea > Forcipulatida > Asteriidae > Asterias > Asterias rubens. The sequence continues at coordinate 10,589,910 of NC_047065.1, read as the reverse complement.
ATGGATTGAAAAACAGTCCAAGAGAAGACATTTGAGTGCAGATAAGCATGGTGTATTATTTTAAAAGTAGGTTATCCTCCTTATGCAAGGAGCTTGCCATCCTTCCACTTTAAATGAGCAGGACAGACTCAATCTGATTCGTGTACAACGGGGACAGTATTTTTGATGTGATGATGGAAGGTGCATGAGGGATGCAATAATCCATTAAGGGGTCGGCCAACGTGATCTAAAGGATCTTAAAATTGTTCTATTTTGCGAAGCTATGCTTGCAAAAAAAATTGGGTGCAATATTAAACAGAATATTATTAAATCGGGCATCCAACATACATTTAAGGGAACAAAACTACACTGTCTTCAATGTTCAATCTTTAGGAAGCAATCTATATAAAGGGATACATGTACAGTTTGCTTCTACATGAGAATTAGGATGCCATTTTGAGAGGCTGAAATTTCCCATTTATGAATTCAGCCGGGCACTTCCAGTGCGACATTCAACACTTGGGCATGCAAATACAGCCTGAAATATTGAGATAGTATACCCAGGTGTGATAGTTTGACTTTGTAATGTCAGATCCTGCCAATAAGATTGTGCGGAATGGATTCTAATTAGGCTAGTCACATTGCCTTACAGGGTAGTCTAGGTACAAGTCACCAGCGTATGGCTATCGTATTTATTAATGTCACAATAATAAACCTTATAATGTCATCTTTAGGAGGTAAATATTACAGCTTGGCATTGGCAATAAAGGGCCTACTGCAAATAATGTTAATTTTAGTATTGAAAAAACTTAAGGTTAAGGTTGCCTCTAAACAAGTCACTTGCATATGACCTTCATTAATAAATATTAAAATGTCATTTTTCTTGAGGTAAATATCACAACTTGGCATTGACATTAAATGTGTTATTGAAGAGTATACAGTTTGAATAAAACACAATTTGATTGAGGCAAATATTTGCCACAATTCACCCCCACAGCCATCATAAAACAAATTTTAAAATGCTCTGTGATCATGCCCTTAAAAAACAGCTAAACGGAGACAATTGCTCAATTATATTTTCATTCAGGTTGTACTATTTCTGTTGCAATGACCTATACTCTATCCATGATAGCAAAGCTCATTCACAGGAACAAAGAGAGTCTGATTTCTCAATCAGCACTAACCGCGCTGTCTCTAGGGGACCATAACAAATGGTCAAGCAGATGATACAAATAGTCACACAGATAGCTTCCTTAATTAAATTAGCACAAGAGGGACAGACAACATGAAATATAAACGCTTTGTCTCTTTTCAATATTACCTGTCAAATGGCAATATTTTTTCAAATTAACTTCCAGATTTATGGGGACCATTATATTTTTTTAACCGATAGCACTTGCATCACCACTGTGATATCTGCATCACAAAGAATTCTGTGGCACCACGTTTTGTTAATGAGTTTTATCAGACGTAATATGCGTACAGAGCAACAACAAGGGGGGGGGGGGGGTTGGGGGGAGCGGATGGGTACTTACGCTCTTGGGAAGGGAATTGGTAGAAGCATTCCTGACAGAGGGGGCAGCCAGTCAACAAACCCAGCACTGTATCAAAGGAAGAAGAACACCAAACACAATTAAATAAAACAAGAGTCAATACTTTAAAGTCTATTGGGTTATTCTGAATAGTCCATGCTAAAAAAATTCATTGATTTATTAATGTTAGATAGATAGATAGATAGATAGATAGATAGATAGATAGATAGATAGATAGATAGATAGATAGATAGATAGATAGATAGATAGATAGATAGATAGATAGATAGATAGATAGATAGATAGATAGATAGATAGATAGATAGATAGATAGATAGATAGATAGATAGATAGATAGATAGATAGATAGATAGATAGATAGATAGATAGATAGATAGATAGATAGATAGATAGATAGATAGATAGATAGATAGATAGATAGATAGATAGATAGATAGATAGATAGATAGATAGATAGATAGATAGATAGATAGATAGATAGATAGATAGATAGATAGATAGATAGATAGATAGATAGATAGATAGATAGATAGATAGATAGATAGATAGATAGATAGATAGATAGATAGATAGATAGATAGATAGATAGATAGATAGATAGATAGATAGATAGATAGATAGATAGATAGATAGATAGATAGATAGATAGATAGATAGATAGATAGATAGATAGATAGATAGATAGATAGATAGATAGATAGATAGATAGATAGATAGATAGATAGATAGATAGATAGATAGATAGATAGATAGATAGATAGATAGATAGATAGATAGATAGATAGATAGATAGATAGATAGATAGATAGATAGATAGATAGATAGATAGATAGATAGATAGATAGATAGATAGATAGATAGATAGATAGATAGATAGATAGATAGATAGATAGATAGATAGATAGATAGATAGATAGATAGATAGATAGATAGATAGATAGATAGATAGATAGATAGATAGATAGATAGATAGATAGATAGATAGATAGATAGATAGATAGATAGATAGATAGATAGATAGATAGATAGATAGATAGATAGATAGATAGATAGATAGATAGATAGATAGATAGATAGATAGATAGATAGATAGATAGATAGATAGATAGATAGATAGATAGATAGATAGATAGATAGATAGATAGATAGATAGATAGATAGATAGATAGATAGATAGATAGATAGATAGATAGATAGATAGATAGATAGATAGATAGATAGATAGATAGATAGATAGATAGATAGATAGATAGATAGATAGATAGATAGATAGATAGATAGATAGATAGATAGATAGATAGATAGATAGATAGATAGATAGATAGATAGATAGATAGATAGATAGATAGATAGATAGATAGATAGATAGATAGATAGATAGATAGATAGATAGATAGATAGATAGATAGATAGATAGATAGATAGATAGATAGATAGATAGATAGATAGATAGATAGATAGATAGATAGATAGATAGATAGATAGATAGATAGATAGATAGATAGATAGATAGATAGATAGATAGATAGATAGATAGATAGATAGATAGATAGATAGATAGATAGATAGATAGATAGATAGATAGATAGATAGATAGATAGATAGATAGATAGATAGATAGATAGATAGATAGATAGATAGATAGATAGATAGATAGATAGATAGATAGATAGATAGATAGATAGATAGATAGATAGATAGATAGATAGATAGATAGATAGATAGATAGATAGATAGATAGATAGATAGATAGATAGATAGATAGATAGATAGATAGATAGATAGATAGATAGATAGATAGATAGATAGATAGATAGATAGATAGATAGATAGATAGATAGATAGATAGATAGATAGATAGATAGATAGATAGATAGATAGATAGATAGATAGATAGATAGATAGATAGATAGATAGATAGATAGATAGATAGATAGATAGATAGATAGATAGAAAGATAGATAGATAGATAGATAGATAGATAGATAAAATAGTTTCTTAGAAAAACTGTCCTTGCAGCACAAAGACTGAATTACAAAAATTGTACATTAATTTAAAAATTTAAATTAAATAGGAGGCAAATTGGTAATCCAAATAAAAATGTGGAATAGTTAAGCCATTCCTCTAAATTTACACATTGAAATTGGATTAATTTAACTCAAACATGGTGTGACAATAAAACAGACAAGATTTTTGCTTATAACCAGCTAAATTATACATGTAATGTTATAGTATGTACAATTTGTCATTGAGTTCATGCCAACTTTTGCTGAGCAATATTTTATGCTTAAAGGCAGTAGACACAATTGGTAATTGTCAAAGACTAGCCTTCACATATCTCAACACAAATGCATAAAATAACAAACCTGTGAAAATTTGAGCTCAATCAATCATCGAACTTGCGAGATAATAATGAAAGAAAAAAACACCCTTGTCACATGAATTGTGTACGTTTAGATGGTTGATTTCGAGACCTCAAGTTCTAAATCTGAGGTCTCGAAATCAAATTTGTGGAAAATTACTTCTTTCTCGAAAACTGTTGCACTTTAGAGGGAGCCGTTTCTCACAATGTTTTATACCATCAACCTCTCCCCATTCTGCCCTTACTCGTTACAAAGTAAGGTTCTATACTAATCATTATTTTGAGTAATTACCAATAGTGTCCACTGCCTTTAAGCAGCTTTATGAAACTGGGCCATGGATATAACTTTGATGTCACTACCCATCACTTAAGATACATGTATGACAAGGAAGCATTGCGAAAGCAAAGACAATTTGGACAGCATGAGTGACATATTTCGGTTAAATATAATATAATTAGACTACTTTTGCTTTAATACCTTGCCCTTTGTATTGTCATTTTTTTTTTTTTTTTTTTTTGGCCATTTAGTGTTTGTCGTTTTTGTCTTCTTTTTTTGTCTTTTATTTATTTTTATTTTTTTTTGCTGGTTTTTTTTTTCCCATTGCCGGATGCACATGACTCCTAAGAGTTTTAGGGCAACCCCCCACGCCTTCATTTCTGTTTACGTAATTTCATTTACACAACCCAATGAAGAATTAAACAAAGGAGAAAAGTGATAAGAAAGAGACCTCCAAAGGGGAATTCTTAAGGCTATAAAAATTTTGTTTACAAAGTCAATGGGAGGTTTTATAACTACAGGGACAAGGAAAAGACAAAAGATGTCTCCACAGGGATGCACATATAGAATGTGTGGACAGTGACTGATGCATCTGTGCTTGGTTTTTGTTTTTTCACCATGTTCATCTCTTTTCCAGGTTTCTTCTTTTTACCTATTTGTTGGGTGTGTTTCACAAATGTCGTCTTCATAATAAGATGAATTTCCCTTGTTTACTGCATTACCTTACATGTATATATTGTCTAATAAATAAATAAATACTCTCATAAATGGGGAGGTTGTATTTTCTTGTTGAAATTAATCCTTCAAAAAATAGAGAGACAAATATACAAAGAATAAACCAAGAAGGAAGACCTCCATATATAAAACAACCAAAACCAGACCCTCTATGTCACACTCTAGTTAGGAAATAATAATAACAAACTAAATCTGAAAAGGTTGTAAACTCAGGGATTGTCTCACAAGAAAAAACGGCACTTCATAAATTTTGCACAGTTTTGAAATTCTTTCCCTTCGACAGATTCCCATGCTTTCCATTGACAGTGGCCAATATATACGTAACTAAATCAAATGATTCTTTTAATAGATATTAGAAACAATCACGATGTTAGGTGACTGAGTTGAGCAGATATATCAAAGGTATGTACCTTCATCATAAGTTGAATCTTAGGATTGATTAATCATTTCAGTCTGAAGACGGACAGAAAAAAAAACAGAAAAAGACATTTACACTCCCAGGAAAAAATAGTATTGAAAGAGAAACAAGAGACAAGATACAGCCTGCAAGTAACTCCGTTAGATGAAGAAACCCTAGATGTTATGGATTTCTCTTCCCGGCTGAAGAGGGGGGGGGGGGGGTAGGCAGAGTTGACATTCCATGGGCACTCAGCAAACATTGACAAAAATGTTCCTGATAGCTCAAGCATTGATTTGGTGACATGAACGAATACAGAGCGGGCGCAAGGAGGTAACCCCACGGATCCCTGCCCCGGATCCTTACCCAGGCTGCAGATCCCACAAGTTTCTTGAGTTAACCCAGAAATCAAGACACTGACTGATCCATTCAGCCTGGCCTGGTAACATTATACCTGTAAACAATAGACCTATCATGCTGGTTGTTTCTCCAAAATGAATGTGTGTGAGGAAGCTGAGGCCATCTTGGGAAATAAAGTGGCCCCTTTTTCCAACTACACATAATCAATGTTATGATTGCACTGGGATACAGGGGAGCAAACCAAGATGGCTGCTCTGTCAATGATAGCCCAATATAATAATCCAAATCCTATGAATCTCATTAAACTAAGTAAATAAATGTGATGTTTCGAGGCGGAACTAGGCATTTCCTGCGCAGACTCAGCCCTCTGGGTTTGTTAGCTCAACAAATAGACAAGAATTTAAAGAGCTTTCAAAATATAACCTATTAAGGGACTCTGGGGTAATTATCTTTTAACATAATTGGAAAAATACAATGTAAGACATCACATTAATATCAAGGCTGATGACTTTCAATGATATGTCACTGTTTCCAAGAAGTGCCTGATTTTGCCCTGGGGCGCCACATATAATACAAAACTGAAGTTGGATAAGGAATTACAGTGTAGAATGGGAGCTTTGTCTGAAGAATAATAATATTATAAGTTATATTTATAAGTCCGATTGCAATGGGAATAAATAGATAGTTGCCTGATATTTCAACCCGTAGCAGAGTCTTTCTCAAAGGGCTAACAAATAGTTTGACAAATGATTGCAATGAATGCCCCTTATTTTTGACCGCGCGAGGGCGCTATAAATAGTATTTTGATCACTTCCGGGGGTACACGCGATTCGCCCTGCACAAATTAATAGGCGTTCTGTCACTTTTGTTACGCCGTAGTTTCAATTTGCTTTAGAGGTGGATTATAACGGCTCCTTTAAAAGTCTTATTGTCTGTGATGGATTAGATGTCTGTGGTTATAATGTGTTCCAATCTTTAAAAACTGTTTTGGGTATGAATGAATATACCCCCGGAAGTGATTGAGAGCGCCCTCACGCGGTCAAAAATATGGCCCATTACATGAACCTCAGCGAAACTTAGGTCCACCGGAAGAGAACCAAAAAAAACATTTGTTGATTTTGACTAGTTTTGCCTGAAACCTTGCAACTGATTTATTGAATATATTATGCACAGTAACCATCCCTGTAATAAATTGGCATGAAATATTAAGGGAATCAATGTGTGGTGAAGAGGTTTTCAACTAGTGGTTTAATCCCAACGAGGCCTGGTTCTTGATAATTTTACTGAGATGAAGTCGAGGTAAATTATCAAGAACCAGGCCTCGGCCGGTTTCACTAGTTGAAAACCGATTCAACCATTTTGATTCCCATTCATAAATACCTTTTCAGTCAAAAAACATCAACACTTCGTGGTCAAAAGGTAAAATACATGCAAAAATTATAATTCTTCAATGATTTCTTTCAACACAACACCCCTCCAGCTATGACATGGTAAGACCCTCGGGTAAACAACTCCTTATAAGGAGATGATGTGCGCGTCGCGCGTATCGCGTGATGTGGCACAACTGTTCCAGCCGTTTCTCTCGACCAATAGGAATGAAAAAACTGGCTATTATTAGCACTGTGTGTGATGGTGCAAGCTCGCATGTCACGCACATGTTACAGTATAACACTTTTTACTGGTGTTATATCATCCATTCAAACAACCCCTTGTGATGCCCTCTCGACCAATCAGATTGGACAAACTGTCTTAGGTATTTATGAATGCATTACTCAAATGACATAGGCACTACATTAGCAGTTGCAGACCACAGTGCTTGAGTTCTGCATAACAGGGAGTGCTTACTCCAAGATCTTAAACTTATAAGGCTGTCTCACCCACTCGACCATTGTGACAAAACATTGTCTTGATAACGACATTACACTGTACTATGTATGTAGCGTAAGATTTTTCTTTTGTGCAGAGGATTCTATGATATTGGTAAAATGGTAAATAAATCTTTGTATGCATCCATACTCCATAAAAGTCACTAGAAATGTAGAGATTTCAGCTCATTAGCTGTACCAGAAAACAAACTTCACAAATTTACATCCATTTTGAACATTCTCAAAATAATGTTATGTGAAGTGGTGCGATCAAACAACACGTAAGGGTAGGTCATTTCAAAACAATAACGGCAATATTTACGATCTTATGCAAATTGTGATAATGATAAAATAGATCATCATAATTAGTAATCTATGCAAAAGCCTTCTGGGAATTAAACCAATGTCAACTAGACATGATTAAAAGAAAATATCAAGGAATTTGAATGCTAAACAACGATCACTCTTGCCAATGCACATATTTTCAAAAGTCCAGAGTGTTCAAATACATACAAAGGTCCTACTTTAAACTTGCATACATTCTTCAATCGCAAACACTAGGTAACCTATTTTAGTTAGTGCTTTATTGATTCCATGTCAGACGCGTCAATTTTCACGTTTTAACAGAACTTGAAAACTTATATTGATATTTTTGTTTCCATACAAAAAAAACGCCTTGTTTATCCTAAAAAAAACTTTTCAGGTGAGTTCAGAATGCTAAATGCTTTTAGCTCTAAGTAGAAAAGGAATTCAAAGTATTGATTCCGGCTGGTGTGCTCAGACCTGCGCCTTCTTGAACATTTATACTTAAGTTCCTCGTGCACCTAACATATCTTGACATTTTATTTCATATCATTTTATAATATTGTTTAAAATCATGTTGAAAAGTAACTTATTCACTCATCACTTAACAAAGCCACTGAATTTCCAATTTAGATAATACTTTTCTTCTAATCTGTAAACACCCTGAAACTCAGTTCAGCCAAAAATATTCTCGTCAAAATTTCCTTTGGGAGCTGAACGGAGTGATGGATCAAAATGTGTAAATGTGTATTCAGGGATGGGCGCAGACAACTCAAACAAGAAGCTAGCAATCCCGACGCCTCCTATATCGATGATGACAATAACTTGTCAAAGTAAAACTACACTTTTTTTGTTGGATTTGATCATTTATTTACTTGCCTGTGAGTCTACCCTTTCCAATCAATGATGAATATTGCATGATTATTTCACTTTGTAACTCTTGAATTTGAAACCTGTATAATTTACTGAATTATATTATTATTACAATTTTAAATCATTTTTTTACAGATATTTTCTTGTCCATCATCACATTTACATCAATTATTGGTTCATCCAGGAACCTTATATCTAAGAAATGATTCTGAGAAATATCTTGAGAGTAGTATTCCAGCAGTAATCCTTGATCCCTTGGGTGATTTTATGAGGAGATCCTTCATCACTCTAACAAAATCAAACACCATATGGATAAGTCAACACCCAAACTGATAGACTCTGATTATGGTAGTATGCCTGATCCAAACTTAAAAGCAGTGGACACTATTGGTAATTACTCACAAAAATTATTGCCATAAAACCTTACTTGGTAATGAGTAATGGGGAGAGGTTGATGGTATAAAACATTGTGAGAAACGGCTCCCTCTGAAGTGCCATAGTTTTCGAGAAAGAAGTAATTTTCCACGAATTTGATTTCGAGACCTCAGATTTAGAACTTGAGGTCTCGAAATCAACCATCTAAAACGCACACAACTTCGTGTGACAAGGGTTTTTTTCGATGACCGATTGAGCTCAAATTTTCACAGGTTTGTTATTTTATGCATATGTTGAGATACACCAACTGTGAAGGCTAGTCTTTGACAATTACCAATAGTGTCCACTGCCTTAATGCATTATCAGTTTGCTTGTGCAGTCCTCAATCCAACGGAATCAAACACTGAAGTATTGGGGACAGGTTAGCTACTGCTAAAACATGTTCAATATCTTAATTTACATTACACTGTCTATGACTGGATATGGTTCTACAACTATTGTCATAAAGGGTACATGCATAATTAACAAAGATTATTGAACAGCCTTGTCTGAAACTAGACATAATAAACAAAACAATTCTTATTGCTCAAAAGCAACTACCAGTAAAAACTACAGCCCATCTTATGGTCAATGAATTTATGTCATAAAAAATCTCAATAAAATGGGTCAATATAAAAACCATATGACCACAAAAACATAATTAATTAACGATGGTTGACATGCCATCAAAGGTGTTTTATGATACTTCTTAAAACAAAATTGTTTTAAGCAAATTGGATTGGGATGGTAATAGCTAGTCACATGTGCAAGAGTTAACATTAAAACTGTTTGTTATAGAAAACATCATGAGAAATGTTACTGTGTAACAACATTGAAAAGTATTAATGGGCAGATCCCATTACATTAATTTCAACCAAACACTTTGAACAAGTAACCTCAACAAAAGATATTATTGAGAGCTTATTGAAAAGACAACAACGTTTTGCAATTGAATCCCTTTAAATTGGGTGCGAACAACAGTTGAAATACACAACATACATAACATGAAATCTCACTACAGCTCAAAACAAAATTAAGCTTTTATTCGTCAGGTTTGTTTTCTCTCTGCGTAGTTTTTAGTTCTTGTTTAATGACAACTTTTGTTCTTAATGTTTTCTCCCTTTTGTTTAATGCCACTCTAAACCTGTCAAACATGGCATCAAGACTGAGCTTCTAACTGAGCTTCCAACTTGTGAACTGCACTTCTATTACACTGATCAGTATGAGAAAAACAAGAAGACACTCTAACACAAACCCAAACCTCCAAATTCCTGCACAAATCCCCCCTTGACAGTGCACTACAGTGGACCTCAAAAACTAATTCAACAAATTTGTGAATCAATTGAGTGAAATGTTTATTTTGGCCGTGTGTGAATTTTGTTATATTATTATTATTCATTTTGGTTTTACTCGTGTTATTACATGTATTATTATTATTATTATTATTAATATTATTATTAATGTTATTATTAATATTATTATTATTATTACTGTTGAACTGGCATGTCCATAGTAAATAGATTACAAATAATGGAAAAACCATCCAGGCACTCTTCAGACTAATTGCTTACAAAAGAGTAAGGGCTGCCAGATGTAAAAGCCACCTTTCATCAGGATCCACCACTAATTAAGCAGTCTTCTGTTGTCATCTGCGAGCATTCAGCCATTTAGTGGCGGCATCAATACGCAGTGTTGTTTGGATTGCTCATCATATATTCAATATTGCCAACGATGCAATATTTTAGTGCCTTTGTGTTTGGAGGCACTCTGTTATTCCAATTATGAGTTTTACACAAAATTATTATCATTATTATTGCTTGTTCTGATCAAGAATGCTGTCGAGTCACTGTACTTCTGGTGTCTGTAGAAACCTCTAAACATGAGTACTTGCTATTTGAACCAGAAATGCCCACATGATTCTTGTATATCTACAAAACATGTACTCTTAATCATTAATGTTATGAAATCAACCTACAAGAAAATTCCCTCGCCTTATATTACAACCGCAAACAATTTCTGCAAGACATGTACAATCACATGGATACCTACAACGTTTCACTTCTATTTGAGGTTGAAACAACGATAAATTGTTGTGACAACTCAAAAAGATATCGGTATCTTGTTCTTAATCATCTCACTTTCGATGTTCCAAAGTGAAAGATATTAGTTCTGTTTTAGCCTCACATTGATGTGATAAGAATCTGTACACTCATTGCTTTCCAAGTCCTGAGGCAGAAAAAAAACACTAGCCTTCTATTCGACAACAACTTAAATTTTTATAAATCTCTACACCTCTAGCGTTCACTGTTTCGGAGAGATCGAGAGAGAATAACAGAGAAACTGCAGTGACAAGAGAAAATTTAAGAAATGATGTGACAACTGACCAGAACACTATGGAATGACTAGAACTGCCCAGTACATTTGTCTGCCCTTTGTTGTTGCAGCAATGCAATGATATCTCCTTGCTCTTTGTTGAAATATAGAGATTGCTGTGACAAGATAGGCGTCACTTCTGAAAGTGCATCTATTTGTTATCAGGTTCTTGTCTGCTGTTACTAAGTGATACCCCAGGGCAAAATGAGTCCTTTCTCAGCAATGTGATTTCACTGCGGCGTTCTCCTTACCAGTCAATTTCCAAAAGATCAACCCGGATCAACTAACGGTGATATATTCCCCATGGGCACCAGTAGATCACAGATACACATGTCCAGTACAAAAATAACTCTGGACGCACTATTATTTAACCTGTAACGGAATACTTGTGAGCGTATTTTATAAATAAAATATTAAAAAAAAAAAAAAAAAAAAAAAACATAGCCCATGAACATGTTCAACAATTTTTTTTGGGGGGGACGGACTTATAATAATAAATCAGTTGAAGATGCTGCTGCTATACGATGCATCTTAATCTGAATATTTCATGTGATATAAATTTATGCCGCTCTGCAAATATGAAATCCAAAGAAAAAACGTCACAGCTAATATTCCTTCAATGAATTCCATTAAGTAGATAGATCGACAGCAAATTTAAGAAGCTTGAGGTAATCTGCGTATTTCATTCAGAAATAAAAATTACAAACATGTAACTCCTCTTGTTTTTATTAATTTTGGCTTTACCCATATACAATAATTAATATTTGTTCTCCCCCAAAAACAATTCCATCCTCTTGTTTTTGTTTTGTTTTGGGTTTTTTTGAAACACTGAAAACAACTATCTAATTTAGTTATTTGAAACAACTTGTTTTTAGCCCCATGAGTAACTTTATTTTTTAGCTTAATTTTCAGAAAGCAACCTCATAAAAATTATTCAAATTATTATTGCCTTCATGTATTTTTGAAGATGAACAAACAACAAGAATCACGCCTGTGAATTTTGACATTCAACCTGCACATCTGTATAGTCTGGCTATAATATCTTGATACTCTGCATAGTTAATTTTGTATCATTTTGTGAGTTATAATATTGAGCCATCCTGCATTAGCATTATAGCCCTCACTCTTTGCTAAAGCATGTTCCAAAGTCCAGCACAGGGAGAATGAAACACGATACATCATGAAGTAGGAACAATATGCCATTCAATCCCTCCCAGTCCGATATCAACATGGCAGGTTTGCGGCGGGATTGCGGCACGACAACCGTGTACACGCAGAATATGCAGAATGGCATCCACGCACTAATAGCAGACAAAACAACACAATGAAAATTCAAGTGCAACTTCCTAATTACCACTAGTCCTATTCCACCGACCACAATTACTACAACCCTAATGGATTTCTATGTTATTGTAAAACAATCCTCATCCTTGCCTAATTATTCATACATTTTCCAGTTATTTTTTTTTTCCCCAGACTTTTTTCTTGGAGATCACATCTGAAGAGGGTTATTCGGTACTTGCCGAGAGTATTGACTTTATCCACAAATAGAAAGGTGCGTGTCCTTAATACCGGGGACATCATCACAACCCTGTACATGTATGTGGATCGCCTCTCAAGATCTCAGTGCAAAACATGTACAGTATCTCATTATTACTTGTAAAGTTCCAATTGGTGTGTATAAAGACAGGCTTGCGAGCAAGAGATTAACTTAAACTTACATGCATAAGGCTGCTTTGGTTTCACTACCACAAATATACGATAATAGGCCTTATAATTAATGATAAACAAACTAAACGAGGATGGCAAATTTGGGTTTGAAATTTTTTTGAATTGAGATTGTTTGCTTGTCGATGATGGTTATTATACATATGTACAATAATAGATAATCAATAGAAAGATGGTTGATAAATGGTTGATGAATAGTCAATAGATGGTTGATTGTTGGTTGATAGGCTGACAAGATGGCAGATAGATACAGTGTAGTTGATACATGTAGTTGGTGGGACGATGGTTAATAAATGGTTGGTTGGTGGTTGGTGTATTTAATAGCTGGTTGGTTGATGGTTGATAAAAAGCTAGTGGATGGTCAATAAGTAACTAGCAGATAGTAAATATACAGAAAACATTTGATTGTATGGTAATGGGTTGATAGAAAGTTGTTTGGTTGATGGCTGATAATAATAGATACTCGATGCGTTGGTGGTTAATAGAAGCTGACGAATGGTCCATTATTCGCTAATCAAGTGATATTTTGAAAAAAAGATTGACAGGTTGTAAATACATAGTCTTCAGGTGGTTAGTTGATGGTTTACAGACAGTTGATAGAAAGCTGACGAGTTGGCAATAAATGGAAGATAGATAGTTGATAGCTGTTTGGTTGATCAGTCGATAGATAGTTGATAAAAGTTGAACATGCAATAAATGATACCAATTACTGGTATTTGATCTTCTGAAAATAAAACGACAGCTTATAGAAAGCTCATGGGTGGTCAATAAATGGTAGACAGAAAGTTCATTACTTCTTGGAAGATGGTTGATAGATAGTTGATGGGTTGATTGGTTGATTGTTGGTAGAAAGCTGACGGGTGGTCAATAAATGGTAGACAGATAGTTCATTACTTCTTGGTAGATGGTTGATAGATAGTTGATGGGTTGATTGGTTGATTGTTGGTAGAAAGCTGACGGGTGGTCAATAAATGGTAGACAGATAGTTCATTACTTCTTGGTAGATGGTTGATAGATAGTTGATGGGTTGATTGGTTGATTGTTGGTAAAAAGCTGACGGGTGGTCAATAAATGGTAGACAGATAGTTCATTACTTCTTGGTAGATGGTTGATAGATAGTTGATGGGTTGATTGATTGATTGTTGGTAGAAAGCTGATGGGTGGTCAATAAATGGTAGACAGATAGTTCATTACTTCTTGGTAGATGGTTGATAGATAGTTGATTGGTTGATTGGTTGATTGATAGAAAGCTGATGGGTGGTCAATACATGGTAGACAGATAGTTCATTACTTCTTGGTAGATGGTTGATAGATAGTTGATGGGTTGATTGGTTGATTGTTGGTAGAAAGCTGATGGGTGGTCAATAAATGGTAGACAGATAGTTCATTACTTCTTGGTAGATGGTTGATGGTTGATTGGTTGATTGCTGATAGAAAGCTGATGGGTGGTCAATAAATGGTAGACAGATAGTTCATTACTTCTTGGTAGATGGTTGATGGTTGATTGGTTGATTGCTGATAGAAAGCTGATGGGTGGTCAATAAATGGTAGACAGATACTGTAGTTCATTACTTCTTGCAGATGGTTGATAGATAGTTGATGGTTGATTGGTTGATTGGTTGATTGAAAGCTGATGGGTGGTCAATAAATGGTAGACAGATACTGTAGTTCATTACTTCTTGGTAGATGGTTGATAGATAGTTGATGGTTGATTGGTTGATGGTTGATTGTTGAAAGAAAGCTGATGGGTGGTCAATAAATGGTAGACAGATACTATAGTTCATTACTTCTTGGCAGATGGTTGATAGATAGTTTATGGTTGATTGGTTGATTGCTGATAGAAAGCTGATGGGTGGTCAATAAATGGTAGACAGATAGTTCATTACTTCTTAGCAGATGGTTGATAGATAGTTGATGGTTGATCGGTTGATTGTTGATAGAAAGCTGATGGGTGGTCAATAAATGGCAGATAGATAGTTCATTACTTATTGGTAGATGGTTGATAGATAGTTGATGGTTGATTGGTTGATTGCTGATAGAAAGCTGATGGGTGGTCAATAAATGGTAGATAGATAGTTCATCACTTCTTGGTAGATGGTTGATAGATAGTTGATGGTTGATTGGTTGATTGTTGGTAGAAAGCTGATGGGTGGTCAATAAATGGTAGACAGATAGTTCATTACTTCTTGGTAGATGGTTGATAGATAGTTGATGGTTGATTGGTTGATTGCTGATAGAAAGCTGATGGGTGGTCAATAAATGGTAGATAGATAGTTCATTACTTCTTGGTAGATGGTTGATAGATAGTTGACTGGTTGATTGGTTGATTGTTGATAGAAATGGATGATCAATGATCAATTATTTGATTTGTTTGTTTACTTCTACCTCCCTGAATTATCTTTTTGAAGAAGAAGCATAAAAAAGCTATTTACATTTGAAGCATGGTCTGTTTTCTGGAAAGACTTCTTTTCTGATTTTAGATCAACTTTAGTTTTTAAACACTACTACTAATGTACATATTGACTCCTTGCACACGCGTCACACGCGGCGACTGATGCCACGCTTACCATGTTGGTGGGCAGTTAGGTTTATGTGCATTAACGCGCGTCGCCTAAAATGCGCCCCTCACGTCATAACGCACAGTGAATTTGCCCACCAGTATGGCGCTTCAAGATTTTTCTGATAGTGACGTCAGGTGAATTTGGTCAATACTCGTTGCTGTTTTTTTTTTCTTTCAATTTGATGCTTAGGATATTTTAAAGGTGAACCTAACAAAGTTCAACAACTTGATATTGCTATTGACATCATTTAGAAATAAGATCCAAAAAAACTTTGACTAGAATGATCAATTGAGTAAAACCAAGTTAAACAATGCCCTATACCTCAGAACAAAAAACCCTCTTTAAGATACTTAACAGATTCCAGACAAATGTGAACTACATATAGAGTGCACAGCATGTCTCAAAATAAAAGCTCTTCTGGCTTAGAAAACAGAAAATACAACCCCCCCCCCCCCCATGCCTCCTTTCAGCAGTTCCTGACCAATTGGATACTTATTACCATTACTTCATGTCAAACAATGACATGTGCATTTATGACAAAGAGTCCTGAATCACTCACAAGCATTCAGGAAACCCTGCATTGATTCCAGCACAAGGGTCTCCACTGATTAAAGGAACGGGTTGCCTTGGAACGGTCGAGTTGGTTTATGAAAAGCGTTTGTAACCATTTGTTAAAAAATATATGGTTAGAAAGTTGTTTTTTTAAGTAGAATATAAAGATCCACACATTTATGCCTCGAAATCGCATAGTTTTCCTTATATCTCGTGAACTAACACGGCATGCCATTTTGTGGAGTTAAGTTTTTACTCCATAAAATGGTCGACCGTGTTAGTTTGCAAAGTAAAAAGAAAGCCATGAAATTTCGAGGCACATTTGTGTAGATCATTAAATTCTAGTCATAAAACATCTTTCTAACCATATGCATTTTATCACAAACGCTTTCATATGCTTTTCATGGACCAACTCGACCAATCCAAGGCAACGTGTTCCTTTAAGGATACCATGAATGATCTGATAAAAAGCTTGTCCAATCCCTGGAGAATTTCGCCCCCAATAACACCTCTCCCTGGAGAATTTCGCCCCCAATAACACCTCTCCAATGGCAAAGTGAAGCATTAGAAGAGCCCAGGATAAGAAGGTGCATTTAACGGACTGGAGACATGATGGTGGAGGGTGGATCATTGTCAGAGCACGACACAGAGAGCGGTTTCCATGGTTATGCACTTTCGTTTAATCATCCCGTAGTGTATATGTGTTTTGTGATGCTGGACATTTTGGGATACACACGTTTTGAAGAATGTAGGTCAAGTAATAAGATGCAATGTTTTAAAACTGAACAGTCCAAACCAAATAAAATAGAAGCGACTCTAGGTCGAACAATAATATTTGAAACTCTAGCCCTGGGGCAGTCTCGGTAGTCTAGTTGTTAAGACACTGCTCTAGAATTGCAAGGGTCGTAGGTTTGAATCCCACCCAAGTAATATGCATGTGATTTATTTTCAAAGAACTCGTGTAAGTACTGAGTATACAGTGCTAACACACATCCATGTATGGGTAAAAACCAAAATGAACATTCTTTATCCAGATGCAAATTTATCATCTATTACAAAATTTGAAGATTGCCATTAGTGACTTTAAGATTCATCAATATTGAGACCGCACTCAGTCTGTGACATCAAATCAAAGTATTAATAGTAACAATCATTCAGGCCACCTCCAATTATAACAACCCACAACAAAATACACTAGCACCAAGTTAATTGTTTTGTTGCTATGCCCAGGCCTAGCTGAGTTTTATTTAAATTTTAAACACAACAATTCTCAGAAAATCAATCACTTTGTACATGAGTGGAGATGACACATTATTCCGTGTTCGTTTGTTTCACTTTCGTTCCAATGTGAATCAGATGTTAACAATTGATGTTATACGGAATTCATATATTGGATGACCCAGTACTTAGGGTAGTGAGTCTATCTTTCCTGCTACCTGATTGGTTGTTGTTGAACCATGACCCCTATTTTTTATTGAGTCTGTGTGTGTGCGTGTGTTTGGGGGGGGGGGAAATTGGACAGAGTCAATTCCTGGAATAGACTTTCATGAGACATGATAGCTGGCGCCGTCCTTTAATCCTAACAAAAGCGTATTTAACTCAACAGCTTATGTATTTCACAGGAATTTAACCTAGATGACTAGGTACGTATGCCAAATCTACATGTGTGCTCAGTTTTATATAAAAAAAGAAAGAGGGGGAAAAATCCAACATATCAATAATCGGTACCAGAAACTAAGATGTCTTAACCTCTCGTTTTTGTGCCGTTTTTACTTGAGCATATGAGCATGAGCAACACTTAAATAAAAACTCCTGGGCCACATACATGTCAAACAGCATGTTGTACATGTGAAAAATGCTGGGTTTTTTTGTACAGTATTATCATCATTATGTCAAGTCTTGAAAACCTGGCCATCTCTTCAGGTACAAACCTGAAGTTGAAGAACAAAATATCCCCCCCCCCCTCTCCTACCTCTATCAGGGAGTAGGGCCATTTTCATTTTGCAAAAGGCACTTCCGATGAAAAATTTTAAAGTCTATGATAAACCTTTGAAAGGGGCACCAAGGCCAAGAGCCGGGCAAAAGAGCCCATGACCTCTGTGGTCTGAACGTGATGTAAACTCTCTTCAAAATACCAAACTCTCTATGTCCTAACCAGCAGAGTGTTGGTTCGAATCCCCAGCCGTGAATTTTGCAAGACACTTTACTATTGCTTCATCCTTCGGATGGGACGTAAAGCCGTTGGTCCCATGTGTTGTGTAACGCAAAGAACCCAGTGCACTTATCGAAAAGAGAAGGGGTTCATCCCGGTGTTCCTGGTTGTGGCTGCTTCATGCGCCGTAGCACCTTGTAAACCCTTACAAGTGCTACATAGTTGGGTCTCAGAATCCATCACTGCAATAGTATATCTTTCTGAAAGTTTGTATATACTCTTGAGTATAACTCAGCGCGGTGAGAACCTTGTTTGGTAGATACGTGTGCTATATAAGACTTCGATATTATTATTAAAACCTTCGACCTCCAATGAGTTGCAATAAAAGAATTGTCCACCTCAGGCTTAGCCCCTTCCCCTCTCCCCCTCCTCCAATATCAATCAATGAGGTCCTTGCATCCCTGAGACCCAAGGCACTTTACCATGATTGACTTCTAGCCACCCCAGAGACACCAATATACTTCAGAGCAGAACGAATGGAAAGAGATCTTTTGTTTGAAGACTCAGAGTGCAAACCCAAATAGTGAATTATTGGCGGTTAACTCCCCATGGTGTTTAAAAGGTAACTTCCTTCTAAAACGATTGGTATTTGCTTAATGAGGTATTGCTTAACAAAAAAAGGACAGTCAATATCAGAGAAAAGTTTTCAGGTAATTTTTGACAGACTTGTAGAATCAATTTTTGGTATTTTGATTAATAAAACTGACACATAAAATATAAATTTGTGTCTCAAGCAATGTACATGTGTACATGTACATGCACAGGCTGGGCCATGAACAATGATTAACAGGCCATACATGTATTTTATCACTGAAATTTAGCATAAATCCAGCGAATAGAAACCCAAAGCTTCCTTAGGATTTACCCCGGGCCAAATTAGCCAGCTAAATCCTGTATCAATCTAAGCCATAACCTTAGAGAATTTATTGAAATTTGACGAGTGTCTGTAACTATGAGCCCACAAAGCCGATGTTCACGACACGACCATCAAGGCAAGAGGACTACATGAAACAATCAATGACCTGCATTGATAATGACATCCCCATTCATCAATTATTTGTGCGCCGCCAAACCGCCAAACCAATTGAAGATAAACTGAGTGGAACGAGGCAGAAAGATTTCAGGGATATCAATGAAATGTTCCTATGTAATGCTGGCTTGCTGAATAGATGTAGCGGATGCATCTACCCACAGTATAATTTAATATTTGCACCTGACATCACCAAATGTTGAGGACATATTAAAGGGCTATAAAGGGTAATATTTTAAAATAAATGATTTTTTTTTATATTAACAAATCACAGCATAATTTTAAACTATGCATGTCATTAAAGGTACGGATCATACCAGTCATGGTAATAACCCTGAACAAACAATGTCAGCATTTCTATCAGAAATCTTATAGTAGTTAGCATCGTGTGAAACTATTTAAAGGCAGTGGACAATATTGGTAATTACTCAAAATAATTATCAGCATAAAACCTCACTTTGTAATGTTTAATGGGGCGAGGTTGATAGTAAAAGCATTGTGAGAAACGGCTCCCTCTGAAGTGACGTACGTAGTTTTTGAGAAAGAAGTACTTTTCCATGAATTTGATTTCGAGACCTTAAGTTTAAAATTTGAGGTCTCGATATCAAGCATCTGAAAGCACACAACTTTGTGTGACAAGGATGTTTTTTTCTTTGATAGTTGTCACGCAACTCCAACGACCAGGCATTCATTTTTAAAGAATCCAGGCTATGGTAGAATTCCAAACTCTTATTGAAAACATTTTTCAAAATCGCATTACCAAGAAATACACATCACCATGAGTTTGAGCGGATGCTTTTTAAACAAGGAGTCCATCGATGTCTAGGTGGGAGTTCTGAATTACTACTGCATTACATTTTATTCATTTGAATTACAGATATCTAAAGAGACAACACGCATACAGTTTTAAGTTAATTTTAAATATTTGTGATTCCTACTTTGACTAGGAGCGGGCCGGCGCAAAGACTGATGTGCCATACCCTAGTCAAATATTTGTTTATTATCCAGTGCCTCATTATATTAATTTATTCAGAGGAGGACAGAGTTTCTTTGCTTCATAGAAGATGGTTGGACTCACGACCCAATAACCAAAGCACTAATCAGAAATGTACATTGTAGAGATTTAGGTTCTTGCAAATTGAACTGACAAGATCTGGCTCAAACCGGTTAGGACTAGTTGGAACAAACAAATTCCTGATTGGCTTTTCTGGCAACATAAAGTCCATTATTTACCATGACAATGCAAATGTTATGCCATTTGTTTTTTCTTTTCCAACAAGCAATCTAATTTCAGTAACCGACACACATGAACATGGTTACAACCAAACTACATATCAGACATTTTTTCATAAAATCAGTTTGTAATTTCCCTAATTAATTCAATTTAATTGGCATGAAATTGACGTTGGAAGACAATCAGTTTGAAGTGAAAGTACAAAGTCAAGCCTGTTATTTTGTACATGACTGTGCAACTGTTCAATCAAATAACACAACAGATAGGGCCCATAGAAATCTAAAGGTACCATACTTCAATCACACCAGCTTTAAGGTTTCAGAAATGCTCCACAGGTTTAATTGTATGAATATGATAAATAACGTGCCTCTTTCCGCATACTGAACAGACATTATCAATACACAGTGTACCAAATGTTAACGAAAGTCATATGGTATGGCAGAACTGTTCGTGTATTATAAGCTCAAATGAAAATTAAATTCAACCTTGAAAATAATGCATTTAAGTAATAGAACTAAAAGAGTTTTTCTTTATTTGTGACCAATTTAAGAACTCACTCCACGGTAGTGCAGTTATTAATGATCCTATAAGCTAAAGTAGTAGTCCAAGCCGATTTTCTACCATCCGCCCAGGGTAGTAGATAAAAAAGCAGGATAGTTCTTTTCAGAACATAGAAGTCTCCCGAAAAAAATGAGATAAATCTACTTTGCTGTAGTAGAATATATATGTGTAGCAAGACAGTTCTCCATAGAACAAACTCTACTTGGCAAATACATAGATACACACATGGTGTTACCTCAAACCAAATATATTAAAAGAGTATCTAGACTGACATAATGTACATATAGCTCAGTGTTGGTACAACAGGTTTTGACAATTTTTAGTTTATCGATCAAAAACTGTGCACCTAATATGAACAGAAGTTTACAATCAGGGAGCATAAAATGATAAGGACTCACACAGTATAATCCTTACATGCCTGATGCTGTGCAGCTGGACTGGTCTGCCAGCAGCCCTACAATGTACCTAGGTTTGTCATAATTACTTTAGCCTCAAAGAACATTGTGTATTATGCTTGTAAGAAAACCAATGTTTCATCATGATAATGAATTTTGGACCATGTTTAAAGGCCCTCCCTGATCGATTGGTATCACATGTTACCTACATACCTCGTGGACATTACGCTTGCATCTTTCAAAGTAATTTGCAAAAACAAATGGTGTACAAAGTACTGCTTTAAGATTCAAAGGCAGCTTGTGAATACAAGCACAGTGATTACTGTCCATAGAGCTGATTAAAGGATTTGGGTACTTTTTCAAAATGTCCACAGATTTACAATAAACTTGCAGGGTTTGAAGATAACGATAGTAGAAAGCTTCCTTAAAATATTACTAATTAAAGTTATGTAGTTTTTTAGAAATGAGTAAACAATGTGAAATCCCATTAACATGGTATTATACCATATTAATAAATACCTTGGACGGTTTCAAGTCTCTGATTGGTCAAAACCCGGTCACTTGCGGGAGTGTTAACGGTTGGTATAAAGACCCGTTTTGGAAAATAGCGAACAAGTGGCCCCTAAATCAGCATACACACTGTATCGCATGCTTAATTATATCCAAGTTAGTTTCATTGCAACTTCGCGCACTTGCGCGTACGCGCGCTGAAAATGTATGAATTTTGAGTGCGCGGGTATAGCAGGTGCGCGTGTATAAACTCATTTGTCCATATATGGTCTTGTTTACAGCGACATGCTGCATGGTCGCTGAGCTCATGCGCACGTTTTAATGCACAAAAACAGCTATCGTCCAATCATTTTACCTCCTTTGACCCTAGTGAAGGCGCTGAACAGACAATTATTTAAAAGAGTCACTGCATGGTCTCAAAGATCAGTAATGTGATTAACGCACGAAAGAGATGGGAACCATCAAAAGCTCAAATATGGCCCCTAAACACATCTGGAAGTATCGCCGAGAAAAAAGTCACAATTTTTCAGCCGTTTAATTCGCTAAAAAAGGTATTTATTAACGGGAATAACAGTGTTCGGACCCGGTCTTCACTGCGTGGTAATGACCTTGATTGGTGGCTGGCAGATCTTCTTTCTCGCCTTATGGCAGTATTGGCGCTCGGACCCATTTGTGAATAAGCACAGTGTGTATGTTTCAAATCCAATTGTATTTAAAAAGTTTCACAGGTGAAATACTCACCAATTAAAAATTTAGCTAGATGAACATGCACTTGAGTATGTATATTCACGTTCATTCTATCTATAACACAAATCACATGTGCACCAAATGAGGCAAAAAAAAGTGCTGACTTAGAAATGACAAAACCTTTGTTTTAAAATAAAACTTGTGTCAGTGGTGTTGATTTCACCAAAGCACTTTTTCTCTTGCACTTTCGGCCCTTTGTACAAATCTAGTATTAAATTATGTAGAACTAATTTTTGTTTCCGAATACAAAGCTGCCAATCTTTGAATGCAATTGTTTTGAAATGACCCTGTAGGGAGGTTTAATTTGAGGCAACATTAAAGCTGCTTTGTCTCGGTTTCTAATAACATCCCTGTAACCCATTACATGGACCCATGAATCCCCATGACGCAACCAATCCTCAATATGACTCTAACAGATGCTACTCTACGTAATGTAAGAAACACTCATGCCATCTGGGCCCATTTCTTCATGGCTCTGCCTACCGTAAGCAAAGAATCAGCGCTTACCAATTATTCCACGCTTAAATAAAGCTTACTTCAAACTGATTAGCAGGGGATTCTTTGCCTGTGCTCTTGCATCCACATTACTTAGACTGGGTCCCTGTTTTTATCCGCAAGGACAGGTACTTGCTTTTCAGAACCAGTGATTTCATTGGATACAATGATTTCAAACAAGATAAAAATGAAATCAATGACAACAGGTAGTACATGTATGTACATGTATGTAGGTCTACATGTAATACATCATCAAGAGATGTCAGTATCAGGCTCCCATTAGGATTGAATCTCATGGCACTGCTTACCCCCAAATTCATTGCTTATGGCGCCCTCTGAAGCGCATGAATATAGAAACCACATGGGGCTCTCAAGAGCAGAATGCGCATTATCTTATGTGCTTAGGGGTCATGCATGTAAGCACAGAATAATGAGGAGAGCCATACAAATTGAGCCCAGATCATCTTCCTTTAATAAAGCAGGAGAAAACAAAATATTTTGACGGTTTGGGTTGAGGATTCCTGCATTACTGTACTTTGGGGCTTTTTTGTTTGTTGACACTACTGCTTTATTTTGATGGTTATGGTCAAGTTGCCGGACACTGTTTCGAACAGAAAGCACATTCACCTATAAAACCTAGTTGAGACTCAGGCTATACATGTAGACAACTCCATGGTTTTGGAACAGCCATTTTCATTTCCTCTCATTCATTACAATGTATTACTCACATCAAGGCTAGAAGGCAGATCAGTCTGGCTATTTTTTTAAACGGCAAGAATCAATTTCCAGAATTGAATGAAACTTGACAAAGAAAGAGGCCATCCTCAGTTATAAATAACCAGATTTAAATCAGTCATAGCTAACAATACACACCATCATAAAAATCTTAATCGAGAGCTTCGTCAATAAGTGATTCCAACATCCGCTTAGCAATTTTTCCCCTCGGCTCATTAAACCTTCCCCGGATTCTGTGCCAGTTGTATTGTCCCAACGTCTCCCCAGACACATGCTTTGGAACCTAAAGGGAGTTCTTACTTCCGATGCTGTGGCTCTATACCACAATCAAATAGACAGTGCAAGGCAGACGTGTGTCACCCTGACACTCAAAATAGTTTGGTAATCTGTTTGGACAAACCTTCTTGATGATGCCATCTAACATACACAGTGGGTACATGCATTTCAGATTTTCAGCAATTCCCCCAGGTGGACGTCTTAACAAGGCAAGGATCACTTGGTATATCATGAATTTAAAATGGCTTTACTGGCTTGGCATTAACATCGCAAACAACATCGGTAACTTTGTACTTGCTCAAACCATGGGTGGAAGTTAACGCGTGACCCGCTGCTTTTAGTACATGTTTTGGTATAACCTTGAGGCAGTGCGTGCACCGTCTTAATTATATTTTATAAACTTGCATGAGATGATGACCCGATGCGGGGTTGTAGCCTTAATATGTAAGACAACACTTCAGAAATAATCCATATGACTGTTTGCAAATGTTGGGTGTTGAGGTTGAACTGTTAAAATGTCATGTTTACAACTTTTTTTTCCAGGAAATCCAGTCTAAACTCGCTTTGAAACGCAAGTTCATACTATGGCCCTCCGTGTTGCGTACGCTCGCGTCGAATGCACACCAAACAATCGCGTATCAGTAGCACGTAAGTCTATGCGGTACGCGTCATCAGCGCCCGGCGCAAAACACGCACCGACGCACCTTTTGGCCGGAAAGTGTGTGACGAACATATATTTTTTATAACATTCTTCTAATTTCATCGTTTTGGAGAAACAGCAAACAACTAACGGCAGTATCTAGCTAATGATCTAACATTGTTTCTTAGACTTTGGTGATGTGTTTACATTAAAAACACACATTTTCTGTCGTCATCTCTTCACTCCCCCTTTGCTTTACACCTGTTTTCGCTTGCGTTTTCACAGATTTTGCCCACGGTTTGGGGTATAGTCTGGTGCTGTCACAATTACGGTATCTGGACGTTGATTTCCATAGGTGCTGTCTGTCTATAGGTTCTTTATGCATGTGGTTTGATGTGGTAGGTATGATAAGAAAAGAGTGATAGCAGAATGGGAGTGTGGAGTAAGCTGGTCAAATATACAAACTTACGTCATTGTCAGGATGGTGACAAAGCACATCATGGTTTCTTCATCTTGCAAGATGGCGCTGTCATCACTAGACCCATCGCTATCCTCGATGGTTATTTCAGGATGCACTCTGCATCTGCAATGCACAATAAACAACAGCATCCCAGATTACAGTGAGTGTTTAGACCTTTCATTGTGTGACGGCACGGTCATGACTTTCATCAACCTCGGTTGACAAAAGTACAGGCAACCTTTAGAGCAAATTTTATCACTCTCGATCCTTTATTCCAAGAAATGAGCTATTGCAAACAAAATGAGCTATTGCAAAAAAGCGTTCACATATTAGGCCAAAAAAAGAAACTTGTTAGCGCCCAGGTTTTCTCAAAAAAAAGGAAGGAGGAGGGGCTTTTTATTTTTTATTTTTTATTTCAAAACGGCAGCCATTCTTTTTTTAAATGTCAAATATCCATTGTTTTTTCTACTGCTCAAACCCATCGTAATACATACATGTAGATAAAACATTTGGCAAAAGACATTCAGACAAGACATTCAGATTGTTTTAGCTGAGATCGTTTAAATAACCCTCTTTTTACCCATTAAAATTAACAAAATTAACATCGACAATCAAGACTAAAGGATTAGGCACCAACACATCAAATGGACTCACAAGAGTTGCAGAAATCCAAAGACTTGCTCAACTACATCTACCCATGGAGGAAGCCTCCTTGATCTACCTTGGGAGCTTACTACCCGAAGCAGAAATCATATAATAAAGAGGAGACAAAATACCCAAGCAATGTGATCTATCTATTCCTTCTCCTAATAATGCACAATATTGCACACAAGATGAGCGAGTTTTCCTTTTGTATTTTCTCCAAAAGAAAGCTTCTGTGTGTTTGCCTTCTAATATAAACACAAATCTCAAAAGAAGTTTAACAAAACTTGTTAATTGTTGTTATGCTGTTTTCTCAAAAGTATGAACACACACTGTGATGGATACTTTAAAGGTTAGTCAATTATTTTATTTTATTATTTTATTTGATTATTTTATTTAGCAAACATTTAGTTGTTGAAAGTGGGTGAAACTTTTTGTTTAGTTATTTATATTGACCAATCTAAGAGCAAACAAGGGCCACAGGAAAGAACAACAAAGTGATTTTGTTGATATTTTATACATAGCTTAAATTAATAAATAAAAATAGTTTTTGAGAAATGATTACATACCCATTGTATTCTTGGAAATATATGGCGATGGAGGCCAGGCAGATGGCCACCAAGTTGGGCAACACACGAGGATGAGGGCATTCGCTTGTTGGTCCATGCATGCTGTGTTCAAACAAACAAAAACAGTTTTAGGTTAACACATTGAACAGAACATTTTTTGTCAAACACGTTTCCGGCCATGGGTGCCACATATAAAGTCAACAATGACTAAATTTAAACAGTACTGATGGCATGTTAAGCCATGTCTAAATTTGCGGCTTTACCTGGAACGCAAAGTCATTGTTCATTAAAGAATAAGACACCCATTGCAACAGTTGTAGCCGGAGCTGTAGTCGCTGGGTAGGTTACGACCTTTTACCAATCATCACACACAGAAAGACAAACATTGTGGTAGTATAACAACAACAAAATATGAAAAAGATGTAAAAATGTCTGCAACTAGGCAAGGGCGAGAGTGGATGTAAATTTATTTGATTCAGTTAGTGAAATAAAAATTGATTGAATATTTTGCCCCAAACCGATGTGAGAAATGGAATTCACATGCATTCAATTGGTCCAGCACGAAACCAATAACATTGTACACATGTGTTGTTGTTGTTGTTGTTGTTGTTGTTGTTGTTGTTGTTGTTGTTGTTGTTGTTGCTTACTGAGGTGCTGTAGTTTTTGAGAAATGAGTAAAACAATGTTATGAAAATGTGTTTGTAAATTATTAAAATAGTTTTCGTCTCATGAGACAAAAATTATTTTCATGACATTGTTTTACTCATTTCCCCAAAACTACAGCACTTCAACACGTAACATTTTCAGGGAAGCTTTCTACTATCATTATCTTCAAACTGTGTAAGTTTAGTGTAAATCTGTGGACATTGTGTTTTTTTGTCCTACAAAAGTTACATAGACCCTTTAAATGTACATCAATTATTTATTTGTATAATTATTATATTAAAAATTTAAAAAAACACTAATAATAAGGCGAGTGTTCTTTAATAATTCTATTTTTAATTTTGCATCACAGATGTTCATCCTTCAGATAGTTTGGTCATAAAATACATGTGCACAAAACTACTAAAGGCTGAAATTTCCAGTGGGAATGATTGCAACCTTTAAAGACAGACAACAAAGCGTCCCTCAGAATATAGTTGTCCCCCTAGAGAGTATTCTTGAAGATATGTAGTGGAAAATATGGTTTCATTTTTGTGTTTAAGTCAACTGTAAAATGAATACTAATGGCTGCAAAGTATATACATGAACATGAAATATAGCTAGAATTGTTCAGTCTCAAGAAGGTTTAGTCAGCAGTCACAAACATTATGTTCTATTCGTATAAATTCATATGCTTTTGATACTCATTAATTATTTTAGAATTTTAGTTCCGTAGGGAAGGGGGTGGGGTCATCATCAATAAGCTGCTACAGGATATTTTAAACAGAATTCTGAGCTACTGGCAATCATTTGCTGATGACCAGTCTCCTGCAACCTGCCAGCTAATTTGGTTATCGTGCACATAAATCAACGTCAACACAATCATCAGCAGGATGTTAATTGTTGATCCAACTTAAAGTCTGAGTCAATTAAATATTTTGAAGTTATGATGTGCATTATGACGTGCATTGTTGCTGAAAATAATAAGCAAAGTAACAAAACAGTTGATGAGCAGGCACTTTCGTTTTTAAAAATAACTGAAGCTATAATTTATCAACCTTATAAACAGAATTGTAATCTTCTTAATTCAGAGTGCATACTGGTTCTGTAAAATCTTGCATAACTATTATTGAATGATGTGTGATGCAGTTTGAAATCACAAAAAAATACCAAAAACATACATTAAGAGAACTTAAAATATATATATTTTTGCAAACGCTCCAAAACTACATATCTTGATATAAAAGGACTGGTTCATTTGTTATTTTTTTGTAAATGTAATGCTGATTTATAGAAAGATAAAATGAAAGTCAATTGTACAAGTTTCAGTTGAATAAAGGGCCTAATTGTCAACAGCGCAAACAAATGTATGTTTTCATCAAAAAAACGTCAGGTTCATCCACGTTTAGCACAAAGACAAAGGATACCAACCTCTGGCAGTAATGAGGGCAGCATTTTAACGGACACCACAGAAATTTTCGAAGGCAAGCTTTGGAACTGAATTTTTGGCAATACTTTTTCTTTTCTTTTTTTTAAACAGGAGACTATAAAAAAAATTATTGCAAGATGCTTTCTTAACATTACCATCTTTATAAAAAAGTGGGCTTTGGCAAAAACAAAATTCTTGTTGGTCATGATCAAGACATGACCCTATGTACCTTTTTAAGAGTTACGCTTGCTCTAATATGTTTTTTCTTTTTACCCTGTACAAAACACCATAAAAGGCACTGGACACTATTTGGTATTTACTCAAAATAATATTTAGCGTCAAAACTAAATTGATATCAAGCAATGGAGAGCTGTTAATAGTACAAAAAATCAGAAATGGCTCCCTCTGAAGTAGTAATGTACACATGTACTTTTTGAGAAAGAAATAATTTCTCACTAAAATATTTGAGTTGTATTCGAGACCACAGCTGAGGTCTCTATATCAAGCATCTAAAAGCACACAACTTGTGCGACAAGGGTGTTTTTACTTCCATAGTTCTCGTCGACCAATTGAGTTCAAATTTTCACAGATTTGATATTTTATGCATATGTTGAGATACACTAAGTGAGAAGACTGGTCTTTGACAAATATTAAGGTTGTCCAGTGCCTTTAATGCCAGGGATGCCAGATACATCACAATGTAATTGACTCCAATCCGATATCCTGCTATAGATCCAGTGGGATGTTTTAAACACTTTATGGCAACAACACCATGGCCGACAGCCAATCATGAAGCTCATTCAACATCACATGATCACCCATACTCGATATCGATGTTCACGGATTTATTTTAAACACATGTCAGGACAAGGCGAAACGTGCGGAAACAAAGGTGGGTTTTCCCGTTATTTTCTCCCGACTCTGATGACCGATTGAACCTAAATTTTCACAGATTTGTTATTTTTATATAAATAAGTTGTGATACACGAAGTGTGGGCCTTTGGACAATACTGTTTACATGTACCTTAAGCATCCAATGGCTTTAATAAGAAAGAAGATCATGATACGTATCTACATGTACCATATTAAAAATGAAACCTTTTATTTGATACAATCAAACAAAGAGCCTCAGGGAAATGTACCTTGCCTCAGACATAAATGCATCATCTATATTCACCTGCTGAGGGCAACTCAAATATCCAATTTATTTCTGAATAAACCACTAAATTGTGTAAAAAAATACAACCTGATCAATTAATTTTGATTGGATGGATCAATCCGTACATTCATAATTTTTTTCATTTTGCTGACAGGAAAGATTCATTACCATGAGATGCAATACAGTACACCCGGGTAATGATCACATGAATCACATACATTGACATGATGTTCATTTGCATTTAACCATTAAACTAAACTACTTGTTACTCTTCATTTAAAAAGGGCTGGATAAGCGGTTTAATGGTTGCATGGCCATTAGTATTTTACAAACACAAAAGCAGGCTAGCCGATGTTTGAGACCAATTAAGAACCTCATTGAACCCAAGTCTCGACACTCATGGGGTGACAGGTCTTTTTCTTCAGCCGCGCCACGCATCTGGAACTCTCTACCACTTAATCTTCGATCTTGTGTTTGTACCGCAAAATTCAAGTCTCTTCTCAAAACTTATCTTATGTCACAGGTTTTCAATGACTAATTTTGTTGTGTCTGTTTTTCTTTGTGTTGTGTTTTGTTTTTGTTTGGTTTTTGGTTTTACTGCGCCTTGAACACCCAGCAGGGTGGATATGTGCGCATTACAAGTCTTATTATTATTATTATTATTATTATTATTATTATTATTATTATTATTATTATTATTATTATTATTATTATTATTATTATTATTATTATTATTATTATTATTATTATTATTATTATTATTATTATTATGCTTCTTCTATTTATGTATACCAAAGTACACATGCCACAACCACAACAAATTTGGCCATTACCTGGCTTCTTCTATACCAGAGTACACGTGACATCAACAAACTTGGCCATTACCATTGCATACATTTGTAAATTTATAAGCCATGGGCAGCAAACATACATGTAGCGTGCGGGTGGCCACACACACATCTCGTTTGCCCTGATAAAGCATATTATCATTGATGGATAAAATGTGATATTGCGATGTTATAAGTCATTGGGTTATGGCTTAAGTCATACTAATGTTTCACTCTTTCTTATATTTTTAATATATTGGTCAGACATATTTGACAAGTTATTTTCAAATATTCTAATCGAGGGCATGCTTATCCATGTTGACCTAAATACTTCAAATATTAGAATATCACAATGTAGGTCAGGACCTTAGGCAAAACAGAGACTTGCTGAATGTATTGGCTCTAAATATCAGTACCCATGTATCCAAAAAGACTTAAAGGAACACGTTGCCTTGGATCGGTCGAGTTGGTCTATAAAAAAGCATTTATAACCGTTTGTTATAAAATGCATATGGTTGGAAAGATGTTTTAAAAGTAGAATACAATGATCCACACAAATTTGCCTCGAAATTGCGTGGTTTTCCCTTTACTGAGCGAACTAACACAGTCGACCATTTATGGGAGTCACAATTTGACTCCCATAAATGGCCGACCGTGTTAGTCGACGAGGTAAAAGGAAAACCGTGCAATTTCGAAACCTGTTTGTGTGGATCAACATCTTTCTACCCATATGCATTTTATTAAAACCGGTTACAGACGCTTTCCAACTCGTCCGATTCAAGGCAACGTGTTCCTTTAAGGTCTAAGCTGCCTCCACAATCATTGTTTCAATCATCGCTCCCTCATTTTCACTTTTTCTGACTCCTCTTTGTTCACCTTTTCTTCATTTCATTGTAAATGAAATCAGGTAGAAAACAAAGCAAACAAAAACAGTCCATTGCGCAATGACTGTATGTTGAAATATAGCAAAAACGACTTCCCTGCTATCTACAACGTACATAGTAAGCATTATCAGTGAAATTATTATATTGGTAATTTTTCTCATGGCGGCCATCTTTAAAATCCAAGATGGCTGCATAATGTGTGTTGGGGCATGGTTCCTACCAAAAATGCAAAGCTTTTGTAATAAGAAGCAGGTGCTTGGGTGGAGTGTCCACATCCCCTCACTTAGTTGCCTGACTATTATTATTATTATTATTATTATTAGTTTCTCCTGTGCTGATGCACTTTCAGGGACAACATCCTCTGTACATAGTGTTTACAACTCACTTCCCTCATTCTCTACTGCTTCTATTTCTCATCATTAAACATGTCAAACAATCCATCTACTCCAGCCAGACTAATTGCCCCACTTCTCAGAACAAGATCCACCAACTTGAACATGTCTTTATGCTGTACCATAGAGTAATGTTCGAGTTAAGTAATGAGCTTTTGATGTTTAATTAACCTACTTACTTGTAATTACATACGTACATCTACAGTACGTGTCAACCTATATTTAGTATGCCATAATGGTTGGGGTCTGATGATGCAAATGCAGAATGTTTTCACTCCAATTATAATTGTCAGTAACTAGCCTAGTCACCTATCTGTATTCTTTTAGCAGAATGTTAAAAGCATAACCTACTATTCAACCTCATTCCCAGTGGTGTCTGATCTCATCGCGCCAATTCTTTTTCCCAGAACACCTTTCTTGATTATCCACTGGAAGTTTGACTTTTCTATTATTATTAAAATAACAAAATATATTGGATATTTTAATAAGTCCTGCCTGTGGTTGATCCACTCTGTGTTAAAGACTTCGCAAGATGGAATGTCAAAACAAAAACAGATCAAGGCTTCTAGCAAAATTAATGGCCCACCTTCTTTCCTTTTTTGATATTGTGATACGTCTAAAGCCCTGGTCGCATTTGGGTACATGTAAGCTAACCAATGGATAACTTACCCTTTTTAAGTCCAATGCAAACAACCCAGGAAGTTTTCCTCCAAAGGTAACTTACCCGACCCGAATGGGGAGCCAAAGGTGCCCAGGAAGATTGACCAAGTGCCCAGGAAGATTGACCAAGTGCCCAGGAAGATTGACCAAGTGCCCAGGAAGACTGACCGAGTCAGTTTTACCAAGCAAGAAAGTCCAGTGCGGACAACTCAGTTAAATCTCCCATCGGAGCAGAAAACCGAAAAGTGCAGTCAAAGGTTACGCACCGGCCAGCTTGGTTAGTTTCCAGACGGTGGGAAAGTTAACCCGTCCGAATGTTAACCAGCGTCATGGTTAAGTTACCCAAAATATTAATCCAGTGCAAACACAGCTTAACTGTACTTAAGGGTGACCACCTTACACAGAATTCATTTAAAATGCATTTAATACGTATAAATAAGTACGTTTTTTTAGTGCCTAACAATTAGTCTATGAGCACTCAGAAGTCACTTTTGTTTACCAATCAGGGTTGATTTTCAGTGTTCCCTTTCAAGGGGTTAGTAAAGAGACGTATCGATATGGCATGCTGCCAATGGCAACAAAGCTGTATTTTATCAGGCAAGGTTTCTTTTCATACCCCCCCCCCCCCGGTCTTCGTCAGGTATTTCACAAGTGCAGGCGTAACTGTCAAAGAATGATGCGTCTTCTTTTTACCTCTGCGAGGGCGCTGTTTGAACTATTTTAACAAAAGGGGTTATTAATGGTTGACACGACTCTTATCTTTAACATCCAAGCTTCAAATAATGTGGGTCGGTCTATCTAACAAACAACCCTCAGGCTGAATGATGATTCAATGTCAAAGAAAATCATGAGGAAACTTTGGCATCTTGCAATATGAAATGACATGATGAATGCATCTAAACAATACCTCGTACTCTCTTGACCAAGGTTTAACTCTTCAATTAGGGAATTAACACGCAAACTATGATGTTAATATTTGTACAGGGACGAAGTCAATCCTACTCTCCTTTGTTAAAGCCTTGCAACCAGGAACCCGTTTGGTTGCAGCGCCCTTCTGGTTTGTTGTCAGTTTCTTCCTTAGGTTGAGAGTTTGTTTTTGCATTTAGTCCATTTTTTTTTTCTCATCTAAATGCAATGTGTGTTAATTCTTAAAGTTTCCGGGTAATGCCTGGGTAATAACTTAAGCTTGTTTGTTTGCCCAATTAAGTTTTCAAACTAGGTTTTTATCTACTGTTAACAATTGACACACCGAATTTGTACACACACAAAAAGGATGCTGGCAGAGTTTTGTCCTGCCCTGCCCCCTGCTGATATAGAGACCCCTCCATGACAGAAATGGCATCGTCCAGCTTATGATATCATGGCAGACATGTATTGAGCTGAAATTTTGAAGTTTCTGTCAGCATGTGCTGACAATGACACCTTTGCATGGTTTTAAAAGCTCCACGTCAAAATTAATCAAATGACGCATTCTTAAATATTTGTCTATTTATTATGCTGATCCAGCTATTTTTAAATCTTTTCTCATGTAAAAGAAAATATAGTTACAAGTATCTTACAAATATTTGATAATTGATGACATTTCTCATCTCATATCCATTCATTGTATGAAAACATCCAACGATAAATGATTTATGACCAGCCAATTGTCAAAAATGAACTTCCATTAGTGACTGATGAGATATTATTTTTCGAGGCACGCTTTGTGGAAACGTTGCCTAAAATAAAATCAGCTATTGTGTTGAGTTTTTCCATGGATATGTTTTGTATGGTGTGCCCTTGCATGGATTTCTCAACCCATGGTCATGAACATGTTGACCCATAAGCAATACCAGGCCTGGAATTATATGCAGGCCACAGAGACCTTGGTCTCCATTGCCCCTGGTCTTGGCCTTGATGCCCCTTCAAAAGTTTCCCATTGACTTGACTACAAGATTTTCCAATTGAAGTGCCCTTTGCAAAATGAAAATGACCCTGCCCTTTCATAAATGAAATTCCAAGCATGTGTACACATTTGGTAAACAATAATCTTTTATACCATAGAGATGAAAGAACAATTAATGGTAGTCAGTGTTATGTTTTTAGTTTGATAGCCATGCTTGGCGCTGTTTAATGGACATGGTGGTAACTGTTTTCCCTTGGATGTTACAGTGGTTGTTGTTTCACTCACAATTTTGAAAGACGATAACAAAACCAATAACACAAACAGGAGCACGACAACAAAATAAACCAACAAAAAAAGAACTATGAGTTCATACAACTGCTTCTCAAAGCATGAAAGTTTTATACTAACATGTTAATGAATGACTGCAAAGCCTGCTCCTTGTCGTTCTTGCTGTACAACGCCAAAATAAAGTCACGTACAAATCCTT
Organism: Asterias rubens; assembly: GCF_902459465.1. Lineage (NCBI taxonomy): Eukaryota > Metazoa > Echinodermata > Asteroidea > Forcipulatida > Asteriidae > Asterias > Asterias rubens. Next base: position 10,554,707 of record NC_047065.1, on the reverse strand, counting down.
GCAGTCGTGGGTTTTTGCCAAAGTCCTGTACAAGTAAAATAACAAGGGTAAAACCCAAACTGAATTCATTAGATGCTCATGAGCTATAAAGAGACGATCCGAGCATACTGATCGAAATGTTGAGTTGTCAACCAGTGGTTCTTTTACGAACCAACTCAACTTGAAAGATATATTCACATGGTCTTCCTTCAAACCTCTTTTATAAGTTAAAGATGGGTGGCAAAACGCATCATTGACCGCCATCTTTGATGTCAAATAATGGAAAAGTGCACGCGTGTACGCGCTGCACGTGACTCTCGGCCAATGGTAGCTCTTTCACCATGCACAATTCATCAAATATGGCGGCCGATGACGTCTATTACAATCCATCTATACTTCCACCCTGCAAAGTATCAAATCCTACTTGTATTGACTGAAGTGCTAGTACATGTGTTACTTTTGATTTTTCAAGCACATAATGTATGAAGCCTCCTGGATGCAGACAGGCTTTGGCATGACTAATGAGGACATTTATTTCTCATGGAAGTTAAATTTATGTTGCACTGTACAAAATATGTATATACATGTATATACTTTAATATGTAAGAGTGTGGGTTTGGGTCTCGGTTGTTAAACTTGCTTCCTTACTATTGCTGCGTCCTGTGGATGGGATGTTAAGCCAGAGGTACTCTGTGTTGTTTCATGCAAGTAAAATAACCCAGTCCACTTGTCAAAAGAGACGGTACAGTGTTCATGGTTTGATTGGCTGCATATTTTTGCGCCACAGCACCTTATAAACCATTACATGGAAACGTAGCTCCACAACACCTCGACAGGAAAAAAAGGGAATGTTGAAGGTCCTTAGGAATCACTGAGTGACAAATATGAGTGCTATAATCATAAACATTATATTTAGATTTTTTTTGACGCACAAAAAAAAATCTCAGTATAGGCTTGGACATGAACGTGGATGGTCAACATGGCTTAAAAACACAACATGTAGAGTCAATATACATGTAAAACTCTCAACAGTACTTTTGAAAATCATATACACTGTAACTGATACCATCAATGTACACAATGTGTATTTCAGGTCTGACTGGAATAACCATTACGTTTTAAACCTATGAATCTCAACCCTTCCGCAAGCCATCCAACGGTGAGATTTATGCAAAGTTAAACCTACCATTTGTATAGTAATTGGCGTTGGGCCTTGGCATGATTGCCCAAAGTGCACAGAATCATCTCATAATGAAGTTTAGTTTGCCAATGAATCAATCTTAATTGCTAAGCAATAATGTGATGTTACCTCGCAACTCACTATGGTGATGAGGCAAACTCATCTCTGGCTGATTTCTAGCGCTTTGTGAAATCGGAGCCAGGGCTGTCAATCTTAATAATATAAGTCTCCACCTGGAGGTTTCAGTGTGGAGATAATTACAACTGGAAATGATTATAGCGGGAAGGATCGCATCAAATTAAACATCTAGTATGGTGTGGCCTTACAGCTCAAAATGAATCGCTAATTAAAATGTGTTGTTTCAAGTTCCCCTATTTTAAAGTTGACTATTCCCAATCTGACTGTTTAAAATCTTTATCATTTCAATTTAAGTATACTTGTATATACCATATCCAAATCAAGAAACAGAAATTATTTCTCAATTTAAAGTAAAAATTTGATTTAAGAAATGTACATTAATAATGGCATTTTGTGAAGATATTACCGAAATGAATGATCACTAAAGGGTTCCATAAGAAAATTACCCCTGCTCGTACAGGAACAAAGTATCAGACCCGACATCCATTATAACTTAAAGGTCAAGGCAGGTTAAAAGCACTTTGAGGCCATACCATGTTATGCTTTAGGATTCGATGAATGACTGGCGTAAACATCTCTAGTACCACTCTGGATCGAGGAGAGTTGCGGCAGTGCTTGCTGAAGAATGCACAAATCTCCGGCGAAGGCTGGTTGTTTTCCAGCAGGGGTGCCACAGCAGTGATAATACTCTCTTGGGCCACGCTGTTAAGAACATCTCGGTTCTGGGGAGAGAACAGCCAACGAGGACGTTTAATATACTTAACAAATTACCTTGATGATATGAATAATAAAATGTTAGTAAATTATAGTAAAACAGGCTTCCAAAAGCACCCAACAAATCCACAGTAAAAAAGCGTCGCTGATCACTGATCTCTCTAACATCACTCAGACTTAAAATAATTAGTGACTAGTCAGTAGGGATAATGATAACGGGGTAGTTTAACATTGACTGATGAAGGACCTTCTAGGACATTAGTTATGGGCACCTGTGTCTCAGACTCCCAGGGCACTCTACAAAGCTCTAATATGACCTCCTCAACTTCTCATGGGGGAAGAATCGTTGAATGTCACTGAATTTTAGACTTTACAGCTATAATAATAAACACATTATGACCATAGAAATTAAATAACCAAACATGGGATTAGAGAAAATACAATAATCAATAATCAATAATAATGACGATAAGAAGAACACTAATCACAGGCCAGTAGCCATCAAGTTTTGATGCTCATAGCCCTGAACAAAATACAAACTAGAAAATAATAATATAGCAAAATTTCAAAAACAGCATTTATTTACAACTATATCAATACAAAAACAATGAGCCAAACTATACTGTACTGGAAGAGGTGGGTTTTGCGAGCAAGTTTAAATTACTACGGGTAGATAAGGCTACGTATTCTACATGTAAGTGGGACCTGATTCCGAAAGGTAAGGGCGAGCATGATAAAAGGATCTATTCCTCCAAGAACTGCGTGCAAAGGGGGATGACCATTACGAATAATAATGAAGATCTGGATGATGGATGAATGAAGATGTCTAGTGGACTTACATTCAACAATTAGGCTCCTATTGAAGTGAAGGGCAGAACCCTGCAAGGATGTGTAAACTCCAATTGCCTACAATAACATTTGACTAACAATTCCACCTGATATCAAAAATATTTAACTGAGCCCTGAGGTTAAAATCACACATTGAACCCCACATTTGCCACGCTGGCATCCTGTTAGTAAAGTTTAGATACACAAACAATGTGTATGTAGCATGTTAACAACAAAAACAGACAGTCCTGTTTATTCTAAAAACTATTGGATGTAACCTTTGGTTACAAACAGAGTGACCTTACCAGCCTTTCTGGCAGGCAGGATGCTGCACACTGGTCATACAGGAAACTTTTGTGGTCATAATTTCCACACAAATTCAAGAGTTTATAAAAGTAACAGCAGAACAAGTTTGAGATGTACACCCTCTTTCTATATCAAAAGTTGATAAGAATTGGACAGTGCAACATCCATAAAACACAAGATTGTTTACTTTGGTTCTCTCCTTGCCCTTTGACCTCTGACCCACACCTTTTTGATCAGATTACTCTGCAGCTATCTACTTTTTATCATGGGTTGAGGAGGTTGTGCAAGTAGGAATACTAATATTCACTCTGTTGTGAAAGTGTCTGATTGGCTGTCTCATTCAATGACATGGAAACCATTTAAGATGATTGGACCAAACACAATCTTGGAAGATACTAGGATTCAGATGCTTAGTCCAATTGTACTTGTGGGATAGGTTTTCCCAAAGCTGAGTATGTATTCTACCGACTCATGTATCAGTGTCAATCTTGTCAAGTTCCTTCATACTGAACGTCTGATAACATACTATGTTACATGATTTTGCCAAAATTCATTCAACATACGCACATGTTTACAAATGTTCTTTGAGTGTTTGATTACATTTTGAAACTAACACATTCTTTCCCACAGTTGGCAGAATTGAAATTTTCTGTCACATACAATGAACAATGTATTGTGTGATTTATAGCTGATAAGTGAAAGTTGTTTCACTATGCTCTGCCTTATCTCATTTACTCAATATTACAATGTCAAATACCTCTGGATTAATGCTTCACAAAGTATGTAAATAATAACAAACATAATATGTTTATCCTACAGCATTGTTATGTGACCGCACTTGTATGGCCGATAATTTAGTATTCACTCAATTGTTGTTCAAATAATATCGTCCCACAACAAACACTGATTTCATCAAAATGGTCTTTTGTTGTGTTCTGCTCTGTAATGTATTTATACATGTATAAACAAAGCATTATAACAGCTGCTTAGAATATTACAAAGGGGAATAATTTGTCAAAACAGCTTTGCAAAATCCAGCTTTAAACATTTAACATATAAAGCATCACAGTCTAATCATGGAGGTAGAAGGTACATTGTATGGTGCGGAAGTTTGCATGAGTGCATACATACCAATGTGTAGTTGGTTTCTGATAGTGATGACTGTATAAGATTATGTTTATGTGTAAAATGTAATGTAAGGTTGAAACCAATGCCCTTCTCCACGACACAAAGACCAGCATATTTAAACCTTTAAACTTGGGGCCAGTCCAATTGACGTCATTACCAAACCCAAACAAACCATGCCTACAGGATCACTTCAAAGAAATCCTGCATTAGAAATCAACTGTGTAAAATCACTCATGGTCAGGTCACACCACAGTAGGTTTTGTAAATGTCTGTACGAATGTGGGTGATTTTCAAGGCATTTTGTTTTCAGTTACTATATCATGACCATGATTGAAATTGATTAACAATGAAATCAAACTGTAGACATTTGATGTCAGCATTTCATTGAATGATGAAGTCATACTTTCATGACATACCGATATTGGATATTTTTTGTGTGTTTAGTTGACGTGTATAAAATATTCATTAAAGTCAATTTTTAGAAATGTTGCTATTTCTGACTCAGTACTTGTAAGCAGTAAAAGCAAATACACAATTGGATGGCATTTTTTCCCCACTAGATCATGAAGAACATTGGCAGGCAGAAACCAGTAAAACGTTTTTGGTTTTTCATTATTTTTGTATTCAAATGGAACTCAGGTTTTATTGATGGCAATAAAATGGCATGGCACACTACACAGCTCTGCATGTAAACAATTTTGAAATGAGAAATAAAACCCAACAAATGTTTGTTTTAAGTTTTGTTAGTTTTGTCGGGAGATTCTACCTTTCTCGTGTTTTATTTTTAAATATTTACCAAATAGGCCTTCATTCAAATAAAAAAATGCTCAATTTACGTTTCATTTTTAACAAACACAGCATATCACACCAATGCAAAAATAATTTGAGATATGGATTTTATTTTATTTTTGAGAAAGAAATGACAACTGTACACTGTGCATTCTCCTCCAATAATAACAACATCTACAAGTCTTTTGTACCTACATTCTTATTCTTATTTTATGCAAATTTTGATATACACCATACCAAGTGAGAATACTGGTCTTTGTCAATGCCCCTTATTTTTGACCGCGCGAGGGCGCTATAAATAGTATTTTGATCACTTCCGGGGGTACACGCGATTCGCCCTGCACAAATTAATAGGCGTTCTGTCACTTTTGTTGCGCCGTAGTTTCAATTTGCTTTAGAGGTGGATTATAACGGCTCCTTTTAAAGTCTTATTGTCTGTGATGGATTAGATGTCTGTGGTTATAATGTGTTCCAATCTTTAAAAACTGTTTTGCGTATGAATGAATATACCCCCGGAAGTGATTGAGAGCGCCCTCACGCGGTCAAAAATATGGCCCATTAAAAAAGGTGTCTAGTGTCTGTAACCCTCAAACGTCATCAGATGTTTCAGTCACCATAACATTACCATAGTGATTTATAGATCATTATAGTTTACTTGACAATTAAGATCTATTCATTCACCCGTGGACTAATCTAAGACAAGTCTCCATCCAGACTGGAGTCAGAGTCAACACTTACGCCTGCAGGTTGTCACCAAAACTATCAGGCATATCCTTTGTTATTTATTTACAAGATCAAAGTGTTTTGCGAATTGTTTATTCATTGGACCCCTTCCCCTGGTACTATACGTATTTAAGTGACCTAAAAAATGAATCAGAAATGTTTTCCTTAGGCCTCTCATTGTTCATTCACAAGTAGCCTGTAAGGCCAGGCCCCCCCCCCCCCAAATGTCTTTTTTACCTTGGGTTCTTGTTTAGGGTTTGGGTTTTTTTTTTTGGGGGGGGGGGGGGCTTCAGGTCAAATTCACTAAAAACATAGACATAAAACCTATGAGATGGCCCCAGATTACAAAGTAATGTGGGGCTAAAAACCAAAGATAAACACAGAATAAAAATATTCAGAGGACCCTTCATTTCAGGTTGCCCTAGTTTTGAAAAATTCTAGGGGGAGCCCTGACTTCTCTTCTTTGGTTCATTTTGTTAAATGCTAGGACCTACGGTGAAACGAGTAACACGATGTAGGTCTACAGCTAGTATAATGTAAAAAGCCTGGAGTTTCATCTTTGAGCGGGCAAGGCCATTTTCATTTCTACTAGTATCATAAGTAGTAGTCCAGTCTAATTTCTATACCATCCGCCCTGGTAATAGTTAAAAAGCAGGACAGTTCTTTTCAGAACTGAGAAGTCTCCCGAACCTCCGATTATCTACTCCGCAACAGTAGAATAAGCAAGACAGTTCCCTAAGAACAACTCTACCTGACAAGTAGATACACACATGGTGTTACCGCAAACCAAATATACTAGTATCATGTTTTGTGTAATTTGTAATTATGATACCTTTATGTGCAGGATACATGTACATATTGAAAAACACATCCTTATAAAAATATCGTTGCTAAAGTTGCATCACAGATGACGAGAGGCATACTGATTTGGCAGCCATCACACAATCTGATTGATCACCCATTACAAGGGACACCCTGCCCACCTCCCCACCCCCACTGTAGCATCTGTGTAGCGCCCTCTATTGACAAGTTGTCATGCAAGAATGTTATGTCAAAGGTTAAAGTTCAGACTTAAACTTAAACAACTACGTATTAGACTCCCCCCCCCCCCCCAAATAAAACAATTTTTGTATTAAAGGAAGAGAAAGCGAAGAAAACAGAGAAATATAGTGTACAAAGAGTGTATATGTATCTTGGAAATGTAAATTGTGGCGCTGGAATAGTGGACACATGAAGAGAATATTCTGAAAACAAAAGCGCCAAAGCAGCAGAAGCATGGAAAGCAAAATAAATATACAGACATGGCAGAGTGCAGGCCAGATGCTTCACAGAGGCAAGGAAGGCACTTGCCTCCATGTATTTGTGCCCTTGATGAAGTGCTAAAGTAGAAATTTACAATTTCCTCATAGGCTGCCCTTCCAAGGCTTTTTCTCCAAAAGGAGAAAATACCTTGGTGCCATTGCCCTTTCAAAACGAAGCATACAGGCCTAAGAGTTTAAAGTAGTTCAGTTACATTGGAGAGTATGTGTGGTTTAATTACACTGGACACTATGAGTAGTTCAACCAGTTGAATGTGGTAAACGAAGTGCACCCCAGGTGTATCATCATCTTTTTATTGTAAAAAAAAACAAAAATTTAAATAAAAATACAGATCTGGTCAAGTCTCTTCACATTAAGAATACAACTTTGTGTACCATCTAGAAGTGACAAGCTGGAGCAGTGGAAAAAAAAATACACATCAATCAGCGTATGTTTCTAAAGATACAGTTCATTGTATCTAAGAATTGAGCAGGCATCATGTACTCATGGTCAGCCTAGAGAGACAGCTAGTATTTCACAACGCATATTTCAGCCCTTGGGAAAATTGTTTTCAATTTGTGCCTCCAGTAGAAGCTTGGCTGTTAAATTGAATTTGAAAAATGCAATAAACTTTTCATCGATTTCCCTGGACTCCCCGTGTAAATAATGAACCCTGCCAATGAAAAAGACAGACTAGAGAAGTGACGAATTTACTGTTTTACATTTCCTTCTTGTTGTAGAGGCGTGGGCAAGACATACGTACAACAACCCCATAAGAACGACTCCTTAAAGACAGTGGACACTAAGGTAATTACTCAAAATAATTGTTAGCATAAAAACTTACTTGGTAACGAGTAGTGGAGTGCTGTTGATAGTATAAAACACTGTGAGAAACGGCTCCCTCTGAGGTACATGTAACGTAGTTTTCGAGAAAGAAGTAATTTTCCATGAATTGGATTTTGAGACCTCCGAATTAGATTTTGAGGTCCCGAAATCAAGCATCTGAAAGCACACAAATTCATTTGACAAAGGGTATTTTTTCTTTTATTATTATCTCGCAACTTCGACAAACAAATGAGCTAAATTTTCACAGGTTTGTTATTTTATGTAATGTTGAGATACACCAAGTGAGAAGACAATAACCAATAGTGTCCAGTGTCTTTAAAGAGCTTATCAGGGGACCAGTTAGTAAACCGGTGTAATGTACATGTATGAGTCTCTTCACCCACGTTGTACATACCTGTACATTGCTACTTAATGTACACAATGTACATTGACCTAAAAAATATTGTATTGTAATCGTCAAAAGTTGTCACGTGTGAAGAGGCAGAGGCTAGCAGCAGGCTCTCAATTTGGAATTTTTGATTGAGTTAATGCGATGAACCTACAGGTTCAGTGTGTTGCATTACTCACAGCAGTGGTGTACATATTGGAGAATGACATGGACATGGCTTGTATGACAGTATACATTTTTAACATAAATTTTAAAATATACAAAAATCAGGCCTCGCCCTTAAAACTAGACTGGCCTCTGTTGTCTAGTCAGGTACAAAAATGCTACAGGCCTGGAAACACCACTTCTCAATTCGCCCTAGCGGGTACTAAAAACTTGTTTTCTTCCTATTTCTTCCGCTTAATGTGAAAACTAAATAACTCAAACGTGTGAGTGCAACTTTATTTGACTATAGACTGTGCAAGTCTCGCGCGGATTTGAACTTCCGGGACCATTGTGGTCCCAACCTTATGGAATTTTACGTTGGGGAGATTTTGTTTCGTCCATTACTTTAGTTTAATATAGTTATGACCATAAAAATGACATATGTTGTTAAAAATGTAATACTAATTAACAACATATATAAAAGTAAAAATAAAGTCAACACTAGAGGTACATGTACAGTTTTTGTTTACTACAAAAACAAGGTGTTCGTGGTGAGTGAGTGAATGAATTGGTGACAACATTTACCTCATCAATCCAATGACTGGTTAAGGAGTTATGATTTGTTTACAAATTAAACACCAACTTCCGGTTTGCATCGGATAAAAGGTCAAATAGGGGTTACTTTTTATGTAGCGCATGATAAGTTTATTAAGACCTTTTAAATGATGGATGGGTTGTAAACATCCAATATTTGGTTTAGAAGTTATGATTTTTTCAAATATAAAGTTTCAACTTCCGTTTTGAACCGGAAGGTACTGTCAAATGAGGTCACACTTGGTAGCGTTGGTGATGTCTTTTGAGTTCTTTCTTTTGACGTATAGATGATAAAAATCAAATCATGTGGTTTAGGATTTTTTAATTTTTCAAACATTATATATCAGTTTCCAACTTTAACTGGAAGTCAAGGTCAAACAGGGTCGCATATTGTATAGCACATGATAAGTCTATTAAGACCTTTCAGATGATGCATAGATTGAAAAAATCCAATGTATGGTTCAGATGTTATGATTTTTTTTCAAATATTAAACATCCGGTTTGAACCGGAAGACAATTTTGTCAGGTCACAAATTATAGCGTTAGTAATGTTTTTCAAAGCCTTATCTGACGACGTTCAGATAATAAACAACTAATTTCTGGTTCTGGGGTAATATTTTTTCAAATAATTAACTGCATCTTCCTGTTTAACTGGAGGTCAAGGTTTAATAGTCAATGTTGTGTATCGTTTCTTAAGTTGTTACATACCTACCCAATGACGTATAAATATATAAAAAATCAAATGTGTGGTTGTGAAATTATTTTTCTTTGACCAATTATTTTCAACCTCTGGTTTGAACAAGAAGCCAAGTTTAAACTGATTTCATTTGTGTAGATCCTGACTAGTTCATTAAAACCTTTCAGCTAATGTATGACTTGTAAACATTTTATAATTATGTGATGGACTATCTGAAGGTGTATAATGTATCTTATAACATCAATGCATATGTATTCCTACTTGTAGTTTTGGTGCGAGACGTTGTTCATTATTACTCAACTACTGCGATTCACCGCGATTCACTCAGCGCTCGATGTTACTAAAAACGTTACAGCGCCCTCTTTCGCTGGACTAAAGAGAGCACTTTTGGGAATTCCCGCGCTTGCACTGCATAGCGTACATAGCGTGCGTTGTTGATCAAAATGGGGTAAACGCGTGGGTCAACAGGTGCTTTGACGTCCCTTTTCGACTGATGTAAAGGTCCAAATTTTGTTATTTCTGTGCAAAAGATTGAGCGGGATTGCTGTTTTACAATCTGAAACAAAAATTACGTTGAAATGATCAGTAGTTTTAAAAACATGAATACGATAAGATTTTATGAAATTTTCAAATTTTGTTTTGCACTAGAAGTATTAAAAATATTTTACGTGTTCTGTGAAGCATTTGTCCAACTTTTAATGATCTATCCGATGATGTGTAGATTGTCAAAATCCGAATCATAGTTTTTGAGTTATGATTTTTACAAATATTAAACTTTGATCTAACGTAATTCAATTCCCGATGACGTCATAATGACGTAATTAAGTATGTGTTGTCTTGATACTGAGGTTCAACTATCTGTTGAGTTTCAACATTCCATTCAATCTCAATCTAGAGTTATTCCGTAAAAAAGCTCGAAAGTTGTTTTTTGACGAAAAAAACCCGAAGGTGAACTTCGACCCAGGGTAACGACCCGGATGCTAAGGTCGTACGATTTTGGCGTTAACTTTTTAAATGTTGCCCCAGTCTTGGTCTATCAGATGCGAAAACTTTGAACATCATAGCTTTCATATTCGTTGAGATACAGCAAAACGAAAATGGTCCCTTTTCAACTTTAAAAACCCTGTAATTTGACACCTAATGACGTCATCATGACGTGATGAAAACTGTGCCGTCTTCGTATTGAGGTTCAATTGTCTGGTGAGTTTCAAGGTTCAGTTTGGCTTGAATCTTGAGTTATGCTGTAGATAAGAGTTGACGGGAAGAAGAAGGAAGATGGAGAAGAAAAAAAAAACAGAGCAATAACAATAGGTGTTCGTGCATGCACGAACACCTAATAATAACGAAGAAAAACCGATATTTAAACTTGACCTCAGGTCAGGTTACTTTTAAAAAATTTAGAATTTGTGCCCATCTCCGATCACGAAACTTACGCAGACGCTTGTTTTGGCCGCGCTGGGTGGAAAGCCTTTTCATTGGTCGCTTAGGCGTCGGCTTCCTCTTTAAAATGCGTCACGCGTTTATCCCACGCCATTGCGACCATCGTGTGTCCGCGTATAAACCAACTTTCAGTAGTTTCACATTCGGGCGTAGATTTACAAAAGGGGTTTCAAAACATTTAAGATCAAACAAACATCCTTGTCCCAGAGTTTTACTTTTGTCTATACATAGACTTTAACCGATAATTGTGTGTTTGTTTAAAAAGCTAAAACTAATTTAAACAAGCTCTTATGGGTATTTTTGTTGTTCAGATTCGGCATTAAGAAAAAATTAAAGCAAAGATTTGATTCATAAAAAAATTCAGTTCTTCAGTTGTCGTGTTTTCTCGCTACGCTGCACGCGAGACTTGCACAGTCTATTGAACTGGTTGTGGTCACCATTAATTATACATCAGAAAGATACTAGGAAAATACTTCCTACTAAAACTTCCTGGGGGAAAGTCAAATGCATAGTTTATTCCGATGGGCTACCTACTTTACAAAAACCTGAAGCGAAGGCCTGAAAATAAATTTTAAAAACTGCTCATCAACACATATTTCAACGATTTTATGTATTGTAGAATTGTAGTTCAACGATCATTTCATACATTTATTAGTTATATTCCAAACTTGAATGTATGTATGTATGTAGTGTTGATCAGCCTGAACAGTTCAATTTATAAAAAAAACTTGCCAAAAAAATAAAAACGAAACATGTGTTTTTTAAAAGCCCAACAAGAATGCACTACACTATACAATACAAGGGTGTTTTTAAATTTGTCTCCAGTCCCACAAACTCACGCACACATAACATTTAAAGCCATTGGACACTTTCGGTAAACAGTACTGTTCAAGGCCCACACTTCGTGCATCACAACTTATTTATAAAATAACAAACCTGTGAAAATTTAGGCTCAATTGGTCATCGCAGTCGGGAGAAAACCCACCCTTGTTTCTGCACATTTCGCCGTGTGATGACATGTGTTTAAAATAAGTCCGTAATTCTCGATATCGGTAATTGATATTGTTTTGATGTTTTCTCAAAAAGTAAAGCATTTCATGGAATAATATTTCAAAAGAAGTCTTTCACCATTACCTTCTGTAAACCCTGTAAGTTATTTGTAAATCTGTGAACTTTAAAAAAAATATTCTGTTCCGAAAGTCAAGTCCAATGGCTTTAAAGGGTCTACATGTATGTAACTTTTGCAGGACAAAAAACACAATGTCCACAGATTTACACTAAACTTACACAGTTTGAAGATAATGATAGTAGAAAGCTTCCCTGAAAATACTACGTGCTGAGGTGCTGTAGTTTTTGGGAAATGAGTAAAACAATGTCACGAAAATAATACGACGAAAATTATTTTAATCATTTACAAACGTATTTCCATGACATTGTTTAACTCATTTCTCAAGAACTACAGCACCTCAGTAAGTAAGATTTGAAGGGAAGCTTTCCACTATCATTATCTTCAAACCCTGTAAGTTTAATGTAAATCTATGGACATTTTGAAAAAGTACCCAAATCCTTTAACAATAATGATAATCAACAGTATTTACATGTCAGAGTCCTGTGTGCATCTGCACTCTGAACAATTAAGCAACAACGCCTACAGCATTTTTCAGTATGCGTGGGATAACAAAATGCTACAAAATTATCATACTCTACAGCAAACACCCTTCCTCTATAATTAGGAAGTGAACAAACATGCCCCAGGCAAATCTGTCTGTTTCTTAAGATTTTAAATTAAAAGGTTTTATATACACATGGAAAAATATAATTGTATGTACTGCATTTCTTTTACTGTAAATTACCATAATTTACAGTAAATTACGTTCCATCACCAAAATAATAAATAAATAACAAATAAATAAATAAATAAATAACATTGTGTGCTGTAGTTAATTAGATATTTTAAGCCATTATGGCAGAACATTATGAGCCCAAGATACTGCAGCTCGTGACATCCAAGTGCAACTACATCTAATTCAAATTCAACTGCTAACTCAGTGCCTTCTTTACAGTGGAGAAAAAAAAAAACAGCGACATGATTAATGGCCCATCGAAAAACAAACTGCAATGCTTTCAGTTTTCCTCCCATTTTAATTTGTTGTGCATACACAGAATCCCGGGGACGTACATCTAGGCTCGGATGTAATATTGTAAATAGGAAACGACCAGGTTAAACATTAACATAGATGTACTGAATCACTTAACGTTTAGCTTCTACAGGGGTACGATAGCTTCTAAAAATATACACGGTGAAATGGATGTACGTGTAATTTAACACATTTTGTGTTTAGCATTACTTAGTCAAAATACAACACTATGATGTGTAAATGAATAATATACAATAATGGCAAATGTATGAATACACATTTTGGTTTCAAAGAGGTATTTACTAAAAAAAATAGGGTTGTGTTTTTGGATTGTTAAATGCTCGTTTGATTTCCCTAGCTAATGCAAGGCCAAAACTAGATTATCATGATGAGTTAACCTCAGTTTGGGTAAAAAATATTTCCCTTTAAGACTGGTATTACAGTACAGATTTTTTGCCGATTTGACCCAATATTTAATGCAAGTTTTAAACAACTATTCTTTATAGATTCTAGAAAGTTGTAATATCTGTACAGATCTGTATACCTGTTGACTACAATGCATACTCCAATAGACTGGATATCTCGCACAGGGGAAACAACTCTGCAATTCCTTATAGCTCCAATTGCCCAATCCAAGGCAATGTGAACTTTTTACATCATCTCAAATAACGTAATAACATTGCGTGATTAGATTAAGTATAGTAAAAAAAATTGTGTTGTGTTAAATTTGATAGTGATAGTGCGATGGCTCTGTCTATAATTACATCTTCAGTAGGCCTAATGCAAAACATGTTGTCAAATAATAGCACTCGTCAGCACTCCTCTTTATTGTATAAACTCACTAAGTTTTAGCTGGTACAGAAACTAGCCTTCAGCTGCACAATTTGTTATTATGGCCCAAAACTGAGCCCTGTTTCATCCCACCTGGAGAAACTTTCCTGGATTTCCTGATCACAAACGTATTGATCTTAAAACTTGTAAAACAAGCCCTTCTAACCAAACAGAAAAATGCTTAAGTCGTACTGTGCTGTCAACACACCAGAGTAAAGTTTGTCCAACTTATTAGTGCCTAGTTTGAGGGTTTTAAATTTTGCCTGCACCATAATAAAGCTGACAAGGTTACACAATCACTTTTCAAAGAAACGAAATATTTATCCAGGAATAGGAATTTATGATTAAAAAAATTATATTGTTAACCTTACATTTTGGCGTATTTTAAGTTGTAGCAACATTTTACATAAATGTAACAAAGCGGTTCAGAAACTGACCTTTAATTCCAACTAGTTGGTAGTCACGTTTTCTGTAATTATCTCCACCGGCACGGGCAAGAACCACACTCGCACTACTGTTTAGAATCACCGCAATGATCACGTACAGTATGTAACACATGATCACCTTGGGCACCTGTATGTTCACGTACACGTACGCTACATATAAATTATGGTGAAGGTAATTTTGTTGGTCCGAGGGGCACCAACACTTTGAAGTCTACATGTGTAGTCGTCCTGACCATTGCTTATGCCACACCCTTGGAACCTCGTTATGATAATGAACATACCATTTCGCATTAATGATAGATACATTTAGTATCATTTGATAGATACTTTAGGCTTGTTTGATAAAACCATCAATCGTCATTATGCTTTGGTATGCATGCATGCAAGGACTAGTGGTGCATGTACATGTACAATGTACGAGATGCAGCGCAACAAATTGTATGAAATAATAGATTCATGGAGCAATTGCTCCATGATATAATTTAACCCACTGCCAGTGACAGCATGTCAAATCAATTCCAATGGGTCATATTTTTGACTGCGTGAAGGGCACTCTCAATGATTTCCAGCTGTTATTTATTCATACCCAAAACAGTTGTGAAAGAATGGAACAGTCATTACAACCACAAACATCTAATCCATCGAGGACAATTACAATTTTCACGAAGTCGATATAATCCACCTCTAGAAAGCAGATTAAAAATACGGCACAATGAAAGAATGCCTATTAATCAGTGCAGGGCAAATCGCATAATACCCCCGGAAGTGATAAAAATTGTACTTGTAGCGCCCTCGCGCAGTCAAAAATAAGGCGCATTGGTACATTTATATGTCTGTCATATATGCATCATTCAGCATCAACATTTTGTGATTGATTTTTTTTTCTACAGGGCTTTGATTAGTAGCAAAAGTAACAGCAAAAACCAAATATCCTCTTTCTATGCACCCAATGAACAAACTATTGTGTCTGATAACATGGGAGGTGGGGCTTTGCTTTGCAAATATTTATAGAAATACAATGTGAAAAAGCAGCATCTCCACCTTAAATCACTTGTGTCAGTAATGAATCTTATTTCTATATGGACTATTGCTGGTGTGTAGCATCTCATCTACTGTGTGTACATGTACCTGGAATATCATGGTTGTGAGAATTCATGAGTAACATTCATATATTTCTTTGTGAAAGTCAAACGCAAGAGATTGTCAAATTGGTGAATTTCCCCCCCCCCAAAAAAAAAACCCCAATTACTAGCAGAAGGATATGACATGTCGAAACAAACCACTGTATCATCCTCTAATAGACCATGGACACTTACTTGTCATCTACCCATCCTACACAGACCCATCACTTTTGTACAAACAAGTAACTGCATCATGTCCCCCCCCCCCCACCCCCCACCCTCACCAAACAAACTGAGAGTAAAAAGCCATAAGCTCAATCTGTTGAACTGCGTATCAAATCACGTAGTAATAATGGATTTTAGCCACTGACAAAAGACGTGTTGAATCGGCCCACGACGACGAGGTAGTGATTAAGGTATGGCAAACTGATTCTACCCTCCAAGGTACACACAAACAAGATGTACCCCACGCCCCTCGGTACTTTATGTTAATCTTTCTGACATTAAAGAAAAGAGACTAGGCATAAGCTGAGGCAGAGGATCCCTGTGGATGTTTGCATTCATGGGTGCAAGTTTTACACAATTTTTGAAGCAAGAAAATGAAGATGAAATACACTCTCCAACCCCAATGCGAATCCCCTTTGGAATGCCTGTGGACATCCTTCATACACAGTGCCTTTGCAACAGCTGAGCTTTGTTTTTCACTGCTAATTTAAGCTAGCTAGGAGTTATATATACCAGGTTATTTCCTCTGGTATGGATCCAAGTTGGGTTTGCAATGCCAGGCACCAACTCCAAGTTTGTATTATACACTACTGAAAACTTTTACTTTTTTTAATGCTTCAGCGATTACACACCTTCAAATATCGCAAATAACTTATTCCGTATCAACCAAATATATAGTGGACTTCACTGTCCAGATTCACAAAGCTAGATTATGTAACATTCCTCAATAATCCTCAAATGCTTTGTTCTTTTAGCTTGATGCAACAACCTATGAAACTATGTGTATGGCAGCAATCAAAGTATGTCTTAAAGCAACACGCATAATTTCATTTTGCATACTGCATTATCAATATTAATAATGTCCATGGCGTGGCATTTACTTTAATTATATGTTAGATATAAATTCCCAGCTTCTCCTGGCAGCAGAATTAACATATACATGGAAATCCAAATATCAAAATGTTACGCCCCAATTTGGGGTTAATAATCTGAAACACAAACATTTTCACTACTTGGTGAATTTGAATACATGTCAGATGAGCAAGTTTTGTAAAGATACTCCAAAAAATCAAATAAAAACTATAATCATCTACACTTATCAGTTCAATCTTCGCCTCTAGCATGGCAAGACACAGCAACTGTTGCCTGCACTTACACATCACTCTAAACTCAACAGGTCTTCTCTTACAATAAATCAACCTGCCCAGTTTGTCACAATCATAGTTAAAGGTTGGGTTGTACTTTGGTAATGGCCACAAAACAAAATTTTGTAATTTTTATCTGAAAGCTTAAAGATTGTAATAGTACTATAGAAAGCATTTAAGTTCATGCAAAATGGTTTTGTCTGAAATGTCCCTGTCCATTGGAAACATTCAAATCTGAGAAACGATTCATGCAATAATCGTTTCTTAGGTTTACTAGAGTTGGTGTCCGTTTGCAAATGCTGTGGCAAGAGATGCGGTTGGTGCCCGCTGTTACCTCGCTACTTCTGGATGAATTTTACAATCTTGTGAAAATAACATGACAGTTTATTGCTGTTCTCTTAAGAAGTAGACACTGTAGCTGAAATCTTCACATGAGAATTTGATTAAAATACATTTCAAGTAAGTAAAAGTAAAACAATTCTGATGGTTTGAATTGATAATAAACATATCCTGTTCTAACAAACCAGGGTGAAATTGTCGGTGAGGAATTTCCTCATGTTCAGCTACCACAGCCCTCACTTCCTCATTAGAGCTACTGTAAAACTTAATACATGAACAAAGACAGCTTGGCTGCTTGGTGTTCCATCTAGTGGGATTACAAGTCAGGCCCTATCCTGCGCTAGTTTTTACTTTCATACTTTGAGATTACAAGCATGAGAACTTACACTGTGGCAACTTGAAGAGGAATTGCCATAAAACATTCACTGCATACACCCACCAAGTTCATAAAAAAAAGTATTCCAAATCACATTATTAGTACATGTAGCTGGTGCAAACAACACTGATTATAAGAAATGTTTCCACTTGAAATGGCCTAATCAGTCGGAAACTGAGGAATGAATACGATGCCAAATGAAAAAACTGCTGCCTGTTTGGCAACTTCAAATGAAGCATAAACCATAACAAAACAAGAACAGTTTTCACAGCATAGGTGTACGAATACACGCAGGCTATCCCACAATTGGGGAAAAAAAGACAAGCATCATCTATCATGAACTTTCCTCAGGTTAGTTTATTCTCATCTGCCATGGCGGGCATGATTATCTGGCCTCAGAAATAAGTGTGTGCAGAAAGAAGAAAAGCCATGCATTTTCAAGGAGCATCCAATAATGAAGGAAATATAATCCAGATAAGGGAAGATTTGCAGAAGAGCTATAATGACAATGTCAGTTGCTTTATCTTGCTCAACTGTAATAAACATTTACAAGTCACGCTATAGACATGTGCTTCACGATTTCTTGGAGGAACGTGACAGTCTAGTGAGAAAACTTCCTTTGGGAAATGATGATGTATCATACATTGTACATGTAGTTTCAATTCAGTTTTTATGTTGTGATGGCTATTGTGAATAAACCTTTCATTTATATACAATCTACCTACATGTATGATGAGAGCTGGCATGAGCTCTGGAGGGAATAGAGTGAGTGTTTTGAATGTCATAGCGGTACATGTAATGTTTTAGTGAAAGGGGTAAAATAGGAAGGGAGGGAGTAAGCGGGATACGAGAGGGGTGGTGCATGATAGGTGCATGATAATAAAAATAGGGGATGAGGAGTGTTGGTTGTGGGTCTCTTTCAATCTTTCTCTTACTAACCTGTGAGAGTATATCTGAGACTATTTCCAGAGGCACCTGGTAAACATCTTGATCTTGCACACAAGTGGTCAATGTCATCTCAACCATTGCCTACATATGGAAGAAATCAACGGAATCATTTGTAATGAGAAGTAATCAAGACAAAGGGCAAGGCTGAGTGCTCTGCATTAATAAGAAAACATTCACTACTCTCTGCACCCCAACCCTCATCAAGACCAAGGCCAAACATTAAAGGCACTGGACAACTTTAATATTTGTCAAAGACCAGTATTCTCACTTGGTGTATCCCTACACGCATAAAACAACAACTGCAACCAATCTTGTTGTGGGATTCTGATCTCGCAATTGTGAATCCAGTGGGAACGCGGTTTAATTGAAGTTTAACGTACCAGGGCAGACCGGGGTCGACCCAGGGAAGCTAAACGAACGCACCCTTACATTACACGTAGACTATGCATGTCTTGTGTGTATAGAAAACGACAAAGCAAGTCAAGCGAAGAGTGTACTTTTTATGAAACCAAAACTTCTTTTTATCTTCTGTTTATAAAAAATCTTGAAAATATTAAACAAATACTAAAAGACCTATTCTTCAAACACAATTTCAGTTTTTATATTTCTAAACAGTTAAAATATATGTTAATTATAAAATATTTTAATTAGCGATGTAATTTAATTCCATAAGATATAAAAAAAGACCCCGTTTAAAGGCATTGAACATGTTTGGTAACTGTCAAAGACCGGGTGTTCTCACTTGGTGTATCCCAACATAAGCATAAAATAAAAAGCTTGTAAAAATTTAAGCTCAATTGGTCATCAAAGTTGCGCAAAAATGATGAAAGAAAAAACAACTTTGTTGGACGAATTTGAGCGTTTTCAGATACAGCAGGAATATAAAGACTTCTGGCTTAAAGTTTTTAATATTTGAGTGAGAAATTACCCTGTTCTCAAAAACTACAATACTTCCGAGGGATTTGTTTCCCACAATGTTTTATACTATCATAAGCTCCCCTATGGTTGTTTCCGAGTCAAGTTAACATTTGTTTTGAGTAATTACCAAAGTGAACCTTCCCTTTAAATTGCCCCTTGTTATGATTAATTGCACAGGTTGATTAAATAGTTTCCCCAAAGTTTGCGCACTCCTTTCAATGGAATGAATATGTATTATTGTAATATTAATGCATTTATAAGAATCTTCCCAATATACAGCAATGTGCCATTCCTGTGAACTTTTCAGTCAAAATCCAATTTATATCTAAATTAGAGACAACCTGCAGAGAATCCTCTTGAGGATCACAGTCAACTGTGCAGGTACATGTATTATAACGCCACTCGGTGAGTCATGTACAGCCAGAAACACCCAGTGCAAACCAAAACACACTGGCTCTTAGGAATTGATGGAATTTCAGAAAAAATGGAGCACATGTGCAAGCTAGTGGTTAAAGGGACACGTTGCCTTGGATCGGGCGAGTTGGTTTTTCTTTTACGTCGTGAACTAACACGGTGGGCCATTTCATGGAGTCAACATTTTTACTCCAAAAAATGGCCGACCACGTTAGTTCTCAAAGTAAAAGGAAAGCCATGCAATTTCGAGGCATGTTTGTGTGGATTTATATTCTACTTTTAAAATTTTATTCTAACCAATGCAATTAATGGCTAACCATTACAACACTTTTCAAAGACCAACTCGCCCGATCCAAGGCAACGTGTCCCTTTAAGTCCATTCCAAACAGCTACAGGGAGAACCTAAGTGGAACAGCTGTCAGCCAAGAACGGAGACAAAAAGAGGGAACGATTTTTGATTTCTGTAGCAGACACAGGAGGGGCGGAGAGTGATTAGAAGTGAAGTGTGAGATGTTCCCATAGGGGCTAATGTGACTTTGGTTACGTTTTAATTTAGTCAACAAGTTTCACACTATCACAGACCCTGGGTATCAGATTGTGCCAGACATAATTCATTTGGACTGCTTGTTCAGGTTCAAGCAACCATGAAGCAACCATTACACTTGCATTAAAGGCAATGGAAACTATTGGTAATTACTCAAAATAATTATTAGCATAAAACCTTTCTTGGTGACGAGTATTGGGGAGAGGTTGATGGTATAAAACATTGTGAGAACGGCTCCCTCTGAAGTGCCATAGTTTATGAGAAAGAAGTAATTTTCCACAAATTTGATTTCGAGACCTCAGATTTAGAACTTGAGGTCTCAAAATCAACCATCTAAACGCACACAACTTTGTGTGACAAGGGTGTTTTATGTTTCATTTATTATTATCTCGCAACTTCAATGACCGATTGAGCTGAAACTTCCACAGGTTAGTTATTTTACGCATATATGTTGAGATACACCAACTGTGAAGGCTAGCCTTTGACAATTACCAATAGTGTCCAATGCCTTTAAACCATGGTTAAAACACTTAAACCATGGAGTTAGAATGGTTAGGCACTGTGGACACTATTTGGGAATATTCAAACTAACTGTTAGCATAACAACTTACTTGGTAACCAGCCCTGGAGAACTGTTGAAAGTATCAAATATTGCGAGAAACGGCTCCCTCTGAAGTATTGTAGTTTTTGAGAAAAAGTAAATTTTCACTCAAATTAAAAAGACTTCAGGCCTAATAAGCCTTTTGTTACATGAACATGTTTGTATCTCAAACCACACAATTTGTGCAACAAGGGTGTCTTTCTTTCATTAACTCTTGCAACTTCAATGACCAATTTAACCCAAATTTTTACCGATTTGCTATTTGTCTGCATACAGTTGGGATTCACCAAGTGAGAATACTGTTCTTTGACAATTACCCAAAGTGTCCTATGCCTTTAAACAGATTTGGAATCCTGCACATAAGCGTCATGACACTCGAGAAGTTACTACTTCCTTCACATTGATTATCTTCCTGTTCATTGTTTTAGGTTTGTTTATTTCTTCGGTCAAAGATTTATGTCATCTGGGAGTTCAATTACTTACAAAGAAGTACCAAATAATTCACACAATGACAGCTTACAGTTAAGGCATCTTCTTGATATTTAACAACCTCAAATGTCACTTTTCAAAATAATCTTTTTGACCTAGTCAGATATTTAAAAAGGTTGTATACATGTACATATTAAAGTGTACCAAAATGGCTGACGTCACATACTTGATGGATTTTTTTTTGCACAAGTATAACGTTGTGCAGAACAAAAAAATTACGAATTGCGCGTACCGTGAAATCATTTAGGAGGCAAAATTGCAAGAGGACTGCAATGGGGGTCGCTGGAAATTTGAAACACAGACTACTCTAATTGTTGACCAGCCATCAAAACGGTCATTGTTACAAAATAATCCTTGTTTAAACAAGTTTTCATCATATCTTTTTCGAATGTATTTCGAACTGTTTTAAAATTGGTTAATTGACCTGTTTCTTATTGTTGATGTCGATCCCAAGTTTTTTTTCAATTGTTGGATTTTGATTATCTTTTGCTGTTAAAGTAGTTGTCAGCATCCCCCACTGCAGTACCTGCGCAATCAAAAGATAAATACTCCTGCAAATATGTAAATTTGATCATTTAAATATCTAAGTGGTTGTTGAGGTCAGTCATCAATGCTCAGTTTGATCCTGGAAATCTTCTACCTCGATTTAGTTGAAAGGCATTGACTGTTTATGATATCATGGCAGTTACCTCTATAGTTAACTATAAAGTATAATAAACAAATTAGCTTTCACTATCAGGGTCCTTACAAATGGTCCATATAAAAAAGAAGATAATAATAATAATAACGAAGTCTTATAGAGCACGTACACGTATCTACCAAACAAGGTACTCAAGGCGCTGAGTATACATGTATACAAACTTTCAGAAAAAGACCCAATTAGTTAGCACCTTATAAGGGTTTACAAGGTGCTACCGTGCATACAGCAGCCACAGCCAGGAACACCGGGGCGAACGCCTTCTCTTTTCGATAAGTGCACTGGGTTCTTTTACATGCGTTACGCAACACATGGGACCAACGGCTTTACGTCAGCAATGGTTAAGTGTCTTGCTTAAGGACACAAGTGTCACAGCTTCGGATTCGAACCCACACTCTGCTGATCAGAAACACCAGATTTTGAATTCGGTGATCTTAACCGCTCGGCCACGGCACTTCCAAGATGCCTTAATAGCGTCCTTGCACTACAGTCATTACATATTGATTAATTTATTACTAGCTAATGTGACAGTTCACGTAATGCGATTATTTAAGGATGTTTAAATACATGCGCCAAACTTTTGGAGGGCAAGGTCATTTTCATTTTGCCAAGGGCAAACTTTCACAGGTGGCTTTTATTGTGTCTGTCTTGATAGATTATGGTGACAAAACCCAATGTACAACATGCACATGTATTATGACCCAACCTACAAAGATGAGGAACAGAGTGAGATTATTGTCCTTACATCCGCGCTCCTACCACACTTCTGGGTCTGTCGACAGCGCTCCTTCATCACAGAAAATAAGCCCCAAAAAGCAACCGTTCCGAGGTCTGTAAATTTCATGTAACAAAAGCAGATTTCTTGCCTGTAGTCGTTGTTACTTTGCGTGCGACAATAAAATAAAAGAATTATTGAACGCTAGAGGTCGTTTTGGAATAATGCAATAGCGTGAGATTCAACGCCCTCTATTGGTAAAATCTATGCGAACAAGCAATAAACACATTGAGACAAGACTCGACGTGTCACTAGACGTGTACTAGATCAACAATGGATCAACGACATCTTTTCTTGTAAGAAATGTGAAAACATTTTAGAAAAAAGGAAACATTAAATATAAAAACCTTAAAATAGGGGGAGTGGGACCAGGGTTGTTTTATTTGTGTTTTGTCTGTAAATTTTATTTGTGTACTGTTTTATAGTTCAAACAACATGTTTCACGTCCGACCCGACTATTTTAGTAATCATAATCCGAGTACATATTGTATAATATTGCTAGTCAAACAAATTGAACTCCTGGACAATTTAAGAAGAGTGATTTTAGGAGCTCAAATTGAGCTATTGAGCTCCTGAGTATTCTCAGGAGAGCGATTAAAAGATCTACTTGTATTTCTATAAACGAAGGTCTGCATCACACAGACCTACATCCTCTCCTCATATTAGCATAGGATTAAGGCTTACTTGCATCTATCACCATGACATCATGGAGTAGAAACTACCTCCATGATGACATCAAGTGACACTACCACCCCCGTCACATATCTAAGGTTCACTTGGTGACCCACTTTAGTTTTAGGCTCCCGTAAGTATGCTAAGGAAAAGTGATCTATTACCTTCTTTATATGAAAAATATTTGCTTTTATTATTTCACTCATACTCTTGTGTTTCTTCAATAAAATGTATTTAAGAGAGAAAACAAATTGTATATATTTTGTTAAAGTTAAATCATTCCCATCCTATAGTATATGATGAACACATCAGGGCCCAATTTCATGCCTCAGCTTACCGTCGAATTCTACGCTTACATCACGATTCCCCGCTTACGTGCAAGCGCTGAGTTTCTGCGCTAGCCTTGTAAGCGTAGAATGCCTAGTAACGCGGAGTACGCATGTGCAGAAGGCAAAATTCGCAGCTAACCTGTGAAATACGCTTGCTGTAAGCACAGAATTCCCTGCTTCCGTAAGCACAGAATTCCCTGCTTCCGTAAGCACAGAATTCCCTGCTTCCGTAAGCGCTGGAGCCATGAAATTGGGTCCTGAACACATCACTTTTAAGATTACATATTGACGATAGGATAAATGCATAGAGAAAGGATGAAAGCCATCACCACAGAACAATTAAACTAGTGTACACTGTTCAAGGAGACGCTGTACAAGCTTTCTGAAATTATAAAATGTAGCTGCCCATTTATTATGGTTCCAACAATTATTCACTAATTTGACCTTTGACATTTCTCAATCAGTCTCTACACATTAATCTCCCCTTTGGGTAAAATGGGTCATCACTACACAATAACTGGTGAAGTGAAACCACACTTTCATGATGATAACTATTATTTTTGTGGGTTCAGTTTCCTGTCTCATGAAAAAATGGGCACTTTGAAAAACAACCTGCTGTGTCTCAAGCCAAGCCCAGAATGCTGTTTGGATTGTGGGTCAACTTGGGGCCACTATTGCTCATGCGCTGGTTTGTGGTGGCAAAAGAGCATGTTCGTTGATTTGTACAATATACATGAAGGGTTATAGTAATCAATAAAAGGCAAAATAATTAGTTTCAAACCGAAAGTTCATCGACTATCAGTTTCAAAACTGAAAGGAAAAAAATAACCAGAGCCCGACCCTAAGTTAGGAAAAAAAAGACACAGAGTTGACAGTAGTATGGTACCTTGACTTCTTTCATGAAGACATCGGGTCTTGTAGTATTGCACAGCAGTTTCTTGAACCTGTGGATTGCGCGCTTCCATTGCATGGAATGAAGCCACTGGTCACGAATGTACAAGTTGGCTCCCTGTAAAAGAGTACAGAGAAAATAAATATAAGTTCTAGGCACGTAAAGTTGTTAGAAAAGATTTTTTTTTAAATGACCAGTATTACATAAATGTATCTGTTGTAAACAAGATGTATGGCTCCAATCATGGGTTAACCTTTTTGAGTTTGGTCTCATTTTTCACAAAACTTGGAAACCAAATGATATAAAAACTGATATAATTAGTTTGCATGAATGTTTATCAGAGGTAAAATCTGAAATTTGATGTATATTGTTATCTAATTATTACTAATATCGGTGTCTTTTTAACAAACATGACAAAAACAATATTTATTCACGGAACCCAGGAAAGTACCGAGTATACAGTGCAACATCAGTTTGTTTGTTTGTTTGTTTGTTTAGATGATCTCCCATCAAGGGAACTCGACAAACTCCCACAAGGGGATATAAACACCAAGCTGGCAACAGCCAATCTCTCTCATACAAACATTGGGTTAAGTCTATGATTACATGTATGAATTGCACAAATCAAGAAATTGTGATTCAGTAACTAAACGACAATATTTTTTCTAGTCATTGTGAAATCAGCGGTTAGCTGGGTAATAACAAACCATTTTCTTTGTCCATGATGCAAAACTAACATCTATTTAATGACAAAATAGGCAGCAAGTAATTAATTGACACATGTAAAGTTAAAGGAACAACTTTAGCCTCCTGTGTTTTAATTGAGTGTAAATAGAGACTCCTCATTCCAAATTCTGGCTAAATGTCATTCCTGATTTCATGTACATGTATGTATTCAACACAGCATCCCTTTATCAAGATGCAGCCCTAGAAAGTGTGTCAGTGAATCTACATTCACCCTTAATGGGAATTACATCCGGATATTGATGGTCATGATGTCTTTACAATATGCAAAGCTTTGTAAACCGTGTCCAAAGCAACCTACTTCAGTCCGTGCGCACCGTGCTCGATAATGAAGCGTAGAGTTCGATTTCATTTGCAGCGAGAGCTGGCCTCGGACCCCTTCGAGATTTCGCGTGAAAATGCGAGCGTTCTGACACTGCTCCTTGAAACCGATGGGAAGTACATTTCCGTCGGAGTTAGACCAACATGGTGGGGTAAGTAGCCTTCTCGACAATCTAACAAAGATTTAGAACCCAATTTTTACCGAATTTAACCCCTCTAAGACATTTATATTTTCAACTGAAGTGTACTTAAGCTTTCACACTTTTCGAAGAGTAGCCTCACATTTTTGGTGAACTTGACTGTTTCGAGCATAATGGAGACAAATGAGGTCGATATTATGGTAGACGAAGGGTTTCCGGTCCTATTGATGGTACATTCACTTCTGCACGTTCAACCGTTGTCGTGTTTTCGGCCTCGTAATTTCAAGAAAAATCAAAAATTTCTCCGTTGTTGCGGCACTCATTGTTGCGTGACGTCACAATAAACACGATTTTCTGGGGCTGCTGTTTAGTTGTTTTGTCTTTCGTCGTCGTCGTCGTGGCATGTATTTATAAAACATTTTTTTAAATATCAGAAAGTAGTAGGGACCTGGTTTAAACATTGTTATAATTATAGTTATACCATGGAGGTAGAAATAGACCCTCCATGCTCATACTACACAGTGACAGTACTAGGCTATTTTGGACATGATATTTACAATACACAAGTTTTTGTCTTCAACTTGCACTTTGTTTTATTGCATTAATATATTTGTTTCTTTAGTCATGTTAGTTGTTGTCTTATTATTTTAACGTGCTACAGAGTACAGCGCCCCCAGTTTAGGTCCGTGTACAATGAGAATTAGCCTGGTTATTTCTGTCAAACATTTTTTTTTTAATAACTATATGATGGGATCTAAACAATGTAAAATTAAAATATTATGTTACTTTTTTTCCCTCCGAACCTCAGGCCTACCCTTGATGACCTACCGTTGTTTCTAGCTTTTGGATAATTCCATCACAAAGTACTTGTCGGAGAACGTGAAGTTGAACATTGACTGGTTTTTTCCTGATGTTGTAACCCCGCCAGATTTCTACGGGGTGTTGTTATTATGCCTGTTCGGGAATGCCATGCTCAGAGATGTAGTTGGTACCGCTAGGCATGGATGGGTCAAAAAACAGTCTTCCGAGATGAAAGGTGTCAGGACACTTCGTACCCTGGACGTTTCGTACCTTCTTACAAGATACTTAAGTACCTCGTACTAAATGAAAGGTTTTGCTGTTTTTTTCTCAAGCTAACAGACCCCGAATTGAGTTGAAACTTTTGCATGCTTGTGAATTTATCTTTCTGAATATTTTTTTAATTTAAAATTTAAAGCCTCAAGCCTGGTTCATACTTCCTGCGAATGTGAATTCGATACGGATTTTACTTGAATTTTACATCACAACTCTGTTTTCGCTGCGATATTCGCACAATGCAATATCATACAATTCAACCTCTGCAAATTATTTGTGAACTTTTGATATCAACATTCGTATCGCATTCACATTCGCAGGAGGTGTGAACCTGGCTTTACTAGAAAAAAAATACAATCTAGATAGGACCTTTCAGGTAATTTTTTTGTAACAATGTTAGGTACTTTTTGCTCAGATGCCGATGATACGTTGTCATTCATGTCGTTCTTGATATTAACAATAACATTCATTTCAGAGACAGAAAAAAATAGTTCAAATGTGAACTTAACCACCAGTAAGCTTTTCAACAAAAAGATCTTTGCCAATAGTACTTTTTTGTTATTTTTCTCGGAGCTGACCTAGCATTAAACAATTATTTAAATAATTAAGACTCTGTAAAGGAAAATGTGGATAATTGCATGAGAAATTCGTGCAGCTGAAAGAATCAAATAAATAAATTAATCCATGAAATAAGAAAAGAATGTTGCAGTGTTTTTAATAAAAATATGTTGTTAACAATTGACCCATCCTCATAGAATAAAAGCATGAAAATGGGCAAGTAATGGTGGTCCCTTGAAATGCAATAGTGTTTCTTTCATCAAGGTATAAACCAGGGCGAATATCTACTACTATTTTCGGAGGAATGGCATATTAAAAGCTTCAAAAAAATAATTTTCATGGGCTTAGCCATTGTACAGCAGACCTACTTTAAACGAATCCCTTTTAGACAAATGCGCAACCCTTTGAAAAGCCTGGCACCTCAATGTTTACCCAACACCGCATTAATCAGTGTAACGTTTGAAGTAGGGAACTAGACATGACTGCTATGTACGGAAACGCTAGGCAAATGACTAGCGTTTCCTTACACAGCAGCTGATTGGTTACACTGGTTATATAGGACATTGAGCATGGTCCATGTTTTGACCAATCACGTGTGGGCTCTCATTTTACAAGCTAGACATGGCGGACTTCTCGACTCTGAACGGTCACGCTGACGAAGACGGATTCTTTTGGTGAACTTGACTGTTTCGAGTGACCTTGGAAATAACGAATACAGCGAAAGACTACATCAATAGTTTACCTAACAGTCCATCTATAAAATTCTTCTGCACAATTTGGTTAAATATTAAAAAAATTGCGTTTTTGAAGACCCTTATTTCTGCACAAAGAGGGTAACGTTTTTTGTCTCATATTTCTTATTTTTGGATACATAAAATTATGAAATAATTTTTGTAGGTACAATAAAACATTATTGCTCCGTTTTATGAAAGTTTTTGTCTGTTACAGTATTTAATACTCCCGAATTGGATTTTTTTAAATGTGTCCTGACCCGTGCGCACTGACTGACTTCACATCTTCTGCTTGATGTTCATGCATACTACAAACGACTGGATATTTATGGACAGTTCTAAACTCAAAGCTACATGTAATCGACCAAAGGGCACTTTAAAAAAAAAAATCCACAGAAGATAGTTATCATTATTTCCATCTAGATTAGCTGTCGAAGTCGAGAAAATAGGGTCTGCCCCAACACACTGTGGCTTACTTTAATTGCTACAACTGAAATAAGCCAATGTAAATTGCATCCAGTGCTGGGCGAGTAGTGAAATTTGGTATTCGGTCAACTATACAAAATTAACCGGATATTCAAGTATTTTTCCCGCCACTAGAGGGCGCTTTTTTCTCATTTTCTTTGCCGAGAGAGGGCGCTGTCGTTTGTGGTCGTGCGTACGGCGGATTGATATTAGTTTTAGACAGTGTCATTCAGTTCATTCATAAAAATAACCGGATCTAATTTAAAGATGGCAATTTGCTTTTTCTTTTGATATTGTTATTGACTCTATGTAACTTTCATAATCTTTGAACAAAATATGTCGGAAATGTCATTGTTTTAACTCTTTACACAGTGAGCATAGTTAAATACTTGATTATGCTGTTTAATGCTGTTTTATGCTGTCTTAATAAGATTAGACAAAACAGTGCACATCAGAAATTGTAACTCTTTGACATTGTTAAAAAATCTCTAGTTTGTTGTAGTTATAGTTCCATTGGTTTTGCTCTTTTCAGCCCTTTGATCTTGATGTGAAGGCGCTTTACAAATATTTAGTTATAGAAAGGTTTGCGGTAACACCATGTAATGACTATCTCTAATGCGTTGGGGTCATTCTGAAAAGAACCGTTGGTTTCAACTCGACATTTCGATCAGATTGCTATGATCGTCTTCTGAAGAATTCTCCAGAAGACGATAAGAGCATACTGATCGAAATTGCTATGATCGTCTTCTGAAGAATTCTCAAGAAGACGATAAGAGCATACTGATCGAAATGTCGAGTTGAAATCCAGAAGAAGAGGATACTGATCGAAATGTCGAGTTGAAACCAACGGTTCTTTTCAGAACGACCCCAACTCATTCAGAGCAAGTCATTACATGGTGTTACCGCAAACCTTTGTATATCGTATTTCCACCATGCAAAGTTTCAAATCCTACTTAATTATTTAATTGATGTATGTACCTGCAGCAGTAAGGAGCCAGTATGCAGAACAATCCGCAAGCAAGCACTCTGTCCAGCTTCCCAGCGAGTCAAAGGGTGGATGTCTGTGATGCTGCAGTAGGGGAGAGGGTATTCCATGAAACCTGTGGGCTGGAAATAAACACACACACAAAAACAAGTGATTAATTTACTATTCATAAATACCTCAGACAGTTTCGCTATTCCTATTGGTGGAGAGCGCGTCACGTGGGGGTGTTTAAACCTTTGATTATGACCAGTGTTTATGACCGGTTGTGAGCGAAACAGTTTCTTCATTCCTATTGGTCGAGAGCAATTGGGACAGTTGTGCCACATCACGCGACACGCACAGCAATCTCCTTATAAGGAGTTGTTCACTCGAGGGCCTTACCATTTCATAGCTGGAGGGGTGTTGTGTTGAAAGAAATCATTGAACAATTGTAATTTTTGCATTTATTTTACTTTTTGACCAAAAAGTGTTGATGTTTTTTGACCGAAAAGGTATTTATGAATGGGAATCAATATGTGTTGAATCTGTTTTCAACTAGTGTTTACATGTAAACCCACCAAGGCCTGGTTCTTGACAATTTACCACGACTTCGTCTCGGTAAAATTATCAAGAACCAGGCCTCGTTGGGTTTATAGAAAACCTCTTCACCACACATTATCATTATGCCCTGCACCAATGTACAATTTGGTCCAGTTTTGCATGATGGGCAGTATGGAAGATACTGTAAACTGAACTGCAAGCCAGAGGCAAGTAATTGTATACCATTGTATACAGTCAGACCATACACTGACAGCCGGACAACTCCAGTGGTCTGGTGTTTTTAGTAGAATAATGCCTTGCTGTTCATATATCTTGAACAAAAACAAATTATGTTGGAATGTTGACTTGAGTCTGATAATTATTTTTCAACTAGACAAAAGATAGCTTCTCTGCTTGTACAATCGATAGGAGGTTAGGGAAGTTAGTTGTCTTATTCTGATGAGCATGATGTTGGAGTGGTGGTCAGCTCATCCTAAAACATCGAAAGATGTTTTATTTCATGTACTAATGCAATTCAGGAATAAACTAAAAAAGTTCCTGTGCAATAACTTCCTAAATTGCAATGATACTCAATAACAGCATTATATTTTGCCTTTGAGTTTGACAAAAATTCCTTTTTGGAATATAAAAAAACTCATGTGTTGTTGATATCCACCAGTTAACATAGGCCTACTTAATTTCAAATTTCGCTCTCGAAGAATATCAATTATTAAATGGACCTAATACACCGCTTTAAAGTAAGAGACCTTTTTCCATACAAAAGGACTATGAAAATGAGTGGATATCATTATACTGTACATCATACTGTGGAGTCTTACATGTAGATATCGGTTTAATGTATGACACCCTTGTTGGTTTCACATCAATTGCACAAAGTGTGCCTGAAGTGAAACTGTTAGTAAGTAAATCAAGTCAACATACAGGATCCTTTGACATCAGGAAGCAGATGCACACAACATACATGTAGTAGTGTTTGTGTCATGAGTTTTCAAACAGATGTTGAAGGCCTAGATTTCCAGTTTATTTCCCATCAACTGATCAACAGGAAACACTGGTATCCGTGTACTATTGGCATGTGTATAATAGTTTATCTACATCACTTTATCATGTTCATGGAGAGTGTTGGAAACAAACACATCTGGCTACAGATTTGTACAACAGTTTAGCTAACTGTAATAGGCACCATCTTGGATTGGCAAACCATAAATGGTAGCATGTACACGTAAGCACACAATGAGCACACGTTTACATGCATACAACATATATCTCAAATAACTATTCCACAATCTGTTCAATTATTTTTTTATTTATGTTTTTATTTATATAATTATTTATTGA
Organism: Asterias rubens; assembly: GCF_902459465.1. Lineage (NCBI taxonomy): Eukaryota > Metazoa > Echinodermata > Asteroidea > Forcipulatida > Asteriidae > Asterias > Asterias rubens. Next base: position 10,522,718 of record NC_047065.1, on the reverse strand, counting down.
TTTATTTAATAATAATAATAATAATAATAATAATAATAATAATAATAATAATAATAATAATAATAATAATAATAATAATAATAATAATAATAATAATAATAAAAAATAATAATAAAAATAATAATAATAATAATAGATAATAATAATAATATATAATAATATAATAATAATAATAATATAATAATAATATAATAATAATAATAAATAATAATAATAATAATAATAATAATAATAATAATAATATAATAATAATAATAATAATAATAATAATAATAATAAATAATAATAATAATAATAATAATAATAATAGTCTTCGTAGGGTTGGATATTCTACAGCGTTGCTGTATGTAATTCTCCCTGAAACTATAAACTTTCTCACAATTTTGTGATGTTAATAATGAGTGCTATGGAGCATCAATTCAACGGTGAAAGAGTGACAAACTCCCAGAGAGGAAGTCCTTCACCCGATCTGGTTGGTATGCCTGAGCAGGTGCTACCAGATCGTATACAAACTGATCACAACGGGATTCGTGGTGGAACCAGGAGAAAATGGAGTAAGAACGATAACAAAATTGCGATGGACTGTTATATTAAGAGTGAACCTGACAAGAGAGGATACAGAAGGAGAATGATAAGCCTATGGCAAGATAAAGGAATGTTTGAGATTAGTGAGCAGCGTCTTGCAGACCAGATAAGTACTATCAAACGGAACCAGTGGTTAACCAATGTGGAAATTGAGGAGATGAGGAGGATAGTACAAGCTGAAAGTGATGGAACAGATATTGTTAACCACCAAATACCGGAGGAGGCGGCTGCTGCTAGCTCACAGAGTGAAGATGAGGTGAACCAGCCAGGGTTGCGAAATGGTCAGGATGATGATGGCATCGACGATGAGGAGGGCGTAGAGTTCACGGAGGAGGAGGTGCAGATTAAGGCTAGGCTTCAAGAGGTGATGGAAGTGGCGAAGGGGTCAAACGGGTGGAGTATTCCAGCTTTGCGCCGGGTCCCAAGGAAAAGGCTGACAGAAATGTCAGCCGTGGTAAGTAAAGTCCTTGGGTCGGTAAGTACGGATAATTTCTCGGAAACTAACCGTCTTATTTTTGCACCATGGTACACCATGGTGGAAACGTCGGCTGGAGGGTCAAATTAAAGATTTGCGAAGAGATCTCAGTAGAATAGAACAAATGAATAAGGGTTTATTGAATAGTTCAGACTTAAGGAATACAAATATGACAAAGTACAACGTCAAACGTAAGGGTGTGAGTGTTGTAATAGAGGAGATTAAGCAAAGGGTTAAGGCTAAGGCTGCAAAAGTGAAGAGGTATGACGACAGGGTTAGGCAATTTCACCAGAATAGATTATTTAACACCAATCAGCGTCAGTTGTTTAAGGAATTGGATGGGAAGGCTGACAGCACGCAAGCGGGCCCGAGACCAACAGAGGCAAAAACTTTCTGGGGTGGTATTTGGGACAAACCAGTAAAACACAACCGACAAGCGGAATGGCTAACAGATGTGAAAGATGAATTGAGAGGGGTACAACAGCAAGAAGGGTTCCAGATTGACGTGGACAAGGTTAAGAGACAGGTAAAGAAGGTGCCAAATTGGAAAGCCCCGGGTCTGGACCATGTGCATGGGTACTGGTTGAAGAACTTCCGTAGTTTGCATGAGCGAATGGCCCTACAATTGCAAGACTGTCTAGTACAGGGTAAGGTCCCATCTTGGATGATTGAGGCAAAAACAGTGCTGATCATGAAGGATGTCAAGAAAGGTAACATTGCCAGTAATTATAGACCAATCACGTGCTTACCTGTGATGTATAAACTCTTGACCAGTATGATTGCAGAAGACCTATATCGCCATATGGATGACCAGCAGTTGTTTCCGGAGGAGCAGAAAGGCTGTAAGAAGCGGTCCAGAGGTACGAAGGATCAACTTATCATCGATAAGGCTGTACTGAAGGACTGCAGGAGCAGAAAGACTAATTTGGCAATGGCGTGGATTGACTACAAGAAGGCGTATGACATGGTATCGCACACATGGATAATGGAATGTCTGGATATGGTTGGAGTGGCTGATGCAGTAAAACGTCTTTTAGGTGAGAGCATGAAGACGTGGCGAACAAATCTGACAGCCAACGATGATAATCTGGGCAAGGTATGCATAAGAAGAGGTATTTTCCAAGGTGACTCTCTGTCTTCGCTGCTGTTTGTTCTTGCACTGATGCCCCTGTCGATGATTCTAAGGAAGGTGAGTGCAGGTTATGTAATGAAGAAGAACGGATGTAAGATCAACCATCTGCTTTTTATGGACGATTTGAAGTTGTTTGCGAAGAATGAGGCCGAGATCGACTCTTTGGTGCAGACCGTCAGGATTTTCAGTGATGACATTGGGATGCAGTTCGGTCTGGAGAAATGTGCTTCAATGACCATGAAGAGGGGGAAGAGGGTACATTCCGATGGCATTGCTCTGCCAGATGGTGCACAGTTGAGGGCTTTGGGTGAGGAGGAGAGTTATCGGTATCTTGGTGTACTTGAATCGGACCATGTCTCTAAGGACAAATGTAATGAAGGCAAGGATAGAGAAAGCAAACGTCTCTCCTATGTGTAGAATGTGCAATAAAGCAGAGGAGACTGTATTTCATATTGTTAGCGAATGCAGTAAGATGGCCCAGACGGAGTACAAAGGAAGACATGACAAGCTGGCCAAGGTGATTCACTGGGATCTGTGTAAGAAGTATGGTGTCAAAGTGCTTGCAAAATGGTACGACCATGTTCCGGAGAAAGTTGTAGAGACCGACCAGGTCAAGATCCTATGGGACTTTAACATTCAGACCGATCATGTTATACAACATAGGCGTCCGGATGTTGTGCTATTAGATAAGACGAAGAAGATGTGTCATCTCATTGACATAGCTGTGCCAGGTGATATAAGGGTAGCTTCGAAGGAGATGGAAAAGATCGAAAAGTACCAGGACCTGGCCAGGGAACTTCGTAAGATTTGGCAGGTAAAGGTAAAAGTAGTCCCCGTGGTGGTTGGAGCACTTGGCACCATTCCCAAAGCACTGGGGAAACATCTAGATGAAATAGGGACAAATGTGAGGGTAGATCTGTTACAGAAGGCAGCGCTTTTGGGAACAGCGAGGATCCTGAGAAAGACCCTTGAGATCTAAGGCTACGGGACGTAGCCCGACTCGAGGAGTTACCGGCACAAAGGAAAATGAGATCTTTCTTTTGCATGCTGTGATAAAATGAAATAATAATAATAATAATAATAATAATAATAATAATAATAATAATAACAATAATAAACAGCATTTATATGGCGCATTATGAATAAAAAAATCCTCTATGCGTCTAACAATAAAAACTAAAAGGCTAAACAGAAACAAGACCAATTAAAATCATAGAGGCAAAATAAATAACCGACAAAACGTTAGAAACAGACCTAGATCTTTACATATTTATTTATATTTATTTATTCATCCAAGCTTTAAAAAAAATTCTAATACTATACAAAAAAATAAGAATAACCATAAGGTACCAGAAATTACAAAAGCAACAAAATATGTGGAAAAACAAACAAAAACAAAACAGAATGTCGTCAAGCGAACTAAATTAATCATTAAAATAAAGAGCAATCCCCGAAAAAGAAAAAAACATAAACAAAAATAATGTCAAAAATACAAACTGTAACCTGACCCTAACAAATATTTTGCTTTGTGTTTTTGAAAAACATTAAGGCTGGTCAGTTATTTTACACAATTTCCCTTGTATAGCATAGCAACAATGCTACTCAAAACATCTCGGTTGCTAATCAAAGATCTCTTCCCAATCGCAGCATTCGGTGTGCACAAAACATGCTCAGTCAAAATGATTTGCGGCATGTACAACATGCAAAATAGTGCAGAGATAAATCATTCCATCCACAGTAAGATCAAACTATAAATTACAAATGTTTCATGATTAACTGCAATCTATGTACTACAGTGTATGAATTGTGTTACTAAGTATGGTTTCTCTCTGTAACCATGGTAACTGATTAGTTTCTATGTTGGCTCCCTAGGTTGACAGTTTGAATGATTGCTAGACGGTTAGTGGAAGTATACATTAACTAACAACATCACTATGGACAAATGTCTGCCACATGCAGTGTTCATCAGTGTTCATAGATTACGCTACACACAATTGGAAAAATTCTAAGACCTTTTGCAAATAATTTGAGTCAGGCGCCCTCGCATAAGATGTCAAAAGGAGGCTGCTCATTGTCATTGGCCTGAGTCTTTTGCGTTACTCGTTTAAATCTGTGCGTTTCTATTGTTTCATCATCAGTCTAATGTACCTCTAAAATGGCGGCTGGATGACATCCCAATGCAAATCAACATTGTACATGTATGACATACTCCGAGTGACTAATAGCGGCTGTTTTTTTGTATACGTACACAAAGGCTTAATATAATTTCAAAATATAGATATTTTCCGTTTTATCATAAAATAACTGTTTTTCAGAGATGCACCCCCTACATGATATAATGGTCAGGTATGGACACAATTACATGTATTCTTCATCTTGGCACTCAGCTTCTCCCTGTACTACCCTACAGTGTATGTAAAGTACATTACCTGTCGTACCTAATTGCACAATAATTTATTAGCAACAAATTAAGCATGGTTAGATGAAGATGAAATCATTTTCGTGGAATGTGACTCCCAAGATGACAGACTGTTGGCAGACAGTTAATGTAGCTTCGTGTACATTACCTAAAAATCAAATCTTAGCTCATTTCAGTGCAACTGCAAAGAAACTAATGTACGTACATGTATCACCAAATCAAATTAAATCTTAAATGTGTAGCTCATTTCAACATTTGTACAATGTACGTTTATATTATGTATTATTGCTATGTATTATGGTCAGTCACGCTTGGGGCAGAGAATAGCATGATGTAGTGTAACATTTTAATTGACTGAAATAGTCAATCTAAATCTAAATTTCTGAACAGCTATTTTTTTTACAGATAACAAGTTTTTTATGTACAAAAAGTTATTTCTCGTCAAGATCACCAAGGTTTGCGTGCTGTATGCATTGACTGCGGCAATACTTGCAAATGTTTTTGCATTTTTATCATTTCAAAACAGCATCATCTGTCAAAATGGTTCAGAAAATATAATAAACAAATACAGAATCCAACCTTAAATGTACAATTTTTCAAAAGTCATGAAGTGTATGCCCAATCAGGCGTTGCAGTCACGAGGAAATAATGTAAACAAAACATTATGTTCTTAATGTTTTCAAAATCAGGTTTTGGACTCCTGATGTCAAACTATTTATTTTAATTTCTCAAAAACTATAGTGCAGATTCATAGCATTTTCCACCGTGACAATAGTCATGCCATGTGCCGGTCCATGTACACCGTACACGTCCGATGATTTTTATGCTGGTAAGGGCTTTAAAATGGTATTTGATCTGAAGTACCCACCATAAAAGTTACAAGCTATAAAAATGGTATCTGACAATAACAACAAATAGCAGGTTTATGCTGGTAGATAAAACAAGGAAGGCAATGGTCGCAAATAAAGACAAACTTATTACATACGTAGGAACTATGTTAAGCTCTGAAATGTTAAAGTTTTAAGCAGTTTTTAAGTGATTACATGTTCATGTACTAGAAGATGCTACATGTCGGTACCACTCATACTTGTTTTATAAAGATTGCAGTTAGTGCCAAAACCAAACTGTCTCCACATCAAGTTTCCCAAGCAGGGTTGGCGCCACTTTTGTCCATTGTATCTTACTATCTTCTTATCTATCAGAGTGATCTTTTGTACAGTGTATGTAAATTTGCTATAAAATATTGCGATCAATTACGATTGGTTACACACATCTCTAAACGCAGTTGGCATGGTACACATGTACAAAAGACACTACCTGCCAAGAGAAATCCTTTCAATGTGCAGCTGCACTTCCCTAAAAAAAATCCTAATTGAGCAGCAAGGAAATGGAGTTGAGTTACTGATTTATTCTAGAGGGTCTAAGAGGCTCACAAGAACAAATTGGTAATTCAATACGGCTCCCATCTTCCATACATTTGCCACTCAGATCTATTCCCTATTCCCGCTGTCAACACTAAACCTAGCTTGTGAAGTGTGACCTCTTAAAAAATGTGATCATAAAATGTAAAAACGGAAACAAAGTAATTTGATTAATTTGCATTTTGACAGTTTGCAAACCTGCAATCTAGTAGTAGGGTAGACTAGAGAGAGGTGTCAGTGAATGATTGTAGTGGCCATAAAGCAGTTCTAATGTATTGCATGTATTGATCACCTTGTTGTCTCATTTGTACATGTACTCCAGACTGCCAGAGGGATGACATAGAAAGAAAGGTGACAACTATCCTTTCCTTCTACAGAGAAACAAAACCATAAATACGGATGGGTGAAGGCACAGCTTTTCATTTAATTTGCATACAGAGATAGGTAGAAGGTAATCACATTTTAGTTTCCCACTTAAAATGAGGAGAAAGCACAAGATTCACACTTTCTGATGAGGAATTCAAGCAAGATAACTGTGTTTTTTGTTCTTCTAAAGCATAATTATTTGGGAAGCTTTCAGTTTAAAGGCACTAAACACTATTTGCAATTATTAAAAAATAACTGTAGCATAAAAATTTAATCAGTAACGATGGGGAGCTGTTGATAGTATAAAACATTGTGAAAGATGACTTCCTCTGAAGTAACGCATTTTTTGAGAAAGAAGCAATTTCTAACTAAAATATTTGATTTGAATTCAAGAACTCAGCCGAGATCTCAAATTCAAGCATCTGAGTGCACCACAAGGGTGGTTTTTCATCCATTTTTCTCTCGCAACTTCAATGACCAATTGAGTTCATATTTTCACAGGTTTGTTATTTTACACAAACATTGAAATACACCAAGTGTAAAGAGTTGTCTTTGACAATTAACAAATGTGTCAAGTGCCTTTAAATACATAAAACACACACACTTGGTTTCATTATCATAATACATAGGCCTAGTAAAGGAGAAAGAAATATTTGTTTATTTGTCATTATTTTAGTTAATCTATCAATTATACTGTGTGCAATAAAATCAAGAAAGTTGCTGTGATGGTGACATTGATATTTTTATTGATACTCAAGTTGCAATCACTCAGTGGTCTTGACAACCAACATGAGATCACTATCATCAGTTTATCCTTCTCTCCTCCCTACATCTTCATTCAGTGCGGGTCAAAACGAGATCTAGCGATATAATATCAAGTACTACATTGTACCTTGCAAGTCCATAACGCCAGATTTTATTACAACACGCTGTAGAGACAAATAAGATGACTCATTTTAATAAGGCAGATTTTGTTTCCCTGACCCTTGCATTATTTCATTCAATAGACCTAATACAAGACGAGCTTCATGGGATTTTGTCTAAAGTATTGTCCACTTTACTTTCATTCATAGTTCAAACCTTTCTATACTTTTGAAGAAATTAAAATCAATTTTATTTTGCAAAGGTTTAAATTCTTTCAATCCTCAATCAATGCTTCCATATTCATAAGGAAACTGAGAGACTTCTGAAGTGTTTTCAAGGTGAAGGTCAGAAGGAGTTTGCTGCGGCCTGGTCTGTTCCTTTGTGCCAAAATAATAACCACTTAGCTAAAAGATTTGCTTTGACCTCTTTACATGTTCAATTTGTGCATCAAGAATTCATCTTTTGGATAAAACAAAAAAAACATGAGGATTATTTTTCCCCACAAATTCTACTTTTATGTACATGTAGGCCCCCTATACCTTAGCCTTGTCCAAGGCTCTTTACGCAAGCACCGGCCCGCTCTGACTTCACAAAATGCACGGCACATAACATACCGCTGGGTCGAAGCATGGCTTTTTGAGGTATCAACAAGCTTACAAAACGAGGCCCATACCTAACTATACCTTGATAAGTCTATCTTCCAAAGAAAAACATGAATATCAATTACCCCACCACTGCATTCACATACAGCTCCATTGAAATATGTTTCCACAGCACTTTCTAACAGGCAAGCTTTGGGGTATGTGTGCCTCAATCACAGTTACTGAATTTTATTACAAAAGCAAAAGACTTATAATCAACATGTTCTTTGTCACTCTTTGTTGGTCTTTAATATTGACTAAATCAACTTAGTTGTCATGAGTGACGGACATTTATCATAATCATTTGTGCAGATTTAAGAAGACACCTTCTATCTGTGGGATGATAAATTCAGAAATTGTAAATAATTATTAAAACTACACAATCAAACATTTTGTGTAGGCTAATTTACGTATATAGTCACACTAATTCTAAAACATTATCATCACTCTTTCTCAGTAGTTTTGTTTCATAACCGCAAAAAAATAAAACCTTTGCCAGCATTGTTTACATCTGACTCTCTAATATCTCGTAAACTAAATATAATCTCAAATTGCCTTCTAAAAATAAAGAGGACTCAATTTCCTCTTGATATTCATAAACCTTTGGAGCGGGCGATCAATCATTGTCCTACATCTCAGGCTTGTGGCTCCAGGGTTCATAGCTAATATTCACAGAAGGCTGTGCAATCAGAGATCGTACATGCTTGCTCTTGCTCGCTTCAGTGGAAAATGTAGGGCACCATACAATAACCCTTGGAAATGTTGACATTGTACAAATAGGCCTACCCGGTAATATCCTTAAGAGTGCATCGTTTTCAGCTTTGAGTGCCCGCAGACACCATGTACAGATTTCTAAGGAGCGCCACACTTAAAAAAAAAAATTTTTTAATTCTCGTCCAGATGACTTACAACATGTAAATCAACACAATAAAAAGTAAGAACCTGATACTTGTTTTCTCCCCAAAGATGCCTTTAAATACTGAAACAAACCCTTACAACGAGCTCTTCAGTAAGTGTTCAAAAAAATAGAAATGCAAGTTACAATCAAATTTCAAGTCGGCTTATTCCAAAACTTTGTGATGTCATCTGGATAATTAAATGGGACACACAGCCAGAGCTAAATATTTCAGTTTGACCTACATACATACTCTGTCTTTCATTGACCAGTTGTGCACACAACTACAGTACAGTGATTTGGATGCCCCATTTGTCAATTTACAGCATTTTAGTGCAGGTCAGTGGGTGAAATATTAGATTGACAAAACAGTACAACTTGAAGGCAGGCCTAGTTATTTCAGTCTTGCCCATCATCATCTAATTCTAGTTGACCCCTTACACTCAAAACATAAACACGAACATTGAGCACTATGCATTTGAGTTTTTTTATTAAACAAAAACAATGCCCCACAACAACCATAGTATGGCCTAATTGGTGGTTGTTGCAGGTTGCAGCGCTACAGTCGTATCGGTTGTGTGTAAATGGATAGTCCAAATAAAGATGGCCATTTAAATGTATGTAACTCATGCATACACTGGTGGGCAGTGCTGGACGGGCCTGCCCGGAATTAACCAATTTCGCACAGGCTCTGAGCAAAATACACTGTGCTACCCACTACAGATACAATGTATGTATCCCCTAGATTGCACAACATAAATGATGACTGACCCCATTATATCTATGAATAATGTTGTTGAACCGCTCCCCCTTGATTGACTAAATTGGATTTAGAGCGCACCACTAAAATTGGTCTACTGTAACACTGGCCCAAAGGTACCAATGAAAAGAACTGCTGCTTTTGCTTTGAAGTTCAAGGTCTGCACTACAAGTTACAACATACAATGTACAAGAAGCGGTAGGGGACTCTCTTTACAGTACATGACCATCCATCAACACACAGAAATATCATCTAAACATGTAGTAAATTCAATGCTCTCAGCAAGTCAACCCTAGAGCAAAATGACCTTGTTTTATTAGACTTAAGGTCAGCTCTCGGCTCTCAGGACCTAAATTTGTACCAAGTTGTTGTATGATGAAATGGTTTCATTGGTTTTTAAAATTAGATCCTGTCTTGCTGAGATTTCTTTTAAGAATCTCATCCCGATTTCCCATGAATCAGTATAAATTTGCTAAGATGGGCTATATTAAGACCTGTGTGGACAACAAGTCCTTCAATTTAAGTGGTGTCACAGACTGTGTTAAATATTGCTCTTTCCCCTTTAAAGACCCTGGACACTAATGGTAATCGTCAAAGACCAGTCTTCTCACTTGGTGTATCTCAACAATATGCATAAAATAACAAACCTGTGAAAATTTGAGTTGGTCATCCAAATTGCGAGATAATAATGAAAGAAAAAACACCATTGTCACACGAAGTTGTGTGCTTTCAGATGCTTGATTTCGAGACTTCAAATTCTAAACTTGAGGTCTCAAAATCAAATTCATGGAAAATTACTTCTTTCTCGAAAACTACTCCACTTCAGAGGGAGCCGTTTCTCACAATGTTTTATACTACCAACCTCTCCCCATTACTCTGTACAAAGTGAGGTTTTATGCCAATAATTATTGTGAGTAACTACCAATAGTGTCCACTGCCTTTAAACACTCTACTCGTCCCAAGTCAGGCTTTCAGGCTAAAGCAGCCACTACACAATAACAGAGATTTATTTGCTTCAAACAAAGCAAGGTCAAGTGGATACTGTGTATTGCATCACCTCCTTCATAATGTAACCTTCACATATTTAAACCATTGAGCTATAATGCCCACATACAACTACAATCAAACATTTACATCAGCCAGTACCATAAAAAATGAGGGGAAATTTTTTTAAATTACTCCAGAGAATGTTTATAAATGCACTGATTCATTTAGATTGAAGATTTTGTTAAAGGTTTTTTAATGCGCCTTGACATGAAAGGTCAAGAATATGCGTGGTATGAGGTCAATATGTCTATACTTCACAATGTACACAGTCTGCCTTTCTAAGAAATATTTAGAGAGTTAGGCCTCCATGTTTATGATAAACTGTTCTCCTTGCAATTCAAAGTTCATTGGTGTAGGTAGGGCTGAAATGAATATCCTGTTTAGGGACAATAAAGAAAATTGTTGCCTGTGTGTGTGTGTGTGTGTGTTATGGTTGGGAAAAGACCTTTGCCTTGTTACATGTATCTTGTTAGTATTTTTGCAGCATTTTTCTATTGGATTTTTGTAGGCAATGTATTGGTTTTTTGAACCATTTGATTACTTTAATCCTTTATAAATGTAGTTGTAAACAACAAAACCTGAACAAAAATTTACTTCAAAGACTGTTTGCGTTTTTTGAGATATTATCAAAATTTCTGGCACAAATTATGTCCATGCCGGCTGCGCTGGAAGGACAATCCTACAATGGGTGAATTATCTTTTTAGTTTATAAATAAAAAATATAGGGGCCTTTAATACAAAACGATAGATGTAAATCACAACTGAGTTTAAATAAAAGTGTTTGTAATTCACCATTGTGATGAAATCCCTTGAGTGCAACTGACAAGCATTTGTCAACTTAAAGGTATTGCTTCTAAGGACACAACAAGAATGTACTATGTATGCACTATGTATGCACTATTCCAACAAAACCCTAGCGCTCTTTATGCATTTTTTTTTTACATAGACTTGTAGACTTGTGTCCCAGTTCAATGAACGGACAAACAGGATAAAAAGGTTACAAATGAAGCTTATAAATTATGCAATTTGCATCTCTGCAATGACAGACTATTGGCACCGACCTTAATGTGACATTATTCCCCCCCCCAGTATAAGCCACACCCACTTTGATTACAAGCTATACAAAGTAAGCATATCATAGTCAATGTTGGTGCATTGAATATTGGATTTTACATACATTCTTCACTTCAAAGACTTCGGTCTTCTGAGAATTATAAGTTTATGGATACAAAATGCCTGTTAATGGTGACATGGGTGGTTTGGGATGAACACACAAACATCAGCTTATTAAAGGCCGGAAGTGGAAAAAACATTGCAGATGCGCTTGTGAATGACGCAACTTGCCATTTTGCAAAGGGCACTTCCATTGGAAAATCTTAAACAAAGTCAACGTGGAACTTTGAAGGGCACTACAGGGCTTAGCAACAGAGGCCATTGCCTCCCGGCCATTGCCTCCCCAGCCATTGCCTCCCAAACCATTGCCTCCCCGGCCATTGCCTCCCCAGCCTGCGTCTAATTCCAGGCCCACTAAAACTACTAACTAAATAGCCTACAATTTCATTCATAGGGTTCAAGAACACAACTGTTTACTCTTTCCTCCATGTTCAGTCTCACTTTGATGTGTTGAAAGGAAGATTAAAAAGACAATTTCACAAGGGCATGAATATTCAATGATTGAAGGAAATGAACAGTTTTCTTATGGCGCCACCACTTTTTCACTCATTTTTACAAAAAGGGACATATCATTGAGGACTTTTGAGGTAAATTATATTATTTTATATATCGAATGAAGAAGTGGTGGCGCCATACCCAAATTTTCCCCTAATTTACCTCAATGAGATCTCTTTTTGTAAAAATGAGTGAAAAGGTTGTGGCTCCATACGGAAAGTTATCCGAAGGAATTATCAATACACTAGCAATCAAGGTTTTAAGTTTAGGGTATTGACTTGGCGATGTTTGCTATAATACTTACCGTTAATGAGTAAACCGTGCTTTCTCCCAACACAAGCTCATGCGTCTCCCATCTTCGGAGAAATTTCATGTTCATAATCTTGTTCACTACATTGCTTGCATGGTTTATGCGGCACACTTGTATTGTGCCCTGGTGAATGAGTTTATACTTGAGTTCTCCACAGCTCATTCTATTTGTTGTCTGTGCCATTGTTTTGCTGTAGTGGTGGTTATCTGTTCTAAAGCCTGCCGTGGTGATGGTTGTATGTTTCTCACTCAATCAAACAACTCAGACCGACAACAACAAACATTAGGTACCAAAATATATTTGTACAATCTCAATCAGCTTGTCTTCTCATACAATGTCATAGTCATGCTCAAACGTTGAATGCCTTTCTTCTAATTCTAAACCTAAAACTGTTATGTATAGTTCCAGAGGAAACCCTAAAGATTACAATCGTAAAACCATTGAACTGCTCGCTGTAGTCATCATCAGCTATCAAAATTGTTAGTACGCAATTCCAACACTAGCTCCACCCATGGACGTACGTTCAGCAGACGGATGTGGCGTTGTGTTCCAGCGATGGTGTGTGTACGAGGAATTATACGTCGTGTATGAAGAAATTTGTGAAAATCTGATTCGTTTCTTCTCATTCTCTCTCCATAGATATTCCTCTCTTGATGTCCTCAAAAACTAAACAATATAATCGTCAGGTCAAAATGTATCGTTTACACATTCGAATTAGATAATTTACGCGTGGAAACAGTGAACGACCACAGTCACCGACAGTAATTACACTGCAAAATTATTCGCAACTGTCAAACGCTCCCCGTCGCTTCAATGCACTGTTGTCCCCGCCGCATATACCATCCACACACAGTACATACATAGCGCAGCACGCAGGCATGCAGCAGACACACACACACAGGTTGGCTGCTCTCTGTCTGAATACCGTGTGTAGCATACCACCACACACACCACATTTCTGCTCTACCTGTGCAACATAGCTAGCTGACCATGAAGTGACGTTGTTATTATTCCTCCGGAGCTGCAAGAAATTGTCCTGCTGGTTGTTTTTATTCTAGGTAGAACTCGCATAAACTATAATTGAAATTCAAAACTATTAAGTACAGTGGGACACATGAACATAAGAGGTATTCGATGTGTATCCACACTGCGGATCACATCAATATTGTCTTGCTACAACAAAAGTTGGTGAAAGTAGTCGGAAATTGCCTAAATCGCACCACAGAGCATGATAATCAAAAAGTTTCGCACTGTGCCACAACTTGCCTTCATAAAAATAATGATGTTTAAAATCTCTTTCATTAGTTGATGTTGCCCCGCAGTACATCACTCTAGACCTCTATTGAACAATCGCTCTTTACTTTTCGAACACTTTCATATTGTCATTTTCCAATATAAGGCATCACTACATTTTGAACCAAAAACATCTCTCCGCACTTATTATCTGAACATAATTATGGGCCAAGTTTGTCGTAAACAAAAAAGTAAGAATTCAAATTTCAAAAAATTTAAGATGTTTTTATAACCTATTATGAGCTTTAACCCTGTTAAAAATCAATGAAGTTGGTGACAACGTGCATGGTTGGTTGGCCTTATAGCCTAATCTTCATTCGAAGGAATGTTTCTTTTTAGGCTAGGATTTTTCTCTGACCGCCCCCCACCCCGCCCCTTCACCAATAACTAGATTCATTTCGGGGGAAAACGGTCGTTTTATAGGCATATGTCAGCAAGTGGTGACCATGGACTCAATTAAAGCCATTGGACACTTTCGGTAAACAGTGTTGTCCAAAGGCCCACACTTCGTGTATCACAACTTATAATATATAAAATAACAAACCTGTGAAAATTTAGGCTCGATCGGACATCGTAGTCGGGAGGAAATAACGGGAAAACCCACCCTTGTATCCGCACGTTTCACTGTGTCGTGACATTGTGTTTAAAATAAATCCGTAATTCTCGATATCGAGAAATGATATTGTTTTTATGTTTTCACAAAAAGTAAAGCATTTCATGGAATTCAAGAGAAGTCTTTCACCATTACCTTCTGTTAACCCTGTAAGTTATTTGTAACTTGCCGTCTTTCTTATTATATTTTTTATTTATGACGTCAAATCATTGTTATTAGGCTTCAAGTTATGAGGTCAAGACCGGGAAACTCTTTCATGATAATGACCAGGATATCAAAGACACGTCTCAACAGAATCTGGATTCCTTGGCAATCCCGAAGGGACTGAGGGTGTCACGACTGACCATTCTGGCGCGAACAATGTCTGGTCGCTCGGACCCGGTCTGAATCAAATAATATTGGAGCGTTTTATTCGAGTGAAGATTCCACTCCAAAATGAAAACTGTAACCCGAATGACGTTCATTGAAACTGAGTCATAAAAACGAGTCCTAACACAGAATTAAAGTTGATACTGTATTTTATTAAAACAAACACTCAAACTGGGTTGTTCTGCCGATTTAAATTTTCTGCAAAAAAGCTCCCTTTGGTTGACATGACCATTATGATGTCGCGGCCATAAGAAAAACACAATGTGGGCCTGGGGTACATTCACTAAAAAACCATTGTCCTTTTCGATCCATTAAACGGCAGTGGACACTGTACTATTGGTATACCGGTTTACTTAAAAAAAATGATCATATCATAAAACCTTTCTTGATTTCGAGTAATAGGAAGATGTTGATAGTACAAAACATTGTAAGAAACAGCTCCCTCTGAAGTGACGTAGTTTTCGAGAAAGAAGTAATTTTCAAAAAATTTGATTTAAAGACCTCAAGATTAGAATTTGAGGTCTCGAAATCAAGCATCAGAAAGCACACATTTTCGTGCGACAAGGGTGTTTTTTGTTTCTTTCATTATTATCTCGCAACTTCGACGACCGAATGAGCTCAAATTTTCGCATGTTGAGATACACCAACTGTGAAAACTAGGCTTTGGCAATTACCAATAGTGTCCACTGCCTTTAAGTTCCGCCCAATTGCGTATTGACCAATCACAACGCAAATAAAGTCCGACATGCGTGCGCGTTAGAGTGGCGCGCGCGGCAGTTGTGCAGAAAGGCATGGAGAGGCTAGGCTCACACGTGCGCCGTGGGCGGAGCCTATCGGTCTAAGCTAGCACGGCAATAAGTTCCGTGACGTCATCCGAAGTTGGTGGACCGGATCGATGCAACTATTGATTATTTTTGTTTATATTATTTTTCTCTGCACAAGAAGTGGGGGTTTCTTTTACAGAGTAGGCCCAGGATAACAAAAAAACTTGAAGGTCCCATCCTCTATATTTTACGTAAAATAAATGGATGAATTTTTAGCAAGCTGGACAACAAGTTTCAAGTCAGGGTAGTAACTGTCGAACAGAACCATCTCGGATCGGTACTGGCCAAACTAAAGTCAACTTTCACCAATACCTTATGATAAAGTTAATAAGTATTTCCATCTATTGATCATTATTTATATGCTGATAATCTTATACTGAGACATGTTGCGCCAAATGAAGTGAAGTCATAGCCTAGACATGTAGTTGTAAGCTCAGTTGTAAGTTGTACTGTAAATAAATACTTAATTTTTCCTGCATGTCTGTTGCACATAGAGCATTGCAAGCGGAATGGGGTTCGAGATAGTTTCTAATTTTGGGGTAAACAAAGAAAGCTGAAGATGTTGAAATTGTTGATAGTTAAGTTGACATAGTTAATTGTGTCGAAGTTTAACTTTGTTTTCTTCGTCGAACGAAATTTGGACTAGAGCCATCGAACGGGACTTTGGGAAAAACAACATTGGGGGCGCTGTGGTCATTTAACGCGCAGTGCAACGCCTCCTACCCTATACTCTCTACTAAAAATGATTCAAACACTTTGAGTGTTTGCCCGCTCTATGTACACCACATGTTCGTACACAGTCAGTTTCAGTGGTGTGATTGTTGTGTCATCCTTGGGGAGATATCATTTTTTGATAAAGGATTTCTTCCAATGTGGGTTTTCGGCTAATGCAAATCGTGATTTCAGTTAGTTCAATTTGAACTTCAAAGCATTAGCAAAGGCATTTGATGGTCAAACTTCGAAGCTTCCGTTTTTGCGGCCGGGTTCAAGAAGTTGTGCATGCTGTGCTGGGTCGGCGGATTGTCTTCGGAAAAACGGTGGTAAGGTGATTTCTGATGACACATGCAAAACTAAAGCTAGTTGTGATAACGTAACCCTCCTGCCGACGGCGAAGCCGAAGGTCGGCAGGAGGGTTACGTTGTCGCAACTAAACAAAGCATGGATGTCGATAATACAAAACTGTTGATAGTACAAAACATTATGAGAAACGGCTCCTTCTGAAAAAATTCCCTGCTCTTTGCTCTGAAGTGTGTACATCTTGAGAAAGGAGTATTTTCTCAGTAAAATATTTGAGTTGATTTTGAGACCTCAAAATCAGTTGATTTTGAGACCTCAAAATCAAGCATATGATTATGAAAGCAGTGGTGTGAAAAGGGTGTTTTTTTTTATTCCATTATCATCTCGCAACTTCAACCATCAATTGAGTTCAAATTGTCACATTTAAAAAAAGAATTATGCAGATGTTGAGATACGCCAAGTGAGAAGACTGGTCTTTGACAATTTGTCAAGCTTTGTGAAATCATGGAAGAAGAAAATCCTCCATGGTGGAATTGGGCCTTGAAAAACAACAATAACACTTTGTGAAATCAGACCTATATAAGATAGGAGGTTGGCACTGGACACTATTGTGAAATCAGACCTATATATCATATAGATAGGAGGTTGGCACTGGACACTATTGTGAAATCAGACCTATATATCATATAGATAGGAGGTTGGCACTGGACACTTTGTGAAATCAGACCTATATATCATACAGATAGGAGGTTGGCACTGGACACTATTGTGAAATCAGACCTATATATCATATTCATATAGATAGGAGGTTGGCACTGGATACTATTGTGAAATCAGACCTATATATCATATAGATAGGAGGTTGACACTGGACACTATTGTGAAATCATACCTATATATCATATAGATAGGAGGTTGGCACTGGACACTATTGTGAAATCAGACCTATATATCATATAGATAGGAGGTTGGCACTGGACACTATTGTGAAATCAGACCTATATATCATATAGATAGGAGGTTGGCAATGGACACTATTGTGAAATCAGACCTATATATCATATAGATAGGAGGTTGGCACTGGACACTATTGTGAAATCAGACCTATATATCATGGCACTGGACACTATTGTGAAATCAGACCTATATATCATATAGATAGGAGGTTGGCAATGGACACTATTGTGAAATCAGACCTATATATCATATCAGCCATTCCGTGGTATTTGCGCTTCATAGTGAAAAATTTAAAATGGTTATTGTTGAAGTTTTTACATTTATTTTGGAACAAGAACACCTAGTGCTTCTTCTTCTAAAAAGACTTTATAAAAATATTCTTTATTTTTTTTGCGACAGCCTTGGGAGTAAAGGGTAAAAAGTGTACACAAAAGTCTGAAAAATCCTTGAAATTCAGGTTTTGAAAAAAAAATCATGAAGCAATAGGTGTTCAGATTTAATCATTATGTATAAACAACAAAGAGTCATTAGTAAGGACCGCCAAAATTAAATATGCCTTTTTGAACTATTAACTTTTGAAAAATGGGAGTTAATTTTTACCCTCGTTTTACTGTCACGCGAGTCACAAAAACAATGATTATAGTATTTTTTCTATTATAGACCCATTACATTTTTTTTCTTCTCTCTCATAATAGTGGTCTTTTCAAAGGGTCTTTCAAGAATTAATTAGTTTTTTTTACTTAGGCCTTCTACCTAAAAAAAAAAAACACCCTCGAGTTTGTCACGCGAGTCACAGCAAATGCACTTAATGCACATGGTTAGCAAAAGCTACCAAAGTATTCTGGGGATGATGTCTATGGAATGTTACCAAAGCACCCCCAGCCCACTGGAACATACTACTATGCCCAATTTTTTGTTAGAACAAGGAATTATTAGTGTACAATTATAACTTGGCACACTGTCAGCAGATCATGTTGAACTACATGTACACTGCATACTGCACTGTACAATGTGCTCACATCTGAATAATTTACCTGCATTATTTAAATAATACAAGGAATGATAAACTTAAAACAAGAACAAACAAAAATATTTGATGAAACTGGATATTTTAAGACAGTATTCTTAAGTTAGATTTGGAGGGGGGCATCAATAAAGAAATTACTTATCAGAATTTACATGTACTCAGCCTAACACAGTCTAATGCCATTAGAACTTCACACCAAAATTTGTGGTTTCTTAACCACTCTGCCAAGCATAGTGAGAAAAAAGTCCTTTACCCAATCTGTATAGTGAGTAGATGACTGATTCTCGAGCCAGAGTAATGTATAGTGAGTAGATGACTGATACTCGAGCCAGAGTAATGTATAGTGAGTAGATGACTGATACTCGAGCCAGAGTAATGTATAGTGAGTAGATGACTGATACTCGAGCCAGAGTGCTGTATAGTGAGTAGATGACTGATACTCGAGCCAGAGTGCTGTATAGTGAGTAATAGATAGGAGGTTGGCACTGGACACTATTGTGAAATCAGACCTATATATCATATAGATAGGAGGTTGGCACTGGACACTATTGTGAAATCAGACCTATATATCATATAGATAGGAGGTTGGCACTGGACACTTGTGAAATCAGACCTATATATCATATAGATAGGAGGTTGGCAATGGACACTATTGTGAAATCAGACCTATATATCATATAGATAGGAGGTTGGCACTGGACACTATTGTGAAATCAGACCTATATATCATAATAGATAGGAGGTTGGCACTGGACACTATTGTGAAATCAGACCTATATATCATATAGATAGGAGGTTGGCACTGGACACTATTGTGAAATCAGACCTATATATCATATAGATAGGAGGTTGACACTGGACACTATTGTGAAATCAGACCTATATATCATTTTGATAGGAGGTTGGCACTGGACACTATATTGGCTACTCAAAATACTAACTTGGAAACAGCAATGGAGAGCTCAACTTCTGTTGAGTCAATGGATGTGTGGACCGAATTCAGCATATTATTTCAATGAATTAGGACAAACTTGTGGGCAATCTGCAGGTATATTGCTTTAGGTGTCCTATCACTATCATCAGCACTAATACAAACCTAGACCATTCATTCTTGGCCAAGCTGCATTGGCCAAGCTACATATCAGATAAATAAGGTTTATCGCGATTCAGAAACGCAGTGCATTGTGGGAAGGAATGTGGGGCGGTTTCTATGCAGTTTCTACGACTCGCGCACGCAACGCCTATACCTTTTGTGGGTTCAACCATTATTTTGCTATTCGCGATAAACCTTATGGTAGGTGATGTGCAGGACTGGTACTTCACGGAGGCAACGAAGGGGGTTGCCTTGATGCCCCCTGGGCAAAGCAATAAAATCCGTCGTAAGACAAATTTCAGTATCACCATAGTGATTTCATTGTGACATCACACTTTACTAAGCAACTGCGACTGATTTGCAGTTGCGATCAATTTTAGCTCTTTGTGAGATCGTCCCCTGGTCATTGCCTTGGTGCCTTTGAAATGCACCAGTAGAAATTAACAATTTCCTCATAGGATGCCCTTTCCCAAGAAGAAAATGCCTTGGTGCCCTTGCCCTTTCAAAAATGAAGCATACAAGCCAAGATGTGATTGTGCCTTTGATGATACAAGGATTGATTTGTCACATGTAGTCAGAGTGCTCTCTGATAAGAAATACATATTTGGCCTTAATACCAATTAGAAGATTCCAAAATGTGTTTGTTCAAAATTTAAATTTGTGTTGGCCCTACAGCCAATATTTCTCTACACTGGTATCAGGCCTGGATTTTGGAGGGGAAGGCCATTTTCATTTTTCAAAGGGCTTTTATTAGAAAATCATAAAGTCTATACCCTATGGAAACATTTGAAAGGGGTCAAGGCCAGGAATGGGGCAACAGCGGCTGTGGCCTGTATGTAGTTCCAGGCATGTCGTACATGTATTATCAAAGGCACAATTCCCCTTAATATGGTAGGGCATGCCATTCTATTGGGAAAGATTCAATTGCTTTTTGTTTTGATTTGATCGTATAGGTAATTCAACAGTACAATGTCATCTCAAAGTGCTGCATGTCCAATTTGTAATGAGACATTTCCAATGAGGACAATCAACAAACATATTGATGGTTGCCTCCTTAAAGTAGACGAGGGTTCTAATGGCAGCCAGTCCTCCGACAGTGAAGATGGAGTTAAGGGGGCTTCAAGTTCAAGCACAGAGTTGGAGTCATCGGCACACACAATGAGGCCTACCGAGACGACTAGCGTGCAAGATAAGCAGGAAAACCATGAGCAGGTTGGCAATAGTAAAGACAAAAAGAGGAAAAACTGGAGCTTCTTACTTCAGTCCAGCAGCAAGAAATCAAAGGTAGATACTGACTTGAAACATGGCAAGAAGATCAAAATGAGCTCAACGACAGCAAGTAGTAAAACAGACAAGTTATCTGAAGATAGCCCAACTGTTTCAATATCCAACATTGCATCTACACCTTCAACAACATCATCTTCGTTTGCGTTTGGGACACTAGGATCATCCAAAAGGCCATCTTCAAAAACAGATTTCCAACCTTTGGCTCAACAAATGCGTCCTCGGAACTTCACAGACTTTATAGGCCAGAAGAAGGCAGTTGGTTCTCAGTCGTTGCTTAGACGTCTTTTAGAGGCAGACAAAGTCCCATCTATGATACTTTGGGGCCCTCCAGGATGCGGTAAAGTAAGTATTTTGATTTTACTGTTCTTGGTCTTTGGAAACGACTCTGCTAGTTTAAAAATGTTTTGCCTTCAGCACTTTGATACTTTTTGAATAATCAAACTGAAAATCAAGAATAGTTGAAATCTGGATCATCCTTTATCCATTCTATGTCTATGTCTTGTCTTGGTGGAA
Organism: Asterias rubens; assembly: GCF_902459465.1. Taxonomy (NCBI): domain Eukaryota; kingdom Metazoa; phylum Echinodermata; class Asteroidea; order Forcipulatida; family Asteriidae; genus Asterias; species Asterias rubens. The sequence goes on along the minus strand of NC_047065.1, from coordinate 10,501,142 downwards.
TGGTAGATTTGGAAAAGATTAAGATAAAAACTTGGTTTGATCATTCCTCCAAATCACACAGAAGCACAATTTATGTTTGAGAAGTACTGAAGGAAGTGAATGAAATTGTAACCATTTGAAAGCGTGTTTTTATTTTATCCTGATCATCAACTGAAAAAAAAAGATATGCAAACAGCATGACAATTTGTTCTTTTTTTTGTAGACTACTTTGGCTCACATCATAGCTGAACGAGCTAAGGCAAGTAAAATGATGCGTTTTGTTACGATGTCGGCCACAACGGCAACTGTGTCGACGGTGAAGGAGGCCATTACAGCTGCTTCCAATGAGCAGAGGATGACTAAACGTAAAACCATTCTCTTCATTGATGAGATCCATCGTTTCAATAAGATACAACAGGTGGGTTCATCCTGAAAGGGTAGTAGTGATCAAGAATCTGGAAATGGTTTCCTGCTTCCACTTCATTTTCAAAGACTAGAGCCCATTTTCACAGGCCTGGAATTACACACGGGTCACATCTACATCTATGATAATACCTGTCAAAGCCTTTTCAGCATCTAGACAAGGTGCGAGACAATGAAGAAATTCAAGTTTTAGAAGTGGGAGGAAAACCCCAGAGAATTGTTCTAGGGAAAAAACCCAGAAGTCAAGTAGGGACTGAAAAAAAAAAGTCCACATAGTGCCCCCGGTAGCCGGGTAGGATTTGAACCGGGGATTCTCAGAGGTGGAAGGCGAGGCAAGACACCACTGCACCAGCCTGACGAGGGGGCTGGCTTCCATTGTCAAGACACCACTGCGCCAGCCTGACGAGGGGGCTGGCTTCCGTTGTCCCAGGTGTTTGCCTTGGTGCCCTTCAAAAGTTTTGAATTGACTTGAAGATTTTCCAATGGAAGTGCCCTTTGCAAAATGAAAATGGCATTGTCCTTTCAACATGTTCAAAGATGAAATTCCAGGACTGATTTTATGGTTCTGCCTACTGCAGAATTCTGCTCTTATTATCACCAGTTTTTGCTTAGGCCTATAGGATAAGCCCCCAGTTTTTAGTTAACTGTGAAATTGAAGAATGCTTTCAAGTGTGAACTACACACATACACATGTACACTAGCCACAGTGCACTTGTATTACAGATTCAGGCCTGAATCCATTTAGTTGCAAAAGATGTGTGATACACTTTAACTTTATTCTTGTCTTTACTCCTAAAAGATCTATTGCATCTTTTGTTAGGTAAATATTTTCTTATCCTCAAGATTTATGTTACCTTGGTTTTTTTTTAAACAAACAGGACACATTTCTTCCACATGTTGAAAATGGAACAATCACCCTCATTGGGGCCACCACAGAAAACCCATCCTTTAAAATAAACAATGCCCTCCTGAGTCGTTGCCGGGTTGTGGTGCTGGACAAGCTAAGCACGGAGGACCTGTTGTTGATTCTCGAGAGAGCTGCTAAAAAACTAGGTGTGGAAGTGCTCAAGGAGGGAGAGACGTCAGATGGGAGGATCAAGGAAGCCTGTAGAAGTAACCATGACCAAGAAGGTACCAGTCAATCCGAATCAAGGTGATTCTTAGTGCTACACCTTGTTATTAAGTCAATTGATCAGGGCCCAATATCATGGCTCTGCTTACTGGAATTTTTGCATTTTGTTATGTGTGCGTGTGTACTCCACATTACTTGGCATTCTTTGCTTACACAACTAGGGCATAAATTTGGCGCTTCTTCTGCAAGTGGAGAATGGTGATTGGAAGCGCAGAATTCTGTGGCAATAAAAACCATGAAATTGGGCCATGGGGTAGAGCTACTACCCCTGGTCATTGGGCATTAAGCATTCCTAGAACCATCTTAACTCCTTCACAGCACTGGCAACAAAATGGAAGCACAGCTAGGTTGCTTATCGTTCATATCAACCGTCTCTAATCTCACTGGTTCCCATTAAACTTCTGAATGATAAGAAGCTTTTATAGTTTGAAAACTCATCACCAAGGAGTTAAGTTGGTACCTGCGACATTTGATATGATGCTGCATCTCATGAGTAGTGTTTTGAGAAGAAAAAACTTGGGACCGCTTCAGTTCAATTAAGCTTTTTTAGATCCCAGAAAGAGTAATTCAAAACACTAACATCGTTGTATCTTTTTGTTATGAAACTAAGTACAGTGTATGCATCAAAGTGAACTTATATCGCTGCAAAGACATCAAAATGTCTTGAGCTTGGCACTAAGTTGTTGCTTTGATGCTTGCTTGGACTGTTGTGTCTCACACATGTCCTGGTGATACATACAGTAGAAGGTACCATGTGCTTATTAATGGGCTACTGTTTCAAGGGTACAACCACTGCATGGGGTGGTGGTCTCTATGCATTATTCTAGTATTACAGGTAGGTTGTGTCATGATTGGAATGTTGATGAGCTAATGTCTAGACTTGGGTAGCTCTATCAGTGTTTAGTGTAAGGACACTACAGTCTACATGTTCATTATTGCTTCTTGATCATGATGAATGTCTTGGTGATTTTTCATGTACTCATTGTATACCTTTTTTCAGGTGTCCAGTTTGCATGGAAAGCAGTGCATTATCATACCTTGCCAATCTCTGCGACGGGGATGCACGAAGCGCCCTCAATACCCTACAAGAGATCATCCAATCGCAGGCCCCCTCCCTTAACTCTGACCAATCACAATCACTGTGTCATCAGCAGGGCAGTAGTGGACTGCCTGGAGTGAGATCAGAAAAACAAAACAATGAGGAAAATGAGAGGGTTGTAATTTCAACGGAACATGTGAAGGAGGCGTTGCAGAGGTCACATGTCATGTACGACAGAGAAGGTAGGCCTAATTATTTTACTTAACCAACAAAATGTGTCAACTTCATAAGAATATGACACAACTTTCTTGAATTATTATCAGGGGAAAATGGATTCAAGTGAGGATGGTTTATGCTAGGGAAAAAACATCTCAGAGGGATGCCAAATATCCCAAAGAACTAATTTTGTGGATGACAATTTTCAAAATATTCCAGGCATGCAATGTTTTAGCATCATTTTTAGTTTAATAATAATACCATAGGAATATTGAGAAGACAATTAAAGTCTTGTTGTCTGGAAGGGACATTTTCTCTTTTGTATTGATATAGTTACAGCATTGTGCACAATGTATGTTTGATATTCCCAAATTAAATAATACAACTTTTTCAGTCTGCTTTATTTTTCAATCTTGTGTTGCTGCATAATGTTACGCTCAAAGCCACATTTGTGTGGAGCAGCTCTTAAACAAATTCTCATTGATGGGTTCAGTAAAATGTTATATAAAAAAATGTTGATCTAAAAACCTAGGGTTGGGTAGTTTGAATTAGTAGACATGCTTCTTTTCTGATGATTTCCTTGTTCGAGATTTATCAGCTGTGACATTGAAATTAAAAACACAGAACAAAGTTGTGGTGTCTCCGAAAAATATTTTCTCTTATATTTTGGGGCCGGGGAACTGCAGTTGTTTGCCAGTCATTGGAAATGCTTACTGCTATAACAAATGACTAACTAAATGTTTGGATCCACAAAGGTGAGGAACATTACAACTGCATATCAGCACTGCATAAGTCAATGCGTGGTAGTGATGCAAATGCTGCCCTCTACTGGCTGGGAAGGATGCTCGTAGGTGGTGAAGACCCACTGTTTATCGCACGAAGACTCATTGCCTTCTCAAGTGAAGATGTTGGTAAGTCACTCTTCTTAAAGCCATTATAAACTTTAATTATATTTCTTTGAGTGAATCATAATGTTTATAAGGGATACTTTTTTAATTACAGGTTTGGCAGACCCACAAGCCTTGATGCAAGCTGTGTCTACCCACCAAGCATGTCAGTTTCTAGGAAGACCAGCCTGTGAGGTAAATTGAATTTTGGTTGCAAATGTTTGTGCTTAGCAGCTCTATGAAATTGGGGCCAGGGCTTTTAAGATAATAAGTTGAGCCTTTTACTTCTTCTCGATCAGGTTGTTCTCGCTCAGTGCGTTGTCTACCTGTCAAGGGCTCCTAAGTCCCCCATGGTGGAAGGCCTTCTCATGACGGTCAAGAAATACATTGAAGAGTACGAGGGACCAGTCCCAGGAGTTCCCCTGCACCTACGCCCAGGGTCTACTCGGCTGATGAGGAATTTGGGTTACGGTAAGGGGTATGTTCATAGCGCCGCGGCTGGTGATCAGGGTTTTCTTCCACAATGTATGCAAGGGGTGGACTTCTTCAAGGAGAGTAAAAAGGTGTTGGATGTCAAGTAATGGAAGAAAAGTGGTATATATTTGTGCTTTTCTACCCTGTAAAAATTATTATTACTAAAAAAATGTGTTGTGAATCGATGCTGTTGTTGCCAAAGTTGCCAGAAACCCCACAGAGTGGGGCTGGAATATCTGAAATTCCTTAAGTCTTTCAAATCACTTTTAAAACCGCCATTACATTGTTCATACTGATTTAAATATTTAAGGTAAAAACAAAAAATTTTATAATTTGGTGAGATTTATCACTAACAGACTTATAAGGGGCTTGAAAATATACGAAGATAGTTGTATGAAATTCACATAAACTGCTATGAGAACTCTTTTAGTACTAACAGACAGTATTGCCTTGAAGTAGTGTACTGTCTCAATTCAAAATGACTTCTTAATTCACCTCAACTCCTTGTAAAGTAAATCAGTCACACGAACAACCTTTATCCTAGGAATACCCATTAACTCTCTGGTAGTGAGAAACAGTTACTTGCCCAAAGACACAAACTACCAACACAAGTGCGAGATCAGGATCCTGCAACAGGATTAGTTGCTGGCGTGAAATCGTTGTCGCGTTCCCACTTGAGTATGACCACGCATTGATCCCCCTTGTGGGACGGAAGTGGGTTCAAAGTTCACGTTTGTTTATCTTGTTCTTGATCTCCTTTGTTGCTCTGTTGATGAAGCCATTTTCACTCATCTTCATTGCAATTACCTGGTATACATGTACTGCGCTATTTACAACCTCCTATGTACCCTCTATAAAAATCGTGTGGATTTGGGTTAAATGTGGATGCCTTGTACAGAACGTGTAGTTGGTATCGTCATGTGACGGCCAGCTGCTGTATGCTTTACTTGCAATTTTTATTTGTCACCAACTACAAGAATCAACGTAAGCATTTTTATCATTCTTCTTGGGTTCCCCCCCCCCCCATTTAACAATGGAAGATATTTTACGTTTCATGTTAGTTTTTCTGCCATTAGTTTTGACTCTCCTGCCTCTTCAACGTACGAGTTTACTGATTAAAAAGTTTGTACTGGCTCTGCAGAGGGCCTATCCTCTAGAATTATATCTAGCTTGTCTTTGAAAGGGGTTTCTTTCCTTGCGACTCCACTCCTCTTGTTATGGTCGATGGCTAACTTGTAGTCTTTCAGCAACTTTCTTAGGCATCCTCCGAAAGTGCCAACTGTGCTATGAAAATCGCACCAAAGCACAATGGAGTCTTCTTTTACTGCATCAACTGCGAGCACCACACCATCCATCTCTTCGGGCTCGTCTTCTACAAGCTATCAGACAAAAATGTGATTTGCCTGTATTGCTTATGAATGTTAAAAATGACCTGCACAAAACAGTTAAATGTATAAAATAATTTGTTAGTACCTGCATACAATACCGAAGTCTGCGTGTAGAACACAAACGTAAGTAAGGCGCACTGCACTGTTTTGTGTTTTGCGTACCCATACCTACTCATACATGGAGTTTTGCCAAAATTCATTTTTTTGAAGTCTGTTAACATTTTGAAAAACATCTTTGATTTTTACAGCAACGTCATTATTAGGGTCTACCTAATGCATCTCAGTTTTAATAATTTTCTATCCAGTGTTTCTGTTTCATCCATTAACTGGTTTGAACTGTACAGCAACTCCTGCTCCAACCTCAGTTAACCCTATTGTTATCTGTTTCCCATTTCTTAGTGTGATTTGAAAGCCTTGGTAGTGGTGATGAAATTTGGTTTCAGCATCTGAGTTCAAAGTGTTGCCCGTTAAATTTGATGCACTGTAGTGGGACGAGGGAACTCGCTGATGGCAGTGATCTTCTCATCTAATGGATGAATACCCTGCTCGTCAATGTGATGACCGAGAAAATCGAGATTTGTAGCTCCAAACTGGCACTTGGCTGGGTTGATTACTACTCTATACTCAGATAATCGCGAGAACAGTAACTCCAAGTGTTCATGGTGCTGTTCCAGCGAGTCGCTAGCCACAAGGATGTCGTCAATATAATAGACATATACGAATGGCAATCCACGAGTAACCATGTCAATGAACCGTTGGAAAGTCTGAGCTGCGTTCCGTAGACCGAAAGGCATGCGCACAAAATGGTACAACCCAAAAGGTGTTGTAATGGCTGTCTTGTGAACATTTGCTGGGTTGACGGGTACTTGGTGGTATGCACGAACTAAATCAATCTTGGAAAAGATGCATTTGCCGGTTAAATTGGTCGTGAAATCATGTAGATGGGGAATCGGATAGCGATCTGGAACAGTTACTCTATTCAAAGCTCGATAATCCCCACAGGGGCGCCAGTCACCAGGGGTCTTCTTAGGCACCATATGCAGTAGAGATGACCAGTTGCTGTCCGATGGAGCAATGATGCAGAGGTCAAGCATGTGGTTAAATTCGTCCTTTGCTATGGTGAGCTTGTCCGAGGCAAGTCGACGAGGGCGAGCGGTAACCGGGGGTCCAGTTGTGATGATATGGTGGGTGATTGAGTGTTTCACTGGCAACTCGGTATACACAGGGCGTGCTACTCCCGGAAATGATGCGATGAGCGTGTCAAAAGGCGTAGATAACTCGTTCACTAATACTTGGCTCAGTGAAGGTGATGTAGCTTCCTTACCTAGTACTGAAAGGTGGGTTGTCGTATCTATTAGTTGGCGGTGTCTTACGTCCACCAAGAGGGCGTAGTGCTGCAGAAAATAATGGCCATTGGAATATCTGCAACCAGAAATACCCATCTGAAAACTTGACGTAGCCCGATATTTAGTGTGCAAGACTTCTCCCCAAAGGTCGCTATAGGCGATTTATTGACGGCCTGTAGACGTACTGAGGTTGGTTGTAGTTTGCGTTGTTTATCCGCTACCGACGGAGGTAAAACGCTAACTTCTGCCCCAGTGTCAACCAGGAATCGGAGGCCAGTTGTTTGATCAGTGATGTAGGAAGGCGACTGAGGGAATTAACGCCAGGCTGGCTCGTCGCCGTTAGTTGCTGGCGGTGGCGTTTTCCGAGTTGGGTTGAGCGGAAGTGCGGCGGAAACAAGGACTAGTACACTTACGAGCGTTGCTGCCATACTTCCAGTGATACCAGCACTGTGGGTTGGATGACTGTCGATCGGAGGACTGGCGATCTGCAGGCGGGGTGGGGTCTCGTCGAGTGTTGCGCCCCTGCGAGAAGGAACGAGAACGACCTCGCCTCTGGGCTGCTTGGAAGTGAGTTGTCAAGGCCATCACCTGCCTAGTGAGGTCATCTACCTTGTTCTGGAGAACGAGTACCTCGGATGAGGCTTGTGGTGGTGGGGGCTGGGCAAAGTGGGGTGGCGGCGCTGAAAATGTCGCCACGTGCTGAGGGCCTGACACCTCGACGATCTTGTTGGCCAAATCTGCCAGCGCTCCGATGCCCACTGTGTCGGCTGTGGATGCTAAGATCGACTGTACAGGGGTTGGGAGGCGCTGCAAAAACAGCTGTTTCAGAATCTTCTCTGCAGTTTTTGACAAATGAGTAAAACAAAAAGTTTTCCTCTCAGTTTTAGCTTATAAAAACGTATTAACCCGTTATGCTATGGTTTTGGTGTAATATCATAACTGGTTAATGGGATTTTACATGCTTAAATTATTTTGTGACTCATTTCTCAAAAACTACTCAACCTCCATTAGTAATATTTGAAGGGAAGCTTTCCACTATCAATATCTTCAAACCCTGTAATTTAATATAAATCTGTGTACATTTTGAAAAAGTACCCGACTCCTTTAATAATGACTCGATCTATTTGTAAATGATAAAATCACTGACCTATATTTGACCTTAGAGGGCCTCTTTGAGACCACCAATAAAACTGTTGCAGTTATTGACTCCATTGATTTTAAAATCAGAGAAACATGACACATCTAGGCCTTCAATATGAATACAATGCAGGAAGGCAGTGTACACTGTTGTACCTCCATTTTGTTTACTTTCATGCTCCTTCGCTACGCTCATACGCATGAAAAACAGTTTATTTCTATTGGAAGACATATAATCACAAGTTAAGACACAGGTTTATGATTCTGAGAATTTATTATTAATGGTAAAGCATGGGAGAGGGCCGGCATTAGGCTGCTCTGTATGAACCACGACAAAGAATCAGTAACAAGGAATATGGGGGTTACATCGAAAAAGACTACAATTGCCAATAGGTATCAACGACCATGGCGCCATCATCCCAAAGCCCTCTCTTCTGCTTCTTCTTTCCTTCAAGCTCTTTCGGTGCGGCTTCTTCTGTTACTTGAACCTGTCTCAGCTCACCGGGCATGTCCTCACCGCCTTTCTCTAGGTGTTGTACCGTGATCCAACCGGCCTTGCTGCTATTGGCGATCTTTATCTTTCTTTTTCTTTCGGTGACCAGGGCTTCGGCTTCTTGAATCGCCTCTATCGCTGTCTTGGTGTAGCCATTCTTAAGCAGACAGATCTTGATTTTGTCCAGTGCTCTATCGCTGTCTCGGTGTTGCCATTCTTAAGCAGACAGATCTTGATTTTGTCCAGTGCTCTATCGCTGTCTCGGTGTTGCCATTCTTAGCAGGCAGATCTTGATTTTGTCCAGTGCTCTATCGCTGTCTCGGTGTTGCCATTCTTAAGCAGGCAGATCTTGATTTTGTCCAGTGCTCTATCGCTGTCTCGGTGTTGCCATTCTTAAGCAGGCAGATCTTGATTTTGTCCAGTGCTCTATCGCTGTCTCGGTGTTGCCATTCTTAAGCAGGCAGATCTTGATTTTGTCCAGTGCTCTATCGCTGTCTCGGTGTTGCCATTCTTAAGCAGGCAGATCTTGATTTTGTCCAGTGCTCTATCGCTGTCTCGGTGTTGCCATTCTTAAGCAGGCAGATCTTGATTTTGTCTTGATTTTGTTCAGTGCTCTATCGCTGTCTCGGTGTTGCCATTCTTAAGCAGGCAGATCTTGATTTTGTCCAGTGCTCTATCGCTGTCTCGGTGTTGCCATTCTTAAGCAGGCAGATCTTGATTTTGTCCAGTGCTCTATCGCTGTCTCGGTATTGCCATTCTTAAGCAGGCAGATCTTGATTTTGTCCAGTGCTCTATCGCTGTCTCGGTGTTGCCATTCTTAAGCAGGCAGATCTTGATTTTGTCCAGTGCTCTATCGCTGTCTCGGTGTTGCCATTCTTAAGCAGGCAGATCTTGATTTTGTCCAGTGCTCTATCGCTGTCTCGGTGTTGCCATTCTTAAGCAGGCAGATCTTGATTTTGTCCAGTGCTCTATCGCTGTCTCGGTGTTGCCATTCTTAAGCAGGCAGATCTTGATTTTGTCCAGTGCTCTATCGCTGTCTCGGTGTTGCCATTCTTAAGCAGGCAGATCTTGATTTTGTCCAGTGAAAGTTCACTTTCCCGCAAAACTCTCACTGAGCCGTGTTGCCTATTTTGTTCAGCTCTTTAGCGTCTAACCTGTTCGGGTCTCTTTAAATTTTACTGTTTCCTGACTTTTGGAGACTGTCGAACTTGCTGTTAAAATACACTATAACCTTGTGGAAAAAAACTTCAGTGTTAAACTCGCTGACTGAGGTGCTCTGTTCTGTCGACCTTGTAAGCATAACTGGAAACATAGCACACAGGAGAAATGCGTTGGCCTGAACTGACTTGATGGCGGTTTCTCCTCTCCTGTCTCCTCACTGCCTCCCGTCTCTATCTGTGAAGTTTTCCCCCAGTCTTCTCCCGTCTCCTCTCCTGTCTCCTCAACCTCCATGGCGTCTGCTTCCTCATCACAACAAGCTGGCCTCTGCCACTGCTCGGTAAAGGAACTCATCTTCCTCACTCTCAGAGGTTTCAGCAAGGGCTCCATACCTTCCTCTGGACATAGACATGCCACTGCTCTTGACACTATCCCTTATCGCTTGGCGAAGCCCATCACACTCCTCCTTGATCAGTCGACCCAACTTTGCTCTCTCTGTCTCCCTTGGTCGACGAACCTTGGTCTTGCCGTTTCTTTTCGCCTTGGATTACGGTTTTCTTCTTTCCCATTGGTAGAACGGTAAAACTCATCCAGTAATTCTCGCAACAGGCGTGGGAATGTGTCCTTTGGAACAGATGAAATCTCCTGTTTAATCTTGTAGTTGCATTTTTGTACGCGCCTTCCTTTCCTTTTGGTTAGCAAACTTCGAGTTCATTCCCTGTGTAGGCCGTCACTCTGAGGAAAAAATGGTCTTATCGCAGTGAAGGCGTCATAGAGAGTTGTGGGGAGGGATTCAAAAACAGGACAGTTGTCTTAAATGAAGGTTATCCTTCCTATATCTCCTTCAATATCAGCTGCCTTTGACGTTGTCATTGACATAATCTTCTGATGGCATGGATTCATCATCGACAGACAATGTTTCATTCTGAGAATGAAGCCAGAAGGTTTACTCCGAGGTGCACATTAATTTGAAGAATTCTGTATTGAAAAGGATGAAAACGGAAAACACAGTAAGTAGGGCTTCACGGTTTTAATTGTCTAGTGCACTCACTGAGCATCACATCCAATATGACATGGGATGGCATGGCATGCCTGCATGCTGTGTGTGTGGTGCACATGGTGATCCCATAATACTTACTCACTGGGGTTATTTCCAGGCTTCTGATTGGTTAAGTATGGCTGTTGAAACAAAGGGGTGCTGTCAAGCAGCTGTTGAATAATTAGAGGGGGCATAATAGTTGAAAATTTGGGGGAGGGGCATAATGAAAATTTAGGGGGGGCATTTAGGCATGAGGTCTCTACACTTGTCTACAACAAACAATGATTACTCTGCGTATCCTTTCACGAGATGTATAATGGCAGTTTGGTCTAAGCACACCATCTCAGAACGAGTATGGCTCTAGAGAATACTCCTCTGCAAACCTGTTAGAAGCTGACAATCTAAGTAGCTCTGAATTAGCTGGCACATATGGAATGTCCAATTTGACCTGTCTCACTTTGCTACAAAGTGACTTGTTGATTTGGGTTACCACAAAGTGACCTTTCTTTGTTGTCAAGCCTTCTCCCTTTCTGCACTTGTGGATGCCCGTTGTCGCTCCTCTGCTGCAATCTGGGTAAACTGTAATCTTGCTTTCCAGGATGTCCCGCCTGACCGCTGTTTTTACTGTGACAGACTGAAATAACATGTTTTTGACAAAACGCCGTTCAGTGTCCTTGTTCTTTAGTGGTGTTACAAAAACCCTGAAGAGATACAATAAGCAATTTCCATATAAATACTAAGCTTTGGAAAATACCAACTGAGCAAAGAAATTCATTAGAGGAAAATGTAGTAATGTCAGAACATAAACAAAGAAAATATAAAAGCATAAACAAAAGCTCAACTACACAATTTACTTTAAAGTCAAGTCAAGGTTCTGTTTGGAAATACAAGGCATGTATATGCTTTAACTTGTAGAAGAACAAATAACTAATTAAAAGTGCAATGACCTCTATCACTATGGACTTTGTAAACCATGGACTCAAACTAGTCCAATTATCTTAATGACCAACCAGCTAATAAAGAACTTTAAACAGAATATTAATAGGCCAATATCTAAGAATAAGCGATATGTTTAGTTAATGTTAATCAAAAGGATGTACAAGGCAAATGACTGCTTTGACTTGAGACTCCTTAAACATTCAACAAAACTCAGTTTAAGTGCAAAGAAATAATCTTACAATAAACCAAAGAAAGTAATAAAACACCAACAGTCTATAATACTGTAGCTTGCCACTACAAGTACTTAGCCTAAAGAAAACAAAAGCTTTGCCAGCCTGGTGTTCTGTAGGACAGGTTGAATACATAATTAGCTTTCTCAAGAAAGACATAAGGAAACCCTACTGGGAACAACCTCTTATCAGAACAGTTTATAAACAATGGCCCAGCTATAGTAAGAATGGCAATGTTGCAGTGATCGCATATCGATTGCTCAACTTAACTCATCACACAACACAGTTCACAAAGGCACATATCGATAAACAATGCTGTGCAGCATAGGGACCATCGATATACATTATTAACTTCCTAGCCACTAGCATCACACTCAGCACATAGCCTTAGGGAGTTCCTAATCTGGCCAGAGAGGTGATCAACATTCCACAGTGGTTGTATAATCCACAGTAGTCACACTGTGTGAAACAATAGTGAGAACTGTTTGGCCAAAGCACTGAAGTGTACTCCCTAACTAAATCAAAGTTAATATACAAAACTCAAGAAAACTTAATAAAACTAAAGACACATTATACTCTTTTGTCTCGGCAAACTATCAATTAAAACTACTGACTAAGAATATAGCAATTCTATAATAATGTAAAGAGCTATGGGTGATTAAAGGGACTTCATTGAACTTCTGATGAAAGTATCAATGAAAGTAAAATAACTGATTAACAAATATGAATTTATGAATAGCACTTAATAGAAATCTGTAAGAATACAAAACAAGTAAACACTCACCCTAGCCTAGATGGTTGTCTAACCAGTGGAGGTAAGATGACTTTTATGGATGAAACTCAACTGACTTTGATGAAACTTTAATAGTAGAATTGCAAATAGACACAGAGATGTTAACTGTACAATCTTTATGTTGTGAATGAGGTCCAGTGTGGGGTCTTAAGGAATGTGGATTGCAAGAGTGGCTTTGTTTATCTTACTGATGGGCAAATGAGGGCGCTCTGTTTGCAAGCAAGGGGCTGTATGCAAATGGCCTGTCACATTACTATAGATTGGGTTTCTCCTGGCTACTTTTAAAAGTACTAAAAGCACTATTCGTTATCACTTTTATTCATTCCAACTTCCTCTTTAGGTGTCATAATAATTTTAGACATTTGTTGTAGACAAATTGTTTTTTTATTTTCGTCTGCAACAATAATAATGCACGCCCCAGTTAATACAGAAGGTAGATAAAACCTTTGAAGTGCACACAAGTTTAAGACTTTTTCCACTGCTTTTTTGTAGTCTTCTGGTAACTATTCCAATCATCACCCACAATTATCAATAGTTTTCTTTGCTGAAAGCCTGTATTAGTACCCAAAATGGTGTCAACCTCATCAAAGTATTTCCAATCGATTTCGGCTCTCCCACTTCTTCGGTTGTTGTCCAAAACCTGTTTGTATTTGGTCTTCAGTTGTTTTATTTTGTTAGTTATTCGTGTAACCGATCTATTGTAGTCTAATTCTGCAAGGCGGCTTGAAATTCTTTCCATGACTTTCTTTTTTCTTGAGAAACCCTAACCCTAACCCTAACCCAAAATGAATCTCTGCAAGCCCTCGGTTACGTCTTTCTTTTCCTGAGCACTCCAGGGGCTTCGCTTGAATTGTCAATGCTTGACTTGTCGAGCTTTTGGAGCTGGATCTGTTTGGGTTGGTGGCCTTCCTATAACACACAGGAAAGAAGAGGTAAATTAGGAAACATAATCAAATGGGGCGTATACATAACCTAAAAATGTTCATTTTACCGATGTGACATTTACTCCTCTTTAGCACAAAAGAGTGCGATAAAGGTACCTGGCATTTTATCGCATTTTGGTCTAGGGGGGTAAACAGGGAATAGGACCAGCATATGCAAGAGACCTACAAGAGATATAGGCAGTCACAAATATTACAAACTTACTGCCATCAACACTGTCCTCCAAAGTTGGGTCACACGAGTCACCTGAATCACTGCTGTCCTCATCGCTGGTGAAGCCTTCTGCAATAAAAAGAAATTAAACTTCTACAGTTAGCTTTGATTGCTTTCTGGCACACAAATAACAATGTGGGCCAATCCGTTGGGTTGGGTGTGTGGGGTTGGGGGTGTACAGTGAATGAATGTTATGGGGGGGGGGGGTTACCACAGTTTGATTTAATTTGGAAAGACAAGTTAAAAACGGGTTTGTTTACCTCCAGTAACATGCAACTCCTCCAAAGATTTGCCACATGACCATGAAGTCTGCAAGTGTTTCAAGCTGATGTTCATTCAAGGCCCGAATTTGTCAAACAGTCGCTACATGTTTACGAAGCTTTGTAGACCGCATGCTATCAGCATTCTCAAGGCCCGCCTCATTTGCATATGCTCGTAGACAGTCGCTTCCTCGTATATGACCTGTGCCTCCGTAACAACTTTGTGCGAATAAGAAAATGTTGTCTTGTGCCACTCCAGCTGCATTTCTATTTGCGACCAGAGCCTTCAACCACGCCATCACATCAGTACCATGAAGCACAGGAACAGTTCTGCCCCTCTTACCAACTATTTCAATGACTTGGAACATTTTACAGAGGTGCCGTTCAAGATCAGTCATCACGCAATCACCATTCACAATGGCTGCACTACTGCGCTTGTGAAAATCTTCCAGTTTCATTTTGGATACTTCCCCCTGTCGTCTGTGGTTGAAGATAATGAGATGGCACAGTGTGACTTCATTCAATTTCTTCCAAGCTTGTGTAATTTTATGGCCCTTAGCAGAGTGTAGGAGCTGCACTTCCCTGTTGCCAGTTTCATGAAGGAACGATCTTATCGCATTTTGCATGTGGGGAGATCAGCACGTTTGTTGCACTTTCCTTGGTACAGTGTTCTGTGGGCATGGGTTGACACAAGTTCTGGCCACTTAATTTCACATAACTGCTTAAACTGTTCGGCCTGTTCCGCTTTTTGCCTAAGATTAAACTCTAAAGCACTTGCTTGCAGTATGAGTGCACATCTCTTGATGGAATGTCCAATCTTGAGTGCTAGAGATGGAACGTGATACATCTGTTTTCCTTCACTGAAGCCGGCAACATCATGAACAGCCTTGACGATATCAATCAGATGGCGGGGATGCACGAATACTTCCAGTGATGCATTTGGTTGGTGGGTGTTTTGTCTCAGTTGTATAACATGACGACCAAGTTCTCGTAGTTTGTTCCGAATGTAGCCATGTTGTGTAACATCGTGGCCAAGTCTAAGGTATTCACGTTTGGCAACTTCCAGAATCAAAGAATCATTCTTGACAATCAGACCAACATTGTCTCTCCTCATAGAACTAAGAACCTTGTTCAACTGGAAAGATACACCAGCAGGGGGTGGTTTTAACAAATCACTCTTGTTAGCTACTCGCCCCCTATAATGACCTATCCTACTGCTACCATCAGTCCGTGCAGGGAGCGCAGGCTTAAAGGAACACGTTGCCTTGGATCGGACGAGTTGGTCTATAAAAAGCGTTTGAAACAGTTTGTTATGAAATGCATATGGTTAGAAAGATGTTTTAAAAGTAGAATATGATGATCCACACAAGTATCACTCAAAACTGTACGGTTTTCTTCTAACGTCGCGAACTATCACGGTCGGCCATTTATGGGAGTCAAAATTTTGACTCCCATAAATGGCCGACGGTGTTATTAGACGAGGTAAAAAGAAAACCGCGCAATTTCGAGGCATATTTGTGTAGATCATTGTATTCTATTTTTACAACATCTTTCGAACCATATTCATTTTATTACAAACGGTTACAAAACGCTTTTCAAAGACCAACTCGACCGATCCAAGGCAACGTGTTCCTTTAAGTGGGCACTGATGACGCCAAAGATCAAGACACACGTAATAGCCATAACAATGTATGCATGGTCCATATGCGTGTGGAGATGCTTCATGATTTGGTCTGTATACTATAATAAGGACACCCTTTCCCTCTCTAAGGACTTGGCAATTGTGTCTGTGATTACCAATATTGCGGATGTGTAACAGAAGTTTCTTGCGGGCACTAATGTCGGTCTCCGATGCTATCTCTACAACTTCTCTCTCCTCTTTGGAGAGGATTAGTCCCAAAATCTTAGATATCTCAGTGGCGTCCAAACTGGCTATAATGCTGCATTTATCAACAATTTTCAAAGCAAGGACGTCCTCGCTGTGATAAAGTCCTCGATGTGCGAGTGTGTATTCACATAGAAGAGCTTGGTTTCCAGCGTTGACAAGTACAGAAGGGCAAAAACTCGGCCTAACCACTTTACATATGAAATAGTCATATAAAACTTTACTAAATAGATATAAATAATTCAAAACAGTAAATGTTTTTTTTTTAGCACATTTTTGTTGGCTAAATTTAAATTGTTTTTGTTTTACATTAAAATCTTCACACAAATCTATTCTCACAAATCATGAGGTGTTTGAAAAGTAACTTGACAATGATCATCGTCTCTTGTGAATTTGGGGTGGCTCTGGAAAAAAAGCCTTTTGGTTTCATGGAGTGACCATTGTCAGTAGCGGGATGCACACCCATTCCTTTCAATGGTAGCAAGAATCAATATCTGGATGTGGTTGATGTATATCGTGCACAGTTTAGGTGTTGGAACTTGTTGCCAGAAAGAGCAGACGCTGTCAACTAGTTCATCTTTAGTTTGTGGCTTGGCCCGCCACCGCAGATGGTGCTTGAGTTGATGCCAGAAGTTTTCTACGGGGTTCAAGTCTCGACTTTCCCCTGAAGCTTTTCACCAGTTAATCTTTGCCACTGTCATGTAGTCTGTGGCGACTTTGCTGGTATGCTTTTGGTCATTGTCCTGTTGGAATCTGTGCCCATCTGGAAATTGCTTTCTTTCCTCGCTGGTTTTTCCTGGCTGGTTTTAAACTAACTCCTTTTTAAAAAAAATTGTATATATCGTATTTTCCTGCGGATAAGACGCTCGGCGAACAAGGTGCAGGACCCTAAAATGACCACCAAAAATTCAAACGTCAGCAGACAAGGCGCACAGCCGCACAAGGCGCATGTTTAACTGCAACAAAAAAACACCGGGCGCCACCCGGTGTCGGTACATTGACACAAAGACGTAATTTGTTGCCTTTGAGGACCTACGTATACCGACCTTCATCCAATCAGCCAATGCTGTCAATTGTAACATAAAGTCCGGCCCAATCAGCGGGCAGAAACCATGGTCCACGCACTGTCTGAAGTTAATTTTATTTGCAACATGAAACATCCGACGTCCCATCCACAATGAGGATCCTTGCTGATACAGATACATTGCAACGACACAGACGAACGTAGCGTGTGTGTAGTAATGTATCCACCGGCCGGGATGTCGCTGCATGCACATATACATGTACCATGCGAGTTTGTAAAGCTGGCAATCTGTTGATTGCGCTGCTCTATCTCGAGATCGCACAACAGATGTTGGGGCCGGCATGTGGGCACCGTATTGAGGGTTCAGTTATCGAACATTCTCTAAAGTCCTTTTTATAATCCCCCGACAGTGTAAACGTGCAGAAATTTGGAGCACTGTACCAAATAGCACCAATAAACAGTCATGAAGTGATTCCATTGATAACTCAATAAATAAGGAAGGCACATTACCATGCTGTATTTAGGAGTCGATCTTGGTTATTGTTGTCGCCGGGTTCCTCTGGTGCAACGTCGGCTATTGCAAGTGGTTCAAAACGATATGGTTCTGCGCCACGACGATCCTCTCCCTCCGCTTCGTCATCACTTCCCTCCCTCAACTCTCTCTCCTCGGGAGAGCTTCCATGTTCGCTGTCACTATCAGCAGTGGTTGTAGAATACACATCTTCTTCATCAATGCTAAAATCTTCCCATGATTCGTCACTTTCTGACATTTTGAGAACTTTCGAGTCGACGTGATGAAGCTTGTTGCTTGTTGACTGTAGCAGTGCACATACACAGTACGCTGACAACAACACGGGACTCCCACACCTGACGTCACACGGATTTAGCCGAGCTGGGTGACGTCACGGTGCTTTTCGCGAATCTAGCCGAGCGACCCAGCCGAGTCGTGGTCAGAACAATTGTTTTTTTAAATGTAAATAACATTTGTTGGGGATGTACCCAGTACTTCAATATTTATTAAACACTTGTAAATAGATTAAAAGCACTACATGTAGCTACAAACTTTTTCTCTCGTTCAGCTGGGTCTTTAAGGATTTATTGCACATCTATAACACATCACCAAACAACAACCAACCAGACCCAACAAACTCAACCTCACAGACATCCAATCTCCAAGAAAAGATCATGAAAGTTGGCTCTCTTTCAGAGCAACCAGTGACACCAAACTGAATTACTTAGAATTTTTTTTACACAAATTTACAATTACAGTAATCATGTAATTTTGAAACTTCCATAACTCTGCTGTCTGCATAAATGTACCTGTAGTGATTGAGCATGTACACAGTGCACACGGCACTGAGATAAAATTACTGTGAGATGTACTGTGAGATGGCTCTTTGCAATGCACTTGACATTTTTGTGTAGTTTATGTTAGTTTGACTTGAAGCACATTCATTACCTGATGCATTCTTGCAAGATCCGTAGGGATTCTCCCAGGTCTTGGTGGTGTGGTGAAGTCACCTCTGGGGGCTGCTAAATTAAAATAATGATACAGTTTCTGGATAGGTTTGATAAGTTAACCACTGGGGACCTTAATTTTAGTAACATTTAGCAAATGGATTTATAAAGTTAAAGAGCACATTGTGTACATATAGTGCTCTAAAGGGAACATTGAACAATTCAAAACAGCAGACACAAAAAATTGTTCACATTTTAATTTTGGCACTATATCGTAAAGACATATAGATAATCATTCATGCTTTTACCAACCTTGGTTTAGTGCGTTTTCCAGTTGTTCCTGCAGAGACACGTTCTGAGATATGAGCAACACATTCTCATTTCTCAAAGTCTTGTTTTCTGCCGCAAGAAGTTCATAATTCTCCTGTTGGCCTAGTGCAGATACAAATATTTATTAAACACTTGCAAATAGATTAAAAGCACTAACTACAAACTTTTTCTCTTGTTCAGCTGGGTCTTTAAGGATTTATTGCACATCTATAACACATCACCAAACAACAACCAACCAGACCCAACAAACTCAACCTCACAGACATCCAATCTCCAAGAAAAGATCATGAAAGATACTTGGCTCTCTTTCAGAGCAACCAGTGACACCAAACTGAATTACTTAGAATTTATTTTACACAAATTTACAATTACAGTAATCATGTAATTTTGAAACACTTCAACTACTTAATAATTAACAGTCAGCTGTCTATTTTGGACTGACTGGCAGCTTTTTAGCCTCCCACTAATATTACCGGCAAATGTTCCTGTATATATTGCAGATAGTTTATTGTAACAAGAAAATACCCTGTAGAATACTTTAACACTTTTAACACAAGACATGCTTATATCATAAAACATAATGACACACATTTCACAGAAAAGGGATGTATTTGCATCTACTGTAACCTACCTAAGACACTGGTTTTCTTTGAGTGTTTGCTTCCCATGGTTAATATCTTGAAAACACATGGTAAGATTATAAGATTGTGGATCTTATGTTAGGACCCTGTACCTTAGTCCTTCCTTGTTTCTGTGCCGTTGGTTGTATAACCATTTCCTGTTTTTCACATTATTCTTCATTTCCATGGAAACTGCCACCTGACCCCATAGACATATTGAAATCAGCAAGTGACATGCACAATGAAGAATGGTCTATGGAAGGGTCTGGAATATTGGTGATCGAGATGGGAATCTGTCCTGCTGGACCTTCTTTAGACTTCACATCAGCAGGGTAGTCTGAGTTGCCAAGGCAAATGTTACTTGTCTTGAACATGTTAAGGATTTACTGCACATCTATAACACATCCCCAAACAACAAGCAACCAGACCCAACAAACTCAACCTTAATATCTTAAAAACACTATGTTAAAAGAGGCAATTTCTTTCTCGGGGGTGTTCTTTGAGCCTCCGTCCGCCGGTACAGATCTTCCCAGAATTCCCTTGGCATATTCGCCGGGTACCTCGATCGTGGAGCAGCTGCTGGGGTAGCAGTTCCCCTGAGCATAGCAGTCCCCCTGAGCATAGTCTGTTTGACAAAAGCAGGATACGCCAAATACTCTCCATACTGCTGCCCATTGTAGCTCTGTAGCATGCGCCTGGTGGGGACCTCATACATGGAAGTCTTGCCAATTCTTCCAAACCTTTGCCTGTTGACTTTTTCAACTTTGCTTCAGCTGTGTTGGACACTTTTCCCTGCACTTGTAGTAACCGTAGCACTTCAAGAACTTTGTTTGCATTGACTACAAGCCAGAAACTTACCTAAGACACCGGTTTTCTTGGAATGATTAGTTCCCATTATAAATTTGTTGAAAAACTCCTATCAATAAGCTGAAGTTCTCATAAGCTTTTTTAGGGTAACTGACCTTAAATTATTTGCCGGTTCGTTCCTCTTTCCTTCAGTAGCTGATATTTGTTTCCCCTTCATCTCCCGATTCTCTTCTCTGAATCAACTTATCTCTGGAGGTGTTGCTTCAGGTTCCGCGATTGGTTTGCCACCTTTGTCCTGTCCCGAACTTTAAGAGACAAAGATACTGGATTTTCCTAAAACATTTGGCCATCTGTTTGCTTCCAAGGGCAACTGAAACCAAATTTTCAAAATGACTGGCACAATATTCAAATTGAACATAGTTACTGCAAACCCTGCCCGCCATGAACAGATGAATGATTAATTAATTAATTGAATGAATGAATGAATGAATGATTTACTGATGATAGCAAGTTACAGATCATTGTTCCCCCAAAAAGTTCCACATTGCCACTCACACAGTCTCACGAAGCAGTCGGGGTAGTCACCATGCCCCTTGCAAATTCTTTGTCGCTTACACATCTTTTTTGAGTTGTTGATGCGGCAGGGCTCAAGGGACAAATGTTCAAAAAACACACAATGAAAGATGGCTCAAGTGGCTTACATCACATCCTTTGCGCAAGTTTGGAGTTCCGGTGTATACCATGTAAGCCACTCTGTGCACATGAACCATTGTGCGTTTGTTTGATCCCGGAATCTTAACGTTAATGAATCCATAACTCTTCTTGGAGTAGACCCACCATATCAGACATCCCTACGTCCCTTTCCCCCTGGACATCTTGGAAAGCAGCCCTTTCAATCTGGCAACCCATGCCTCCATTTGGTAATTTTTGTCTCTCGTAATTGTCTTGATTTATATATACATGTACTGTACTGGTTTATACTGCACATGTCAGCATGTCCTAAACTGAACTATGACATGTCGTGTTTACAATTCTAGTGTATGTGGCTCGAAGTTAAACCCCAGTCAGTAATGTACTCTCTCATAATTTCCTTAAAAACTTATTTTTTTTACCGAAAACTAGTGCTTGTAAAAACCAGTACTGGGGCATCCTCGCCACTAATATTAGCGGCAATTGTTCCTGTATATATTGCAGATAACATTGTGACAAGAAAATACCCTGCAGAATACTTTAATACTTTTAACACAGAACATGATTATGTCATAAAAAATAATGACACCCATTTCATGAAAAAATGATACATATCATCCACTGTAACTTACCTAAGACACCGGTATTCTTTGAGGGTTTGCTTCCCATGGTTAATATCTTTAAAACACTATGTTAAAAGAGGCAATTTCTTTCTCCGGGGTGTTCCCCTTTGAGCCTTCATCCGCCGGTACAGATCTTCCCAGAATTCTCTTGGCCTATTTGCCGGGTACTTGATCGTGGGGGAGCTCCTGGGGTAGCAGTTCCCCTGAGCATAGTAGTCCCCCTGAGCATAGTCTGTTTGACAACAGCAGGATCCGCCAAATACTCTTCAAACTGCTGCCCATTGTAGCTCTGTAGCATAGAAATAGATAGATAGATAGATAGATATTATACACATAATGAATGTTTATGAGTGCAATGGTGCGAATATGTGCATGAGTTGGAAGATGGAATGTTCTATTCAACGAGGCGGAGCCGAGTTGAATGGAACATTCCAGCTTTCAACGAATGAACATATTCGCACCATTGCACGAATGAAAAACATTCATTATTTGTTTTATATAACATCCAAGTAGAACTTTGTCATTTTGATTGAAAGAAACAACTTTCAAAACAAACAATTTCAACTGTAGAAGCCGAATGCTAGTAATTTTACTATGCCTTCTTGCAGTAACACCTGCTGCGTTACCAAAGACATGCGCACGCAGTGATGTTTTTACTCAGCTTTTTCGTTCCATCCGAAAAGTACCATTGCACGCTGGCAGCGTGCCAGCGTGCAATGGTACTTTTCGGATGGAACGAAAAAGCACGGCGAGTGACTCAGCGTGCAATGGTACTTTTATTTGCTATCACGTGACGGACAATCCTCCAATCAAATGGCAAGGATCTGCTTGGGTGTTATATAAAAACGTTTATTCAATGTTGCAAATAGTGTATAATACAGAGTAATATGGACAAACATCTAGGTCCGGGGAGAAGCACAGCTTTTGTTCCCCAGCCTATGAACAGACAAACCAAAAAAACAGACAGACATTAAAAATACCGGACAAAATCTAACAGGACAAAATTGACAGGTGTAAGACAGAAAATAAAGCCGTTACAATTTCTACATACAAAAATAACATCAGAATCTTAGTATTGTGTAAACACAATTCCAATTATAACATACATACATACATACATACATATCAGCATTTATATGAGGCGCCTTTTTCCCAAGGTTACAAAGCGCCTACAGAAGATGCAACAAAGAAAGAAATCCAAACCCAAGATGTTCCAATGTAAAGTGAAGTAAACGAGTCAAGTATTTCTGTACAAGTGAGTCTTAAGTAGTTTTTTGAATTGTTTATGTGAAGTTGCATGGCGAAGATGTGATGGTAATGAGTTCCACAGGTTTGGAGCACTAGCAGAAAAAGCACGCGAACCAGCTCTGGAGACGGTGCGATGTACAGCCAAGAGGTTCTCTGAGGAAGAGCGTAGGGAACGCGGTGGGACATACGGTTGTAGCATGTCGGATATGTATGATGGTGACTGGTGGGCAAGGGATTTGAAGACATGAAGACAAAGTTTGAAGTCAATTCTGTTTGAGATGGGCAGCCAGTGCAATTTCTGAAATAGTGGTGAAATGTTGTCATGACGACCGGTCTTAAAGATGAGTCTGGCTGCTTTATTCTGAACTTTCTGGAGACGATTTATGTTTTTCTTTGTGATTCCTTTCAAAAGCGAGTTGCAGTAATCTAGTCTTGACAGCACAAGTGATCTAACAACGGAATGACATGTATCCTCATCGATGTAAGGACGTATCTTGGCGATATTTCGTAGGTGAAAGTTGGTGTTCTTACTCATTTGTGCAACATGATCATCCATTGACATCCTGGAATCAAACACAACTCCCAGATTTCGTACCGATTTGGCAGGTGAAATAGTTGTGTTTTCAAAAGTAAACTTGAGGTGACCAAGAGCTTTACTGGCAGTTTTGGAGGAAATTATGATGAAATCAGTTTTATCCGCGTTAAGTTTGAGTTTGTTGGCCACCATCCAATGCTGAATGTCTTTCACACAAGTAGATAAATTGAACAATGCACATTCTGCATCTAACGGGATCTTTGGGTCGATGATGGAGTATATCTGAATATCATCAGCGTACATGTGATATAACATATTGTGCTTACGTAGAATTTCCCCAATTGGGACTGTGTAAAGTGTAAAAGACAAAGGTCCAATAACAGAGCCCTGCGGGGTGCCGTAGTCAAGATTAGTGGTAGTTGAGTCCGCTCCAGGAACATGAACATGGTTAGTGCGACAGTTGAAATAAGATGAAAACCATTGCAAGGCATTACCGGATATACCAAAGCTTTCTTGAAAGCGGTGGAGCATGATGCCATGGTCTAGCGTATCAAACGCCGCTGAGAGATCCAACATAACAAACAAAATAGCTTTTTGTTGATCAATTGCTTTGAGAACGTGATCCTGTACACTGAGGAGGGCAGTTTCTGTGCTATGTTAATTGCGGTATGCTGACTGGAGTGGTTCAAACAGGTTGTGATGATTAATGTGCTCAGTAAGTCTAGCAGAGACAACTTTTTCAATGTATTTTGATATTGATGAGATGCTGGATACAGGACGGTAATTCTTTAGATCATTCCTGTCAAGTGATGATTTCTTCAAGATAGGAGTCACAATAGCATGGCCTAAAGAATTCGGAAACGCACCCTGCTCGAGGGAAGCGTTCACCACTTCTGTCAGTTTGGGAAGAATGACTGATGAATGTCTTTTCAGCAGCCATGTTGGCAGTGGGTCCAAAGCACACGTCTTGGTTGGTGACTTCATGATGATCCTTAAAAGGTCATCTTCAGTGACTGGACGAAAATCATGTAGGAGAGAACCATGAGAAGGAAACTTTCTTCCTTCCAGAGGAGACGATGGATCAATGTGGACATCATCAATTATGTTTCGAATCTTCTTCACTTTGTTCAAGAAGAACTCGCTGAACTTCTTTGCAAGTTCCTTCGGACAGTCATTCACAGGAAGAACTCTTGAGTTACTGTTAAGAAGCGTGTTCACAGTAAACGAAATGTCTTTTGGGGAAGCATTCAGAAGTTTCTCAGTGTAATATTGTTTCTTAGCAGAGAGAAGCACATCTTTAACGTGTTGTTTTGAAACATTGTATGCCTCTAGGTCATGTGGAGATAACATTAGATTTATTGGAGTGAACAAGCTCAATAAAAAATGTTTCCGTTTCAGAGTTACCAATACACAAATCTTGACGTATTTTATACACAAGATCCTGCTTTATATAAAGTACAACCCCATCACCTCTTCTGTTTAGCCTGCATGAACCTTCTACTTTGTAATTTGAAATCTGAATCAACGGATCACAGACGTCCTCTAACCAGGATTCCGAGACCCCTATGATTGAAAAGCTCGTTTGCAGCAACTTCAAATAATGAACAATACTCGTGCATTGATATGCAGCAGTTTGGTATTAGTATTGGAATTAAAAGTATTCATAAACTCATCTTGGTCATAGTACTGACACTGGATATCCGCTGCTAAACAATTTAAATCTGGATCTATATTATAATCAATAAAAGAACTGGGAGTTGTATCACCCAAGAAGGCAGAATATGTAAAGAACTCAAAAATAACAAACAAATAAACATTGTGATACGCTGTCTTACACCAGGACATTAAAGAACACTGAAACAACATAACATCTAAAAGGTAAATAAAATCACAAATATGTGATGGAATGACAAGAATGGCTGAGTTCTGATATCCAAGGGTTTCGTGCACTTAGCTGGGGGCTTGGTACTTCTTCCCCTGAATAAAGAGCTCCCATTACAAAATACGGGATGGTGGCCAGCGTCGTATGCCCGCTTCACAATCTCTCGCAGTGCCCGCTTTTTCGAAACATCGGCTGCTGGAAAATCGGGTAGGACAAAAACATCAGAGTTAGTGAGGGCTTTCTTGGCACTCATGGCGGAAAATGAACCTGGCAATGATGTGGCGGGGTTTGTCGGTAGGAGACTTAGGGGCTCTGCCAATTCTGTGAGCAGCCTCAACCTCCGTTCCTGGCATTTGGAATTTTTCTGCCAGGATCCGCTTGACAGCTTCATAAGGCAGGGTGGAGGGGTCCGACGAAGTCTCCGGAACACCCCCAAACCTGGGGACCTCATACTATACGTGTGGGTGATGCAGGCACAAAAAAGGCGGGGGCCAGTTCTTCACTAACTTTTTGTGCTCGTTGACGGATACATCTGTGTCAGTGTCATATGGAAGTCTTGCCAACTCTTTTAAACCTTTGCTTGTTGACTTTTTCAACTTTGCTTTAGCTGTGTTGGCCATTGTTCGCTGCACTTGTAGTAACCGTAGCACTTCAAGAACTTTGTTTGCATTGACTACAAGCCAGAAACTAACCTAAGACACTGGTTTTCTTGGAATG
This sequence comes from Asterias rubens, assembly GCF_902459465.1. NCBI lineage: Eukaryota > Metazoa > Echinodermata > Asteroidea > Forcipulatida > Asteriidae > Asterias > Asterias rubens. The sequence continues at coordinate 10,475,235 of NC_047065.1, read as the reverse complement.
ATTAGTTCCCATTATAATTTTGTTGAAAAACTCCCATAAAAAAGCTGAAATTCTCATAAGCTTTTTTAGGGTAACTGACCTTAAATTATTTGCCGGTTCGTTCCTCTTTCCTTCAGTAGCTGATATTTTTTTCCCCTTCATCTCCCGATTCTCTTCTCTGAGGCAACTAACTCTGAAATCTCCGGGCGCAGATTGTTTACGTGCTTAAGCTCGTGTACGTTTAGAATGGAATCCGAATGGTTTTAAGCAATTATTTTTGCTATGTTAAGCGAACAAATTTGCTTACCGTTAAGCAGCTCTATAAAATTGGGCCCATGTGTGTATCTACTTGCCAGGTAGAGTTGTTCTTAGGGAACTGTCTTGCTTTATTCTACTGCCGTGAGTAGATAATCGGAGGTTCGGGAGACTTCTCAGTTCTGAAAAGAACTGTCCTGCTTTTTAACTATTACCAGGGCGGATGGCATAGAAAATAGACTACTACTTTAGCTTATAGGATCGTAATTAACTGTACTGCCGCGGAGTCAGTTCTGAATTGGTCTCAAGGTTTCGACTAGCTTGCTCTAGTCATCGTCGGGAGACTGAAGAGGTAAGAGAAGAGCGGGCTTATTTATAGGGGTTCAGTGGATCCACTGCAGGTCAATCAATGCTCTGTTTATAGTCATTTGAAGATCACTTGTAACTGTTTCTTTAGCTTCTTTCATGTGTTTTGCATGGTATTAGTGGAAGGCTAACAAGAATGCACTCACTGTTGTTGATGTTGTCAAGGCCTTTTATTATTTCTCCTGCCATGTTCTTTGTCAGTAACTGCTGAGTTTACTCTTTGGCTGCTTTTACTTTGATGCATTGAGTTTGACTTGGATTTACAGCTTCGCATCACCCGGTGTGCGATCTGGAAAGAAGCTTCGTACTGTTTCAGGGGGGAAAGAAAACGCATTGTTCACAGCCTGACATCTTCTTGACATTAAGCCAAGAAGATTGGTGATGACCTGGTGCTCCATTCCATCCCATATCTACTTGAGACAAATGAACAAATGATTGTTTAATCTTAAAGATTCACAAGTTTGCAGTCTCTGCTCGCGTTTTCAGTTTGTTCCTACATTGCCTAGGTTGAAGTTGTATCATGCGGTTGCCAGATGTCAGCACAAAATATAAATGCTATGTTAGTATTTACCTAAAGTGGCTTTAGACATTTGAAGAGCTCATTTACTACTCCCCATTGTTGGTTCAAACAAAAGGGAAATAAAAAGGGGCTGTAATCATGAACCGATTGAGTTGAGCATCTGAAGCATTGAGGGGACAGGCAAGTTACCGATTGAGTTGAGCATCTGAAGCATTGAGGGGACAGGCAAGTTACCGATTGAGTTGAGCATCTGAAGCATTGAGGGGACAGGCAAGTTACCGATTGAGTTGAGCATCTGAAGCATTGAGGGGACAGGCAAGTTACCGATTGAGTTGAGCATCTGAAGCATTGAGGGGACAGGCAAGTTACCGATTGAGTTGAGCATCTGAAGCATTGAGGGGACAGGCAAGTTACCGATTGAGTTGAGCATCTGAAGCATTGAGGGGACAGGCAAGTTACCGATTGAGTTGAGCATCTGAAGCATTGAGGGGACAGGCAAGTTACCGATTGAGTTGAGCATCTGAAGCATTGAGGGGACAGGCAAGTTACCGATTGAGTTGAGCATCTGAAGCATTGAGGGGACAGGCAAGTTACCGATTGAGTTGAGCATCTGAAGCATTGAGGGGACAGGCAAGTTACCGATTGAGTTGAGCATCTGAAGCATTGAGGGGACAGGCAAGTTACCGATTGAGTTGAGCATCTGAAGCATTGAGGGGACAGGCAAGTTACCGATTGAGTTGAGCATCTGAAGCATTGAGGGGACAGGCAAGTTACCGATTGAGTTGAGCATCTGAAGCATTGAGGGGACAGGCAAGTTACCGATTGAGTTGAGCATCTGAAGCATTGAGGGGACAGGCAAGTTACCGATTGAGTTGAGCATCTGAAGCATTGAGGGGACAGGCAAGTTACCGATTGAGTTGAGCATCTGAAGCATTGAGGGGACAGGCAAGTTACCGATTGAGTTGAGCATCTGAAGCATTGAGGGGACAGGCAAGTTACCGATTGAGTTGAGCATCTGAAGCATTGAGGGGACAGGCAAGTTACCGATTGAGTTGAGCATCTGAAGCATTGAGGGGACAGGCAAGTTACCGATTGAGTTGAGCATCTGAAGCATTGAGGGGACAGGCAAGTTTTTGCATCTTTGAGTTTTTATTTGTAGGTGTTCCAATTGCATGTCGTTTCTTAAGGTATGCTCGGAAAAATAAACTAGGTTTGTATTCTGGACAAGGAGGTGGCAGCATAAGATTGGATTTGAGTAATTCCTGATGACCACACAGCAACACTGGATTCAGAGCTTATAAACAATTATGCAAATTAAATTAACGATAGCATTTAGCGTTGGTTTTCTTCTTTTTCTTTTCCTTTTGAGGATTGAAACACTTTTTAGAATTATTCGAAAACATAAAAAAACTATCCTCAAGCTGTGAACTCGCAAAATAAGATGGCGTTTCCCATCATAAAACTAAAGCCCATGTCAAAAGACAACTGCTGTTACATGTTGCAAAACACAAATCAATTCTGCAGTTGCAAGACTTGCATTTAAGTCACTACAGTTCATAGTAAACAACCTTGTACATTGTACATGTTAAATGACATTAATAGTTACAACAAGAGAAGTGGGGTCCAACAACCCAGAACACCAAGTTATTAAAAACTTACAGAAAAACTAGAATGAAAAGCTTTAAATTTTAACTGAAGTGAACCATCGTTAATGTGGCACAAGGCCTTGATTTTGGTAAATTTTTCCTTAAATCAGTTTGTTGAGAGTCGGTTGTACCAACATTCTAAAGCAAGAAATGTTCACAACATCAGAATCGCTGTTGTGTTTACTTCATGTAAAAATCCCTGACTAAAAAAATCAATTTCCCCTCTCTTCCGACCCGTTGGTCAATAATGATGTTTCATCACCATGACAAATGTCAACTTCAAACAAAAAGAACTATCCCTTCTTGCTTAACACGTAAAGAAAGATGTACTTCCCACCATGTTTGCAAACTTTAGTTGTCAGTGCGGTTGACACATTGCATCTAACCAAATGTTGAGCACATGCTTGCACAAGTGTGTAGTCGTAGCTACATTTACATGTAGACTGTTGGAAAGTGAGGGAAGCTTACTGGATTAGTGTATTACGGACGCACTTCTGAATGAGCAATAACAACCTTCGTGTTGTGTCATGGCCGAGTGGTTAAGAGCATCGAATTCAAGTTCTGGTGCTAAGTCACCAGAGTGTGGGTTTGAATCCCGGTCATGAAACCTGTGTCCTTGAGCAAGATACTTTACTATGATTGCTTCACATCACTCAGGGGTATAAATGGGTACCTGCGAGGGTAGAGGTTGATATTGTGAGTTAAAAAGCCTTCGGAGCACTGTAAAACGGTAGAGAATAAAGGGATGCTATTGGCCCAATGTAAAGCGCTTGAGACTGTCAATGTGAAATGCGCTTTACATGTACAATTTTAACAAAAAATTTTATGTACCACAGGTCTTGTAAAGCCAGGATAGTCTTATTCATTGGGGTTTTGGGGGTTTGGAACCAGAATGGGATTTTATTATTAGTATTATTATTATTATTATTTTCTTTTCTTTTTTGGGGGGGGGGGGGATTGTCAAGTAGCAAAACCATGTTTTCAGGTGGAAATTTGTAAATCTGTAGTTTTTTTATGAAGACCTGTACACAATTTGTCAAAACCTACTAGTTGGCATGTCAGCGATTCAGACTGTTCAAACGTAAGACGTATTTCCCAAACTTTCCCATGACCTTTTGACGTTCATCATTTGAAAAGTGGCCCAGGTCACAAAGGAGTTGAGGTGAATAGGAATCCTTTTTTTTTTGTATCTCATAAATACTTGGTATAAGAACTCAAACTGAACAAGGACAACAAACTTTTCAATTGTTATAATCCTGATTACATAGCACTTTTATTTATTTGTTTACAAACATTGACAACATTCACAGCTGTGACTGTGAGTAGGTTTTTCATAATAATGTCATTCATATAAGTTTATAATAATACAAAAAGGATGACCACCTTCATACTTATTTTGTTTATGTTAATTGCCTTTGCTGGAGAAAACGGCAAACTCTGATATTGTGCCAAGGACATTCACATGGTAAAGAACAGGACCAAATTTTAGGAATAATTGTCCAATACACTAAATAATTCCCCTCAAGTTTTGTCTTTGCCCCTGCTACCCCACCCCCATGAAAGTGTCTTGTTACGCCACTGATATCACCTCAATTCTGCTAAGCATTGTTTTCTATGCTTACCATATCAGGATTGTAAATTTTGTCCAGTGCTCAATGGAATGTTAGCTCAGTTTTAAGCATGCTGTTAATGTAACTAACCAAATATGTTGAATCAGCTGTACAACAATGCTGAGTTGAACAATCCAAACCAATGATTTAAAGGCAGTGGACTCAATCAGTCATCGAATTTGCGAGATAATAATGAAAGAAAAAACACCCTCGTCACGCAAAGTTGTGTGCGTTTAGATGGTTGTGTGCGTTTAGATCGGGACCTCAAGTTCTAAACTTAAGGTCTCAAAGTCAAATTCGTGAAAAATTACTTTTCTCAAAAACTATGGCAATTCAGAGGGAGCTGTTTCTCACAATGTTTTATACCATCAACCTCTCCCCATTACTCATCACCAAGAAAGGTTTTACATATATGCTAATAATTATTTGGAGTAATTACCAATAGTGTCCACTGCTTTTAAAGTAGTTGGCCCAGTCTCATGAAGCTTTTAAGCAGTAATTGATGCTTAGTTTTCAGCAAGGCAAACCTTTGCAAGAAGCCAGCCATTCATAAATAATGAACATTCAAATTGTTTGTGCCTCACAGCTTTATGAAATGGGGCCCTGTACTTGTTCTAAATGTAATGAGTAAATAAGCTAGACAATGTGCTTTGAAAGTGAGTGGCTTATGCTGTGGCTATAGCTGCAGGCAACAATAACATTATTGAATTGGTCTTTATAGCGACCCTGTTGTAGCCACAGCTGAACCCAGTTATTGACTCATTTCACATCTTGTCGAGCAATACATACACATCTACTCGGTATTTTGGTCATAAATTGGCAGAATGCACGGAGGTGTGTTCCGGGAAACCAGTCAGAAGCAATTTATACAACATGATGCAATTTATACAGGGCTGGTAACCTTATTCTTTTAAGCAGTATGACACTCTCGCTCTGCATAGAAAATCTGTGTGTGTGAAATTGGGTCTGGTATTTTTAGGCTGATGCATGTACCACCTTGTTTGATTGCATTGTCTACCACAACTTGAGTTTTTGAATGTAAACTCAAATCCAACTTCCCTCTGGACCTACATGTAATTTTCATTTTAGCTTGAAAAATAAAATTAATGATTTTGCCATTATCAAAAATTAGTTCTTATGTTATGTACAATTCTGTGCTTTTCAGAGCTATATGAAAACAAGCCTGGTGTGACCCCCAAAGTGTTGACCCTAAAATTGCAAACCGATTTGGCATGGTTTACGAAGAGCAATGTTGTAAAAGCAATTTACACAAGTACATGATGTCTTGGTTATACTAGAATAATTGGATTATTGTAAACTTACTACTATGATACAAGTTAAGATGAAACACATAGAATGTTTGTTATTGCATTTCTAGCATTAATTACTTCTTAATGTTCCACAGATCATTGTCTTCTTGCTTTCAATCATTTATAAAAATTTGAGAACATTTTATTTTTAAACACATTTTTCTTAGAGAGTTTATATACTTCATTTTTGTATGTCTAATCTTTTTTGCTAATGTCACAGGAGCAGCTTTCAATAAAGATGTTTGTAACCAAAATTTTGTTCAGTTTTCCTGTGTTATTTCCAATCCTGTCTAGCGTACTATTAAACATTCCCTCGGGGCATAAAGTGCAAAAAACTGATTTGTGTATTATACAAAATGAATTTATTATGAATACATGTATTGCTACATCAATTACAAATTGTACCATTTAATAAGTTTGAAGAGGCGGGGAAAATAATTGTAAACAAATTCAAAATATTATGCAAAATGACATATTGCCTACCACAAATTTAGTTGCAACTTTTCTTGGATTACATGTATTTTGATTCTGATTTAGAAAAACAGTGATATCAGAGTTGCTTGAATGCACTACCTCTTCACTTAAGATAACCATACAATGTTTTCAACTACTCGCTTGTTTTGTTACAGTTAATCACAATAAACTGCAAACCAACAAATTTATATTGCAGTTTAATTAGTGAATTTTAAAAAGAAATGGAAAATACAGTATACATTTTGTTATGAATGATTTTTGTTGTGACCACCAGCAGTCCAACGAAATGGGATCCAAGGGTTAACATTTCAAAGCATAGATACTTCTGTGGAACAGGATTGAAGAAAAAACACCCCACTATAAAATGGAAATAGTGGGATGTTTTTCACCTTCAGTATCGATCGGATAAGCCCCAGTAAATGGGAGACTTCCAGGGATACTGTATGTGGCAGAAGACCAGTGTGATGCCAATATAGGTACCAAAGTCTACCTTAAATGCTAAGATATTGATCTACAATGTAAATGATGAATACTACAAAATAAATGAAAATATGGACGGAAGATGCTGATGAAAGATAAGTCACTTAATAAATAAAAGTATTCAAAGCCACTGTTCATGAATCATTTATAGTTGAAGGGGAAAGAAAACGCTGTGGTGTAGTACTGTTGTTTCATGTTAATCAAGTAGTAAATGTATGTCACACTGTACAGACTGCAGAAGCATTCTGTGGTATGTCGCACTGTACAGACTGCAGAAGCATTCTGTGGTATGTCACACTGTACAGACTGCAGAACCATTCTGTGGTATGTCACTGTACAGACTGCAGAACCATTCTGTGGTATGTCACACTGTACAGACTGCAGAACCATTCTCTGGTATGTCACACTGTACAGACTGCAGAACCATTCTGTGGTATGTCACACTTTACAGACTGCAGAACCATTCTGTGGTATGTCACACTGTACAGACTGCAGAACCATTCTGTGGTGTGTCACACTGTACAGACTGCAGAACCATTCTGTGAAGGCCTCAGCTTAGAGGCCTGCAGCCGATTTCACGAAACGCTAGGATTAATCCTATCTTGAGTTAGGACGGGTAACTCGTCCCAACTTAGGATTAATATTAAGGTCTGCATGCTACAGCGCAGGGTTGGGACTTGTCCTATGTCCTAAGATCAATCTTAAGTAAGGAAGAGTTTGGTGAAATCGACGGCTGTTACCAATTTGGAGCACCAGGGGTCAATTTCATAAAAGCCTGCACGCATACAGAACTTTCTAAGCACACAGAACTTTCTAAGCACAGACAAATCTTGCTTTACAGATATTGGTTACCTGCCGAAATTCCATAAGGTTAACATTGCTGCAGCTGGTGCCAAAACTCATGTTTTGCTTCGCAGTAGAATTTTCTAGCAGTATTTTCTGCTTAAAGGCAGTGGACACTATTGGTACATTACTCAAATAAAACCTTACTTGTAAACCTTACTTAGGGAGAGGTTGATAGTATAAAACATTGTGAGAAACAGCTCCCTCTGAAGTGACATAGTTTTCGAGAAAGAAGTAATTTTCCACGCATTTGATTTCGAGACCTCGGGTTTAGAATTCGAGGTCTTGAAATCAACCATCTAAACGCACACAACTTTGTGTGACAAGGGTGTTTTGTCTTTCATTATTATCTTGCAACTTTGACGACCATTTGAGCTCAAATTTTCACAGGTTTGTTATTATTATGCATATTTGAGACACAGCAAGTGAGAAGACTGGTCTTTGGCAATTACCAATAGTGTCCAGTGTCTTTATGAAATAGGGCCCTGGCCATATTGTACACACATAATACTTGAAACATGTACATGTACATGTATACAATATACTGTACATACACATATTGTGCAGCAGACAATAGAAAGTAGGCTGCTGGTGAAGTGACAAACTGTCATTTTGGAGCTGATCAATAAAAACGCAGAAATTGAAAGCTTATAATATGACTGCAAGATTATCCACTATAATTAATGGGCCTGCAAGACCTCTACCTGTCATAATCCTTGCGGTTAAAGAATGGAGACCAGTCTAGGGCCCTTTTCGAAAGGACGGCTTCGGCTTTGGATTCGACTCAGGCTAGGCCCTACCGGTTGTTTTGACAAATGTGCATGCTTTGCGTCTACGCAATCAGGGCTTCAGATGAGAGAACCTAGTCTCAGGCTGAATCCAAAGCCGAAGTTTGGAAAAGGGCCTTAATTCAGAATATCTTACGACACTAGATGGTTGCAGACTGACCAGGTAAATCTTTCCAAATTCTCCAACTGGGATAGAGAAAAACAATCTTGCCTCATTCAACACAATAGACCGATCCATTAGGCTCTGCCCACGACGCCATGTGAGCAAGAACACGAGCCTCTCCAATGCAATACTCTGCCGCGCGTGCCAAGTATACGCGCATGCATGTCAGACCTTATTTGTTGGACCTTTGTGCGTTGTGATTGGTCAATAAGCAATGGAGCGGAGCCTAATGGATCAGTCTATAACAGGGTCACAAGAAAAATGTTGACACACTAACTAAAACTATACAAGTACTGTATGTGATTGGTTGCTTACTTGGTTTTCATCAGCTGAATTTTTTTTTAGCAATATTTTATGTAGCAGCAGCTCCATGAAATTGGGCCCAGTCAACTAAATTTACATAGCAACTTACTGTGGTTAAAAAACCCTTCAACTTTCTTAAGTAACATCATCCTCAACAAGAGAAAGGCACTTGGGATGCACAATAGTGCACACTGTCATGGGGATAGTGTTTGCGCTCTGGAAGAAACAGAGTTATGCAACACATAAAATTGCAAACTCAATACAAAAACGCCACCTGGGCAATCCATACTGTAATGATATGGTGAATGAATACTGTACAGTCATTAGTAAAAATTATTCTTTCCTCTTCTGATTAAATAATATCAACAAATGAATTATAACAAAAATACAGTATTTACAGAGTCCATTATTTCTCTTTAAAAAAAATAAGAAGCAGAATACATAAAAAATTGTTCAATCTCAGCTTATCATAAATGTCACTTTTAGGACAAGGAAATAGTACTACTCATTGTTGAATCAACACTTAAACACATGTCTTTATGGCTGGTTCAGAATCTATTAATACAAAGGCAATGTTAAAAATTTAACAGATTTTTGTGTGAATATCTTCACGTGATTCACTATTTATTTGTACAGCACAATTTGCTGCAATAATGGGTGCGTTCGATAAGCTTCCCTGGGTCGACCCCGGCCTGCCCGGGTACATTCAAATAGCTTGGACGTCATTCCAGGGGCTAACCTGGGTCAGCCCCAGTGCCCTGCTTGTGGAGTGGGTCACTTGGGGGCTGACCCCAGGTGCATGACGTCCCCAAGAGAGGGTGAGTGAGAGTCTATTAGCTCTTGTCAGGGGCTCACCCGTATCGACACAGGGAAGCTAGTTGAACGCACCCAAAGCATTTCCTTTAAAAATATGAGCTTAATATTCACTTTGAATTAGTGGGAATGAATAGCTTTCAGATTATGTGCATCTTAATTGCATGGTCTTACTCCATGCTCTGTCGACCTCAACATTTAAACCAACAGCCTACATGGCCTACATGTATAATATATGAACAGTTTTAATTATTTGGCTTAGTCTTAGGCAGTGTCTAAATTAGTGGGTACAGCAACGGCTACGACTGTTGCTAAGGACATCCTATACCTCAGTGCATGATGACACAGCCATCTACACATCTAGCCCTAGTCTTGTGCTACAACTGTTGCTAAGGACATCCTATACCTCAGTGCATGATGACACAGCCATCTACACCTCTAGCCCTAGTCGTGTGCTACAACTGTTGCTAAGGTCATCCTATACCTCAGTGCATGAGACAAAGCCATCTACACATCTAGCCCTAGTCTTGTGCTACGACTGTTGCTAAGGACATCCTATACCTCAGTGCATGATGACACAGCCATCTACACATCTAGCCCTAGTCTTGTGCTACGACTGTTGCTAAGGACATCCTATACCTCAGTGCATGATGACACAGCCATCTACACATCTAGCCCTAGTCTTGTGCTACGACTGTTGCTAAGGACATCCTATACCTCAGTGCATGATGACACAGCCATCTACACATCTAGCCCTAGTCTTGTGCTACGACTGTTGCTAAGGACATCCTATACCTCAGTGCATGATGACACAGCCATCTACACATCTAGCCCTAGTCTTGTGCTACGACTGTTGCTAAGGACATCCTATACCTCAGTGCATGATGACAAAGCCATCTACACATCTAGCCCTAGTCTTGTGCTACGACTGTTGCTAAGGACATCCTATACCTCAGTGCATGATGACACAGCCATCTACACATCTAGCCCTAGTCTTGTGCTACGACTGTTGCTAAGGACATCCTATACCTCAGTGCATGATGACACAGCCATCTACACATCTAGCCCTAGTCTTGTGCTACAACTGTTGCTAAGGACATCCTATACCTCGGTGCATGATGACACAGCCATCTACACATCTAGCCCTAGTCTTGTGCTACGACTGTTGCTAAGGACATCCTATACCCCAGTGCATGATGACACAGCCTTCTACACATCTAGCCCTAGTCTTGTGCTACGACTGTTGCTAAGGACATCCTATACCTCAGTGCATGAGACACAGCCATCTACACATCTAGCCCTAGTCTTGTGCTGAAAACACCTGCTTCAAAATGAATGGTTTATCAAGTAATATTGGTTTACAATGTTTTTCCAGAGGAGATGAAAGACTTCCCCAAACATCACTTATACCTGAAATATTTTATCTTCATGATTAATGCTATAAAGAGACAAATAAATGCAGAATTTTTAAGCATTTTCCTTCACTGACGCAAGGATAATGTGCAAAATGAGAACCACACATTTAATGTAACACCGTGCAGTCATTGAAATTACAAAACCAATCGGTGGGATTCAATTAATTTGTTTTCCCAACAGAAAATTTAAGACACCAAGCTGACAAACTCAAGGTAAAGTAGCCTCACTATCCTGCTGTTGAAAATACAGGGCAGAAATAAATGATCAAGTAACTGCAGTCCTCGATGATTACTTTACTCATACTGAGACACCAATGGGTCAACCATGAAACGGTAGTCACAGCCAAAGGGAATTTCTTGCCATTCTGAATCCAGAGGGATGGCAAATAAGTACATTGTTATCTATCAAATGACGCCTGCTCTTCCAGAAATAACAGCTGATCGATCAGGAAACAGTCACTGGGGTTTTTGACGTACTTCTTTAATCCCTTCATAATCTCCCCTTCATCTAAAGTGGTATCACCCATTGACCTCTGGTCACCAAATCTTGCTTGCTTGAGGAAGGAATAAGCACTCTTGAAGGACTCTCTGCCAATTTTACGTTCACACTCGCTGAAAAAGTATCAGTTAAGGAAATAAGTTCCAACAGTTTTTGGAGAAAAAATATTGTGATTTGAAAGTTTAAATTTCAGTTTGGTATTTATGATGCTCAAGTGCATTCGAAAATGCTATTTCTTATTTGAAACAACTCTACTAAACCTTAATTACAAATGACATTCAGAGCGGGAAAAAACCTTATTTTGACGCAAGGGTTAATTTCCTTTACTTTCAACCATACACAATTGGTATTTTGCATGTGTCCCACCACTTGCAATTTAAAAGACATAAAGCATCACTTGTGATTGTCAAAGCTCAGTATCCACACTTGGTATGACTCCACACGTACTGCTCATGAAGAAACAAGTAACTTGTGAATGTTTTAGCTCAATCTGTCATCAGCGTCACAAGAAAATATGGAAAACCCCATCACTGTTTTTATTTCATTCAAAAAATAATTTGTTTCTTCATTTCTCATAAACTATTTCATGCACACATTCCAAGTGAAGCTTTCTGTCATGACCATATGTTTACCGTGGAAGGTATGTATGTGTAAATCTGTGAACATTTATAGTTTCATATGCACTCCTTTTAATGCAATGATGTTTAAAGAAAAAAGGAAAACAAATGAAATGAAAGAAATCAAAGGATACGATCTGAGATTTTTAATCTTGGTCTCTCTCATAGCGGGTGAAAAAGCACTAAGTGTGTTGTCTTTTAAGGTTCCGCCTTGATCTGTAAAAACAAAAGTATAAAAATTGTACAAATATAATTCTGTAATATTTTACCAGTAACATTAAGGGAATAAAAGATGCTGACGAAGTATTACGTGGCGGTTTAAAACGGAAAGGATTGTTGTCACGTATCACAAACTTTTGGTAAGACCGAGTCCCTAATCTTTTACTCCCACTCATAATGTATAATACGTTTTTTTTTAAAAAGCATTAATAAAAAACTAAACTGAACAATTGAACTTGACTATTTTGCAAAAAATTACACACGGTGCTTAACAGTTATGCATTAAGTGTTATTATTGCCCGCGTAAGCTTGTGTGCGGACTTGTGTCTTGCTATGAACACAGACTGCGCTTTACCCAACGGGTCTTTGGAAAGCAACTCCTAGGTCAACATGATCAGGCATGCAACCGTAACTTCACCAAAACGGAAGAAATTATAAAATGTCTACGCTTTTGTATAATATTTTTGAATGGTAAAACTGAGATTAAAAAAAGAGGAAATCAGCTGATCTGAGGAAAAGTTGCATGCATGGTCATGCGAACATCATTCAACCAATGGATTGCCTAAACTGTGTAGTGCAACTTATTTATAAATAATGGTTAACACTGGACAATTCACTTTGTCAATTTTGAAAAGTTATAAATTTTGAAATGTTATTCAAAACTGATAGATGGTAATCTTTTCAACCGATGCTACTGCAATTCAGCAATATGACTGTGTATCATTCTATTGTGTACCATGAATTGCTGTAGTAATTCATGCATACAATGTAACTACAGGTCAACACACCTTAGATCAGGGAATCGCCGCCCACCTACATGTAGGAAGGGTGTAGTAGTGGGATGGATACAAACGCATTGCTGAAAGTAGCTTTTCTATTGCATGAAACTTGTTTACATCTTTTAGTTGACAAACTTCGCCTACAATAGCATCTGCTTAGCAAGGGCGTACATGTACTATTGGCCTTTTAAGATAATTATATTAACAATGGGAGACTTGTGAATGCCAGGTGGAAGCAGACTTGCCAGGTAAATGTCCCTTGTTTACGTAGTTCTGAGCGTGTGCACATTACCGAGAACAACATTCACTCATGTACTGTCCACCATATTATCTCAAAAAGGCTCATCAGGATTGGACGCATTGCTCAAAGTAGCCCTCCTATTGGCTCCACTTGTAAGTATTTGTATTGTATTAACTGATGTGATTGGTCAATGCATTATTGGGTGGACATGAATGATTAGAATATTTACCTCCTGTTGTCTTGTCTAGAGCATCTTGCATGCATTCCATCAAGGCATCATATTCATCCTGTAACATCAACACAAAGTCACACTCAATCATCCCCCAAAACGCCACATGTATTTATTATTAATTTGCATTTTACACTTTAACTGACAAGAGATAATCTAAATGCCAGTTGCTTGGGATTCAAACCCTTGACCCAGGCATACTTCAGATCACTAAGACCCTGCAGCCAATAGACTGCCAAGTGTACCCGTTGAGGACAGGCCTGTTTTAAGACTAGTCCCCTGTCTTCATCTATTACGATACAGCCAGGCGATTGCTTTCAAAACAAAATGGTTTAATTGCATAGACATAACACACTTTGTAGTGTACATACTACAAGACTTGATACGTGATGTTTAGATGGCATTTGAGATCAGATATCTACTTTCAATCTCTTGTAGCCAGTCCCTTAGAGAATGTCCAAATGTTGCAACATTGTTAAGGACGTACCGAGAAGACTAATTTTGGGGACCGTCTTTCTCTCCCACAAGTAGTACTTGTTATAAAAAAAAAATCATAATGTATGCACGATAATATTTCAATATCCACATTGAAAGGCAGTGGACACTATTGGTAATTACTCAAAATAGTTATCAGCATAAAACCTTTCTTGGTGACGAGTAATGGGGAGAGGTTGATGGTATAAAACATTGTGAGAAACGGCTCCCTCTGAAGTGACATAGTTTTCTAGAAAGAAGTAATTTTCCACGAATTTGATTTCGAGACCTCAGATTTCGAATTTGAGGTCTTGAAATCAACTATCTAAATGCACACAACTTTGTGTGACAAGGTTTTGTCCTCTTTTATCATTATCTCGCAACTTCGATGACCAATTGAGCTCAAATTTTCACAGATTTGTTATTTTATGCATATGTTGAGATACCCCAAGTGAGAACACTGGTCTTTGACAATTACCAATAGTGTCCAGTGTCTTTAACATACATTTTAAAGTTTGTACAAGGTCTCCCACCCCTTCCCACTCAAACTCTTTATCAAAAATATTACGAAAAGAAAATCCTATTTACATCAATATCTTCATCAACTGAGTCAGACCCAGAGTCTTCAAAGTCTTCATGTTGAGAGTAGAATGTTTCAGCAGCGTCAGCATCAGCTGGAATGTTCTCCGCTACCCGAGCCAGGACTTTAGATGGCGATTGAGGGTCTGGTTGAGACTGATCTTTCCTGGGTGATGTTGGAGCCTTTTTAATGGTAGGTGACATTGGTGATTTGACTGGTTTGGACTGCGTTGATTTGATCGGGGCTGGCTTACCCTTGACTTGTTTGCTAGTTGGTGATTTGGTCTGTGAAAATACAATTGTTTGACAATTAAAGGAAGGCTCCCCAGAATCATCAATCAACCTTGCACTTACAAGTCTAATCGAGTAAAGTTTGACGGTGCTTCTTACTGCATGCAAAATTACTGTAAGCAAAATATTGAAGCATACAGTAGCACAAGTCATGCCTGTAAGCTTACCTCACAGGGCCACATTTCATAAAGCCTGTAAGCACAGAAAAGTATTGCTGAAACAAATGTGCCACATCACGCGATACGCGACGCGCACAGCATCTCCTTATAAGGAGTTGTTTACCCGAGGGCCTTACCATTTCAAAGCTGGAGGGGTGTTGTGTTGAAGGAAATCATTGAACAATTATAATTTTTGCATTTATTTTACCTTTTGACCAAGAAGTGTTGATGTTTTTTGACCGAAAAGGTATTTATGAATGGGAATCAATGTGTGTTGAATCGGTTTTCAACTAGTGGCTTAAACCCACCGAGGCCTGGTTCTTGATAATTTGGTAAAATGATCAAGTCCAGGCCTCGGCGCGGGTTTAAACCACTAGTTGAAAACCTCTTCACCACACATTGATTCCCTTATTCAAGCAGCTGTTACTATTATCATTACGACTATTTTGATGAGTGGGAAGGATCTACATGTACACCTTATGACAAGCTTCTATTTTCAAAGCTTATCTTTTATAAACTTTCACAGTAATAGCTCACCACGCCTTCTATCCATTCTAAAGCCATACCTGTGCTGATGTGGGCTTGGCTTGAGCGTTCTTGGTAGGCAGTGGTTTCAGGCCTGGTGGTGTGGCAAGTGAAATATTGGGGTCGTCAAAGTTGATTTCCTTCTTGAGAGGGGTGATGGGGCGGTCGTCATTTGCAGATGGAGCTTTTAATGTGCTCATACCTGCACAAGGAAGAAAACCACACAGATTCAAATCTTTGAATAATACAAAAAGACTTCCTCTTGGGCAACTTAACATGTTTGTTGGAGTTCTTATATTAAGCTTGAGGAAGTTTGGGTTAGTACAAAATAAATATCACATCCCAAACCCTGTTGGATCACAGGGCTACTTCATAGAGCTGTCCTTTATCGTCTCTGCCTTTAGATGGAGGCTTTTTATTAGTGGTAGCGGAGGATGATTTCTTTGAAATCTACTGATGAGTTTCAATGAATTCATCATTGCCCACAGCCATGGCAGTTTCGTCTGACACTGCATTGAGCTTAGTATTAGTCATGCAAGAATAGATGATGTGATCGTTTTCAATTTGTTCCCCTCTTTTTCGACTTATTTCAACACCATGAAAAAAAAAGAGTTTCAAGATCGCCTTGACGGCACATACACCAGGCTTCTTATGAGGGTACAGAACATCTCATGGCCGGAGCACAAGACCAAAGAAAAGATCTATGGAGACATTCCACCAATCTCTACTACTGTTGCTCAACGCAGAGTCCGCTTTGCAGGTCACTGCTTTCGTGCCTTTAGACCAGGTCATTCCTGACGTGTTATATTAGAGACTGCCCTGCCCTAATAGAGGACTTCGACCACTCAACTACATCGACGTGATCGGAGAGACACGGAGGCTGAAATCGTAAATGCAAGTAGCAAAGTCAGCCCAATCAACATTGGGGACTTTATAAGATCAACAAAATCCTTGATGATAGTGTGTTTAATAAGGCTGGTTTCTAGGTACTAACCTTCTTCACTGTATGGATTGGGGGATCCTGCTGGTTTGATGGGTCTATCATCGTATGCTGTGTAGGTAACTGTTTTAATAAACAAACAAACAAATATTGAAAGAAATTAATTTTAAAACAAAAAAAGCAAATATTAAAGGCAGTGGACACTATTGGCAATTGTCAAAGACTAGCCTTCACAGTTGGTGTATCTCAACATATGCATAAAGTAACAAACCTGTGAAAGTTTGAACTCAATCGGTCATCGAACTTGCAAGATAACAATGAAAGAAAATACACCCTTGTCACACGAAGTTGTGTGCGTTTAGATGGTTGATTTCGAGACCTCAAGTTCTAAATCTGAGGTCTCGAAATCAAATTCATGGAAAATTACTCCTTTCTCGAAAACTATGGCACTTCAGAGGGAGCCGTTTCTCACAATGTTTTGTACCATCAACCTCTCCCCATTACTCGTCAGCAAGAAAGGTTTTATGCTAAAAACTATTCTGAGTAATTACCAATAGTGTCCACTGCCTTTAAGGCCACAACTTGAACCGGGTTTGTGGACCTTTTAAAATCATCTTAGTTTTTATAACTATATTTCCTCCCAGTGCACAAAACAACCGTGGTTACAAAGAATGGGAACAAATACTTTGAACTGTCAAAGTATTCTGCCAGACCAAGACATTGTTCCCCGCGAATTTACATGTTACCACTTAAACGATCCAATGGAAAGCTCTGGTGGTCCAACAGAGGTAGTCCACCTATGCCTGCTGGAATACTTTCCAAACAATCCAATTGGAACATTCTTACTGTTTTTAATTTTGAGACCCTCCCTCGCACCAATGGCTCAACACAACAGACTGTATTGAATAATCCCTTTGCTGCTATAAAAGTCACCATCTTGTAGGTCAAACGGTATGCGCGTCTAAACGCGTACATCAAAGAAACACGCAGCATTCCCGATTTGATTTCTACGGCACAAGCGCGCACACACACACTCACACGCTCACAGACGCCATCTTGTAGGGCAAATACTTGAACGGTGATGTCACATTTAATACTGTCTATACTGGTTTGAGTGTCAGTGTGAGTCAAGAGTATAAAGCAGATAATTCTACTCCTACCTTCTCGGACTGTGCCCATATCTTCTCTCTCCCAGTGACTGATATCATCCATTTCCCTACCATCATCATAGTAAGTGTCCGGAGAAACTGCCGGGAGTCGACTACGAACTGTCCCCTCATTGTAAGATGGAGCCTCTTCATAAAATGTTGGACGATGTTGCTGAAATCAAACACAAAGACAAAAATCCAATAGATGTTTACATGCAGACATCCATTACATACACATTTATTTAGTTTATTCTTCACTACACTGTGAGATTAGTGCACTCCCCTTCCCAGTCCCAGGAAAACTTTTTGGATGCGAGTCACATCCACATCGTCTTACCATTTTGCATTCAGCAAGACATTTTTGAGCAACTCAGGATTTTGGCATACAAGTAGAACAGCTGAAACTGTTTTGAGTAATAGCAGCTGAGTAAGTACAATTTAAACAAGAAGTACTGGATTACACAAAGGCCATAGCCTTTACTGCAGTGGCATAACCAGACATTTTCATTAAGGAGGGCAAGCGGGGAAAAAGACTCAATTTGGGGCTAATTAATGTATGGATATTTTTGCTTTTCTTTTTCAATCTTATTTGGGATTGAGCAAGAGTTCTGGGGCCAAGAGACTATGAAACAGTGTACTCCAGTGTCAGTTTTTGGTATGATGTTTGATATGGTATGGGGGTAAACAAAACATCTGGGTTTTTTTTAACAATCAAGTTTGTTGTATAAAAGGCCGAAATGAAATTCCCATCGTGGAGTATAACGTAAATTGAAATAGAATTTGAAATTAAAGTTGTTCAAAAGTTTGCAAACAATCTAGTGGTTAACTACAGTAGGGTTGAGGGTTTAAGACATCATCTTATTCCATTGGATGGGCCCTTTACTTTGGAAAAGCAACGTTGACACTGCAACACATAAATCCGGTCCACAGTTCTGGCCATGTTTAGATAAGAATCAACTAAACATCAAATATTCATCTGCAGTCATACTTGCTAAAAACTAAGAGTATTAGTCAAGACATCCCAAGACATCTGTTCCAGCCTACCTCTCCAGCACCACCTTGCCAAGCTGGTCGATTGTACGACCCCATAGTTCCCTTGATGACTTCTTTCCTCTGAATATTCTGAGCAAGGTTGTTTCTTGCATGTTGACTGTCAAAGAAATTGTAAAAAAATATGACCGTGTGGCAGTCTCAAATTGTAGAAAGAAACTCACCACAATAAAAGGTGTGTAACTCGAGCCTTTAATACTTAAATTTATAAAAACAATTTGTGTACTTAGATCTGTTTCAAAGGGGTTTCATTACCTTTAGGTAAGATGCTATTTCAGCTTGGCAACAAACTGGAAATAATATTGAAAACTAAGAGGAAAAACCAAGACCACTAGATATGTTTGACTGCAAGTTTATAAAACTTCAATCTCTTATTGACCTATGGTCTGGTGGGTATTTCAAAGCCTGCACTGTGCTTCGGTCTGCCCCCAGAGGCCAGGGTCTATCCAGGACCGCTGGGATGGGCTATCAGCTCGGGGCAGATTCTTGACCAGGAAGTATGTCATGCGTGCAGTGCATAACAGATTGAGTGTGATGTATGATGGGACTGGTGGGTATTTCAAAGCCTGCACTGTGCTTCGGTCTGCCCCCAGAGGCCAGGGTCTATCCAGGACCGCTGGGATGGGCTATCAGCTCGGGGCAGATTCTTGACCAGGAAGTATGGCATGCGTGCAGTGCATAACAGATTGAGTGTGATGCATGATGGGACTGAGCATTTTCGGGATATGCCAATGAGCGTGCTTGATACATTTGCCCATCCCAGCACTTTTGGTTAAGGCAAGGTGCTGGGGACGACAAAGCACTGTGCATACACCCACGAAAGAAATTATGGTTATATTAAGATGAGAAATATTTTTTTCTGTCAAAACTTTAGTGTCAAGTCTTTAAAGCAATTTTTTCTGAGCCTCACCTCCAATCTCAGAGACTTAGGCCATGCCCAAATTAGCTCTGACTATAGCTGTTGCTAAGGACGTCCTATACCTCAACGCAAAAATAAGTGGAAATCTATAGCTATAGCTGTAGCCGGATACAGCCTTAATTAAAGGCAAAATAATTTAAAAGGTCCCCAGTCTATACCATAAGGTATAGTACCCAGTTTTCTCACCTGATAACTTGTGCTTTCTCATCAGCAAGTTGCATCTTCCTTATCCTCATCTTCTCCTTAGGAGTGAGGTGTTTGTAGGGATCTTGGACCGAGGATGGGTGCATGGATGTCTGAGGAGGAGGAGGCTGTTCCCGTAACGACACATCCTTCAAGTCCTCCAAGTGAGTCTTCTCTCGTAGGAGAGTGGCAAGCTCCTGCGTGTCTCTCTCGACAACTTCCCGGGTGTCGTCTCGATGCTCTTTCATCTCAGAGATCCTCTTCTTCATCTTCTGCTCGAGTTGATGACACAAAATAACAAAATAAATAAGGGTCGTGTATTTTGTGTATGTAGTTCAAGGACAATATTAAACAAAGGCATACCCCAATCAGAATCATTCAGTCATGCTAACTTGTTGACTTTGACAAGCTCTATCTAAACTAACCTCATGCAATACAAGGTTGGTATGGCAATGGGGTGCTAAATTCATACCTGTACCATCTGTGACTGGCATCGTGCTCACAGCGTAGCAAAAGCACGCAATTAGCACCACTTTCTCCTTAGGCAGCTCTATGAAATTGGACCCTTGCCCCAATCTCATGGCATTTCTTAATGTTCCGAAAAAAACACACCTCAGGAGCGAAAAAGTCTACGTGTATTTCCTGTTACTAAGCATACTTCTCCCCCACATTTTAGCACAGAAATTTGCCACTGACCCTTTAAGCAGAAATCAGTGATGTTAGTGCCAAAGGCAACATGAAGCAGTGTCATTAGGAAAGGTGAACTTGACAAACGGATCAAACTATTTTAAGTTTTAAGTTTTAAGAAAGATGAGTTTGATTTTACCTCCATGTGTCTCAATACAAATGGTATCTTAGTCACTTCAGTTGCAGACGGTCTCTTGGCAGGGTCTCGATTCAGCATTCTACAAGAAATGAGAAACTCAGAATTAAAATTAGGATTAAAGACACTGAACACTATTGGTAATTGTCAAAGACCAGTCTTCTCACTTGGTGTATCTCAACATATGCATAAAATAACAAACCTGTACAAATTTGAGCTCAATTGGTCGTCGAAGTTGCGAAATAATAATGAAAGAAAAACACCCTTGTCACACGAAGTTGTGTGCTTTCAGATGCTTGATTTCGAGACCTCAAAATCTAATTCTGAGGTCTCAAAATGAAATTCGTGGAAAACGTTTTCTTTCTCGAAAACTACGTTACTTCAGAGAGAGCCATTTCTCACAATGTTTTATACTATCAACAACTAGTCTCCATTACTTGTTACCAAGTAAGGTTTTATGCTAATAGTTATTTGAGTAATAACTAAATAGTGTTCATTGCCTTTATGAGCTTACATACTGATGTCCCTAATTTTATTTCTGCTGAATTTACCAAACAGGAAGTGTACCTTATTTTCATAAATTTAATCAATGTAAATTTGCATTGGGGATAAAGAATATAATATTCTTTGTCCCCGATGCAAATTTCCATCATTTAAATCGATGCTGTACCCGGTTCTAAAACATAGGATTTGAACTGACTCTAGCTACCAGGCAATATCGGTGGTCTAGTTGGTAAGACACTGCTCTAGAATTGCAAAGGTCGTGGGTTCGAATCCCATCCCAGTAATACGCCTGTGTGGTTTTCTTCTAAGTGCTCGGGAAATACCGAGTTTACAGTGCTAACACAGGTGTATTCAATAAATTCCAATGAATTTTTTTTTTAAATTCTTTTGTTACCATTTTCTTTCAATGTCTACTTACACATTCAATAGTTCTTGGATATTCTTCTCATATTTCTTTGGTATTTCTGGTGTCTTTCCTTCCACTATCTTGTACATAACTCCCATTAACGACTGGCCCTCGAATGCATGTTGAAGGGAGCACAGTTCATAAAGTATACATGCTATGGACCTGCAATGGAGGAATGTATCAATCTTGTCAGAGACAACTGTTGTCCCAGTCAACAGGGATAGGTTGTAGACAGGTCTGGGGAGGGGGTATGTGTGAAAAACAGACAGGGAAACTTAGCGGATGTACAAACATCAAAAACAGATGAACCCTACACAAAAGTACAGCCTGTTTTTAGATGTTTTTTTGTTATATCACATACATATATAATTCATGATTGAAAAATTCTCACTGATCCATTCAACATCACGTTTCATATGCCATTTTTGCCCTAAAGCGCACATGGAATATTCACTTGCAGGTTAAAAGTGCATGCGTAGTAGAGCATCACATGTAGAACAGTCAAGCACAGGGTAAATATCTTATGTGTAATGGTCTAACAGGGATGCGCTTTACAAGACAATCGTTGACTTTTCAAACAGGTGTACACGCAGGCATGAGGATTTCCTCTTTTAAATATCTGTATGCCCAAAAGTCCATGAACAGAAATAGCCTGTCAGGGTTAACAAACATTAAAAACGATTGTAATTTGGTTCGGACATCTGTAGCTTACCAAACATCTGATTTGGAATTGTAGCCCTCGTGTTTCAGCACCTCGGGGCTCATGTAGTACGGGGTACCAGTGAATGTGCTGGCCATGTCAGTGGTTCCCATTAAGACCCTGGAGATTCCAAAGTCACCAATCTTAATCATGTTGTTCTTTAGGAAGATGTTTCTGGTTTTTAAGTCTCGATGTAAAACTCGCCTACACAAAAAGGAAAAGGAATTTTTGTAAGATTCAAAACAAATTAATATATCTCAAAGAAGCAGAATTTGTTCTTTTACCTGAAAGTATGGTGAATGCTCTATATATCGACAACCCCTCATGATCTACATGTGCTTGGGCTAGGGTAAGGGTTAGGTTAGAGTTACGATTAGAAAAGTATATTAGGCATCGCTCAGTGAGCATTTTATTAATTTGTAATTTAAACGATGTCATGCAAGGTGCGTAATCGGTTTTTCATTTTTTTTCTTGTGACCCAGATGGTCGACTGATCTTAAACTTCTACGGGTTTGTCAGTTTATGTATAATTTTGGTGGATTACATAAACTGCTTACACTGCAAGCAACTGTTTTGTTAGCAAAAACCATTTAAATAATGTTCCTGTAATCTATTGCTTGGAGGTTATACAAATATCTGTTGAAATTTTGTTCTACACACAAGTTCCTTGCACACACTTACACCCTCACACACAAGACTATTTCTAAACCATTACCATAGCAACCACTTTTTTGTTTATACATTCTAGAGGGACTTGTGGTCATTGGGGTCAGGTCAGGAACATGGCCTTTTGACATTTGACCTGGGTATAACTTATGACTAGAGTTGTATCCCATCAATCATAATAAAGCTGTCAAGACCTGGCAGGTTGTGTGAATGGTTTCATGCAGATGGTGGCACAAACACACAAATGGAATGCAATACATGTATAGTTAAAGACATTGGACACTTTTGGTAATTGTCAAAGACCAGTCTTCTCACTTGTTGTATCTCAACATATGCATGAAAGAACAAACCTGTGAAAATTTGAGCTTGATCGGTTGTTGGAGTTGTGAGATAACTTTGAATTAAAAAATATCCTTCGTCACACGAAGTGCTTTCAGATGCTTGATTTCAATACCTCAAATTCTAAACTTGAGGTCTCAAAATCAAATTCGTGGAAAAGTACTTCTTTCTCAAAAACTATGTCACTTAGAGCATAGAGGGAGCTGTTTCTCACAATGTTTTATACTATCAACCTCTCCCCATTATTTGTAATCAAGAAAGGTTTTATGCTTATATTATTTGGAGTAATTACCAATAGTGTCCACTGCCTTTAAGTGCTACCTCAACGGCGTAGTAGGCCTACATCATAGACTGCTATATTCATGAAACATGTGAAACACAAGGTAACAAGTGTGATTTTAGCGGTGATCATTATTTATGTATCTCAACTTTGTCTATATAGAGTGTCATGGCCGAGTGGTTAAGAGCATCGAATTCAAGTTCTGGTGCTGATTCACCGGAGTGTGGGTTCGAATCCCGGTCGTGACACTTGTGTCCTTGAGCAAGACACTTTACTATAATTGCTTCTCTTCACCCAGGGGTATAAATGGGTACCTGCGAGGGTAAAGGTTGTTATTGTGTATGAAAAAGCCACAAGCGCCTTACAGGCAGCTCAGGGCTGTATACTCCCCAGGGAGCTGAGAAACATTACAGGGATGTTATTGGCCCCATGACCAGGGCACTAATGTAAAGAGCATTGATACGGTTATTGTGAAATGCGCTATATAAGAATTTGTTATTATTATTATATTATCTTTTGTGCATTGTCTTCTAACAGATATCAGTTTTGCACAGCAAACGTGAATACTCCGCAAAGGTTTTATTCAAAACGAATTGCTTTGATGTTTTTGGGTTGCCCCTATTTTGAAAGTTGCATACCTAAGTATACAAACATTTACTCAGAAGAACGTTGAGTATGATTACCCAACGTTCTTCCTATACAAGCTTTCATAGTAAATGTGGGCATAATTCAAAACAACAAGGGGTAGGCTTAATAAGAATAATAATAAACAAAGAAGCTCGCTGTTGCAAACTGATTAGCAACCAAAAATACCTAGTTTGATATAATATAATAATAAATGCAAGAAATAGTTCATGACCCAGTCACAGAGTGAAATAAAAGTAGCGAAATTACCCCAGATCTTATGGTAATAGAGTAACATAATATAATTTGTGTATGGCCAGAGTGCATGTACAGTACTTTAAAGTTGTTCTTGTAAGATAACAAGTTTTTATTTCCAGTGGCCCAACCGCGCCTCAAAATTCCTTAAACTTGGTGAGCCATCTTATTTTATGCAAAGAAGTAATGTGACTTCAACAAAGGTTTTGATTGGTGAAGTTAAGGGTTATTTTGAACAATTAATATTCATGAGCAGGCTTGAGCGAGCAGGGATAAGTTAAGGGGGGAATACAAATAAAATTCCTAAGTTTCTTTTCTGGTTTGGGAGGGTGTGTAGACCCTATGGGAATAGAATATTATTTTTGGCATTCGACATCAGAGCTTCTTGAGAAGAGGGTGTGAATCCAGCCTCAAAGATTTAAATTGCGAGCCTTAGGAGAAAGGGCATAGCCAGCCTTTGGCAGTGAGAACTAGTGAGAGTTCAACCAACAATAATTTTGAGTGGAGTGTCGGTTGCTAATAAACATTTTATATGTGGCAATTTTGAGCAGAACTTCGAGAAAGCCAGGATTCACCAGTATTCCTGGCTTGTGCCTTGGGAGAAGCCCCGCACAGTGGTAGTACTTCAAAAGTTGAAGGTGGACTGGGACCTCACTGTGAGTGAGCGCACATGACCGTTAGACGAGGACGGAACATCCCCCCCCCCCCTACCAAGGCAGAGGCAGGCAGAACAAGAGTAAAGTTAACGAGAGAGCTTGTAATTATTGTAGAAAGTAAAATGTAAATAAATACGTAAATATAAATGAAAAGCGTCACCATAGTTTTCTTGTGTGTGTGTGTCGAGGGGGCGGGTGTAATACTGAAGGTCTATACTTGGGTGGAGTCCTGGTTATGTAGCATATAGCACCTTAAAAAGAATTCTTTTTCTGAATTTTAATGCCAGCCTAAGTGCACCCTCATAACAAAGTACTCTTATTTGTAGTGTATTGTGGCCAAGAGGATAAGAACATTAGTGTTGAGCTGGGGTTTGTGATGAGCAGAGTGTGGGTTGGAGTCCTAGTCATGGCACTTGTATCATGGAGCCTGATACTTGACTACAATGTCTTTGTCCTGTGGATGGACACATTAAGCTGTACACTGTACTACTAGGATTGATCAAACCATTATGTGTGTTGTGTTGTCATTTAGCCTTCGAGAAAGACTCTGCAAGGGTCGAAACGACAGGCCATTAACTATTTTTTGCATTTATATGTACCTTCGGTCCATTTGGTTGGTAAGTTGTTTGCAACAGCTAATTATATTTTCTAATAAAAAAGCCCAAAACACTTATGAGTTGCCGGTTCACATAGCAAACATCTTTTTGACTATTAAATTACACGCTTCCTCAATCTTGCGTGCTACAATGATAAACTTTACTTTTGAGTCATCCTTGGTTTCATTTCCAGAAATATATCATTGTCACATAATTTCCAACCAACAAGCTTAATGTGATGTTGACATGTATAAAAACCACACAATGTTCCCAAGGTAATCCAGAAATGACACAGTGTATCCGGCAAACATTAAAACTGTAATGTAGGTGGAGCCAGATGAGAAATAGTAAAAAGGAAGTAGGCCTACACACGTACACACATTACTCATGAAACAACCACTTAACATACAATGCACATAAAAGCATCACATTTCACATAAATACGCTAATTCACCAGACAGATTGGTTTGTTGCTCATTAGACGAGAGGAAAACTACACACCAAGAGCAAACACACCATTTTGCAATATGAACCATAGTCAGAGTTGTTGCTGATTTCTGCAAAACTTGCACCATCTTGAACTGCAACATAAACATCCTGCAAGTAAACTCATCCAACACAGTGCAGGCTTTTGATGCATCAGAATTGTTCACCCATCTGGGTTCTGACCAGAGACTGATTTCTTATATCCGGTAAGTATTCATTTGGTTAGTGTACAGGATACAGATCTGGAACTTAATCTGCGAGAGGGCAAGGCCATTTTCATTTTAAAAAGTCCTCCCGATGGAAAATCTTATAGTCTTTGGAAAAGTTTTGAATGGGCACCAAAGCCAAGCTTTGTGGCCTCCATGTAATATCAGGCCTAAGGTCTAACTACAGGCCTAACTACCATGTACATGTAGTTCACATTGTTGCACAAGTGCCCCACTATTTTCTGCTAGCAAATAAATCAGGGCCCAATTTTGTAGAGATGCTTTTAAAGCACAAAAAGTAGCTAAGCACAACAAATTTGTTACTAGGCACAGTACCGTGTCTCATGTACAATTTGTGAATGGTGTCCTGCTCATTACTGCTAAGCAAACTATTATTAAGACCTACAGTAGGTGTCTTTACAGTGATAGGGGTTTAACTCACCGACTATGCATATGTTGAACAGCAAGAGCGAGCTGGACAAACCAATCCATGATTAGATTCTGGTCAAATGACCGGCCGGATTTCTTGCAAGCTGTGATCTTATCATCCAGATCACCTCCCTGTAGTAGAACATAAAGATAAAAGATGGTTAAAGGGAAGGTGTAAGTTTGGTAATCACTCTTAAAATTAATGGCAATAAAAACTCTTGGTTCAAAACCTATAGTAGCTTTCAATGTATGGCATTTTGAGAAACATTTCACTTCAAATTAATGTGGTTATGTAAAAAGATGCGAGTTTTTATGGCAAAAAATTTGAATATATGAGAAGCAATACCCGTGTAACGCTTTTCAGTTTGTGTATTCCTATAGGGATTGTTGTTCCTGCATGGACATAATATATTCGCTCCAGATTTTTGGAGATATCTGAAAAACGTGACCACCTTTTGAAACGAAGCTTTCACAGGTTTATTGTATACAATTACATTATAGGTTAAAAGACAATTGAACGGTTCAAAAACCAAAGGCACACTTTGCCTTTAAGTCTCATCATTACCGAATCTGGGATCTTGTATTAGATTTCTCATCATTACCGAATCTGGGATCTTGTATTAGATTTCTCATCATTACTGAATCTGGGATCTTGTATTAGATTTCTCATCATTACTGAATCTGGGATCTTGTATTAGATTTCTCATCATTACTGAATCTGGGATCTTGTATTAGATTTCTCATCATTACTGAATCTGGGATCTTGTATTAGATTTCTCATCATTACTGAATCTGGGATCTTGTATTAGATTTCTCATCATTACCGAATCTGGGATCTTGTATTAGATTTCTCATCATTACCGAATCTGGGATCTTGTATTAGATTTCTCATCATTACCGAATCTGGGATCTTGTATTAGATTTCTCATCATTACTGAATCTGGGATCTTGTATAAGATTTCTCATCATTACTGAATCTGGGATCTTGTATAAGATTTCTCATCATTACTGAATCTGGGATCTTGTATAAGATTTCTCATCATTACTGAATCTGGGATCTTGTATTAGATTTCTCATCATTACCGAATCTGGGATCTTGTATTAGATTTCTCATCATTACCGAATCTGGGATCTTGTATAAGATTTCTCATCATTACTGAATCTGGGATCTTGTATTAGAGATCTCATGACAAAGTATGGATGCCGAAAACATCAATGCTTTACCTTATCTTGATGCACATTACTAATGCATTATAGCAACTGGTAAAGCTTTTTCTTTCCTCCATAATGTTTTGCTTTTGCTTTACCTTCAAAATGAATAACTTCACCATTGAAAACAATCTGACTAAAATTCCAATAATTTACTGGAAAAAGACAGACGACAAAACGTAAGCCCATAAAACAAAAACCTGCCAGTCTTTGTACAGGCTGGCATAGATGTTATGACAAGGTCAGGTCAATCTCACCCTATTAGCCTTTTTGGAAATTTAGTAGACACTGTATGACTGCACTGTTTGGTTGGGGTGTATACAGACTAAGAGACAAATGTGCCCTGGTAACGTGTCCACTATATCTCAAATGACCTATAGACCTCCTCATTTACTTTTTTAGGTGAAAAATACTTGCCCATAAGAATGGCAAGAATAAATGTGGCCATTATCTGAAAATGTGAGTTAGAACATTTCATTTTGATTTATTGATTAAATCTGGTTTTGAAGCCAAGAACTCTCAGAAAGATTTTTATCCTGACTTTCACCTCTGTCACCTCTGACTTTTAGAGGTAAATTTGCTTTGCAGATGAACTGATTAACTGAGCCTGATTTCATAAAATTTGTCAGCACAAAAACTTGGTAAGCATAGACAGTTCTTGCTTAGCAGAAACAGGTTAACAGTCGAAATTTGTCCTCTGAATTAACAGTTTGGAGTTTTTGAGAAAGAAGTAATTTCTCACTCAAATATTAAAATACATCAGGTCTGAAGCCTTTTATTAGCTCCTGAAGGCACACAACTTCGTGCAACAAGGGTGATTTTTCTTCCATGATTCTCTGTCTACTTTGATGACCAATTGGGTAAAATTTTCCACAGATTTGTAATCCTATGCATATGTTGGAATACAGCAAGCTAGAACACTGGTCTTTGACAATTACCACTTAGGTGTCTAGAACCTTTTAAAACAACGCTCTGCCATTGGGCATAGTTTAGAAAGGATTATCTCACCTCACAGTACTCTGTAATGATACAGAAGAACTCCCCATCCAGGAAGCTGTCGTTGAATCTCACTATATTTGGATGATGGAGTTTAGAGAGGAGTTTAGCTTCATGCATTGCATCCACAGTCTCATCCATAGCCAAGTCTCCACATGAGATTTCCTTTAGTACCTTCCTGAAATGTCAAAGATTAAACAGTTGTGTCACTGCAAAAATGTTGTATATCCACATACAAATTCTCCTCTTTAAGCATAATTGGAACTGTTTGTATCCCAACTTACAAGTATTGACCCCTTGCACGCACCTCACACGCGGCGACTGTGCCACACTCACCATTTTTAGTGGTCAATTGGTTTACATGTAAACGTCGCGCAGCCTAAATAACGCACTTCACTGAACTACGCACAGCGACATTGCCCACCAGTATGGTGCCTTCAAACATATCGGATTATGACGTCAGTTGAATTCGGTCAATAAACACAAAATTAAACTGTGTTAGATGTTTAATTTTGCAATTTAACTCATTCTGCATTTTTACTTTATTTGGCGTCGTTCTATTGCTGGCTAATGTTTTTAATGTCTTTATACACTTATTGTAAATAAATATAGTTTTTTAATATTTGCCAGGGATATTGGAATTGAAGACCTTTGGGCTACAGTTTTTAGGTAAACTTTTTAAATTCCAGGCATATGTCTCTGGCTTTGGTTTTGTTTATGTTTGTATTTTGTATGTGTTTTTATTCTGAATAAATATCAATAATAACCATACTGCATTTGTAGTAAGATCCATTATTACTATTAAAAGATACAACACGATACACTGTTTTCGCACTGAAAACATGTATTCCAAGTTGCAAAACTTTAAAATTTGTTCACAAAAACATTTCCTAATGAGGCAGGTTATTGTTATTGAATTGAAAAACACAAGACCACCCGCCTTGTTCAGTTTCAAGTTTACTGGCCAGATTTTGTTATCGCAACTAAAATAATCCTTGCATCGCAAGACTCCTGCCAAATCTCAGCCCAACAATTTGGTCAATTATGAAGTCACATACATTATAAACAAAATGCAATATTTCTGACCATTCTTCCTCTCCTTTGCTGGTGTTTGCCTTGGTGTCATGTACAAGGTATGCTGTACCAAAGTTTCCACTTCCAAGTTTCTTCTCTACCAGATAGCGATTGGCTAGGACACGATGGTCACTCTTATCCTCTTTAGGTTTCTTCACACCTCGCGCTGGTGGCATGGTGGAATCAGATCCTCACTCAACAATCTATAAAATAATAAAGCAGTTTGGGTAATAAACCAGAATTTTATACATAGAAATGAACTTCCTCATCGGACTAATGAAATAAATTAATTATGATTCATAAACATAAATACCTATCAAGTTTATAACCATCACAAAAATGACAGCATTGTTATGAATTTCTTGGATTCCACTTTTATGTTGTCAAACTCTTACTAAATGGGTCTCACATATTTCCCAGGGCTACTTATGGAGTACTTACGGAAACTTAGGCTCTGAGGTTAATAGATTTGGTCTATTTGTTATTAAAACTTATTAATATTAAGTTTAACATTTAATAGACAAGTCGGGTCTAGACCCAGTAACTGGGGCGCTGTACTTTTTTTTCTCGAAATAATGTCATTATCGGTCGTGAGCTAGTCATAGTACTAGTAAGTAGTAGGCTACGACCGATAATGTCAAAATTTCGAAATCAAGGAGTACAGTGCCACAGCGGAAAAGTTTCCGTGTGGCGCCACCACTTTTTCATTCGATATGAAATAACTGAATTTACCTCAAATCAATAATAATAATAATATAATAACCTTACTTATATAAAGCGCTTTTTACAAAAGCGATACAAAGCGCTACGAAATACAATAGCAACCAAACAAAAGATAAACTACATGTTTTACAGACAAAACAATGCCATTAACAATGATACAATCATAGTAGATTCTACCTCCATGATACAATCTAGAGTAACTTAGGATAGAGGTGGGTTTTTAATTTGGATTTGAAGGAACTCAGTGAATTGGTTTAACGAACAGATTGAGGAAGACGATTCCAGCATTTTAGCCCAGTTGCAGCAAAAGCTTTAGATCCTACATTGGTAAGTGATCGTGGGGCGTTCAATATATAACAGCTGAAGTGGTCTTTTTGTAAAATGAGTGAAAAAGTGGTGGCGCCATACGGAAAGTTATCCCTGTAAAGTGTAACGTTATGATGACAGTGACACTTCAATTGCACGTATTTGTATGGTTCTATTTGTATGCCTGCAGACTTTATTATGCTGTACCGTAATTTCGTAAAGGGAAGTTCAACTCAGTCAACTAGCCCCACTTGTGTGGCCAAGGCTAGGATTCAGCTAGCCTTGGCCACACAATTTGGGGCTACTCAACTCAGTCAACATGATCATGATGCTGATTCAGTAATTGCTGGTCAGTACTCTCGTCTCACTCTCCAGTCACTCATCGTTCTTTTAATTTCATTTCCCTCCAATTCTGTGCACTTTTCAATCAATTACGAAAATAACTATCCAACGTATTCTTCATCATTAATATAGAGCATCCAAGATGCACTTGAAAATCCTTGAAAATTAAAGTTTTCTCACCTCAGAAATTGCGCTTGCGTTGCCAGGACATGAACGCTGAAAATATATATCTTGTTCCCGACTCGCCGCTCGATGGACGAAAGACGTACAAAGTGTGCGATCTGCTGCTGCATGCGAAACCGAAACCATACTCTCCATCAATTTTGCGGTCCCGTGTTAGTGCCCCCTCAACGTTGAGTTTAATGAAAACAACAAAACCCAAGATAGAAGAAGTCACAAAGTGCTAACTGCAGGGGTGGGGCATCGAGGGGGAAAGGCATCATAAGTAACACTTCCACTTCCAAGTTCCAAGCCAGACATCATGCATCATAAATAGTATGTATCCGAGTATAGCTAAATGTATTGAGAAACATCACTGCTACCGTTAATTTAATGATTAATTAAAAGGGGAGGGTTGCAGTTGCAGCCAGGGGCAATCTGCAGTGCAATTGTATTGTATTTGTATAGTATTGTACTCTATTATTTTATACACACACAACTGAATGACTGAGCACATGCATGGTCACTATGTGTAGCTTCGAGTGCTTTGGCCTATGGGTCTACGACTCCCGAGGTGTTCCCCGAAACATTCTAATGGATGGTCCTGGGATCACTGAGGGTGTTTTAACCGGTCCATCCATTATCACGATCGAGAGAAACACACCCCAACGCAACAGACTATTTATCATCCTCGCATGTCATTGCAGATAACAGAAACAGAGGTAGTTGCGAACACGTTTATTCCTTCTGCCGTCGGCAGGAGGGTTACACATGTAGTTGCGATAACGTTTATCCCTTCTGCTGACAGGAGGGTTACACGTTATCACAACTAAAACAGATGCACAACTGATTGGGTTTGAGGTGGGTAAAAAAGACGTCTGGTAGGCCTTATGCGTGTGCCATATTAATAGACCCCTTGCAATTAGCGCAGCTTACTCGCATGTGCCTATCCTGGGTGTCTAAATCGTGTACAAACATGCACAAAGAGAGTTGACACCCAAAATTATGCGCATTGTTCGGAGGCGTGGTCTGTATTGTGGTACGCTGAGGTCACGCG
This sequence comes from Asterias rubens, assembly GCF_902459465.1. Classification (NCBI taxonomy): domain Eukaryota; kingdom Metazoa; phylum Echinodermata; class Asteroidea; order Forcipulatida; family Asteriidae; genus Asterias; species Asterias rubens. Next base: position 10,442,583 of record NC_047065.1, on the reverse strand, counting down.
CACGTTTTTACGCAAAGAGAACAGCTATTGTCCAACGATCTGCCTCCTTTTTGAGAGTGTGACCTCATATGCCATGGGTCTATAGTCGACTATTACATGGAAAACGACTATCACACAGCCGCCAGGTTTCTAGTAAAATTAAGACATGTGACGCGCTGTAAACCACTGAAAAGGCAGAATTTTCTAAGGGGTGTTGTAACATAGTATCCTCCTCTTACCAGTTTTCACGGTATTATGCCTTTTTCTTTGAATTGGGAAAAAAATAATGATGCGATATATCAACCGATGCCCTAGTTATCTTCATTTGTTTATATTAAAGGAACACGTGTTCCTTTAAAGTATGCAAACATGAAATAAAACTTGATGGACATTGAACTTTGCACACCACACACCGATCTTCAACGACTTCAACTGGTCCCATTTGTTTTGAGTTTTCCTGTTTTCAAGGCAAACGAGAAAGAATGGTTGACCGGTGAAGCCATACGTGGAAGAAATATCTTGAGGATTCAGCAGATTTTTAATAAATAGGTCAAGTTAGGGGATGGGGCAGCCATTTATACTACCTAGATATTAACTCAACGGTTAGGGCCTATTCAGTGTGTTTTCTTCAAAACTTAATTTGATTCAATGCAATTTCACAGATTGGTTTCACAGCCTGTTTTGAAGACTAGAATCAATTTCTGTCCAAAAACCAATAAAAAATTTAAGTCAAGTAAATGCGTGCAGTGACAACTTTCACTTAGAATAGCAAAGTACAACATGGTAGCAGTTGCTACCCAAATATCATTGTCTTTTTGTGCTACTCAATATTGCCATTTAAAGGCAGTGGACACTATTGGTAATTACCCAAATAATTATCAACATAAAACCTCTCTTGGTAAGGAGTAATGGGGAGAGGTAGATAGTATAAAACATTGTGACAAAACGGCTCACTCTGAAGTGAAGTAGTTTTCAAGAAAGGATTTATTTTCCACGATTTTGATTTTGAGACCTCAAGTTTAGAATTTGAGGTCTCAAAATCAAGCATCTAAAAGCACACAACTTCGTGTTACAAGGGTGTTTTTTTCTTTCATAGTTATCTTGCAACTCCGGCGACCAATCAAGCTAAAATTTTCACAGGTTTGTTATTTTATGCATATTTTGGTATACACTAAGTGAGAAGACTGGTCTTTGACAACTACCAATAGTGTCCACTGCCTTTAAGTATGCACGTATAACTACTTGACCTAATTGTTTTCTGTGTAAGCCTTACATGTAAATCATCACTAATTTTTGCTGCAGGCAAGCAACGTTTCAGCACATCCAGCTGATTTCAGCTTTCTTCACTTCTGTTGTTGAAAACAACGGAAAAACATTCAGCATATAAGTATGTTTTTTACTGGACTATAAATTTGCTGGAAGAACAATGCAGCAATCAACAAAAAACAAAAATTAACAGCAATCAAGTTAAATCAATGCATAGAAAATGCCTTTGTTGTTTAAACATATTTCTTAGTTTTGAATAGCTTCTCAAGTATTTTTTTGTTATCTTCTCATTATTTTCAGACGTCTTCAGTCACTGTTGAAACAAGAGCAACAAAAGCGCTACGTATTTCCATCGACAAACTATGGCTATTTGAAAGGACCTGCTTGTGTCATTGGCATTAATTTCTACTAACAAGTCAACCTGAAGTGGTGCGAGATGGGTGTTAGAGGACTAACAAGTTTAATTGGTGAGCATCCATCGTTATTCTGCAGGCATAAGTTACACGATGTCCGCCTTGTGATTGATGGCTATGCACTACTCTACTTCCTCTATCAGGATCCCCCAGCATGTGATGATGGACATCATGGGGGTCGCTATCAACACTTCGCTACCAGGTGTCAAAGCTTCTTTCGTAATCTTGCCAAGTGCAATGTGTCCTCGTTTGTGCTGTTTGATGGAGCCTATGAGAAAGATGATAAAAAGCTTGCTGAGGTTAAGACTAGATGCGCTGATAGGGTACGGACAGCTGTAGGTATTGCTAGTGGCAGCAGTGCATTAGCCTTTGCCCCTTGTGTTTCCATGGTGTTGAAGAAGGTACTGGATGATTTAGGTATTCCGTATGCATATTCTAATTTTGAGGCTGATGCCGAGACGGCAGCCCTAGCAAATGCCTGGAACTGTGCAGCTGCGTCACGTGACAGTGACTTCTACATCCTGGATTTGAGAGCTGGGTACATTCCGCTGGACCATCTTGAGTGGAAAAATCCCAGACATGCTGAAGAATCTAAATCAAAACCCACAAGCCCTCATCAGCAAAAAAAGAAAGCGCCACCCTCAGCCAGTTATTTTTACATTGACTGCTTGAAATATCAAGGCTCTGCATTCTGTAAGATGTATAAAGTCAAACAGTCATTGCTTCCGGTACTTGCTACTGCAGTCGGGAATGACTACAAGGAAACTTTTGGTAAGTCATTGACTGGGTTCCACGGTTTTGTCCACTCTCAGTTCTCAAGATCCAAAACAAAGAGCAAGAGCTACAATCAAATTACAAGTTATCTCTCTTGGTTGAGCGAGAAGGAGACAATTGAGGAAGCCGTAAGTGATATGATCAAACATGAGAGAGGTGCTAGCCGACTACAGCTGAAAAAGCTGATTGAGGCATCCTTAGAGATGTACTCTCTACCTGACTGTCTGGCCATTGAACAGGTGCTCTCTGGTACATCTGGTAGATCAGGTTCCACTCCAAGCAAGATGGCGATTTGTGCTTCAATACCTCAATGGTTTGTTGAGCTTCTTACCAGGGGCAAGGTAGAGATGTTTTGTGCAAATGTGTTGTGCACGAAGAGGGTGTTTCTTCGCATCCAGGTGGAAGACCCATCCCAACAAAGCGCTGCAGTGCCATCTGTTCACATTAGATCGGTGGTGTACGGGATCTTACTTTGGGATCAGAAGTCTCTTGATAAAATACCACCTATTGTGGAGGAGTATGCTCAAGGATCAAGCACCCTAAAACACATTCTAGTAGAACCAGTCTATGAGATTGATAGAGGTGATGGAATGAAATCGGCAATTCCTTCCCTCGGAGATGTTCCTGCAATGACCGCTTCCGAGCGGAGACAGTTTCTTCTATCTACTCTTGGGATTAACAGCTCAATTATTGAAGGTATTCCAGAATCATTCCAACTAGCCACTTGTGTGACCATATACTTAATACATCATGCGGAGCCCTTGGTTAGTTCTGATCATGTTTTAGCTTTAACTGTGAGTTGGCTTCAGGGAGTGGCTACTGCCACTCAAGAGTTCATCAGCAGACGCCAAAGTACACCCAGCCTTCTACAAATAGGTCTGATCAACTCTGATGTGTATGCTCTAATAAAGAACTGTAGGTCACATGCCAACAAGTACAAGAAATTCAAGAAGTTTGATTTGGACCTAGAAGTGACGCACAAAATGGCACAGTGGCAGCAGTGCTTGTTGGATGTTGTCAACTTGAACAAAGTCCTGTTGGAACCCTTCCCCAACCCTGACATGGCTGTGTTGTACAATGGTCCATTGATACACAGTATCTGCTCTGTTCTTCGTCCATTGCAAATGACAGAGCAGTACCAGTTGGTGATTAGCATGTTGCTGCAGGGAACACAACGGAGAGTTCCTGCTTTGTTTGATCGACTCCTGGAACCAACCTGGCCACTGCTTACACCGAGACAACAGAAAACCATGAAATCAAGAAGAAGAAAGAGGCCACCTTCAAGAGGTACCTACAGACCACCATCTAGCACCACTGGACAAGCTGAAAGGACTGAATCGAGTGTAGGTGGTGAAGTAAGGTATAACGTTAATGTTACAAGTAGGTTTGGGCCTCTAGCTATGGAATGAAATAAGATTGTCATAGTACTCTACATACTTGTATGTTCTTAAAGGTGCAGCACATATTCATGGTGCATGTGTCTCTAATATCAAAAACATCAAACTAGATTGAATGTACAATGTACAAATGTTTACATTGTAGGTTGCGTTTCTTGGTTCACACTGGTTTTCACATCAAGGTGATCTTAGTTGTTCCTGCAACAACCTCAGATTTATCACTTACTTTGAGGAATGACCATGTTCTTATTTTTCAAAAAGATACGGTACACCTGTTTCAGCTCAAATTATTTTGTTAAAACTTGCTAAAAGTTTAATTTAAAGTTATGAAATCTTTCTTTGTGATAAAGAAAACTATTGACACTTGTCAGATTTCAATTAATGTTAGGGATCTTCCTCATTCTCGAACAGAAAATCTCTTGAGGTTATCCTGTGTACAATTTGAATTGCTATCAGTTATTGTGTGAATGGCTTTAGCCACACCTATACAATAACAGATCATTCATCCATGATCGAGCCCTCTGTTGACAGATAATTCTCATTAAACCTTTCAGACACAAGATTCAGCAAGAATAATTCAATATTTTATGTTTTAAAAGCATGACTGAATACATGAGCCAACAGATCCATATTTACCAGTGGATCATTTTTAGCAAGCTATGCAAGTAATGATTTCATTGATGCTACTGGATCAGAACTGATTTTATTAAAGCATCTGACTATGTGTATGAAGCAAATGCATGATTTAAGCAATGGCTGGGGTGGGGGGGGGGGGGGGCAATTGGGGGCAAATCCAAACTCAAGCGAGGGGTTAATAAATGTGGTTTTTTTTTCGATTTCATTTGGAGGGGAAAAAAAGGGGGCAATGGTTCTGAGAGGGGGTCACTTACATGGAAATGTGCAGTGTTTTTACACCACTCAAAAGTCAAAACTATCAGCGATTTCGAGAGGTCTTAATTGCTTTGACCTGGGGTGCGTTCCACTCGCGCAAACATTGCCAACAGTTGCGCATGCTCAGAAACAACTTAAAGTGGAACGAGTTGTGTGCTGCCACCATTGGCGAACGTTGGCAACTTTAGGCGAACATACTTCTGAGGTGTTGGCGAGTGGTTTTTAAAATGGCGGACAAGCTTATGGTATTTCTTTGTCACAAACAAAATTACATTGTATTTTCGGTGATTTATAATGAAGATTTAAAGTAACAAAGTTAATTAGTTGAAGAAATGATGTAGAAAGAAGGACTACATGTACATACAGCAAAAAAAACAAAGTTAAAAAAAATACTACGTATGGTGCGCGCCGTCTGCATTTCAGGGCGCCGCCATATTGACATCGCGTAATGCGCACCAATCGTTCCAAAGAAGAAAACGTTTGCACGAACAGTTGCGAGTCGGTTGCGCGAACAGTTGCGAGTCGTTTGCGCGAGTGGAACGCACTCTTGGTTGATGGCGCTGTTTGAGCTTGTGCAATACTATAGTGAAAATATCCAACTCAGTATAATAGAATGGCACCAGCTTATTTTTATTGGACTTTTAAATGCGTCTGTGTCAACTTTTTTTCTGGGCCCATTCAGGGCTGTGATTGGTCAATTTATATAAATGTGTAGAGGTTAATGAATTGGTTTGTCACAAGCCTTTTAGTGTTAACTCATAGCACATGTCGTCCTTTGATAATAGCACCTTCTAGAGAGTTAAAGAAGTTGCTCATTAGCTCAAAACAATGCACTGTACTTTCCATTGTTTATTCATTGCTTGACCTCATTTCAAAAGGTCGATCACAAGTGATTCATTTCAACATTCTGAACATATTGATGAATATTTTTCTAAGAATGTTTGAACAGTTTTTAAATTAAAGGTTTTCAAATGCAAATTGTACATACATGTGCCATCTTTGTATGAAAAACATGAAAACGATTTTTAATCTCCAAAAAGTTTAAATTAGTATGTTTTCCTTTATTAAATGTCATGTATAAAACATATGTGAGAAAGGACTCCCTCTGAAGTAATGAAGTTTTCAAGTTTTATGTTGCCTTTTTCTGAATTCATTATTGAATAATTTGCAATATGTTTATTTTGATCTGCAAGTGCAATTCAACCACTCAATGCCCTCTAATTAAGCAGGCCTTGCAATTTAATCTCCACTATAAACCTCCACCCACATGAGTTGATCCTGCACAGTAGGGATAGTCTATGCAATGCCAAGCCCTTTGTCAATGGTATGTCTTTTCCTGCTTTCAATTTGTGTTATTTGTGTACACTTTCTATAAGTTTATATTGCTGCATTTCAACAAAACTAAAAGTTGTACATGCTCTTGAGTACATGTAGCTTGAATGACGTTTTAGTAATCCAGCTTGAGTTTACACCTATACTGTATAACACAGTGTATTTTTATCAACTTCTTACTTTTCCCACGTTAGACCTGACGCACATGATGTCATTTCAGTTGGATGTCAAAAAGAGATTGTTCATTGGCTAATCCTCTGTGCTGCGCTTACAAATTCAGCATTTTGATTGTTTCTTCATTGTTTTACCTCCAAGATGCGCCTGGATGATGTCAATGCATCAGGTCTATATTGAACATCAATTCAAATTGATTCAAAAAGTCATTGACACCTTTAAAATGGTTGACTCTGGATGAAAAGAAACCTTAAAAATGTTTAGGTAAATTACATCATGGTTGCACAATAGGAATTAATGTTGTTACGAGTCAGCATCTTTTTGATTAGCAAACATAGATTGGGTGCTAATATATTACAGTGCTAATGTCGAGGCCTGCCTTTATTCTGGGGTAGGGAGGGAGTTACACGTGTACATTACATTTGTAAATCTGTTGTGAAACTGCAAAATTTTATTTTTTCAAATGATGTTAAAGTGCTTTTGCACATACTTTATAAATGTTTTTTTATAATACTTTTTGTAACATTTTAATGCTCAGTTTTTATTATGTTCATTATTTTTTACCTCTCAAAGCCTTTTTTCCAGTCATAATTGAAGGTGAAAAAAAACATACATTCAAGTTAATACTGTAGCTGCATGTTTACAAAACTCTTAAAGGCACTGGACACTATTGGTAATTACTCAAAATAATTGTTCGCATAAAAACTTACTTGGTGACAAGCAATAGAGAGCTGTTGCTAGTATAAAACATATGTGAGAAATGACTCCCTCTGAAGTAATGTAGTTTATGAGAAAGAAGTAATTTGAAACTCAAATATTTTAATTTAATTAGAGACCACGTGCGACAAGGGTGCGACAAAGGTTTGTTTTTCATTATTCTTTCGCAACTTTGACGACCAAATGAATTCAGATTTTTACAGGTTTGTTTTTTTAGTTGAGACTGGTCTTTGACAACTACAAAAGATGTCCAGTGCCTTCAAGTAACCTTTGCTTGACCATATTAATCATTTTTTATATTGCATGAGAACTTCATTGTGGGGTTTAAATGGCAGTTTTAAGGTATTGTTTACCTACAGTTCAAGAAATGTATTTTTGAAGGCAGTGGACACTATTGGTAATTACTCAAAATAATTATTAGCATGAAACCTTACTTGGTAACGAGTAATGGGGAGAGTTTGATAGTATAAAACATTATGAGAATCGGCTCCCTCTGAAGTGGAGTAGTTTTCAAGAACGAAGTTATTTTCCGCAAATTTTACTTTGAGACCTCAGATTAAGAATTTGAGGTTTCGAAATCAAGCATCAGAAAGCACACAACTTCATGTGACAAGTGTGTGTTTTTTCTTTCATTATTATCTCGCAACTTTGACGACCGATTGAGCTCAAATTTTCACAGGTTTCTTCTTTTATGCATATGTTGAGATACAGCAAGTGGGACGACTGGTCTTTGACAATTACCAATAGTGTCCACTATCTTTAAAGTGATTTTACCCCAATTATGCCAGTTTATTTGCATGATTTGTTTTCAAAAGGTTGATATGATTCATTGTTTAGAGTATAATTAGCAAATTAATACAGTTTAATGCCTTGATAAAAATAGCACAATTATTGTCGTGTTTTAAATGAACAAGACATCCAAATCAAAATACGCATTTTATACCAACTGTTGTCCAAAACGATCATAACTAAGGTTGACAAACATTAATAAGGGAATCAATGTGTGGTGAAGAGGTTTCAACTAGTGGTTTAAACCCAACGAGGCCAGGTTCTTGATAATTTACCGAGACGAAGTCAAGGTAAATTATCAAGAACCAGGCCTCGGCGGGTTTAAACCACTAGTTGAAAACCGATTCAACACGCTTTGATTCCCATTCAAATACCTTTTGGGTCAAAAAACATAAACGCTTTTGGTCACAAAGTAAAATAGATGCAAAAACTATAATTGTTCAATGATTTCTTTCAACACAACACCCCTCCAGCTATGAAATGGTTAGGCCCTCCGCCGCCCTCGGGTTAACACCTCATTATAAGGGAATGCTGTGCACGTCGCGCGTATCGCGTGATGCGGCACAACTGTTCCAGCGGTTGCTCTCGACCAATAGGAATGAAGAAACTGTCTTATAAGCACAGGTGCAAACTCGCGTGTCACGCCCATGTTTCAACACTTTTTACTGGTCATAAACAAAGGTTTATACACACCCACGTGACGCGCTCTCCACCAATAGGAATAGCGAAACTGTCTTGAGTTCTTTATGAATGTCATTTATGGCAATACCACAAGAGAAAAAAATACTCATTGCAAAGTAATTTTTATATATTATCTCGTGTGTGCCAATGAGGAAAATAGGAGAGTATTTTTGTAAAACTAATAATAACATCTACATGGAGAGTTCCTTGATACATTTCCAGAGAAACTTAACTTCTCATACTTAATGGGCATTTGAACTCTCTGACAATTTCTGTTCTGTGTTACAAAGAAAATGTAATAAAACCCAATAATAAGCCTGAAAAGGTGTTTTTTATGTAAATTATGCCAATATTTAATACAACCAGAACTTGCCTCGGGCATTATTTTAAGATTGAGAATGAATAAAGTGTAAATGACATTTTAATAAATGGCTTCTTGTGTGTAAGTTATTTTGCTGTGTGGAATAAACAGAGTATACTTGCTAATCAGTCTTCATCGGAAATAGTGCTCGATTTCACAAAGCACCAAGATTCATTTTAAGAGGAGTTGTCAATAGTGACTTGTATAATGAAGATTGATACAGTTGAGATATTTTTTTTACTCTTTTTGAAATCAAGCCCAGGGTTTTATTATTATTTCTTGGACAAAAGTCATAACACATTTAAAGGCACTGGACACTATTACTCAAATTAATTTTTAGCATAAAAAAATTACTTGGTAATGTGCAATAGAGAGCTGTTGACAGTATACAACATTGTGTGAAACAGCTCCCTCTGAAGTAACGTAGTTTTTGAGAAAAGTAACTTCTCACAAAAATATTTGAATTTAAGCATCTGAAAGCACATTTATTTCTGCACATGTTGAGGTACACCAAGTGAGAAGACTGGTCTTTGACAATTACCAATAGTGTCTAGCGCCTTTAAAGGTTGCACCTTTTGCAGTTTTAAAAACACGCACTTGGCTCCATAAGGGTGGAACTTTGACTTTCAATGAATGAATGACTTTAGATAAACCACAACAGCAAACAATCTGGCTTCTAAATCCTTTCAAAGGTTATATTTCAAGAAGATCTGGGCCCAATTTCTTAAAGCCTGTAAGCACAAACATGTGCTTAACATGAATTTTCTTCCTTGATAAAAACAGGATTACCAACCACTTTTCCATTTGTTGCATATTGTGTGTGAGAGATATTGTTACTGTTGTTTGCTTATCCTGAAAATCACATGGAAATGTGGTGGTAACGTTTTTTTTATCAAGTAAGAAATTTCATGCTAAGCAAATTTTCGTGCTTACAGGCTTCATGAAACTGGGCCCACAATTGTCTTTTTGCCAGGTGTTTGGGGAAAGGGTCACTTAACAATACAAAGTAAGATGAAATAAAAACGAGCAGTTATTTTGTATATAATTTTTTTTAATAACAAACATGATGAGGTTTTTAATGGAATAAGTTGATTGTTCTGGTTAACTTTTTTTCTAAAATAATAAGAGCGTTTATACTGGTACATGATACAAAACCAAAGTGTTTTCATTTTAACTGTTAAGTTTCTTTTCTTGAATGAAGATGACACGAGGCCTTTAAAAAAGCGCTGTCCAGTTGTAGGCTTAAAAATAAATGCGCAGGTTACTTTGAGTCATAGTATCCCAATGATAAAAGTGCCATTAAAAAAGGCTTCCAAATAAGTTTCTTGAAATTTTTGTACCATAAATAATTATGGTATTAGAAAATACTTCTGAAATTTAGGATAACATGATTTTACGTCAAGTGCCATAACTCAATTTTTTTTGTACATGATTTTGCCGTGAAAAAATGTTTTACAATTAAGAGAATATCTTGTCCCTGTTTTTGATAAACATTAAGCAACAGTTTTAAAGTTTTTATTTAAAAACATAATTATTTTTTTTTATTCTTTTATATTTATTCTGTATAAACTACTGGCAAGTTGATGGTTCCATACATGATTATAATCCAATAGCAATTTAGTATCTACTCCAGTTGTTGATGAATTAACTCGTACATGATTTCTGTTTCTGAGTTACAATTGGATCCTAAAAATATATGTCTACTGTGCCACTGCATTCCCCAAAATGTATTAAGGACAATAACACAAATTTTGCATATTGGAACCTTACATTATTTTTGTATATTGGCCAATTTGGTGAATCTTTAAGTGTATTGAAGTTTTGAGAAAAAGAGTTGTTTCAGTCATTCTTGTCTGTATGGTGTGAAGGAAGGAACCCATTTATTGAATTATAAGCTGATCAACAACAGTTCTTTGTAATTAATATTATTTAACTCTACATGCACTCCCAATCAAGTGCTTCCCAACTTAATCTCAATAACTGGAACATTGAATTAAAGCATTGTTGCCTCGAGGGAGAGGAAAAAGTACAAGATGCAAAGACCAACGAGCACCGAGAGGCAGTCCATGAATTCTGGTGCAGTGTTGGTCCATGTCTGATGAGTAGCAGGTCTCTGCTGGCTGGTCTCTTGGCTACTGTCATCGTTCACTTCAAAATCTGAATCTTTCCTCTTCTCAGCTCCATCTTGGAGTTTATTGCAAGGTCCATGTTCACCATCTCCCATGCATTCCATCTTGCTAGGAGGGTAGTCTTGGATTTCCCTATCAAAGGTTACCTGCTCAATAAGCTTGGATCTTCCTGCTGGTTGAAGTCTGCTTTCAACCAAGAGGGCAATATCATCTGCTGATCCATCATCTGAGATTATCTTCTTAGTTACTCCATCTTGGAGTTTATTGCAAGGTCCATGTTCACCATCTCCCATGGATTCCATCTTACTGCGAGGGCAGTCTTGGCTCTCCTTATCAAAGGGTAGCTGCTTAATCAGCTTGGATCCTCCTGCTGGTTGATGTCTGCTTTCAACCAAGAGGGCAATATCATCTGTTGATCCATCATCTGAGGTTATCTTCTCAGTTACTCCATCTTGGAGTTTATTGCAAGGTCCATGTTCACCATCTCCCATGGATTCAATCTTGCTAGGAGGGTAGTTTGGGCTTTCTTTATCGCAGGGTACCTGTTCTATCAGCTTGGATCTTCCTGCTGGTTGATGTCTGCTTTCAAACAAGAGGCCAATATCATCTGTTGATCCATCAACTGAGATTATCTTCTTAGTTACTCCATCTTGGAGTTTATTGCAAGGTCCATGTTCACCATCTCCCATGGATTCCATCTTACTGCGAGGGCAGTCTTGGCTCTCCTTATCAAAGGGTACCTGTTCTATCAGCTTTGATCTTCCTGCTGGTTGATGTCTGCTTTCAACCAAGAGGCCAATATCATCTGTTGATCCATCAACTGAGATTATCTTCTTAGTTACTCCATCTTGGAGTTTATTGCAAGGTCCATGTTCACCATCTCCCATGGATTCCATCTTACTGCGAGGGCAGTCTTGGCTCTCCTTATCAAAGGGTAGCTGCTCAATCAGCTTGGATCTTCCTGCTGGTTGAAGTCTGCTTTCAACCAAGAGGGCAATATCATCTGTTGATCCATCATCTGAGATTATCTTCTTAGTTACTCCATCTTGGAGTTTATTGCACGGTCCATGTTCACCATCTCCCATGGATTCCATCCTTTCCTGAGGATGGTCCTGGCAATCTCTGCCAGATTGGTCATCAGGGGCAGAGTAGAGGGATCTCACACGACCTTTCGTAGCTTCTCTCCTCATCTGAATGATCATCTGCTGGCAAAGATTTTCAAATATTTTCAAATATTGTCAGATCTAGACTTAACAAGCCTGGGATGTTCTCAAACTAAATACATAACACTAGAACAATCCCCATTAAGGGCAAATCAAAAATGTGTTCCAGCAAAAGAACTGAAGACTTGAAATTAAGAGCAAAATATTAAAACATACATCAATGTGAAGAAGATTCAACTTTTTGAAATGATCTATCAGTGATGAGAACCTGAAATAATATGGGAGCCACAAAAGTCTTGACCTATGCAAAATAGATCAATACTCTTTTAATAACACTTACTTTATCCTTTTGAGTTGTCATTTCAGGAGTTGAGAGAGCAGTTTTGATGATCGGAGTATCCTTAACATGCTCAAGAGACTCGGCAAATGTTGACTTCAAAGCCCCATTGTCTGATGCATTGTTGACCAAAAAGGAAGACAATTTGCTAGCCACTTGTTGGGATTTTGTGACCAGTTCATTAATGTTGGTCAACAGGTCAGCGATTTCATTGACCATATTAGTAGATTGCATGGTGAAGTCATTAGATTGGCTAAGAGCCAAGTCTTTAGTGATGGTTAAGGTTTTGTTAGCAGGTACCACCTCAGTAGACTTGGAAGTCTTGACCAGGTCACTAGACTGCACAACAATTTGAGGAGCCAGTTCCTGAATCTGGTTTACAGTATCTATCATCTCAGAGATGTCAGTCAAGTTGGATGATTGTGCTGACAGGGTTGCCATGGTGATACTTGCCTCATCCATCTGTGCAGAAGCTGAGAAAATATAAAGAATGTAATTTTTAAACATATCTAGCTTTCATTTGTTATATTAAATTATTTTGGATCACTTATTGTTTTTAGGAACCCTTTTCTATCGATAAAACAACTCTGTAGTACTTACTGATTGATGAACAAACACTTTCTTCATCATCGGTGTAATTATCAGTGTTATCGGTGTCGTCATCGGTGTCATCATCGGTGTCATCATCCATAAAGGAAATCATGGATTTCAAAGACTTATTAGAAGCCATGGTAACAAGATGTTCACTGTTATTTTGGTCCAAGATCTTAATGATATCATCCACATCATTATTCTTCGTATCTTGATCCTGATCCTCAACATCCATCTTAGCAATTGACTGTGATGGATAAGGACAAGAATTTTTTGTGTGAGTGACATTTTTGTATGAATCTTTCAAAAGAATGAATGTTTAACCTCCTGACACCACTGATGATTGACATTTGTACACTTCTCTGTTTGATAATTTTATTGCACAGCATGTTTTTATCTGGCTTCCTAGCTAGTGTCAAAGATGTCAGAATTTTGTTCCACAAAAGACTTAACAAGAAACGGCTTTAAATTCTCATGTTTTTGCAAAGCATATTGAATAAATTCAAAAGGAAAACTGACCAGCGCAAGATTTGAACCAATGACCTCCCGATCCAGTGCTCTTCCAACTGAGCTGTCTATAGCCCTTTATTGGTGGTCTCCCTATTTTTGACAATATTTTTTTGCAGAAGTGCCATTCAGACGCTATACAACCATTAAATGATGTGATAGCCAGGAATCAAACCCAAGTTTATGATACAACCTGGAAACTGGCAGTCAGGGAATCACATTATTAAGCTAGATAGCTCAGTTGGTATAAGGCGCCGTCACATTAAAGGGAAGGTACACGTTTGGTAATTGTCAAGACCAGTCTGTTCACTTGGTGTCCCATCATATGCATAACATAATAAGCCTGTGAAAATTTGGGCTCAATCATTCATCGAAGGTGCGAGAAAATGATTAAAGAAAAAACACCCTTGAATTTGTATGCTTTCTGATAGGAATAAAAGACTTCTAGCTAAAAGTCTTTTATTATTTTAGTGAGAAATTACCTCTTTCTCAAAAACTACTCTACTTCAGAGGGAGTCGTTTCCCACAATGTTTTATACTATCAACAGCTCTCCAATGCTCGTTACAAAGTTAGTTTTTAAGTTAATATTTGTTTTGAGTAATTACCAAACATGTACCTTTCCTTTAATAAGGAGGTCATAGGTTCAAATCATAGTCTCGTAAATTTCTCTTTTTTTCAACCCCAAATAAAGTAAATAATTTAAATACTATTTTGGATGATGGGGGTGACCAATATATATTCCAGGGATGAGAGCATCTTTGTGGACAAGAATCTTATTAAGATCAACTAAATTTGGACTCACTCTCAACTTGCTCTCCGTGGCTGCATTCATTCCCTCAGATTCTAGAATTAAAAAAAATTATTAAAAAAAGAATAGTATCCCCAAAAAATCCAAGAATTAAATTAGAAATGGTGTAAGAAAGAGAAACATAGAAACAGCACAATATTTTACTGATACTGGTTTTTCCACTCAACTTCTCTGTAACAATGGTAGTTGAAATAATTGAAGATTTTGTTTAGGTTTTAAACTTTCAAAAATATATAATTTGTTTGTAAAGACTGTAAATTTATGTCTCTCTGAAACTAAAAATTTACAAGGAAAGTACACTTTGCTAAAATTGATGTGATTTGGATTGGTTTCTTACTTGTTGAGGAGGATACAGTGTCTTTCTTAAGACTCTTCTGATCTGAGTCCATCGTTGACATGAAGGCATTGTAGGTAGCCAGGAATTTAATACGTTCTGCATTCATCTCATCAAGCTTCTTGATAACTGGATCCCAGTCATCTTCTGTCTCAATTTCCTACAAAGATTCAAAACAATTATTTATTGGGTTGCTTTCTTTTAATTCGTTCATGTCACCATTACAATCAAAACCCTTTGAACTAAGATCAATTCTACAGATATTTTACTCATACCGTGTCAACCAATGGGTACGGTGAAGAACCAGTAACAGCATTGCACAATAAACTGCCAAAACAGTATCGTAAATCAACACTTAAATAAATGATGAACTTTAACAAGCATTTTAAACCATAAAAAGAATGCGCTGAATATTTACTCCATTCAAGATGTATTTGAATTTTATATTCAGTGGAGGTGAAACGACTTACAAGTTGTTCAATCCATTTGTCCATCCGTGATACATCAATATGGTGTGGGCCTGTAAAATAAAGCAATGCAGTGTTATTAAAAACATCTCTATATATTCTGATTGTGTGTAGGCCTAATGGTCTTAATTAAAAAAGTTTAACAGAAAATACATGTATAAACCAGTTGACTCGGTTTGTTGAAATTGTTTTTACTTCAGAAATCTGTTACACAATTGATTAAAAAGTTAGGATCAAAAGATATGAAAAGGGTTTTCACAGCAAAATTGAATTTAAAATGACAGAGTAAAACCATTATTTAAACATTCAATAGAAAACAATTGGTTTGTTGATTTCCTGCAATCTTCAATCTGTTTGAACTTTTTTTGTATAACGGAACTTTTTCACATTTGCTCATGTTTTTTTGTTGTTTTTTTTAATTATTAATTATCTAATAAAATTTGTATGGGTATAATGGCTCTAGACAACCAACCTTGCAACAAATAAAACTAGTCTTTTGAAATGTGTATGTTAGTACGTACAAGGAAAAGTTGGAGGTTCTGGAATCTTCTTGTTCTCTTTCTCCACCAAGATTGAGACACAAGTTTCTTTGGCATCAGCTCCCTTTTCCTCCTCGGCTTTGACATCATCAGATTTAAAGTCTTCCCCACCGAGTTCTGCAGGCCCAATCATGTCCTCTATCAAGATGGAGGTAGCACAGTCTTTAGCCTCAGTTCCCTGGATATTGATCTGTTCTTCCTGGTTCTTGCAAACATTAGTGATGCTTTTGAGGTCCTGCGTAGCTTCAACTAAGACGGATGCAACCAGTCCATTGGTCTGCAGTTCTAGGATCTGGTCTTCCTGGTTCTTGCAATCATCAGTGATGCTTTCGAGGTCCTCCGTAGCTTCAGCTAAGACGGATGCAACCAGTCCATTGGTCTGCAGTTCTAGGATCTGTTCTTCCTGGTTCTTGCAATCATCAGCAATGCTTTTAAAGTCCTGCATAGCTTCAACTAAGACGGATGCAACCAGTCCATGGGTCTGCAGTTCTAGGATCTGGTCTTCCTGGTTCTTGCAATCATCAGTGATGCTTTCGAGGTCCTCCGTTTCTTCAGCTAAGACGGATGCAACCAGTCCATTGGTCTGCAGTTCTAGGATCTGTTCTTCCTGGTTCTTGCAATCATCAGTGATGCTTTCGAGGTCCTCCGTTTCTTCAACTAAGACGGATGCAACCAGTCCATTGGTCTGCAGTTCTAGGATCTGTTCTTCCTGGTTCTTGCAAACATTAGTGATGCTTTTGAGGTCCTGCGTAGCTTCAACTAAGACGGATGCAACCAGTCCATTGGTCTGCAGTTCTAGGATCTGTTCTTCCTGGTTCTTGCAAACATTAGTGATGCTTTTGAGGTCCTGCGTAGCTTCAACTAAGACAGATGCAACCAGTCCATTTGTCTGCAGTTCTAGGATCTGGTCTTCCTGGTTCTTGCAATCATCAGTGATGCTTTCGGGGTCCTCCGTTTCTTCAACTAAGACGGATGCAACCAGTCCGTTGGTCTGCAGTTCTAGGATCTGGTCTTCCTGGTTCTTGCAATCGTCAGTGATGCTTTCGAGGTCCTCCATAGCTTCAGCTAAAACGGATGCAACCAGTCCATTGGTCTGCAGTTCTAGGATCTGTTCTTCCTGGTTCTTGCAGTCATCAGTGATGCTTTCGAGGTCCTTCACAGCTTGAACTAAGCCCAATGCAACCAGTTCTTTAGACAGCAGTTCTAGGTTTTCTTCCTCATCATCACATGAAGGCTTCTCCGTTACCTCAGTTGAGATGGATTCAGTATTAGGGTCTTCATCCTCAAGTCCTTGTATCTCTTCCTCCTTGCTATTTCCATTATCAGATTCAAGGTCCTTGGTACTGAGTTCTGCCGGCGAAAAAGAAATCTTGGTATTAAATGCTCCATTGTAGACTATAGTTTCCTTGTCTCCCTGCCCAGTAGGCTACTTGTTTAGTTCAATGTTGAGAGGCCAATCATGCCGGCTTAATATGTCATATAGAGTGACAGACAAACAAAACAAAGTTCCGATGCAAGATTTTTATCATGTGTGTATAATGCACATCATATTTTAAAGCTGACTGAATTTATACATAAAACACATTTAGGATTTTGTTATGACTGACCTGACTGGATTTCCTTCAGCGCTTCTGCTAAGACGGATGCAACTAGTTCATTGGTCTGCAATGCTAGGATCTGTTCTTTCTGTTTTGTAAGGTCCTTCACAGCTTGAACTAAGACGGATGCAACCAGTTCTTTGGACAGCAGTTCTAGGTTCTCTTCCTCATCATCACATGAAGGCTTCTCCGTTACCTCAGTTGAGATGGATTCAGTATTAGGGTCTTCATCCTCAAGTCCTTGTATCTCTTCCTCCTTGCTATTTCCATTATCGGATTCAAGGTCCTTGGTACTGAGTTCTGCCGGCGAAAAAGAAATCTTGGTATTAAATGCTCCATTGTAGACTAGTTTCCTCGTCTCCCTGGCCAGTATTTGCTTGGTTCAGTGTTGAGAGGCCAATCAAGCTGGCTTACTTGCATTTCAGTGGTCACACACAGTGACAGGCAAACACAACTAATTTCTGATGCAAGAATTATATCAGTTGTGTATTTTAAATGTACTCGTTTTTTAAGCTGACTGAAATTATTTATCAAATACATTATTAATAAGGATTTTTTATGACTGACCTGAATGGATGTCAACAATGGCGACACTGCCATTATCAAGGTTGGTGCTTGAAATGGTGATCACTTTTTCTGACTGGATGTCAACTATGGCGACACTGCCATCAATTTCAAGGTTGGTGCTTGAAATGGTGATCACTCTTTTCTTTGCCTGAAAATGATGTTTTATTAAAATCTTATCATCCAAAAAGTATGTTAAGAACCATATATGGGTTAACTTAAATAGAAATGATATGAAACAAATGTCTCGGTAGCACTCAAATACTAGCACATGTAGGTGTTGCTTACATCAGGAAAGATGGTGTAGCATGTTAATTGCTTAACACAGATGTTACAATGCTTAACCAGATTTAAAACAAAAATTAACATCTGCTAAATAGGATAGTTTTCTAATCTGTTTTAATCGCAGATACTCCACACCATGGTATTCCAACAGGTCAGGGCTCGATTTTGGGATAGAATTCTACAAGACCTCATAGCTTGTAGTTCAAAATGAACAGAATCTTGAGAAAGAGCTTTTTACAAATTAATCACATTTTTTTATTTGAGCAAACAATATTCAAAAGTTTATCTCATGAGTCTTATGGGTCGACATTTAAAAAACAAATTTCTGTTGAAGATATTATCAATGAGATATAAATGACAAGCTTTACAGACCCAGGGGTAAAATGACTGGCCCCTTTGGTCTGTGGTCAAGTGTTTATTTTGACCCCTGCAGGTGCATGGAAAGTATGCCAGTTTGTTTAAGTTGTCAGTGAAGGGAAGAAGTGTGCAATTTTTCAAGTATTGAAGTTCCTGTGCTCCACATGCAACATAAAGCTATGAAAACATTTAGTGTTAATTTCAGAATCTAGTTTATGTTGCTTTTATGCAATAAATAGCAATACAAATTTCCAGATATTAGACATGACCATTGTGAACATTTCTAAGTACATTATGCATTATATAGTTTTGACTGTGGATGAAATGTTTTTAACTCATTTCCGCCTAATAACTGGAATAATAACCTAATAACTAGAATAAGATAAGGCGGACAGAGTATGCATAGATAATCTGCAAACAAAACCTTTCACTTCCATTTAAAGGCAGTGGACACTATTGGTAATTACTCAAAATAATTATTAGCATAAAACCTTACTTGGTAACGAGTAATGGGGAGAGGTTGATGATATAAAACATTGTGAGCAACGGCTCCCTCTGAAGTAGTGTAGTTTTCGAGAAAGAAGTAATTTTCCACGAATTTGATTTCGAGACTTTGAGTTTAGAATTTGAGGTCTCAAAATCAAGCATGTGAAAGCACACAACTTTGTGTGACAAGGGTGTTTTTCCTTTCATTCTTGCAAATTAGACTACCGATTGAGCTCACGTTTTCACAGGTTTGTTATTTTGTGCATACATATGTTGAGATGCACCAAGTGAGAAGACTGATCTTTGACAATTACCAATAGTGTCCACTGTCCTTAAAGGAATATTTTTGTCATAAAATGATATGACTTTAATGTACAGCTACATGTCAATTGGTTGTGCGTTGCTGGTCTTTCTTGTTTGTTGGCTGCTAAACAGACTGATATTTACTGTTGATTAATGAACAAATTACACTTTCACTTGGTACTTACCCAGAATCTGAACTTTGATCTTTTCTTCAGTTTCTTGCCTGGATTTTGGGGCATATCCACAGGCATACCAGTTAGTCGATCTTAGTTGAGTTAAAGACAAAGATTATGAATTAGATATGTGTTGAGGTTCATTCTTGAAGCTCATTGATGGATATTAATTTTAAACCAAGAGCCTACTACTACTACTACTAAAATTCACCCAATTAAAGGCAGTGGACACTGTTGGTAATTACTCAAAATAATTATTTTCATAAATCTCACTTGATGACGGGATGATAGTATAAAACACTGTGAGAAGCGGCTCCCTCTGAAGTAATGTAGTTTTCGCGAAAGAAGTAATTTTCCACGAATTTGATTTGGAGACCTCAAGTTTAGAATTTGAGGTTCTCGAAATCAAGCATCTGAAAGCACACATCAGCTTCATGTCACAAGGTTGTTTTTTCTTTCATTATTGTCTCGCAACTTCCACGACCGATTGAGCTCAAATTTTCACAGGTTTGTTATTTTGTGCATATGTTGAGATACACCAACTGGGAAGACTAATCTTTGACAATTACCAATAGTGTCCACTGCCTTTAAATAACTTAAGGCCTTTCATAAAAGCATTCCTGGTAATTTACATTGCCCCAATGGAAGTAAATAAAGTTGATGCTCGAAATTTGTCAAAACATACTGCTTGTTTTGGTATTCAACAGACAATTAGCGATATGTTTTACAGATTTTGTGCATCAACAGTTTGAAAACTTTTGCATCAAGATAGACTGCAACTTTAGTCTTTTTTTTAAGCAGCTAAATTTGTGTCTATGTCATAGTGTAAATTCTCGGTAGCTAAATAAGGTATCCCATACTGCTCTGCTGGTTTAGTAACTATAAAATAAAATTTATTTTAAATATCTTAAAGCCATTATACACTTTCGGTACAGAAAAAAAAAAAAGAAAGTTCACAGATTTACAAATAATTTACAGGGTTTACAGAAGGTCATGGTGAAAGACTTCTCTTGAAATAATGTTCCATGAAATGCTTTACTTTTTGAGAAAACATTAAAACAATATCAATTCTCGATAGCAAGAATTACGGATTTATTTTAAACACATGCCATGACACGGCGAAAAGACCGATTGAGCCTAAATTTTCACAGGTTTGTTATTTTATAAGTCGTGATACACGAAGTGTGGGACTTGGACAATACTGTTTACCGAAAGTGTATAATGGCTTTAACAAAGTTTGTTATTGCTTTAATTTTTTTTTTATAGAAACTATTAATCCTGATAGATCATGGTCGACCTACTCCTGAAGTCTGAACTATGTGGTTCGTTCGGCTATCGTCTACTCTTAACGGGAGACGATAGTTAACGAACCTCATCATAGTTGTAGGAGTATATGGTCGACCCAGATGGTCGATCGATCAAACAAACAACTCATGATCTTTTCTTTTTTTAGCTTGTACTGAGAGGTGGACTCAATTACTGAAGTTTAAAACTAAAAGTTAAAACTTGACTTACTAAACATGCTAGGCTTATATTGTAATAATAAACTTGATTCAAAAATTTCAGAACTTTCTGCCATATCAGTATCGTAGGAGGTCCTGTTTTTGACGTGTCTCTAAAATCGTGGCAAATCTTTTACCTCTCTGTGCGCGATGTAAACAGTCCCTAGATACAAAAATTATGGTTTTATTTGCCAAGCAAAGAGTCTCCTCTCCCTTGACCAAAACTTAGAAACACGTAAGGCTCCACTGGTTATTTGCACTTGTAAATGCAAAAAGTTTGGTATTTTAGGCATTTATACAAGGTACAAAAATATGTCATAATGTTGAGGCCATATAAAAATATTTGCCCACCCGAAAAGTTTCATCAAACACTATTTCAATTCACAATTCATGATGATTAAATCATGTGATTGAATGTTTTGCTGAGCATTCTGGAAAAGAAAATACAGAGGCTTAAAGAAGCTCGTGCCTTATATCATTTTCTAATTTTTGGGGGGATTTTTATTTGTTAACCCTCATATCAATATTATTATTAATATTTAAATTTTAACATCAGCTTGTTGATTTAATTATCACTGTTTATTAATACGCTTTATTATAATAAAAAAAATTAAATTTGAAAGCCAATAATTATTCACATTTTTTATTAATTTTTGTTGTTTTTGTAATTTTTTGAAAGTTACCATGGTAATTTTTAAAATTTCATTTAACAATATTTTGAATAAAACGAAGACAACTGCTGGCTATAGAGTCACACACAGAGTCTCAAAGAACACCTGTAGTCACTGTAGATGTTTCTTCCATGTATGGCTTCACCGGGAAACCATACGTTCTTGTTTGCCGTGAAAACAGGAAAAACTCAAAACAAATGGGGCCAGTTGAAGTCATCGAAGATCGGTGTGTAGTGTGAACATTTCAATGTCCATCAAGTTTTAATATATGTGTGCATACTTCATATTAACAAATGAAGATAATTAGGGCATCAGTTGATATATGGCATCTTTATTTTTTTCCCTATTCAAAGAAATAGGCATAATAGCGTGAAAACTGGTAAGAGGAGGATATATTATTTATAAACACACCACATCCAACAATTATCACCACATCGTTGACTTTCAATTCATTGCAATGTCAAAAGGCCATGGGTAAAAAAATAAATGTCTATTTAAAAAAAAAATTATATCGCAACAATTAAAAAATAATAATAGGTATCCTGGTGTCATGTGTTTTCAGTAGGATAACAGGAAAATTGTTCACAATCAAAAACTAAATATATTTTTTTCAAATCATCTATCAATTTTTTTTAACAATAACACTTTCACTTCATGGTGTGTTGAAATTTTTAAAGTTTGGATTTCACGTTGCGAGAGACAGTCCGCCATCAACAGTGCTTATATGCATGCACGACACTGAACTCTGAAGCAACGTCATATGTTTTCACACCTTTCATTGGTTGGTATTTTATTGAATATTCAGAAGCAAGTATGGCGTGCAAAATAAATCAAAAATATTATTCAATTACTACTTAACAAATTTAATTACATTTTTGTCCTAAGGCATTATGGCTACTTTATTAGAATCCAGAGATATCATAAGGCATGAAAGTAAAACACCCCACCCCCCTTGATGCACTCACACTTCATAACAATCCGTTTTCCCCCAGTAATTTTTGGTTTCAGGAGATAAGAAACCAATCTATGATATTTTCTCTTTAATGTAGACTTAATATTTATTACGCTTATCAGAATTTATTACAGTATGCATGAGTAAATCAAAAACAAAATTGTTGTCATTTTCACTTAAAATATTTTAATATTTTCCCCACATTTGCACACCATAGAATCCCAAATAGTAACCACCTCACGTGATCCATCTAGTGACTAAAGCAGAATGAAACTCACTTTAGCAGATGATAGTAATTTTGTTTTGAACTTTCGAGGTTGGATGATGTTTCTTTGACTCATTTGAATGTTGGCATAATAATGCACTAGTAGTATTAGTACCAAAAATCAATCATTTTATAAATGTTTGAGCATAACCAACGACAGGAAACTTTATTCTCAGCATGATTAAGCCTGATGAAAATACAGACCGTGAGTAAACTGCATAGCTTCTGTCACCGGTGCAGCTTGCACAATTTCACGATAAACGGGAGTCAAAGTTGGGGACCGAAAACATATGAGTGAGGGTCGATAACGTATGACGCTACATAAAACAGTCAAGTAACATTAACACACCATTTTACGGAAAAGGGATGGGTTTGCATCCACTGTAACTTACCTAAAACACCGGTCTTCTTTGAGTGTTTGCTTCCCATTGTTTTTATCTTGGGAAGCTCCAATCAAAAGCTGAAATTCTCATTTATTTCTCACCAAAATGAGACAATTTTTTATGAACGTCCACATCGTAAACGATCTCAAAAATCAACAATGGTTTGTGATCCGATTGGTGGAATGTTACCAGTATGCAAATTGTCTCTTCCTAGACGTTGTTGCTCACTTTTGAAGTGATAAAAACAACCGGCTTGAGGTACCAATCTACTTGAACTCCGACCCACTTTTTCGTAGAAAACAAAACAAACCAAACAAGGGTTGTTACCATTGATCTCCATACTGTGACGGAGATCAATGGTTGTTACGGCCTCCTTCCACAGCCGCCCGTCACATAGCCTTTAGTCAAGGCGCACGCGGCACACCGGATAGCACGCACAGCCCCAAAAATGTAACGCACGGAAAAAGACTATCACGCGAGCGGGCGAAGCCGCGAAGCGCCTTTACCAACTCGTTTTGCTGGGAGCCTTATGTTTTTCTCTACATTATTTTGCCAACGATTTTGGTGGGAGAAAATGTAACTAATTTGCATCGAACAATCTTGTGTCGTCATGCAAGTAAATGTGGCTTCTTTTTGGCCGGCAACTGCACCACGCTAATGCATTATGCATTACATTTTCTCCCACCAAAATCGTTGGCAATTAATATGTAAAGAAAAACACAAGGCCCCAAAACGAGTGTTGGTAAAGGCGCTTCGCGGCTTCGCCGCTAGAGCGGTGATAGTCTTTTTTCGTGCGTTACATTTTTGGGGTTGTGCGTGCCATCCGGTGTGCCGCGTGCGCCTTTCGTGCGTTACATTTTTGGGGTTGTGCGTGACATCCGGTGTGCCGCGTGCGCCTTGACTAAAGGCTACCCGTCACACGGCCTGGACGGGACGTCACAAGACCTGAGATTCATAATACATCGAATAACGCACGAATGACGCACACACACATGTGACGCGTGCGCGCAATCGTTCTTGTGACGTCACGTACAAGGGTCACGTGCCTTGTTAAATCAACGCATCGTTCCGTAGTTACAAAAACTGGGTCGGGGATCAGGTAGATTGGCACCCAGTTGTTTAATAACTTTGAAGGTGCGCAACAACGTCTAGGGCCTAGGGGGAGAAAGAGGTAATCTGCATAATTAATTGGTGACATTCCACCAATCGGATCACAAACCATTGTTGATTTTTAAGATCGTTTATCGTTAAGATGATCATGTGGACGTTCATAAAAAAATTATTGTCTCATTTTTGGTGAGAAAATAAATGATAATTTCAGCTCTTTGATGGGAGTTTTCCTACATATTTATAATGGGAACTAAGCATTCCAAGAAAACCGGTGTCTTAGGTAAGTTACAGTCACTACAGTGAATGCAAATCTTTTTCCGTGAAATGTGTTTTAAAATTATTGTTGGTGCGTGTCATTATTTAATTTTAAGTAAGTGCACCAGCCTACCTGCACTGTTGATTATAATTTTTCATGTATTTCTGTGAGCTTTTTTGCTGACATGTTCCCACGGCCTGCTTACTTTTGCACTTCACAGCACGATAATACTCACATGTGAGGCTTCGTACTGGAAAGATGAAGAAGAATTACCCATTAATGACATTTGCTTTGGTTTTAATTCAGTTAGGTTAGACAGTAATTTATTATTGACAAAAGTCCACCTCTCAGTCTCAATGGGACAGTGCAAGCTTTAAAAAACACATAAACATCTAGGTCGACCATTGTCTGGGGAAAAAAATATGTAAAAAATAAGACACATCTATGTAAAATCTATAGAATAATTATACTTTAAAGACCTTTCTTTTGTTGATCATGTTGATAAACAAACATCTTTGGTTTGCTTGGACGGCTCAATCATACAAACTTTAGACCTAGAAACTGGGGCGCTAGATTTCTTTTTTCGAAATTTTGACATTATCGGTTATTTCGAAAACAGGAGTCTAGCGACTCAGTTACTGGTGACATCACAGATCTTTTAGTAAAACTCACATTTCAGTTAAATAAAATACCTCTCAAAGCTATTTGATTTGCTTTCAACATTCAACACAGTATAATTATTTGAATATCTTTGTAAAATTGAATGTTACAGTAGCGATCTGTTTTCGATTTGCCTTCATGGCTTTCCAAAGTTTTCCAACCAGGGTTGGTAAAAACTTATTGGCTGTGATGTTTCAAAAGAATATAGCCAGAACAATGTACAATATAATTTAGTTACCAAGACTTTATGCACTATAATGTCAAAGACACAAAATCAGCTGCTAAAAAAAAAAAAAAAGCTTTCAAACTGTTGATACACAAAATCTGGAAACCACATCGCTAATTAATTGTCTGGTGAATACTACAACAAATAGCGCTGTGTTTTGACATAACTTTGAGAATCAACTTTATTTCTATCTGATGGGGCAATGTAAAATTACCAGGAGTGCTTTTATGAAGTATTAGGCCTATAGTTATTCTAAAGTTATGCTATTGAGTGACTACGTACTTGATACTGCAAATTTTAGTAGTGTGTAGTAGGCTCTGGGTATTAAAACATAATAATATCCATCAATGAGCTTCAAGAGTGGACCTCAACACATTTTATACTAATTCATAATCTTTGTCTTTAACTCAACTAAGATCGACTAACTGGTATGCCTGTGGATATGCCCCAAAATCCAGGCAAGAAACTGAAGAAAAGATCAAAGTTCAGATTCTGGGTAAGTACCAAGTGAAAGTGTAATTTGTTCATTAATCAACATTTATAAATACCTCAGACAGTTTCGCTATTCCTATTGGTGGAGAGCGCGTCACGTTGGTGTGTATAAACCTTTGTTTATGACCAGTAAAAAGTGTTGAAACATGGGCGTGACACGCGAGCTTGCACCTGTGCTTATAAGACAGTTTCTTCATTCCTATTGGTCGAGAGCAACGGCTGAAACAGTTGTGCCACATCACAGTTGTTTCCCAGAGTGCCTTGCCATTTAAAAGCTGGAGGGGTGTTGTGTTGAAAGAAATCATTGAACAATTATAATTTTTGCATTTATTTTACTTTTTGACCAAAAAGTGTTGCTGTTTTTTGACTGAAAAGGTATTTCTGAATGGGAATCAAAGTGTGTTGAATCGGTTTTCAACTAGTGGTTTGAACCCGCCGAGGCCTGATTCTTGATAATTTACCACGACTTCGAAAACTGATATAATCCATACCAAGAAATTTTAATCATGTCATATGTAATTTTAGAAAGGAAAATTTCACAGTTAAATGAAAGCCCTTTCATTATTTATTACAAGCTCCACGCAATGAGCCAACAATCATTTAGGAAAATGAAACTATAAGTACTCCGTTTATGATGAGACATCTGCTATTACCCAACAACTTAATAATATTTTATTATTAATAAAAACAAAAGGTTTTGTACCAAACACATTGTAATCAGTTTGTCATGTTAAACCCACATCTCTTGTTTTTTTGGTAATAACTAGTTGAACGCAAATTTAAATGCTAGGGCCCAATTTCATGGAGCTGCTTGACGGTAAGCATTTTTTCTTCCTAACTGTAGCAGACAATTTTGCTGAAGCGTAAACCTATTTCAGGAGCTGTTGCAGCTTCAGCACGTAAACAAAAACATTTTAGATCGTTTGAAGAAAGTGCTGACAAAATGGCGGGCGAAATAAATGCAGAGTGGCGATGCAAAACAAATCATTACCTCTGTCTGGTACGTGTTATTTGTATAAAGGTCTTTAAGGACCCTTTTTGCCATGCTTATCGCTTTTAGCAAAATGAAAACATTGCTAAGTGCGTCCGTTAAGTACAAAATCGACTGTTAAGAAGCTCCATGAAATAAGCTTTTGTGCTATTTAAAATCATTGCAAATGCATGGTGTGAGGAGATCCAAGTTTACTGCATCAACCCATGGTGTATTTCAAACAGTGCAAGCAAAATGGCATTCTACCCAAACACAGAAATGTTATCTGGGTTTAATATTTTTTTCTTGGTTAACAAAAATGTATGATTTGTGTGATTTTTGGTGACATTGCTGTAAATCCCGGCCCTGAAGGTGTAAATAACTCAAACTCAGCAGAAGCTAGTCCAAACTCTGCAAATTCCTACTCGCGGAACAAGCTTCTAAGTCTCCGCTATGCCCCATCCACACGTGCTACAACTCTGCTGCCTTCCTGTATATTATCATTACAGAACCTTGGCCTTTTTGTAAATCCCAGCACTGTTTACCGACCTACACATCGTGGTAAAAAAGCTGGTCGCCGTAGAACTGTTCATAAACCCCCTGTACCCGAAGTTACACTCCCTTCTGTTCCAGTACCAGTGACTACAGCCAAATCTCAACTCAGCCTTTGTGTTCTAAACACACAGTCCATCTGTAACAAGTATGACGATTTTACTGATTTTGTTCTGCAAAAAGATCTGGACCTTGTTGCCGTTTCAGAAACATGGCTGAGACCAGACGACAACCTAACATGTCGTCAATGTACGCCTGCTGGCTACTACTTTCATCACATCCCAAGACCTCACAAGACTGGTGGAGGAGTTGCAATACTGTACAGATCTACTTTATCTGTCTCTGTGAAAAGTAATGACGTCCAGTACACAACTTTTGAATCTCTTCATGCTGAAGTTTCCGGAAACTCTAAATCTGTTCGACTTGTCATTGTATACAGACCTGAAAGGGATTCAAACGGCCAACATGTGACTTTCTCAAGTTTTCTAAGGGAGTTTGAGAATTTGATTTTGGAATATCTGCTTCATCCATCGGAAATCATTATCACCGGCGACTTTAACATTCATGTTGATGACGTCCACAACACCAATGCAAACCAGTTTAAGCATCTACTTCAAGCTTTTGGTCTTACCCAGCATATCAAGGAGCCAACTCATCGTCTCGGTCATTGCTTGGATCTTGTCATAACTCGTGAAATCTCCCCACCAATTGCCTCAAACTTTATTATTCTACCTGGATTATCTGACCATTATGCAGTCATGTGTAACTTGAGTCTGTGCAAGCCCAAAGTCCCAACCGTCACTATAAAGAGCCGACAATGGAAACATGTGAATTCTCCCGAAGTGTTCCACGACATAGGCACCCATTTAGCAAATCTAGAAGTTGATCATGACTGCTTGGATTCCTATGTCAGCCAATATGAGAGTACAGTCAGTGACATCTTGGATAAATACGCACCTTGGAAAACGAGATTAGTCAAGGTCCGAACTGAAGTCTCCTGGTTCAATGATGATATTCGTACAGCGAGAAAGATCTGTCGTCAACTGGAGCGGAAGTGGCGGAAAAATGGCAAATTGGCAACACAACGACAAGAATATCGCAACCAATGTAAAGTAGTTAGGAATTTGATCAACCAGGCAAAGATCATCCATTATTCATCTCAAGTACAAGAATCCTCAGGAGATCAAAAGAAGCTCTTCAAGATAATTGGTAAGTTGTTGCTCAAACCCAAAACCCCTGTCCTTCCATCCACCTACAATAACCAGGACTTAGCAAACGAGTTCCAGAAATTCTTTGTCACCAAGATTTCAGACATCCGCTCATCATTTTCATCAGTCCCTTACAACGTGCCGCAGACATTGCCACATCTTCAACCAGAGTGTAGACTATCTGTGTTTGAGCCTGCCACTGTTGCTGAGATTCAAAGGGTTATTATGAAATCTCCTTCAAAATCCTGTGAGCTGGATCCAGTATCAACATCCATGATAAAGCAAAACATTGATATATTTGTACCCTACATCACTAAGCTTGTAAACGAATCTCTCAGTTCCGGTTGTTTCCCAGATAGCCTCAAAGTTTCCTACATCAGGCCGCTCATCAAGAAACCAAACCTGGACAAGGAGATATTTAAAAACTACAGACCGGTTGCAAACTTAAAATATCTTGGAAAAGTCATCGAACGAGTAGTGTCATCACGTATTTCTGATCACATTCATACTTTCAACCTGTCCGACGTGTTCCAGTCAGCATACAAGCCTTTCCATGGGACCGAGGCTGCACTAGTCCGTGTGAGCAACGATATTCTCTCTTCTATGGACAATGGTAACCTTACAGCACTAGTCCTGCTAGACCTGAGTGCTGCTTTTGACACTGTTGATCATAACATCCTTCTCTCTCGGCTCCAGAATCACCTTGGCATAGAGGACACAGCCCTAGCATGGTGCAAATCGTATCTCCACAATAGAACTCAGCATGTATGTATTGGCACTGCGATATCCGACCCTGTTGTTTTGAACTACTCTGTGCCACAGGGGTCGGTACTCGGCCCGCAGTGGTTTACACTGTACACTTTACCGATTCGTGACATCATCCTCAAATTTAATCTGAATTACCATGTGTACGCAGACGACACTCAGCTATACATCACGTTTAAATCTTCTCAAGAAAACGCCAATGCATCTATTGCAAGACTTGAGAAATGCATCCAAGAGATTCGACGTTGGACACAACAAAACTTCCTGAAGTTAAATGATGATAAGACAGAGTTCCTTTTATTTGGGTCACGTCAACAGTTAACCAAGGTTTCAGTGCCATACATCTCCATCGGTGATGCTCGGATAGCTCCCTCGCTAAAAGCTCGGAACTTGGGGGTTATTTTTGATTCATCGATGACACTTCAGCCACACATCAACAATATTGTTCGTTTATCATCATATCACATCAGGAATATAGGTAAGATTCGCAAGTACTTGGATAAAAGTGCCACTGAAAAGGTCATTCACGCATTTGTTACTTCTCGTCTTGACAACGGCAATGCTCTTCTATACAGTCTACCTCAACCAGATTTCCCGACTTCAACGGCTCCAAAATACTGCTGCCCGCATTGTGACACTGTCTAGAAAATCCTGTTCTATCACCCCCATTCTGAAACAACTACACTGGCTCCCTATCTCTCAACGAATCATCTTCAAGCTGATGCTCATTGTCCACAAAGCTCTAAATGGCAAGGCTCCCCACTATATTTCTGAACTGCTTCAAGTTTACACTCCATCAAGGAATCTTCGATCAAGTTCCATGCTTCTCCTCATTGAACCCAAGTCTCGACACTCATGGGGTGACAGGTCTTTTTCTTCAGCCGCGCCACGCATCTGGAACTCTCTACCACTTAATCTTCGATCTTGTGTTTGTACCGCAAAATTCAAGTCTCTTCTCAAAACTTATCTTATGTCACAGGTTTTCATTGACTAATTTTGTTGTGTCTGTTTTTCTTTGTGTTTTGTTTTTGTTTTTTGTTTTTGGTTTTACTGCGCCTTGAACACCCAGCAGGGTGGATATGTGCGCATTACAAGTCTTATTATTATTATTATTATTATTATGAATAGATGAAACTAAATAAACGGGCCTATTATACTATTGAGCAATGTGAATGTTTATTTAACAAAAATAAATGATAAACCTTCTCACCACTACATATTCAAGAAAAGTGCGTTGGGGTGCAAACATGATGCCAGGCAAATTATGTGGAATAAGATATTTGCTTTTGTCTTGGTAACGTCGAGCACAGTACTACTATTACGCACAAACTTCCCGCCTGTACCCCCCCTTCCCGCCTGTACCGAAAACTGTTTAAAATGATACAGATATTGGTTTAACATGACACAGCAAGCTGTATACAATCTCACTTTGTCGAGAATCCGAATCACCAGGAAAGAGTGAATCACCACGTACAATTTCAACTAAATCGGTAACTTTATAATTTAATTGTTTATGTCATCATGATGGTGTGATCCTGATCCGTCGAGGTGGTGCAGAATGTGACCGTGTTCGCCTGGTCGAAGTCAGGCGATGAGCGCTTCCCGTCTTCCGGTTGGTACCTGATTTGGGACGCCTCTTCGTACGTGGTTTGTCCTTCAGCATCTGGAGCTCTTCCCATTGTTTCTGCATGCACCACTTCTTAAAGACTTCCTGCGCTGCTTCTTCGCGACCGGCTTTGGCACGTTGCTTCTCATCCTCCTTTTGCTTTGCAGCTTGCCTCTCCTGCTTTTGTTTTTCAATTTTCACGGCTAGCCAGGTTTCAGTCGATTTACAACCGTTCAGTCTTGTCGCAGCTTTCTTTTCCGTCTCTTGGTCCTGTTTAACCGACTCGGCTGCCAGCTTATCGGCGCGAAGTCTCCCCTGGTTAGATTTCTTTTCAGCCCAAGCTTCGAATGTCAGCGGAGTTTTTATCTGGACCTGGTCATCGCACTCGACGACCAAAGTTTCATCTTTCTTACCGAATGCATCATTCAGCATTCTGTTAACCTTGTTAACTAGCTTCCGATCTCGTGCGTCTTGTGACTTGGAGGCAAGCCAGTCATTGAAAGCTTGTTCATTTTCTTCAGGAGTTGGTTTCCTTTTGGAAACCTTATACGGTGATGGAGACCCATCACTGAGCTTGCTTTCCTCTTCCTTCATAAACTGCAGGCGTTGAGGGTGTTCAACTGGTAGATCTATTACATGTCGGAGCTTATCGTTTAGATAGTTGATTCTCATATCATTTATCTCTCTTAAGTCTAGTTCTTCCGAGGACTGATCACTGCTGTTTGAGGACGAACCATTGGCCTTATTTCCCATAGTGATTTCATTACCGTCTCCACGATCACTTCTAGGTACTTGTCCATTGACATTGTTGGTTTGATAAGTACCAAGATTTTGCCTGGAGTTGTGCCTTTCATTGTCATTTGTGACGAGTATTTTCCGAAGACAACTTTTTGCAGCATCGGTCTGTTCCGAGTCCAGTGATCGGCGACTACTAACTGGAACTTGTACAGGTGACCTTTGAAATAAGATGAAAACATTAAGATTTAAAACAACATAATATATGATAGATTTCGAAAATAATTATTCGATTGACATGTTTTTCCATATTCAATGGTTTTGATACCTTTTGTGTATCCAGTTTTTGGCCATGACATGAGTACCTATAGTCACAGACCAATGTTTTCAAGAGGTGCTAGAATAATGTTCGTATTCTGAGACGAAATCATTTCAGTGACATTGCTTTGCTAATTATCTCAAAAATACTACAGCATCTCACAGCAAGCTTTCTTCCAGCCTTATCTTTAAACCGTTTAAATGCAAGACTGTGGATATTGTGTTCTACAATAAGTATGGAAATCCTTTAAAAGAGTTCTTTTAAAAACTACACCATCCCATTATCTTTTCAGTGACGAACCTATAGTATGAATCCGATGGTATTGGTACACTATTCTGGATGTTTTTGCTGCCGGAATACTTGTCCATGTTTGTGGGCGGTCTCGGTGAACGTGAGTCGTCAGGTGCAAACTTGACTGATTTGGGCGTGGCACTTTTGGGTCTTCGTCCAGCTGTTGATGAAAGAGCTGAATTAGGACGATCGTGGAGACGAACTGAGCGTGCCATCGATTCTCTATCGGTTGTGATCTTGCTTCCATGTGGAGAAGAATCCTGTTTGAAAAGTCAAAGTTTAATATCAGGTATAAGCAATTTCGTGTGCTCTGCTAATAACTACAACAGGAAAATGCGCGTAAAAACATAAGACAGTGAACAACCGAAAAAATTATGACTAAAGTGCGCATTTAAAATGAACATGTGTTGTCGACAGCTCGGCCCTTTACTTTTATACGAAAAGCAGTGGTTATATAGCAAATGTATTCTACCAACGAGTGTTCCGTGAACAGAAACCGTCTGCTCACATGAATCATACTAAGAGTATGATCTGCTAAACATCTTTTAGAAACAAATAACAAATCAAAGTTTGCGCTAAAATTCGATTAGTCTCATGTTTCACAGAAAAAAACAAATTTTTTAAACTGTCAATCAGATATGTTACACCTAATTTATATCGTTGCACACCAAGGGCATACCTCTGTCTTGGATGGTGCGTGGAGTTGACTGCCTTTGGC
Organism: Asterias rubens; assembly: GCF_902459465.1. Lineage (NCBI taxonomy): Eukaryota > Metazoa > Echinodermata > Asteroidea > Forcipulatida > Asteriidae > Asterias > Asterias rubens. Next base: position 10,409,486 of record NC_047065.1, on the reverse strand, counting down.
AACATCGCGGAAAGACTCCCAGCTCTCGGTGCTTGACGTAGCACTGTCATTCTGAAATAAAGAACTATGAGCCGATTTTGAAGACAAAGGCCTCCGGTTCCTCTCAAAGTAATGATGACGATGTTCCCGACCCTTCCAAGCGGTTATCATGAGTTCTGGACCGGGGGTGATCGCCAGATCCTTCAGGGATATGGTCGGTGCTACGCTACTCCCAAGTTTGGACTTTGGGAATCTCGGAGACGTGGACCAAGTGCATGTTTTTTCCTTGGTGGACTTGTTGGCAAGAATCCTTGCGTAGAGCACGACCCGTCGTTGTGCTCCCTGCTGTCCGCAGGAGGCGGCAGTGTCTGCCGGTGTTTGGTGGGAGGCGTCTTTAATTTCTAGCAACGCACCGTGTTGAAGGAGGCTGTCGATGCATCCATTGTTGCCCATGGCGCAGGCAACGTGTAGGGCTGTCCTGCCGGATGGAGTTTGGGAATTCGGAAGAGCACCATCGCAGAGCAATCTGGAGATAAAAACATTTGTAAGTTAGGACACCTATGTTTTGTCACATTGTGCCATAGGACAGTGAATTAAACATAATTTGTATTCTGGAAATTACCTAACATGACAGGCCTCGAACAAGCATCGCCTCATTATGACTAATTTGAAGTATACGACTTTCGGGATTTGTGAAAATTTAAACGTACGATGACCTTCTATTCTCGACAACAAGAGTGTGAAATAATTAAATCTTTGCCAATACTCACCTATCAACAAGGTAGTGAAAGCCCCTGTGTGCAGCAATAAACATCGCAACAAATCGCCTCTGTGACATCCCACCAACATCCATCGTCATTGAAACTTTTCTCAGCACCTCTTTCAAATCGCCTCTCAATGCAGCATCTACCAACCCATCGAATCCATACGTGACTTTTACGGGTAGGCGCGCCCCCGGTATGACACACAGCCTGCCCAGGGTATCCCCGTCGGTGAGAACAGAGTGATGACGATACGACAGAAGTTGCAAGTCAGAGGGGATGCCACACACTAGTTCGATCAGGGACTTGAGCTCTGCCACGGTGGTGGTGTGTCGTACGTTGATTGAGGTGAGCGACCCTGGACCTGGGAGCTTCGCAAAGATCTCGAATGTCTCGGTGAAGCGGCCCGTTGCATCTCGCACCCCCACGTGTGCCATATTGCGAATGCGGGAGGATGCAGACCCAGTGATGTTACCTGACAAGAAGGGAATCGCCAGCTTTTTCAAAACCCTAGAGAAAATCACAATAACGGGTGAATTAAGAAAAATACCGGGGCAAATAAAATATGAGTTGCAAGTGTGGAATAACAAAGGATAAACAAACAAGATGGGGAGGTTGCACATCATCAATAACATTTGCAAAGTGTAGGCTTAGTACAACATAAGAATATTGTGTTTTGGGGTAAAATCCCTATTGTAAAACATGGTGGTTCTGAGAGGAATCGGAACTGGGAAACTCTCTCAACCTTTAGAACAGTAGGGGATATGCCTATCAGGTAGCTGTTTAGCGGAGACTCGTTGTTCATAACAGCAGACCCACAATTTCTCAATCCGGCCTTCCTCAGAACCATCACTTCTCACTATAGAGATGTTACCCACCCGCAATAGTGTGTTGCTGCACAACACCTAGGCCTTCTCAGAAATAAATTGGACAAGAATGTCAAGAAAGAAACTAAGGTGATCTGCATTGGCTACAACGACAGGAGAATTCAGCTTGTTTTGTTGTACTAATGTCAGCATGAACGGGGTGCAATTAACAATGGGGCAAGAAAAACAACCAAGAAAAAAACAAGACCTAAAGGCAATGTAAATATACTTTTGGTAATTACTCCAAAGGTTAATGACCATAACAATTTACTTGAATGGTAAAGACCACCGGAGAGCCGGCGATTATATAAAACTTTGTCCGAAATTTCCCCCTTTGAAGTAAATGTAGTTTAAGAGAAACGCAGTTCTAAATTGGATCTATCTTGGAGAGGGCAAGGCCATTTTCATTTTGCAGAGGTCCGGCTCTGAAAGGAACACATTGCCTTGGATCGGTCGAGTTGGTCTTTGAAAAGCGTTCTGTAACCGTTTGTTATAAAATGCATTTGAGTAGAAAGATGTAAAAGTAGAAAACAATGCCTCGAAATTGCGTGGTTTTCTTTTTACCTCGTCGACTAACACGGTCGGCCATTTATGGGAGTCACCGTGTTGCGACGTAAAAGAAAAACTGTGCAATTTTGAGTGATACTTGTGTGGATCATTATATTCTACTTTTAAAACATCTTTCTAACCATATGCATTTCATAACAAACGGTTTGAAACGCTTTTTATAGACCAACTCGTCCGATCTTGACGAGGCACGAATAATGCCAACACTAGGGTCAACAGAGGCCGTGGCCTACCGTGGCCTCCGTGTCATTCCAGACCTGACAAAAGTTTTCACCCAAAGTGAAACTGGGAAAGCCAATTCTGTGTAACAAGGTTTTCCCCTTTTCTTTCATTATTTTCTTACAATTTCTATTACCAAATTTTTACAGGTGTGTTATTTTATGCCAATTTGTGATTCTGGTCTTTGAAAGTTACCAAACTTATGGTCTACAGTCCCTATAATGAATCTAAATCGTGACACAAATCCAATGCTCCTGCAATAGGAGCATGTCTTTCATCGCCACACATTTTCGCCGCGGGGGATAAAAAAATCAATCGATATTAAGACAAAATCGACGAGGCGTTTTGTACCACGAGTCAAACTGACTGATGTTTAATGCCAACAAAGCATCGTAAGATATACATGAGTTATTGATTAGTCGAAAGAAACGATCCTTGAAGTTTTGTTTCATTTACTCAATTTTATTGAACTTACAGCTCGTGTGTTTCCATGGCAAAATCTGCATGGCACTGTGCGATTCACTAATAAATGAAGCTTCTATTAGCCCAATTAATTATTAACAATTATTATCACAAATCTTTAGAAACTCAGCTATTTTATTATTTTATCTCGGGCAGGAGGCCAATATTGCCATTATGAAATTGATGCTGTTGATCAAACACTGTGACTATAAATAAGTGCCCGGCAGTATTGTGGCTGAGGTGTGAACACACTAGGTCATATATTATGTTTGTAAGGCTGCCCATTACCTTGACGAAGATTGAGTGATAGGAGCCTACCCTAATAAAAATTATCTACAAAATAATTAGGCCGATCATTGTAAGCGTGAACTTTATCTAATTATCTATTAATGAATAATTTTATTGTAAATACATTATTCAAATTTTGTTCATGACAACGTAATTTGCACCAGAGAGCTACGGGTTTTATGAGAGCAGTATATGCATACAATATAATTTGTTACTTGGGGTATGACCTGCTATGTTTATTAAAATTTCCACCCCAAAATGTCAACATCACTAAATCTTTTATTAAATTTAGACTGAGGAGCCAGTTAAATTCCATGCATAATATGTAGTATATAATTCTAAATCAGATTGTTTCAAACTTCCAGCTTTCCGTTCATTGTTCTTCATCATTACACTGGAAAATGGATACCACTGTACACAAAATAAACGTGCATGGATGAGGAAACCCCTAGAGTGACAATATTATTGAAGGCAATTATTAGAAACATTGTGCGTTATTGTCAATAAAACTTGTATCGACATTTTTTAGGTACAAACTAACTCTAATTGACGTTAATCATCGTTTACGAAGTAGTCCATAGCCTAGAGGCCTACTGTGGACTAAAATGATTGATATTATCTACACCGGTGAGGTATAGAGTGTAGTCAACGGTATCAGCAAGAAAGGAGGCGCTATCGTTTCAACTTGTTGTAACGATACCTGTAAACACTAACAGATTAACAATACGATATAGATTACAAATGCCGACATAGCAATTGAATATTGAATGAAAACTCACCATGTTTCAGACCTTGCTCAAGAAATGGAATTTCAGTATATTTCTACTTCCATGCTTCGAAAGTTCCACGATGGAGACTAAAAATCAATTTTTAGCACACTTCCGCGTCAGGTCGAAGTTAGTGCCATCAATCAGACAGTAGCCCAGTTTATGGGCCATGGTTGAACCCCCATTCTAAAACAACCTTTCTCCCTTGAAGGTTATCAATGTTGCATGACGACAGTCAACAACACAATTTACCAACACCAACTTCAAGCAGAGAGTTTTATGATTAAATTATGGTCTTCCCCTATAGAGGTGAGCAGTTACACACATTGGAGCGCAGTGTCATGTGAAACAGGCCCATGCTCGTTTTATATTGTTGTCTAGCCACTACAACAAAGGGACCATGTAGAGTCCATGGATACACAATGATTGGCACTCGAAATCCTTTATTTACATTTCAAAGGGTTTGACTGCTTCTAGTTATCGCTGTCATTTTGTGGCTGTCAACAGATCATCGTATAACACGTCAATTGCAATTGGAGATTAAACCATAGACTGGCAACAGGCATTGTTCATTGGTAGTATAGTAGGCCCAAACGGTGTGCATGTAAAATGGTTAAATCATGGAGGTAGCCAATTGTACCTTTATTGTTAAATGAATACAAAGCAGCTCTCTAGCCGTCCAACCTTGATTTGGCACAAATATTACGATAGTGCCAACATTTTGATTGGCATGAAATCAGACCAATTGCAAATCCGTCACCACAGCTTTGGTGATGGAATATCGGGCAATAGCAATCATCGTTCAAACAGAGGTGTTATATTGAACAAGTGAACAAAACTAGAACATCCACTCCCAACAAAATATTAACACTTGTAATGAAAACATTTAATTTAACTTATAAGAATGTACATTTTTATTCAGTCAACACACAAGATCCAATAAAGCAATTTGCTCTTACTCATAATATAAGGAGATTTGGATGAGTGCTAATTGACCATCTATCTCATACAGCATTGTACAATGCATGTATGAGGCATGGTTAATGCTTCAATGTTGAATAAATGTTTTTGTAACAAGTTTGCATGTACTTGATTAAAAATCAACATACAATGTTAGTGCATTGCAACTGTACACATTCATAAAAAAACAAGTTCCTGGTTCACTTAAATTTGTTAACTTAAAAGTTTGATGGGAGATTGGGTGCATTAACCTTATCATTGAACCAGTTATTCGTGTAGAAAGGTAAGTCAATCAGGAACTGGTTACTGGATCATAAATAAAGCAACATTATTTACATGTGTAAATTAACGCATGATAATGAACCAGTATTTAGATAGTGGGTGGCTAGTATAATATGTGAACATGAATGTGAAAGGTGGCAATTACTGATACATACTGAAACACCTTTATTTGTAGTCACTTGATGGCAGCATGGTCCCCTAACAGTGGTCTCCTGACAGATTGTACCAGATATGCTGAACATTATTAATGCTCTAAACCACAGGGAAACAAGTCTCTTCATTTGTTGAGTCATAAAATACCCCAAACAGTTTAGCCAGTCACATAGGTTGAAAGGAGGTTATGTGTTTAAAGACAATGGACACTATTGGTAATTGTCAAAGACCAGTCTTCTCACTTGGTGTATCTCAACATATGCATGAAATAACAAACCTGTGAAAATTTGAGCTCAATTGGTCGTTGAAGTTGCGAGATAATAATGAAAGAAAAAACACCCTTGTCACACGAAGTTGTGTGCGTTTAGATGGTCATTTCGAGACCTCAAGTTCTAAACTTGAGGTCTCGAATTGAGGTCTCGAAATCAAATTCGTGGATAATTACTTATTTCTCGAAAACTACTCCACTTCAGAGGGAGACGTTTCTCACAATGTTTTATACTACCAACTTCTCCCCATTACTCGTTACCAAGTAAGGTTTCGTGCTAATAATCATTTTGAGTAATTACCAATAGTGTCCACTGCCTTTAAAAGACCTTTTCGCAAATACCCATTGCACAAGTGCCAACCGTTCAATGAGGTGCATTGTGGTCTAACTAAGGAGCAAATTTGATCACAGCTAGACCACAATGCACCTAATTCAACGCCTAACGCGCCCGCCCGCGTTTTTGCGAAAAGGTCTATAGAAATATATATGTGGAGCTGCTTAAAGGATCACGTTGCCTTGAATCGGTCGAGTTGGTCTTTGAAAAGCGTTAACCGTTTTTTATAAAATGCATATGGGTAGAAAGATTTGTAAAAGTAGAATACAATAATCCACACAAACATGCCTCGAAATTTAACGGTTTTCCTTTAATACCTCGTCGACTATTCAGTCGGCCATTTATGGGAGACAAGTTTTTGACTCCCATAAATGGCCGACCGTGTTAGTTCGCACAGTAAAAGGAAAACCACGCAGTTTCGAGGCAAACTTGTGTGGATCATTGTATTCTACTTTTAAAACATCTTTCCAACCATATGAATTTTAATTTTTGTTTGTTACAAACGCTTTTTATAGACCAACTCGTCCGAACCAAGGCAACGTGTTCCTTTAAGACTAGTTGTATAAAGCGTGTTGGGCGTTCATAGACTACGTCTGTTCACAGGTAAGTTTATACAGGCGCTAAAAATAAGACACACAATAAATACATACAGTACTCCATGTAAAATCTATTAGTACGTGAGCGTATGGAAAACCGATTAGCGTTGCAAGCATTTTATCCCTAGCAAAGTGCCTGAGGACAGGAAATTTTACAAAAAGACAAGTTAAATATTACAGTTTTTCATTAGTTTTAAAGCCATTATACACTTTCGGTACAGAAAAAAAAAAAGGTTCACAGATTTACAAATAATTTACAGGGTTTACAGAAGGCAATGGTGAAAGATTTCTCTTGAAATATTGATCCATGAAATGCTTTACTTTTTGAGAAAACATTAAAACAATATCAATTCCCGATAGCGAGAATTACCGATTTATTTTAAACACATGTCATGACACGACGAAACGTGCAGAAACAAGAGTGGGTTTTCCCGTTTCTCCCGACTCCGATGACCGATTGAGCCTAAATTTTCACAGGTTTGTTATGTTATATATAAGTTGTGATACACAAAGTGTGGGACTTGGACAATACCGTTTACCGAAAGCGTATAATGGCTTTAACGCTTTCCTCAAAAAGGGTATTTATGAATGGGAATTGGTGGCTCGGTCTTAAATGGCCATTTAAAACCTTGCAGGGTCATGGCCGAATGATAAAGGACAGCTGTAGGCCCTACAGGGCTACAACCCTGCTAGTTACAGACCTTGTTGCAAACTCTTTTATCTTCTTGATAATAACAGTAAATACGTTAATTCTTGAGTTGGAGTAAAATACATAATAAAAACAAATCTTAAAACATTTTTTGGGGGAGGATACAGTTGACCCAAAAGACTGGTTTGACCTTTTGGTTAGAAATAAAACAAAAGTCAAGTTGAGTAAAACTGAAGAAACTTTGTCAAATCTTTGTGTTTTTTATAGAAGATAAACATCCATAAACTCTGTATCAAAGCCATAAAAAGATGATAGGCCTAAATCATTTGTTTTTTAATGAGTACATTAAGTGAATGAAGCCTTTTAAAAACATTAGGAAACAGACAAATTTGCAAATTTTGTGAGGACAATAAAAAACAAAAATGTTCATGAGTTTAGTGGGATATGCATTTTTGTTTGTTGACTCACCCGGCAGACTGTTGCAAATTTAAAGTGAAACTTGTTCAAAAGTCAGTTTTGCCAAAGTGTCAGAGTCTTTGAGAAGTCTGAACTGAATAAGGGGAATTTCAGAACATGTCCAAAAGTCACAGCTTTGCCTAAAAGCGGAAGCATCTCATCTCTTGTGAGTTGATTATTTTCAATATCATTACTGAGCATAGATGGATCTTAATAGATGTTTAATTTGCATCGGTATGGACTGATAAATGCCATCTTCAGAGGCAACTTGTTTTGGTTTTTATTTGGGCTGCTTCAAGCACAATAACTTTTCTAGTCGGCCAAGTGGTTAACCAACCAACCATGCAAGGAATTCTAATCAAACTCTGCCATGCCACACACCATATTAACCAATGCACCATTGTGCAATAAAAATAACTGATTTGTCCATATAATACAAATGGCCAATATCAAAGTCATGAATATCTAAGTATTGGACGCAATTGGAGAACTCATATTGTTTTGAATTCACTTAAAACATTGGAGACAAGATCATTATCACTAAAACTCATAATGTTACCTTCAAGGAACTTCAAAATTCTGAAATTACGCCAATACACTAAAAGAAATTGCATCAAGAACATGAAATGTAGACTGTAACTATGTTTTAGTGATATACACTTAAAGTGTTATTAATCCTTTTGCGCAGTCGTCTGAGTTGTTCCGTCTTTCATTGCTTTTTCCTTTGGATCATAATTGACAAGTTGTTGGCCAACAAGATATCTGAAATTAGAACAACATCAACAATCAATTAGTAATAATAACAAATTCTTATATAGCGCATTTCACAATTACCATATAAATGTGCTTTAACACAGGTACTAACACTTTTTGTGAAAAAAAACACAGGGCAAAGTGTTTGCGACAAGTATTACTTGTGGCCAATGCCTACTTATTTGAGCTTTACAATGCATTTGCAAGTATTTTCCCCTGCTCTTAAAACTTACTTGTCATTTTTGATGTGCTCATAAAGCTTTTTAAACTGTTTGAGATGAAACACCAAGGCTGCCATAGAAACCACAGATGTGACAAGACAAGGGTAAATGCGACGTACTACCAAGAGGTTGATGTCATCTCCCAAACCTTCAATACAACAACAGAGACAGATCAATAATAAGCTAACCACAATGCCTTTGCCATTTTAAAGGCAGTAGACACTATTGGTAATTACTCAAAATAATTTTTAGCATAAAACATTACTTGGTAACGAGTAATGGGGAGAGGTAGATAGTATAAAACATTGTGAGAACCGGCTCCCTCTGAAGTAATTTAGTTTTTGAAAAAGAAGTAATTTTCCACTAGTTTGATTTCAAGACCTCAGATTTCGAAATCAATCTTTAGAAAGCACACTACTTCGTGTGACAAGGGTGTTGTTTCTTCAATTAATATATTGCAACTTCGATGACTGATTGAGCTGAAATTTTCACAGGTTGGTTATTTTATGTATATGTTGAGGTACACCAAGTGAGAAGAATAGTCTTTCACAATTACCAATAGTATCCAATGTCTTTAATCTATCTGGATCAAAATTAACAATAAAAACAACCACTGTTTCAAAAACTTATTTGATGTGAAAAATGTATTGACGTTCAACAGTTCAACTGATATTAAAGCATAACGTTTTAGTACTTAAAGGCACTGGACACATTTGGTAATAATTCAAAATAAATAATACGCATAGAAAACTTGCTTGGTAAACAAGCAATGGAGAGCAGATGTTAGTCTAGTATGAACAATTGTGAAAAAGACTCACTATGAGAAATGAGTTTTTGAAAAAGAGGTATTTTCTCACTCGTTTTTTTTTTTTTAGTTATTGTTGCAACTTTGATGACCAATTGAGCAAAAATTTTCACAGGTTTGTTATTTATACATATGTTTGGATACAACAAGTGAGAATACTTGTCTTTGACAATTACCAACCATGTCCAGTGCTTTTTAAGCAAGTTAGTATGGTTCCACTAACCTAATAATGGTGTAATTCCTGCTGCTACAGCGTATGGTGCAGTCAATATCAAAACAAGACATGTCACCACAGGCAACACTACTCTCCTTATTATAAAACCTAAATTCAGATTACGAAATCCATCTTGATAAACCTGCAGACATAAAGAGAAAATCAAACAAGGTAAGTTTGATCAACTGAAATTCAAGGACTATAGCTTAGTCAGGATAGACTTGAATTATTTTGGTATTGTGAATTTAATGATCTGGCCAAATATAATGGACAAGTAAGAAATAAGTTCCTCTTTGTTAGAATGTATACTTGATGTAACTCAATAAATTTTGCTCAAACTCAACTGTAAGCAATGCCATTAGAGATGGGTCGAGTTTCAATGGTTGGCCACTGTTATGGCCGCTGGACCAAGCTGATGGACGGGTCCATTTATCTTTCAAAGGAAGAGGATTGACCAATTCAAGTTTTGTGATGTACTTTTTTTCAAAAAGATGGAGTCCTCATGTGAGTGGGGGAAAACTAACAGCCTCTCACCTCAAGTTTAATGGTGTTAAGTGTCATTGTATTTGATACCCTTCCAGTACAAAATTTGTACAGAGACGTTTGGTTCATAACTAACTTTCAGTAATATTCAATCATAACAGCCTCGAGTTTGACCCATTGACTGAAAGGAAAATGTCCTCCTTGGAATGTTAAGATCTATTAGTTATTGAAAAGCAAATCCACTACTCCCTCGATACTCCCTAGACCGTTCTTATTTTTTCCCTGGGCTTCAGCTCAGGTTAGTAGAATATGCCAAAGATCACCTCAGCGGCACTAAAACTGTCAAAACTGTTTTGTATAACTAACAAACCTGCTCCAAGACGGTCTTTAGCCACCAGTTGGGACCCATCATAGTCACAGCACACATGATCTTAGCATGTAGAACACCAAGGGCCCAATCCTACAGTTCATCATTTAGGAAAATAAATGGCTTTGGTTAAAGTTCATTCGTTAAAGGCAGTGGACACTATTGGTAACTACTCAAAATAATTATTAGCATAAAACCTTACTTGGTGATGAGTAATGGGGAGAGGGTGATAGTATAAAACATAGTGAGAAAGGCTCCCTCTGAAGTAATGTGGTTTTCAATTTTTTTTCAAAATGTATGCACGATAATATTTCAATATCACTATTGGTAACACTATTGGTAATTACTAAAAAATAATTATTAGCATAAAACCTTACTTGGTGATGAGTAATTGGGAGAGGTTGATAGTATAAAACATTGTGAGAAATGGCTCCCTCTGAAGTAATGTGATTATCAAGAGAGAAGTAATTTTCCACGAATTTGATTTTGAGACCTCAAATTTAGAATTTGAGGTCTCAAAAACAAGCATCTGAAAGCACACAACTGTGTGTGACCAGGGTGTTTTTTCTTTCATTATTATCTCACAACTTCGGCGACCAAATGAGCTCAAATTTTCACAGGTTTGTTATTTTGTGCATATGTTGAGATACACCAAGTGAGAGGACTTGTCTTAGACAATTACCAAACGTGTCCAGTGCCTTTAACACAGACAATTTTGAGAAGTTTCAAGCACAAGAAACAAAATACATAACCAACGCTTTCTTTCATAGTTATGACATTGTTCAAAATGATGAATGCATACTCTTCAGAGCACAACAGATTTTCCTGTTTTAGAAATTACAAATACATATATTTCCTATAACTTTCGTCCAAACTCATAACTTTATACTGAGACTCGAGTGGTCTACTACTTGACGACATTATAGACCGTGTAAGTCTTGCGACGATAAGGTCACCATTGAGCTTCCAGCAACCTCCGAGCCATCAGCTATTGGAGATTAACGTGGGTGCAATTTTGTGTGGCTTTAAGTTTTGTTACATTACATCACAATTTTCCACCACAAAAAGATATTGGTAAAATGATTACAATAAAAACTAACATTTGAGATAGAATTTGGAAACTTATAAGAAAATTTAGACACAACAGGCTCAAAGTGTTAAATTGTGAATTACGCCGACTGTGTCGCGCAAACCATGTCGACTGCACTAAATAACGTCAGGCAGCCATTATATTTTTGCGCATACATAATTCAAAGAATCAGCTTTCAAAATTAAAAACAGAAATCAAACTAAAGTAACTTTGTAAAGTGAATCCAAAACCATTGATAATATTAAAAGAAAGATTCTAAATCAAATCATAAGGCACAGCAACTCACCTGCCAAGGAAAAAACACTGGAGACTGATCAAGGGGAACTCGTATTGGAACCACCACGACAACCTCAAAGAGTAGACCCAGGAGGAAGGGGATTACCCCTAGAAGCATAGCTGCAACTAACAATGACTTTACAAACTGAAACAAAAAATACAAGTAAATATTAAATTGAATGAACTTGTATTGCACCACCCTCATCAAAGAGAACATCCAGAAACCAAAGCCCAATATCATTGTCCTGCTTACCGCCGAATTCTGCACTTACGATCACGATTCCCCGCTTATGTGCAAGCGCTGAATTTCTGCGCTAGGCTTGTAAAGCGTAGAATGCCTAGTAGCACGGAGTAAGTACGCGAAGAAGCCAAAATTCACCACTAACCCATGAAATACGATTGCCATAAGCATAGAATTCCATGCTTCGGTAAGTGCCGATTATGTGCTCACGATAAGAAGAGCCATGAAATTGGGCCCTGAAGGGTCACAAATGAAGGAGGTGAAGGTAATTACCAGGGCCCAATTATAAAGAGCTACTTTAAGCAGAAAATATCGCTTAGCAGTTTCTGCTATTAGCGATTCGAGGAGGATGGGATAACATTTTGGAAAGCCGTTGGTCCTGTGTGTTGTGTAACGCACATAAAAGAACCAAGTGCACTTATCGAAAAGAGAAGGGGTTCGCACTGGGGTTCACGGTTGATTGGCAGCATATTGCACCACAACACCTTGTACATGGTGTTATGCAAAAGGAGTAGGTCTAATATTTAAAACGAAGTCAAACATGCTTGCAGGAAAAAAATGTATTTGAATGCGCCCTGAGCCTCACTGAGTGACGGATATGCGTGCTTAATAAGAAGCCACTATTATTACTAGGCACAGTTAGTACATGCGATGTGGCATTTTCGCTAGTAACCTTATTCTAGTCATCCAAACTCATTTGGCTTAGCTTTTCTTGTGCTTTAGTAGCTCCATGAAATTGGGTCCTGGGTTAAAGTTCATAAACTGCTTACCACAAAATTGTTGTTTAAGTTTATTGATGTATACTATATAATTTATGCAGATTGCTGGTTTCTCTAGCTCGTTTTGGTAAATTTTGAAATTGTAAACTACTTTTTTTGTATACAAATTTGCGTGTCAGTCTTTTGGGTTGTTTTATTTAAACTGAATGAAGCATAGAATAACAAAAATGGCAGAGCTTTATAGTTTAGTCTAATGGATGAAACCAACCATACCTTACCCAATGCTACCCCAAGGAATTCTATTCTAAAGCTAAATGTCGACTAAAAATCCAGATATCTAGACTCTTCTAAGATTGCCTTGAATTACCGAAAATGGTTTGGCTGGGTCAATGAATCAATCATGCAAACCAGTAACTAATATACAAATATTGACTGCTTCGAGTGCTATGGTGGAAAATAGAATGCTCTGGGGATCACCGAGGGAGTCATAGTTTTAACCATTGCATGAGTGAAAGCAGTCAATATTTGTTTTATAACACCTCAAACAATTCTAAAAACTGAACTATTAAGTTACACACCTGAACGCTACAATCCACGGACGATGCGAATACAGATTGCGAAAACTTTTACTGTGCTGCATGTAGTGTCATGTAATCCAAAATGGTTACAGACTATTAATTTATCATCCTCGTACACGCAACGGACGTCTGGGTACTGCACGCCGTGTAATAGTCTTCAGACTAGCGCACGGCAAACCGATGCACTATCACACGGCCGTCGTCTAGCAAAACTAAGCCATATCATGTGAAGCGCTCTCAACCAATGAAAAGGCAGAACATTGGTAAGGGTTATTATATTAAAGTAACAACAATGACATAATATGCAGAGACTCACCAAAATTGTATACATTTTAGCCTTTTCCAAGATGAGATCAATCCCAGCAGGCAGCCAGGACCAGATCATGGTAGCCAGCCGACACATCAACCAGCATAGGTACAGACCACATGCAGCTGTGTAGAGTTCATGAACTACGACTCCATTACCAACCCATAATGACATGAAGAATCGACCCAGGAAGACAGGTAGGGTGAGGCAGAGTACACTAGTCCCAAGCAGGGATAGACACAGCAGATGAACCAACAGAAATATCTGCAGGTACAAGATCAAAAGAGGACAGGGTTTCATGTTCTACTCGTTACTACATTAGTTTTTTGCTTTTGAGTTATCAAGAAAGACCCCAAAATGTTGTGGCCCAAAAGTAGATTTTCCCCCCAATTACTTATATAATACATTTACTTGTGATAAGTAAAAAATCATGGCATGATGTCGCCAAGTGGTTAAGTGCATCAGACTCAAGTTTTGACGGCTGAGTCATCGGGGTGTGTGTTCTCATCTCGGTATTGACACTTGTGTCCTTGGAGCAGGACAATTGAGACTATAATTGCCTTTCTTTGCCCAGGGGTAAATGGGTACCTGTGATAGCAGAGATGGTTCTTGTATTATAAGTTATCACACAAGCGCGAGTGGAATACGGAAAAATTAAGCGCTTCTGGGACGTAGACACGCTATACTTTCCAGATGTCCACGAGCGCGCGTGTGATAACGTATTTATCTTCAAGCAAACTTGACGCGTGACATAGAATACACAAGACGCAGATAGTGATATTAGCCGTGCAATATAGGTTTTTATCACCACTCTATTCTGCGAATCTGATTGGAGGATTAGCGCGTACTTGAAGATAATATGATTTAGCCTAGAGCGCTAAATAATTTGCTGCAGCACATGCTGTATACTCCACAGGGACATGAGATTGCCTAAGGATTTAATATATGGTCCAGTAATTCTTTGGAATTGTGCCATATAAGAGTCAGTATTAATGATTTATTATTATCTAAACTTGTGATATTGTTATGCACTATTGCTACTTACACGAAATGCAAAGAATGATGGTTTATTGTAGGGTTGGAATCCAGTGGGTCCCATTTGATTAATGAGAGCATGATGAGCAGCATGTAGCGCCATCCCTCCAGGGGCAGCACCAGCAGCTCCTGGTGCAGCCTGTTGGTCAACAGGCTGATCAGCGGCATCAGGAGCTTCTTGTTCCTCGTCATCATCATCATTTATCTCATCATTCTCATTATTGACATCATCTTGGATCTCATCCATCTCCTCCTCTTCCATGATGACATCAGAGTCGTCATCCCTCCCGCTGGATACTACCTCCTCCTCGGTGAACGCAGTAATATCAATACTGCCCTCTTGTGGTGCTGCTAGCTCCAGAAGTGAGTTCAATCTGATACCTAAATTGCCTTCATCATCATCAGGTGATTCCGACTGGGTGCCGCTGTCTCCTGGCTGGGGGTCATTTACTCCAAGGTAGAGATCCTCTTCCCCTGCATAGCTAGCGATATCCTCTGGGTTGAGATTAGCTGCCTCTGGGTTGGGACCAGCCTCTTCAAAGTCAAGATGAGCTAACTGTTGATCATGCTGTGGTGAGGGTGTTGGCTTGTCTTCAACTGGTACATCACCCAGCAGATATGAACGCATATTACTGAACATAAAAATAACATTATAGCATATTGCATTACACAAGAATTTGACCAGACCTTAAAAAAATAAGCCTGAAGTCCAACAATACTTAATTCAAGCTGATAGCTTTTATCAGCAAACATTTATGATATATTTCCTTAAATTTTGTTTAAAAAGTGCCATCCCTTTCTGATCCCATGGTTGCCGCTTTCCAGGATGTATCGTATTTTGAGGGTGATCCCTAGCTACATGGCATGTTGTATGGCTTCTGAATGGCACTCAACTGTTTCTTTGTTGAGCAAGTGATTCTGGGTCAAACCACAAAAATAGACTCACAGGAGGTAAGCTGCCACTATGGTCCATCCTCGAATTGCATTCTTCAACCATTGCCTTGTGTGTCCCTGCTCTAGGAGTGCTGGAAGGACTACCTGGAGTAGGAGCAACTCTAGGGATAGCTCACTGACTGGGGAATCACTGCAGAGGAATGAGATGTTGAATAGTGAAATTAATACTGATACTACACTTTTATGGAATGTGTGCAACAAATGCAGAGAAAATAAACTGGTTTAAAGGGCAATTAAAGGGAAAACAAGTCCAAGAAGGTTATTACATTGAACGGTGAATGTGATACGGTAAGAAGGAAGGGAAGACGTATTTGATGATGGTTACTGGGAGCCAAAAGACTTAGACTAACCCGTACATTGAGAGGTGAATGTGGTACGGTAAGAAGGAAGGGAAGAGGCATTTGATGATTGTCACTGGGAGCCAAAGGACTGAGACCAACCCTTACCTTGAGAGGTGAATGTGGTACGGTAAGAAGGAAGGGAAGAGGTATTTGATGATTGTCACTAGGAGTCAAAGGACTGAGACTAACCCTTACCTTGAGAGGTGAATGTTGTACGGTAAGAAGGAAGGGAAGAGGTATTTGATGATTGTTACTGGGAGCCAAAGGACTTAGACCAACCCTTACATTGAGAGGTGAATGTGGTACGGTAAGAAGGAAGGGAAGAGGTATTTAATGATTGTTACTGGGGACCAAAGGACTGAGACCCACCCTTACCTTGAGAGGTGAATGTGGTACGGTAAGAAGGAAGGGAAGAGGTATTTGATGATTGTTACTGGGAGCCAAAGGACTGAGACCAACCCTTACCTTGAGAGCTGAATGTGGTACGGTAAGAAGGAAGGGAAGAGGTATTTGATGATTGTCACTAGGAGTCAAAGGACTGAGACCAACCCTTACCTTGAGAGGTGAATGTTGTACGGTAAGAAGGAAGGGAAGACGTATTTGATGATGGTTACTGGGAGCCAAAGGACTTAGACCAACCCTTACCTTGAGAGGTGAATGTTGTACGGTAAGAAGGAAGGGAAGACGTATTTAATGATTGTTACTGGGAGCAAAAGGACTGAGACCAACCCTTACCTTGAGAGGTGAATGTGGTACGGTAAGAAGGAAGGGAAGAGGTATTTGATGATTGTCACTGGGAGTCAAAGGACTTAGACCAACCCTTACCTTGAGAGGTGAATGTGGTACGGTAAGAAGGAAGGGAAGAGGTATTTGATAATTGTTACTGGGAGCCAAAGGACTTAGACCAACCCTTACCTTGAGAAGTGAATGTGGTACGGTAAGAAGGAAGGGAAGAGGTATTCGATGATTGTCACTGGGAGCCAAAGGACTGAGACCAACCCTTACCTTGAGAGCTGAATGTGGTACGGTAAGAAGGAAGGGAAGAGGTATTTAATGATTGTTACTGGGAGCCAAAGGACTTAGACCAACCCTTACCTTGACAGTGGATGTGGTACGGTAAGAAGGAAGGGAAGAGGTATTTGATGATTGTTACTGAGAGCCAAAGGACTTAGACCAACCCTTACCTTGAGAGGTGAATGTGGTACGGTAAGAAGGAAGGGAAGAGGTATTTGATGATTGTTACTGGGAGCCAAAAGACTTAGACCAACCCTTACCTTGAGAGGTGAATACGGTACGGTAAGAAGGAAGGGAAGAGGTATTTGATGATTGTTACTGGGAACCAAAGGACTTAGACCAACCCTTACCTTGAGAGGTGAATGTGGTACGGTAAGAAGGAAGGGAAGAGGTATTTAATGATTGTTACTGGGAGCCAAAGGACTTAGACCAACCCTTACCTTGAGAGGTGAATGTGGTACGGTAAGAAGGAAGGGAAGAGGTATTTGATGATTGTTACTGGGGACCAAAGGACTGAGACCAACCCTTACCTTGAGAGGTGGATGTGGTACGGTAAGAAGGAAGGGAAGAGGTATTTGATGATTGTTACTGGGAGCCAAAGGACTTAGACCAACCCTTACCTTGAGAAGTGAATGTGGTACGGTAAGAAGGAAGGGAAGAGGTATTTGATGATTGTTACTGGGAGCCAAGAGACTTAGACCAACCCTTACCTTGAGAGGTGAATGTGGTACGGTAAGAAGGAAGGGAAGAGGTATTTGATGATTGTTACTGGGAGCCAAAGGACTTAGACCAACCCTTACCTTGAGAGGTGAATGTGGTACAGTAAGAAGGAAGGGAAGAGGTATTTAATGATTGTTACTGGGAGCCAAAGGACTTAGACCAACCCTTACCTTGAGAGGTGAATGTGGTACGGTAAGAAGGAAGGGAAGAGGTATTTGATGATTGTTACTGGGAGCCAAGAGACTTAGACCAACCCTTACCTTGAGAGGTGAATGTGGTACGGTAAGAAGGAAGGGAAGAGGTATTTGATGATTGTTACTGGGAGCCAAAGGACTTAGACCAACCGTTACCTTGAGAGGTGGATGTGGTACGGTAAGAAGGAAGGGAAGAGGTATTCGATGATTGTCACTGGGAGCCAAAGGACTGAGACCAACCCTTACCTTGAGAGCTGAATGTGGTACGGTAAGAAGGAAGGGAAGAGGTATTTGATGATTGTTACTGAGAGCCAAAGGACTTAGACCAACCCTTACCTTGAGAAGTGAATGTGGTACGGTAAGAAGGAAGGGAAGAGGTATTTGATGATTGTTACTGGGAGTCAAAGGACTTAGACCAACCCTTACCTTGAGAGGTGAATGTGGTACGGTAAGAAGGAAGGGAAGAGGTATTTGATGATTGTCACTGGGAGTCAAAGGACTTAGACCAACCCTTACCTTGAGAGCTGAATGTGGTACGGTAAGAAGGAAGGGAAGAGGTATTTGATGATTGTTACTGAGAGCCAAAGGACTTAGACCAACCCTTACCTTGAGAGGTGGATGTGGTACGGTAAGAAGGAAGGGAAGAGGTATTTGATGATTGTTACTGGGAGCCAAAGGACTTAGACCAACCCTTACCTTGAGAGGTGGATGTGGTACGGTAAGAAGGAAGGGAAGAGGTATTCGATGATTGTCACTGGGAGCCAAAGGACTGAGGCCAACCCTTACCTTGAGAGCTGAATGTGGTACGGTAAGAAGGAAGGGAAGAGGTATTTGATGATTGTTACTGAGAGCCAAAGGACTTAGACCAACCCTTACCTTGAGAGGTGGATGTGGTACGGTAAGAAGGAAGGGAAGAGGTATTCGATGATTGTCACTGGGAGCCAAAGGACTGAGGCCAACCCTTACCTTGAGAGCTGAATGTGGTACGGTAAGAAGGAAGGGAAGAGGTATTTGATGATTGTCACTGGGAGCCAAAGGACTTAGACCAACCCTTACCTTGAGAGGTGAATGTGGTACGGTAAGAAGGAAGGGAAGAGGTATTTGATGATTGTCACGGGGAGCCAAAGGACTAGAAGGACAACACTTCCAAAGACGATGACTGAGAGCAGAGAGCGTCTGACGTGTCTATAGATTGGTAGATGTATCATCTCTTGAATTGGATTGAAGTCGGGGTCATTCAGATTACGCAGGAACCACAACACACCTGGCCTTAGGACCTGCAAAACAAACAATGGCAAATTAAGGAGTTATAGAGGGCATGAGGAATTTTACTACAAGAATTGTTACTAGAGGATGTCGCACAATTCTCTTGCAATTAAATTCTAAATAATTCATCTAAAATGTACTCATTGTACAATAAGTGATTTTGAAGCAAAAAATGTCAACTAAACTTTCGGTGTTGTTGCTGGGCAGTCAAGTGCACCGGACTCAAGCTCTAGTGTTTCTGATCAGCAAAGTTTGAGTTTGAGGTCCTGGGCCCAATTTCATGCTAAACGTACACGAGCTTAAGCACGTAAACAATCTGCGCGCGAAGATTTTAGATCGTTTGCTTAAGCAAAACAGAAGAAGGCAGTGTATTTTGCACTGTGTGCATGGCCTAGGGCTGCTTAACGGTAAGCAAATATGTTGGCTTAACGTAGCAACAAAAATTGCTTAAGCGTAAACCTATTTCACCAGCGGTTGCTAGCTTAAGCACGTAAACAAAATGCGCGCGCAACATTTTAGATCGTTTGCTTAAGCGAAAAAGAAGAAGGTGCTGACAAAATGGCGGGCGAAATAAATGGGAGTGCACTCGAGTGGCGATAAAAAAAATTCATCACCTTCTGTGTCTGATATGTATTATTTGTAATGGTTCAAAGTGCCCCTCGAAAGGTTTACACACTAACTTGAAAGTAAACAAGAAGATAATACATTGTACAGCATGATTCTGAAGCATTTTAGACACTCGTTTATTAGCTACACCTACCATACAAACGCACGTACAATCACCGCTGTGCCGGCACAATAACATCGTTTGCAATGAGTGTTGCACTATGCGCTGTATGAATAGGGTGCTTAAGCAAAATAGAGGCTTTAAGGACCCTTTTTGTTTGCTTACCTATGTAAGCAAAAAACCTTGCTTAAGCAAGGGTATGAAATGAAAAATTTGCTAGGTGCGCCCGTTAAGCACAAAATCGACCGTTACAGGATGCAGCTCTTTGAAACTGGGCCCGGCGCTTAAACAGGGTGCTTAAGCAATGGGGCTTTAAGGACCCTTTTTGCTTGCTTGCTTCGCCATTTTAAGCAAAAAACTGCTTAAGCAAGGCTATGAAATGAAAAACTTGCTAGGTGCACCCGTTAAGCACAAAAACGACCGTTAAGCAGCTCTATGAAATTGGGATGGTCTTGACTTGGGGATAACTAAAACCTGCTTATGGAACAACTTATACTACTTGTTGTATAACTAATATTTCATGTGAGATATTGCTTGTAGGGTAACTTATATTTCTTGTGGAACAATTGTTACTGCTTGTGTGGGATAACTGATATCACTTGTGGGATAACTGGTATTGCTTGTGGGAAAACTGATACTGCTTGTTGGATAACAAATATTGTTTTGGGGATAACTGATATTGCTTGTGGAATAACTGATACTGCTTGTGGGATAACTCATATTGCTGGTGGGATAAATGATATTGCTTTTGGGATAACTGATATTGCTTGTGGGATAATTGACATTGCTTGTGGGATAACTGATATTGCTTGTGGGATAACTGATATTGCTTTTGGGATAACTGATATTGCTTGTGGGATAATTGACATTGCTTGTGGGATAACTGATATTGCTTGTGGGATAATTGACATTGCTTGTGGGATAACTGATATTGCTTGTGGGATAACTCATATTGCTTTTGGGATAACTGATATTGCTTGTGGGATAATTGACATTGCTTGTGGGATAACTGATATTGCTTGTGGGATAACTCATATTGCTTTTGGGATAACTGATATTGCTTGTGTGATAATTGACATTGCTTGTGGGATAACTGATATTGCTTGTGGGATAACTGATATTGCTGGTGGGATAACTCATATTGCTTGTGGGATAACTGATATTGCTTGTGGGATAACTGATATTGCTGGTGGGATAACTGATATTGCTGGTGGGATAACTCATATTGATTGTGGGATAACTCATATTGCTTGTGGGATAACTGATACTGCTGGTGGGATAACTGATATTATAAAACACCCAAGCAGATCCTTGCCATTTGATTGGAGGATTGTCCGTCACGTGATAGCAAATAAAAGTACCATTGCACGCTGAGTCACTCACCGTGCTTTTTCGTTCCATCCAAAAAGTACCATTGCACGCTGGCAGCGTGCAATGGTACTTTTCGGATGGAACGAAAAAGCTGAGTAAAAACATCACTGCGTGCGCGTGTCTTTGGTAACGCAGCAGGTGTTACTGCAAGAAGGCATAGTAAAATTACTAGCATTCGGCTTCTACAGTTGAAATTGATTGTTTTGAAAGTTGTATCTTTCAATCAAAATGACAAAGATCTACTTGGATGTTATATAAAACAAATAATGAATGTTTTTCATTCGTGCAATGGTGCGAATATGTTCATGAGTTGAAAGCTGGAATGTTCCATTCAACTCGGCTCCGCCTCGTTGAATAGAACATTCCCTCTTTCAACTCATGAACATATTCGCACCATTGCACTCATAAACATTCATTATGTGTATATTGCTGGTGGGATAACTGATACTGCTGGTGGGATAACTCATATTGATTGTGGGATAACTCATATTGCTTGTGGGATAACTCATATTGCTTGTGGGATAACTGATATTGCTGGAGGGATAACTGATATTGCTGGTGGGATAACTGATACTGCTGATGGGATAACTCATATTGATTGTGGGATAACTCATTTTGCTTGTGGGATAACTGATATTGCTGGATGGATAACTGATATTGCTGGTGGGATAACTCATATTGATTGTGGGATAACTCATACTGCTTGTGGGATAACTGATATTGCTGGAGGGATAACTGATATTGCTGGTGGGATAACTCATATTGATTGTGGGATAACTCATTTTGCTTGTGGGATAACTGATATTGCTGGAGGGATAACTGATATTGCTGGAGGGATAACTGATATTGCTGGTGGGATAACTCATATTGATTGTGGGATAACTCATTTTGCTTGTGGGATAACTGATATTGCTGGAGGGATAACTGATATTGCTTGTGGGATAACTGATATTGCTGGTGGGATGACTCATACTGCTGGTGGGATAACTCATATTGATTGTGGGATAACTCATATTGATTGTGGGATAACTCATATTGCTTGTGGGATAACTGATTGTCTCACCTCTCTGAGTAGAAGGATAAAAGATGCAAAGTAAAAGACGTAGACCATGCCAACCAGCCAGTGAAGAAACATAGAGGTCCCTGGTGCAGACTGGAAGCTTTGTAGTCTGTCTTGAAGAGCAGTGTCAAACATTGACTGAATATTTGGAGAGATGCAAATGTAGGTTGATCATTGATCTTGTAAAATAAACATACTTCAACAACCACCACCTCAGCAGTACAGTTCAATTGTCAACACAAGACTGATTAACATAGCTTCATTAAAATAAATCAAATTTTTAAGATATTCAGAGGCTTAACCATACAATATGCCATCTAGAGTTTGCCATGCTGCTGTCATTTTGAAAGAAAGCAGTCCACATATAAGTTGAAATTATTGCTACACTACATGACAAGACATACTTTCTCACAAATTAAGGTTGAAGTAGAACTTCAATTAAACAGATAATTTGCTTTACAATTGCCTACTACACAAAGACAGGAATGAAATTGAATGGATGTTAAAATTCCTGGGAAATGGTTGGAAGGTCTTGGTTTAAAGATGCTATGTCAAATTTTTGGCCCCAAACATTAAAAAATAGATTTTTTTTTAGTGAATGGTATTTCAAACAGCATCACCCGCTCTAATGAACAAAAATTAACTTTTACTTTTAATGGTCAGGAACCATGACAAAAATTTAAAACGTTTCTTATAAACACATGAGAATTGGTCGCGTGATATTTGTTGGGATCCCGACAAAAACTAATTTTGAGCACTTTATTTCACTGCTACTAATAATTGGCAGACTTTTTCGAGCAATGGCTCAAATGAAAGCTTGTAACTTTCTCGACCCCCATCAAAATACCTATTGAATTTTAAATCAACATTTTTGGGTCAAATCGGACAAAAATCTGATATCAAATCAAATCAAACAGAAACTTACCAATGAGCATATATCTAGCCACCAGCCACACACGAGAGGCAGGACACCAATTTCAGTCACTACCAGCAGGAACACCTTGAGTACGATGTAACAAAGACCCAAGATACGCTTTGTTCGGTGCAGCTTTAGGAGACCACTGAAGCACTGTCATCAAACAGTCAGGAAATATAACCTCAGAATATTTATTCTCTCCCTTCAAAGATTTGTTCATTTGATATTCAGACAAATCATTTATCATAATTGACATTGATAATTCTTTTGTTAAAATAAGAGTTTATGAATTTACATACTTATAAACAACTTGTATATTTATAAGTTAACTTTACCTTCACCACTAACAACAGTCAAAAAGTCAAGCTATCAAAAAGACGATAATATTGCGTCAGAGCAGAACTGTTGTAATAACGTTGCATCTTGCATGAGAGAGATTCCATGTGAAAAGTTGTACCTCAATAACCAAGGTTCTGTGTGAACCCAAGGAGCTTTGTTGTTTTTGCCCTTTCAAACTCGCAGGTTATGTAAATGCTAGTTTTGGAGATGATGAGATGATGATGAATAAACCAGTAGCTATTGTATAACTATCCAGTTTTTGCGCTGCTGCATTATACTTTACCAGACAATAAACCCATTGCATTGGCTGCCATTGCCAAGATCAAACAATGGAACATGCACTCGTGCATGAGCTGCGCAAATCTCTCAGCCAATGATAGGTCTTCATTAACTTCAGTAAGGGCACTTTTGAGGGCTTGTGGAGTCTGTTGAGGTTTGTAAACATGTAAATGGTACATTACTTCTGCCAATTTGAAGACACGGTTAATAAAAAGGATACATGGAAGAGGATGAGCGAAGAACAGAGCGTGACATAGCCAGACATTGTTGTGATGAGTCCCTCAAAACGAGATAACTTAACCAACTCATCCCAGCCTAGAAGCAACATCCCAAAGCGACCAATGTGATACGGGCAGAAAGCTGCATCAAGAGTAAACAAAGTACAACAATGTCATTTCAGTTCAGGGGGAAACAAAATATTCTTAATTTAAAAAAAGGAAAATATTGATGACCTTTTGTTTACAATCCTGAGGCATTAAGGAAAATAAATGACCGACAAAAACCATATAATTTAGAAAACCCCTGAACCAAGGTCATACATGTACTTCCTGCGAATGCCAATGTGAACAAACTTGACGTCACAACTATCCTTTCGCAGCGTTATTCGCAAGTGAGTTGAGCAGAGCTGAACTGCTGCGAATATTTGTTGCGAATTTTGTGACGTCAACATTCGCTTCGCATTCGCAGGAGATATGAACCAGGCTTTACTCTTAGGTCCACTTGCCTACATGTGACCTCAATCATCCACTATCCTCCTCTATGATGTTACTTCAAACCAACATATTTAAATTGAGTTAAGTGAGGTTGGTATAGTGTTGTCTTTACCTCACCTTACACCTCTGGGACCCCGGTTCGAACCTCTGGGACCCCAAAGGCACTATGTGGACTGGGTTTTGAGTCCCTACCGACTGCGTTGGTTTTACCTGGAATAATTCTCTAGGGTTATCCTCCCACATCTAAAACTGAAATTTCTTCATTGTCTTCTCACTTGTCGTTTGGCTCTAATAAGAGAGTTGAGAAAATATACCCAGACGACTGAAATTCCTGACCCAGTGATAAGCGATTATTATTAAGCCGTACAGCCCTAAGTCCTCCTAAAGCTATTCAGTTTGGGCAAAGAGGTTCTAGAAGGATCCGAAAGAGTCAAGGTGAACTGAGTAACAATTCCTTAACCAACAAATTAACAGAAGTCAATACTGCATCAATGTCAAAAGTTTATTAGGAATTATCGGTCAAAGTTCAAACACATACCAAAGACAAATATGAAGAGAGCATTGAGTGAGATGACCCATAGGACGTGTTCAAGGAATATAAGTGATCCGTCCAGGCCAAGCATCCTCTCCCAAGTCAATTCTTCTGCAGCTCGATCCCATTCCAATGCATTCCAATTAATATCATCTGGAAGATCAAACAGTAATAGGTTCATGTGTTATTGGGATTCTTATAGACACTGGACACGATTGGTAATTGTCAAAGACTAGTCTTCCACAGTTGGTGTATCTCAACATATATGCATAAAATAACAAACCTGTGAAAATTTAAGCTCAATCAGTCATTGAGGTTGCGAGAAATTAATGAAAGAAAAAAACACCATTGTCACACGAAGTTGTGTGCTTTCAGATGCTTGATTTTGAGACCTCAAATTCTAAATCTGAGGTCTCAAAATCAAATTCGTAGAAAATTACTTCTTTCTTGAAAACTTTAACACTATCAACCTCTCCCCATTACTCGTAATCAAGAAAGGTTTTATGATAATAACAATTTTGAGTAATTACCAATAGTGTCCACTGCATAATGTCTAGTGTCTTCTAGTCTTTTTTTAGTACAATTTCATTTAACTTTATCTGGTTAAGTTTATATTTTGTCAAAGATTTTGCATCTATTGACCCCTTGCACGCACCTCACTCACAATATGCGCACTATAACTCACACTGACATTGCCCAACAATATGGCGAATCCAAGATTATTCGGATAATGATGACGTCAGGTAAAGTGGGTCAATATGTCAATAACATTTTTAGGGCCACTGATTTTCCGCGATCGCGGAAAACGGACGGAATTCGCGGAATCCGCCCTTTGAAACGGAAAACGGGATTTCAGAAAATTTGATTTTTTTTTTTTTTTTTTTTTTTTTTTTCCTTGACGCCAAAACTATTTAAATTGCATTCTTTATTAAGATTCTTTTTGTTAAACTAAAAAGGCATCAGAAATCAGACCATTAAAAAGTACGAGATCGTAACCGTGGATCATTCTGTTCTACTTCACACCATCCTCAATGTTTACACACATGATGTACACACGTTGTTAACATGGTTAAGCGAAGGGCATTATTCGTGGCACGTTTTAAACATTTTTTGTTCACCCAAATTGCATTTTCTCCCTCTCTTTTACCAACAATATACACAAACTAGATTACCTATGATCTATAAGAACACATACAATGTTTTTTCATCTCGGAAAGGTCTAAAATAAAACCGTAAACTGTCAACATTCTGTCGCCAAAGCGAAAACAAAATGGCTGACATTTTGTTTGTGGATGGAGAACGGTCACGTCCATAGACTTGTTCCCAAGTCTTTGATCATGCTGAAACAGCGCCCTCTTGTGGATACACTCCTGTCATTAGCCTACAATGTGGCTGATGCAGAGAATCAACTGCAGTTTTAGACTTGGAATCAAGTCTATCACATCATGTGCATTGATACTGCAGTCACAGTGCAACCTTTTTACCCTTACTACATGTTTTTGTTTCATCGAACAGCAGTATACAAAATAATCCACAATTATAAAAAAAGTATTTTTTTGAAATTTGTCAGTTCAAATGAACATTTTACGAAGTCAGCAGTGCAACTTATCTCAAATTGATTTTTATAAGTGTGTCCCTGGGTATTAAACAACCTTTTATCTAATTAAAAAAACATGAAACGGAATTTTTTGTGCCTGAAACGGAATTCATGTTTTTGCCAAACGGAATTTGCACTTTTCTGAAACGGAAAATCAGTGGCCCTACATTTTAATTGCATCAATCAAAAACAGCAAAGGTTGATTTGATATTATTGAGGAGGAGGTCTTTAAATGCTATATATCTCAGATGCAAATATTATATTAGAAATAAAATTATAAAAAATATCAAGGGAGAAACGCAGAGTTAACACAACAGTTACTCAAGAGAACTCAAGAAAAGACAGAAAAAACTCAAAACCCTCGTAGCAAACCTAGAGTTAATGCCCGTCTTATTTTGTACTATTCTCTAATTTACCTATAAAGGTACAATTTGGGCAATTGAAACAAAAGATTTTCCCTTAAGTTTCATCTGAGCGCTGACTTTACAAGTTTCGGATTTGTAAAGTTTTTTTATTACCAAGAATGAGTTAACTAAGGTTCAACAGAGATGCATATAGATCAAAATACTTTAAAATAGATCAAAGCATTTTTGTTTGTGCCTAAAATGTTAAAAGTATTAGTAATCTCCCAGCAGACTGAAACGTACCATAGCTTTGATTTATTTCCACCTTCAACACTCACTAACCCTTTTCTGGCTAGAGGGTTAAAGTAAATTAAAATACAAGCAGAAATAGTGACACAGATTTGTGTACATTTCTAAATGAACACCTGGAAGTCAACCTGCTAAAAGAAAACCAAATGGCAGTTCTACACCTCACAAATGTTCACGACAAACTGACAATGCTTTATGATTGACACTGATTTAGGTGCATATAAGCCTAATTTCACAGTATCCTCTGAATTTTCCTTTGCCTTTTTGTATGGACATTACATTTCCATTACCACTCACACTTGATTCGATGGCTAACTAAGCATGTTTTTTACATACATTATGTGCACAAGGTCAATTGAGTAGAAGCCCCTTTAATACCTAGATGTCAAAATGAAGCTGTTCATTAGTCAATCTTGTGCGCCTCAGGTAAAAACTCTGTAGGTTTCCATTGTTTCATCATCGGGTTACCCCTAAGATGGTGGCTGGATGACATTAATGCATAAGGAATTTATTGCACTTGGTTTACCTTGACCAGCATTTTCTCCTCCTCCTGCAGGATTAACCTCAGCTGCAGCTGGCTCCGCCCCTTCTTCGTTCCCATTGGCTGCTACAGCTGCTACTTCTTCCTGATTGGCTGGCAAGGCTTGATGATCGACAGCCACATCTTGGTTGCCTTGTGGTTGAACTGGTTGCACCGCACCCTATGACGTAACGGATAATAAATTAATAATAACGCATTACCTTTTGAAGCATGACGTGCTTTCCTACATCAATAGTTGCCCAGCAAAAGGGCAAAGGTAAATTCATTCAGGAAAACCTCATATTAGTTAAATTGTATTTAGTGATAATTGAAATTCAGCAGCAAAATGTAAAAGCATAACTTGAGACTAAACCAACAGCATATTTATAACAATTATACCTTACTGTTAAAACTGTAGCCAATTGATTGCTTACATCTTCTGTATTCTGGTTGATGAGCCCATAGTTTTCTGCTGGTTATCAGATGATATACATTCACAAATTTACACCAGGTTCACACAGGCGCTCCAGAGTCGTGCCGAACCAATTAGATTAGGAATGACTCTAGGTTGACCCGAATAAATTTTTGTTTCAGACAGGCGAACTTAACGTAACATTTACATTAAGTTCGGCTCATGACAAGATTGACGTCTGAAACAAAGGCGCCTCAAGAGTCGCTCCGAACGACTGCAACAGTCGATCTTTTTACTTCTAGCACGTCCACTCACTCCTACTGTTTCAGACGTCAAACTTTTCATGCACTTAATTCAATAATTTGGTTCCGCGACTCTGGAATGCCTGTCTGAAATGGACCTTAGTTGGTCTATTGCCCTTTGGCATTTTGAAAAAAGGACAAGATTCACTGAGATTCACTACCTATGATGAATGATGAAATTTTCAAGAATTACCTGATTATTTGCAGGAGCAGGCACCGGGGGTTGATATGCTCCAGCTGCTGGTGCCCCTGCTGCTGCTGCCCCTGCTGCTGGTGCCCCAGCTGCTGGTGCCCCTCCTGCTGGTGCCCCAGCTGCTGCTACTGGTGGTGCCCCAGCTGCTGCTACTGGTTGTGCCCCAGCTGCACCTGCCCCAGCTCCTGCTGCACCTCCTGCTGGTGCCCCTGCATTTTCTCCCACACCATCCGCTGCCCCATCTGCTGCTCTATTTGCATCATCATCAAGCCAATCTGGTCCCCCACCGTGTGTGACCTGTTCCCGCAGCCAGACTAGACTGACAAATGCACAAAGGGTGGAGCCAACAACAAGCATTCCCTGTAGGATGTCTGTCACCACACTCTCTCTAAAACAAAAAGGTTGTTTGGAAAAATGGTCAGCTTGTATTTCTTAAGAATTCTTGAAGCCTAAATGTTGCTTTGATTTTGACAGGCCTTGGAACTTTGATGTTGCCTAGTTTTTTTTCTAGTCAGGGATTAACCAATAAAAATAACTTGAATCTCCATTATAACTTGACTTAGAGCACCATGACACCCAATGCCTGGGGCACCAAAGACAGTCTTCTTAAAGACAGTCTTCTTAAAGACAGTGGACACTGTTGGTAATTACTCAAAATTATTATTAGCATAAACCTTACTTGGTAACGAGTAATGGTGAGAGGTTGATAATAAAAAACATTGTGATAAACGGCTCCCTCTGAAGTATCGTGTTTTCAAGAAAGAAGTAATTTTCAACGAATTTGATTTCGAGACCTCAGATTTAGAATTTGAGGTTTCGAAATCAAGCATCAGAAGGCACACAACTTTGTGTGACAAGTGTGTTTTTTCTTTCATTATTATCTCGCAACTTCGATGACCGATTGAGCTCAAATTTTCACAGGTTTGTTACTTCATGCATATGTTGAGATACAGCAAGTGAGAAGACTGGTCTTTGACAATTACCAATAGTGTCCACTGTCACTAAGTTCCTTTAGATTAGTTAATACTCGTAATAGACAACCATTCAATAACTCTAAATGTGTAATATGTTTTAACTGTTGACTTGGCCTGAGCCTGTTGAACTCTTGCCTATTGATTGATTAGTCCAGTCAAAACTACTGTTTTTCAACTACTTGGCAACAGCGCCGCCACAACTACTAAAAATAAAGACTTTTTTACTAGATGCACTGCATATGTCACTCACAGGACTACGTATTAACGGAACAATCAGTTAAAATCCTTCAAGATAACATGTTGAGTGTGCAGCGACTTATTGGAGCGCGACTAACAGAATAGTCAATTTTGACTAGTCGCCAAGGCCTACTAATGACATTTAACATTTCAAACAGTGAGGGTTTGTTTGTCTAGGTCTTGAATTTCTTTCATGAGGCCAGGACGATAAGGAGCCCACAGTAAAGCACGAGTTGCTCATCATTTACATCAAACTATCTCTACCCTCTAAGGTACCTCATCATTTACATCAAACTATCTCTACCCTCTAAGGTACCTCATCATTTACATCAAACTATCTCTACCCTCTAAGGTACCTCATCATTTACATCAAACTATCTCTACCCTCTAAGGTACCTCATCATTTACATCAAACTATCTCTACCCTCTAAGGTACCTCATCATTTACATCAAACTATCTCTACCCTCTAAGGTACCTCATCATTTACATCAAACTATCTCTACCCTCTAAGGTACCTCATCATTTACATCAAACTATCTCTACCCTCTAAGGTACCTCATCATTTACATCAAACTATCTCTACCCTCTAAGGTACCTCATCATTTACATCAAACTATCTCTACCCTCTAAGGTACCTCATCATTTACATCAAACTATCTCTACCCTCTAAGGTACCTCCTTTAGTATAACAACAGTATCTTGATAATCAGCAATAAAAACAATTGTCAATGTTGAGGGACATTACACACAAAATTCACACCAAACATGCAAGACGGATACAAGCTTTACTTACAGTGAGAATACCTCAAATGGTAGCGTCAGAAGTGGCACAAACGAAGCTTGAAACAGACAGCGGTATATGCGACCTGAGTATATACAATCAAACTTGTTTAAAATGAGATCTTCCATGCCATACCAGGCATTTCCTGCCAAACTCAAATCTTGGCTTATTAAATAGATAATAATAATAATAAACAATAACCGTATTTGTAACGCGCCTTTTTCCAAAGTATACAAAGCGCCAGGTATTTACTGCAAGGTGAATGGAACGAAGTTTGAATTATGAGACCTAATCCTTGGCACCATGAAATGGTTTACAAGGTGCTGTGGCGCAATATGCTGCCAATCCAGCCAGGAACACCGGGGCGAACCCCTACTCTTGTCAATAAGTGCACTGGGTTCTTTCACATGCGTTTACAAAGCACATGGGACCAACAGCTTTACGTCCCATCCGATGGACGAAGCAATGGTCAAGTGTATTGCTTAAAGACACAAGTGTCACGGCTGGGGATTCGGAGCCACACTCTGCTGATCAGAAACACCGGTACCAGAGCTTTGAATTCTATGCTCTTAACTGCTCGGCCACGACACTTCCATAAGACCTTTGTAATTAATACCCACATGTACTCTAAGGTTTAGTGAATTTCTCACTGTGTAGAATGTTTAGGAAACTACATCACATTAACCTTCCTACTGTCTGACTCTTCAATACCACTCACTGTTATTTCTAATGAAAGATAAACCAATGCCAGCCTGAAATTAGCATCATTTTGTACATGTTTAATGCATCTCCACAGTACAATACAAACATGTACACAGTAGAATTCAGTGCACAGTTGTGCCACCATACACAACCCATGCGGGTGAATAGTGTCAAATGATTGGTCGAAACACTTGTTACAAAGAATAGAAGGCTCAACATCAAAGCAGAAGTTTTAGATCCATTACTTATAATTCTAATTCACTATTTCTGAGTGGCTGATTTTGGGCATGGGGCACATAATGGTACTTATTTTAGTTATTTGAGATGATCAGGGGTGGTTTTACTTACAAGCTGTTACTGGAACTACACCAAGCCAAGCAAAGGTGACTAATGTATAATGTAACCAGCATTTGACAGCGGTACCCATGCTCTTGGCTAAGCCCCTCACAATATCCATCACTGGCAACCGCTTTGGCATATCTGGAGAATATACTGTGAAGACATCAAAAACACATGGAAATTTCATTCGGAAACGAGGTTGGTAAATAATAATAATAATAGTAAAACTATTCTTATAGTGCATATCATCGTGGGGTCCCTATGCGCTGTAAAAGGAAATAAACAATTATTGTACAAAGTATAACAGATATGTTTTAATCCGGATTTTGAATTGTTTTGATGTCTGCAACCCATGGTTCTCTAGTGCGCTAAACAGCAATGCGGCAATCTTCATTTATAAAAAGCAGCACTTTCAAGTGAGAAGAAGAACTCAGGATCCTGATGAATGTTTATAGTTTTCAAATAACAGGTAAAAAGATGAGATTTTTTAGTATCACTCCTTGAATATTGAGAGTAAAGCAGTAAAACATGGATGAAAACTTACTTGGAGTGAAGGAGAACCGATGCATACATAGCTCACAGTATTCTTTCTTGCTGTGTTTCAACCACTGTAGCAAACTGCAATCAACAAAAACATTGGGGGAAAACCCTGTTATGAACATTCTCAAAATGCTATTATGCATTACAACATACAAGGTGCTAGACAGATGGGTGTCTTCCGGAGAACTTATTTTGTTTGGTAATACACAACATTTGTGTGACAACCTTTTTGTAATTTACTTGTACACTGTTAATTTGTATACAAGTAAAATGCCCTGTTTCTCAAAGTTTTGCTGTTCTTTTGTAAACCTAAGTGACTTAATACCCAGTTGACTACCGGATGAAGTGTTAAATTTCACTGGATGAATTTTTGCTAAGCCAAAGGGCGTGACTTTGTATTTTTGATCATGTGATGACTGGAACAAAGGTCACTCTTAAACTCCACTACTGAGCGTGCTAAAAGCGGTCACTGTGCAATATTATACCTCGGTAACAAACTGTGAAGTTTATTTGGTCGAGAACCAATCATGTGACGCGCATCAAAAACGCATGTTACATGGCTCGACGGGCCGGGTAACATGAAAAGTGATGTACACCGGTGAACATCACCTTGATCGTTCCCAGTATTGGTCGATTTCCAGCGCTGTGTACGAAACAACCGCGGGTTCGAGGGAATAGTTTCTCGTTCGTCTGCTTATTAAACAATGAATATTCTGTCGTAATAATGTTTGAAGATGACAAAGAACTTCGAGAAGAGGAATAACAATTATACAAAGGTATAACAAAACAATTGTTACACGCTGTGACTGGGGTCCATGGGTTTTGTACACCCTCGAGGGGAAATGGCACCCTCGGCTTCGCCTCGGGTGCCATTTTCCCCCTCGGGTGTACAAAACGCCATGGACCCCGTCACAGTGTGCAACAATTGTACAATGTTTACTCTCACAAAGGGGATACATGAAGGTGACAGATTACATCAAGAGGCTTCCACCTTTGTATTTCACTGTATTAAGGCTTAATGGAGGAAAATCTCCATGGACGGAAGTTCAAGCCTTGTCTCCAACTCACGAGCGAGGTTTTGTGATTCATGCTTTGTGAATATGGCGTTTTTGAAACGGCATCCACAAATCCTGGTGCTTCTTTAAAAATCCTTGCTCTCTTGGCAGCTTAACTATATAGCAGTTAGGACGCATTGAACTGATCCTATAAGGACTAAGTTAATCGGCCTTACTCGAGATAGGATTAAGCCGAGCAGTTCGTGAAATTGGCTGCAGGATCTTAAGTGGTCAAGGTACAAAGTGATCTGACACCTCATCACAATGTCTTACCAGTCTTGATGGATGAATTTGATGCTTCCTGTGCAGATACATGGATGGAACAGCGGCCGATCAGAACTGCCCTCTGACCGGCACACACGACATATATCACCTAAAGAAAGGAACAAACATAATTAAAACAAAATTCTTTCACTTCAAAGTTCAAATACACAAAATAAGGATAGGAAAGGACGAAACAAAGTATTCAAGAAGCTTTCTGTTAGAAACATTGTGTACATCATGACATTGGTTTTCTAAAGAGCCAATAAATACCAGTCTAGTTATTGACTTTAAAAAGAAAAATTCAAGCGAACATTTCATTGCATGGCAAGTAGCATTGTCAAGACCAGTGTCAAGACCCAAAAATGGTTGTTTGTCATAATTGATTAGTTTGGCTCAGTCAGTGATTTATACCTTATCCAGCCTGATTGGATCCCAAACAAACAGCTTTGTACGTGTGCCATTGCAATTCGTACCCGACCGACTGCAGGGGTCCATTTTCCTCTTTTTAAGTTTTAGGTTTCCCTCCAACATCTAAAACTG
This sequence comes from Asterias rubens, assembly GCF_902459465.1. Lineage (NCBI taxonomy): Eukaryota > Metazoa > Echinodermata > Asteroidea > Forcipulatida > Asteriidae > Asterias > Asterias rubens. The sequence goes on along the minus strand of NC_047065.1, from coordinate 10,375,254 downwards.
AACCGACTTCATCAATTTCGTTTGAAAGGGTTGGTGTGTGATGAATCAGTTTTTACGGCTGAATTCTGCGCTTACGCCGTACGATCACCATTCGCCACTTACCTGCAAGCGCCAAATTTCTGCGCTAGCGGTGAATGAAAACAGAGCCGATGTGTGCGGTATTCAGAAGAATACCTATATTGTTAATATTGAGTCACACGTGCACAAGCCAAAATTCCCCGCGTACCCAAAAAATACTCTTGATAACTTTCCGTATGGCGCCACCACATTTTCACTCATTTTTACAAAAAGGGATATCTCATTGAGGTAAATTAGATACTATATTATTTCATATCGAATGAAAAAGTGGTGGCGCCATACGGAAACTTTTCCGGTAAATTAGATACTAATTAGGCCTACTATAAAATATTAATTATTATTAATTTATTTCATATCGAATGAAAAAGTGGTGCCGCCATACGGAAACTTTTCCAATACTCTTGATGTAAGCACAGAATTCCCTGCTTCAATCAGAGCTAGGCATGAAATTGGGCCCAGGTCAGATGATACATGCAACTTCCTTGCAATGCAAAATAAGATGACAACAAAAACAGAGTAACATCATCATCACGACCACGACAGAAATACAAAAACGGTGTTTCAACAATTGCTTTGATGACAAATGTGTGCCATTTCATCATCTTCCTATACTGTGCAGAAACCTCCTCCTCACACAGACTGCAGCAATAACATCGAAATATTCCTTCCAGTGCTTTTTAAACAAAATACAAATTGGAAAAGAAGTAAAAAATCCCACCTTCTGTACTTTCCTCCATCATCTGTGCTCCGAATAATAGCAGTGGTACCCGGTAGCGATGCAGGTATGTTTGTATGTGTCTTTAAAAGGGCCAAAAGTTGCTCAGTTTACCAGTGTAAATTTTACTGTCAGAAGTGCAGTGCCGCCCTCAAGAGCTGAGGGTTTCGTTCACAGGCCAACGCGGAATCTCTTCCGTAAACATTTTTTGAAAGGTTCGATGCTTTGTCGAGGACAAATAATGTGAGCGAGAAAAGATGACGGAAGTTGCGCTAGATTTTGACCCGTTAGCGTTAGAAGTCACCAATGAGCTAAGTAATATCTCAAGGAGTAAAACAGGAACATGGGAGCATGAGGATTTAGCTCAGGTTTGTACATAATGATAAGGCTTGGGCAAAACAATTATACTTATAAGTTCTTTTGTAAAATAAAATGTCAATTTTACTTCAAAACGTTCTGTCAACTTTTCTTTAGAAAGTTTTTCCCTGAACTTTTATCAAGATCAAGATTAAAACATCGAATGATTATGAAGCTATTATTCTAGCTCTCTGAGAGAAATGTTAAACTTCAAGTCTTCTTTAAATTTTCAGTGTTATGTTACGCCATTTCAGGATCAGTATACTATATCCTCCGCTTACCAGTTTTCACGCTAATATGCCTTTTTCTTTGAATTGGGAAAAAAATAATGATGCCATATATCAACCGATGCCCTAATTAGCTTTATTTGTTAATATGAAGTATGCAAACATATATTAAAACTTGATGGACATTGAAATGTTCACACCACACACCGATCTTCAACTGGTCCCATTTGTTTTGAGTTTTTCCTGTTTTCACGGCAAACGAGAAAGTATGGTTTCCCGGTGAAGCCATACATGGAAGAAACATCTGCAGTGACTACAAGTGTTCTTTGAGACTCTTAGTATGACTCTATAGCCAGCAGTTGCCTTCATTTTACTAAAAATATTGTTTTATTAAATTTTCAAAATTACCATGGTAACTTGCAAAAAATTTAAAAAAATTATAAAAATATAAAATGTGTGAATAATTTCTGGCTTCCAAATCTGATTTTTTTTCCTTTTTTCCTTTCTTTTTTTCTTAATATTTACAATAAAGCGTATAAATAAACAGTGATAATTGAATCAACAAGCTGATGTTTAAATTTTAATATTAATAATAATATTGATACGAGGGTTAAAAAATAAAAATCTCCAAAAAAATTAGAAAATGATATAAGGCACATGGCTTCTTTAAGCCTCTGTATTTTTTTTCCAGAATGCTCAGCAAAACATTCAGTCACATGATTTTGATCATCATGAATTGTGAATTGAAATAGTGTGTGATGAAACTTTTTCGGTGGGCAAATATTTTTATATGGCCTCAACATTATGACATGTTTTTGAACCTTGTAGAAATGCCTAAAATACCAAACTTTTTGCATTTACAAGTGCAAATGACCAGTGGAGCCTTACGTGTTTCTAAGTTTTGGTCAAGGGTGAGGAGACTCTTTGCTTGGCAAATAAAACCACACAATTTTTATCTAGGGACTATTTACATCGCGCACAGAGAGGTAAAAGATTTGCCACGATTTTAGGGACACCTCGAAAACAGGACCTCCTACGATATAATATTCACCTGAAAAAAAAATACTAGGCCTACTGTAAGTTTCTACCTCCATGGTACTACTTTACTAGTATCTTTTACTAGGGCTAAACTAATAGGCTCTTATTTATAGGGCTTTATCACATCCCTATATTATGCCATTAATATAATGGGCAATCAAAGTGCTCAGTATTTTGCCATGCATGGTACGTGGAGGTACATTTTGAAGTATGAGGCCTATTCCTTTAAAGTAAAGCACCATGTATTATGTAATTGTAAGTAATGGTTTACAAGGTGCTGTGGGCAATCACTTCTAGAAACTATAACAAGGCTTACCTGGGGAGCCTTAGTTTGAAGTATGGGGCAATACTTGTCGATAAGTGCACTGGGTGCTTTTTTACACAGGACCAACAGCTTTATATCCCATTTGAAAGAAGAAGCAATGGTTTAGTGTCTAGTCAAGACTGGTACTCAAACCCACACTCTGCTGAACTGGGGCTGAAACACCAGAGTTTGAAATTGGTGCTCTTAACCGCTCCGCCACAACACTTTCATTAATAAATTTGTGTGATTACTTTTGGATCTGCCCAGCAGCTGAGGAAGGTCGAGATTGAGAATCTGTATATTGGCGGTCATTCCGTCTTCCAAAGTCTGCAATCTCGGGGTACATTTTGGCAATCACATGACCATGGAGGAATAAATCACTTCAGTCTCCCGCGCTGCAATCTTCCATCTGCGTAACATAGCCAAGATGAAGAGATACATGTACCTAACCCCTGGTGCAACGGAGCAGATAGTGCATGCTTTTGTCACCAGCAGGCTCGACATGGGAAACCATGAATCGAGAGATCCTGCATGGTCTACCAAAGAAACAACTGTTGACGCCCAAAAACTTCAGAATTGGGCAGCTTGTCTGGTAGTATGTACCAAGAAATGTGATCATGTGACACCAATCCTGAAGAGTCTTCACTGGCTACCAGTTGAGTCACGCTCTTGATTTAAGATCCTCCTAATTGTGTTTCGCTGCCTCATTGCCTCAGCCCTTTCATATCTCATTGACTTATTGTCAATCAAAGAACCTGTCAGAAATCTGCTTTCCTGTTCCGACACTTCCCTTTTTCACATTCAAAGAACTAAACACAGTTCGGGGGATCGTGCCTTTTCTATTGCAGCACCAAGGATGTGGAATCATCTTCCTCAGAACATCAGGCAATCTGCTTCATTAGCAAACTTCAAAACTTTGCTTAAATCTCATCTTTTTTCAAAAGCCTACTGTACGGCGCTATGATGGATTAGCGCCTTATAAATTTATCAATTGAGTGATTGATTGATTGATTTTACTAGTCTTAAACTAATTATGCCTAGTTCTCATGAATCCATTTGACATTTCAGGTGCGATACAAAGTTCTGCGAGGTCATAAAGAAGGCATCAATTGTTGTCAGTTTTGTGTGAATGACACACGCATCTTGACGGCAGCAGACGATAAAACATGCTCCCTCTGGGTAACTATAATTATCTGCTTGAAATTATTGGACCCGAATTAACATGAATGTTAACAAAAGGGGATTTGAGGCATTGCATGGTGAGGTATCAATTGTTACTAAAAGTTAAGAAATTCAAAGAGTACTTAAAAATCTCTAGTTTTCAAGAAACTTCCTTTGCCATTTGCCTTACTTTAATTAATTTAAGAAATATAAAAAGTTATATGGAAGACCAATAGATTTTCTACCAAGTGTTGTCTGTTTAATTTGGTTGGATCAGAGCTGGGTGGGATCTTCCAAAAACATGTCCTTGCCTGCCTACTTCTTGCTGCCCTGTGGAGAAACCAGTATTTATATCAGTTCATCTTTTTTTTTACACTTCTGAAAGGGTGGACATTTTACTCTAAAAATCTTGCCACTGCCCCAAACCTATTCAACCTTTACAAAGCTGACTCCTACAGCCCCAATGAGTTGAAATGTATAATAATCTCAAGTTGTCTGCTTTTAAAGGTTGTTCCCCTCTCTCATCATGGCACAATTAGTCTTAAATTTCTTCAAAATTCTCCTTTCAGTGAAAAATTTGTGAAGTGAAATAATGACACTTTGTTTGTCTTTTGTTGATGTAGAATGTGGAAACAGGTGACAGAGAGCATAAATATGAGGGACACCCAACATGTATTACCCAGTGCCATATGAGCCCTGATAACACCAAGTTTGTCTCATCATGCTGGGATAAAAGAATCCGTGTCTGGGATGTGGAGACGGGACAAATATTAGTGAGTATTGACTATTGAAAACAATTGTTTTTTTTATTGCTGAATTAATCGTTGATGATTCAATACATTGTGAAAATTGACTGCTGGTTGCTGATTCAGCATGTTCCTTGAACAGGGCCCAATTTTATAGAGCTGCTAAGAACACAAATTTGCTTAGCATGAAATTTCTTCCATGATAAAAACAAGATTAGGCTTACCAACCAAATTTCCATTTGTTGCATGTTGCTTCTTACTGGTATTCAGCTGGTGTATGCTTGTCCTGAAAATCATGTGGAAATTTGGTTGGTAATCCTGTTTTTATCAAGGGAGAAAATTCATACTACGCAATTTTTTTGTGCTTCGCAGCGCTATGAAATTGGGCCCTGATGTGTGTGTATTTAAAAAAAAAAATTAATAATAATAAATAATATTGAGTTTTTATATAGCGCTTTTTTACTCCCTACGGGTGTCTCAAAGCGCTTCAAGATATTACCCCTGGTCACTGGGTCTAATTCACTCCTTAAACCATCTCAGCTCCCTGGGGAGTATACAGCCTCGTGCAACAATGCGCTACTCGGCTAAATCAATCACAAGAACCATCTCTGCCCTCACAGGTACCCATTTACCCCTGGGTGGAGAAGCAATTATAGTTAAGTGTCTTGCTCACGGACACAAGTGTCACGACCGGGATTCGAACTCACACTCTGCTGAACAGAATCAGCAGAGCTTGAATTCGGAGCTCTTAACCGCTCGGCCACGACACCCCATGTTGCTACCCACTAAGGAAATAATACTCTAACAGAACACTTTGATGAACACTAATGTCTATTACTTTTTTTCTCTACTGCAGTGGACTGGTATACAGGGAGGTATAGGAACTTGTTGTCAATTTTCTCACAATGGGAAAATAATTGCAACAGGCACAGACCTGGACAACTGTTTAACGATATGGGATGCTCAGAATGGAGCTGCTATTCAGTCCAACAAAAGTAAAACATTTTTTACAAACTTGGTTTATGACTCTCTGCTAGATTGTACAAGGTGGAAAGAAGATTTGTTAGAATAAAATTTGAATATTTAAATGTGACCCACTCTGTGAAAATTATTAGATGTCGCCCAATGCATTATTAAGCTATGAACAGTTTAATGTGGAAGGGAAAAAAAAGGAAAACAAATCTTTATTTTCTTTTACTTTTTACGATCTATATTTGCATGGTAAACCTTTAGAACACTTACTTTTAGGCAATCAAACTATGAATACAACAATTTTGTGACCATACTTATATCTAATTTGTATCCTTTTGCGCGAAATGGTAGTTGAAAACATATCACTTTACTTGTAATTTGTTTTTCACATAAATAGTTTATTGGTTAATTTCAAGCGGGAGTTACTCAGCAACGCGATACACCCCAAAGCTTAGACATATACCAAATTACTGCTGCTGGTGTAGTCTTTCCAGCCATGCATTTATAACTCAATTCTTGAAATAGTTAACATCTGACTCATTTTCACGTAGCGGGTCACAAATTTTGTACATGTCAATAAATCACTACAACTACACCCATAACATAACAAGTATAAGTAAAACAACATAGCAATGGCAATAACAAATACTATTTAAAGACACTTGACACTTTTGGTAATTGTCAAAGACCAGTCTTCTCACTTGGTGTATCTCAAAATATGCACAAAATAACAAACCTGTGGAAATTTGAAGACAATAAGCCTTTTTGAGATTATGGCGGACACAATGATACAATGCATACATGTAGGTTTGGGTAAATTTGACTGTATACACCAAAAACCAAACAGTGCACTCCTAATAGTGTCCGCCATATCTCAAAAAGGCTAATTGGTTGTCAAAGTTGCGAGATTTGTTTTTTTGTAATGCAATTCGCCAGCCACACAGCCTAAAGGCCACTTCAAGGTGTGGACAACAATTTTGTTTTGTTCTTCCACGGGCCGTATTCAAGGGCTGAACCAGGATTACCCCCTTTACAGTCCAAACAAGCCTGGCTGATAGAAAGCACTACCTCCCCAACTTCATGTAGCAAGGGTGTCACGACGGGGATTCGAGCTCACACTCTGCTGATCAAACAGCAGAGCTTGAATCCAGCGCTCTTAACCGCTAGGCCATGGCACGCCACCGAGATAATAATAAATAAAAAAAACACCATTGTCACACGAAGTTGTTTGCTTTCAGATGCTTGATTTCAAGACCTCAAAATAAGATTTTGAGGTTTCAAAATCAGATTCAAATATTTTAGTGGAAAATTACTTCTTTGTCGTAAACTACGTTACTTCAGAGCTAGCTGTTTCTCACAATGTTTTATACTATCAACAGCTCTCCATTGCTCATTACCAGGTAGTTTTTTATAGTGACAATTATTTTGAGTAATTACCAATAGCGTCCAGTGCTTTTCAAGTAGTTTTATTGGTTACTTCATAATATTGTAAGAAAAAAAAATAATGAAATATTTAAAGATAACTTAAATTTTAAAATTGTTTGTTTTGATTTCAATTGACTGCTCTCCCTATATTTAATTTTCCTTAGTTTTTCACATTATTCATTCATAACAGGATTGCTCTTTGAAATGAGACTGTCTTGAGCTTAAACTTTATCACAAGAGATTGTCTGGCGATGTTTTGTCGGATAGATACTTTAGATAGTTTCATATCTTAATATTGTTATGCTTTAATTGTAGAACATCATGGTAGCTCAATCACAAGTTGCAAGTTCTCTCCGGATGACTCAAGAGTGTGTACAACCTCCATGGACAAAATCACTAAGCTTTGGGATGTAGGCTCTAAACAGACCACCATTAAACTAGGGTAAGTGGATCAACCAACATGTCACATGGTTAACATTTCACTGCACCAGCTACGTATATTTGACATTTTACTCTCTCTGGTTTTGTTTCACAGGTTTATGGTACATGTATCAAAACTTCAATATATGAATGTACATTAAAGACACTGGACACTTGGTATTGTCAAAGACCAGTCCTCTTGCTTTGTGTATCTCAACATATGAATAAAATATAAAAACCTGTGAAAATTTGAGCTCAATTGGTCGTCGAAGTTGCGCGATAATAATGAAAGAAAAAACACTCTTGAAGCACACAACTTCGTGGCTTGATTTCAAGACATTAAATTCTAAACATGAGGTCTCTAAATCAAATTCGTGGAAAATTACTTCTTTCTCGAAAACTACGTTACTTCCGAGGGAGCCGTTTCTCACAATGTTTTATACTATCAACAGTTCCGCATTACTTGTTTCCAAGTGATGTTTTATGCTATTAATTATTTTGAGTAATTACCAATAGTGATCACTGCCCAATAGTGTCCACTGCCCAATAGAGTCCACTGCCTTTAGTAATTACCAATAGTGTCCACTGCCCAATAGTGTCCACTGCCCAATAGTGTCCACTGCCTTTAAAAGACACTGTACTATTGTAAGTAGTAGGCAATTCCACCCGGTCCATGGAACAGATTTCTACCATACACTTGAAAGATGTAGTGAACTCAACCACCATCCAGTATTACATGTTCATTTAATTAGCTTTCGATGGTTCATTCCATAAAGATAGAGTCTCCTCCCATCTTCCCTTCCTGGACATGTTTGGTAATTGTCAAAGACTGGTCTTCTCACTTGGTGTATCTAAACATATGCATAAAATAACAAATCTGTGAAAATTTGGGCTCAATTGGTCATTGAAGTTGTAAGAAAATAATGAAAGAAAAAAACACCAATGTTTCACAATTTGTGTGCTTTCAGATGCCCGAGAAAGCCTTCAGGCTTGAAGTCTTTCTCAGTTTTTACTGAAATTACTTCTTTCTCATAAAATAAGTTACTTCAGCTTGCTGTTGCTCCTTAATACCAAGTAGTTGTTATTTTGTTTATATTTTGAGTAATTACCAAATGTGTCCAGTGCCTTTAAACGGAAACACTTTTCCAACTGAATTTACTTGTTTGTAGAACACCCTAACATAATCAATGCTGGAGTGTGGTGTTCATAAGACTCCCTTTACATGATCACCTTACAAAGTCACTTGTCAATACATTAATTGCTAACTGATTTTTGGGTGCGCACATTGATTTTATATTAATATTTTTGTTGCTAAATAGTCCTTAGCATCCACTGCACAGACAAGTGGGTTGATTTTACTAGTAACAGGCCTGGCATTTCATCATTGAAAGGGCAAGGCCCTAAGTTTCATTTTATAAAAGGCACTTCCATTGGTCAGTCTTTAAGTCAATGGGCATTTTTCTGAAGGGTCCCAAGGCTGAGTCCAGGTGCAACCAGGGCCATGGCCTCCCTGGCCTGCATGTTATTCCAGGCCTGAAGTCAATGTTTGTGTGAGAATTTATGTTCAAGATTCCCTGTGAAAAAAACAAGATCCTAATTATTGTTACCTGCCATTACAGTAGTAGAGAAATGTGTCAAATAATCAAAGTCATTTATGAATTAACCAACACATTGGTCATGTGACTCACAGTGGCCACATCAATATCGTCTCCTGTTGCTGCTTCAATAAAGACGAGCGTCGTCTCTGCACAGGCTCGTGGGATAAACAGCTGCAGGTATGGGACGTGTCTACGGGTGTTTATCGAACAGAAGGGCCCGTCACATTCAGCAAAGGACATGAGGGATCGGTCAGTGCCTGCAAGTTTAGTCAAGATGGTAAGTCACTCAGTATTTGTGTACTGTTTGTAGTCGTACAAAACTGGTTACCTAATTATAGAGTTGCAGATAAACAAAATGTTACACCTACAATAATAATACTTATAATAATAATATATTGCGCTTTTCACACCCGAAGGGCGTCCCAAAAGCGCCTCACATTATTACCCCCTGGTCACTGGGCCTTAAATCACTCCTTAAACCATCTCAGCTCCCTGGTGGGGAGTATACAGCCTTGTGCAACATTAATATGCGCTATATGGCTAAATCAATCACAAGAACCATCTCAGCCCTCACAGGTACCCATTTACCACTGGGTGGGGAGAAGCAATTATAGTTAAGTGCCTTGCTCTGGGATTCAAACTCACACTATGCTGAACAGAAGCAATAGAGCTGAGTTTGGTGCTCTTATCCGCTCGACCACGACACCCTACACCAAGATTTTTATGTTTTCAGAACCAACAACACATTTGACCATAATGAGACTTCTAGGGACACTAGGTGGCAGCAGACTGTACTGGTCAGTTCATGTTTCAAATTCCCAGTTAATGTTTTCTGCCATTAAGCATCTCAACATCTTACATTACACTCGATGGTGCTATAAATAATTGGATCTTGGGTCAGTTGCTTACTTGCAGTGACACAGTAAGTTCTAAATCAAATAGCATGACAAATAGACCAATCCATGTGAGGTATGTTTTACTGCCCTGTACCGAAAGTTTCTTCCAATACTGGGGGAGGCTTAACTTGCTGCCACTTTCTAAAGTTGCTTGAGCATCATTTTCGTTGCAGATACCTTATATCTTCTATTACTTTCAGAAAACATTGGTATAATGAATGAGCTTTTTGAAACCACGGATTCGTGTTGAACATTGACTTGTGCACGGGCTTGGGCTCGGTCGTAGGTGTGTTTAAAGCCAAAAGTGAACCTTTTCAAAAACAACAGACAAAGCCTACTATATGGAGTCAAAGCTGCGGCAGTTTTTTTCTATATTTTTTTCTTATGCAAGTTGCCAGACACACAAGGCCTGAAAGCTAGTACTTCAAGGTGTGGGCTACAATTTTTCCAGAGGCCAGTGTCACCTACTCCTAGGGCTGAAACAGGGTTACCCCCTTTACAGTCCATATGGATGTAGGCTTGGGTATCATCAATCCAAAGCCTGGCTGGCAGAGCAGAAATCAGTGTACTCAGTGGTTTTGGAAAGGGCCTGATACCTTATCCTTTATAGTACAGCCATCTTGCTGTCCCCTATTTCAAAGTTATGAATCCGAACTTAGGATATGTCTACATTAATGGCTTCGGCTTTAGCCAATAAGGACAAATCAATGCAAAGTTCTATACTTCCATGTTGAAGCAGTAATTGCAATAGCCAAATTCCTGTGATTCTTGCTTACCTTGAGGCCAGAAGCCGCAAACATTGTCAAACATGATGGCAGCATCATGATCTTCAATTTATTTTCTATCTATATTTTCTCCGAAGTTTCACTTCATATCTACCCAACATTAATCCACTGGCTTTTTTTGTAACCACAGGGAAAATGAGTCTATTAAAAATATAAGTGGAAGATGTACATTGACATCGTACAGGGGCCATCTTTTAGAGGTAAACTGATGATGAAACAATTGAAATGAATAGGTTTGTGCGTGCGTCACACAGGATTGGCCAGTGAGCCACCCCTATGTAAAGGCTCCCTCTACATGTACTCCAAGAATCCTGGCTTAGCAAAGAAATTTCTGGAATGCTTAGCTTGAAGCTACAAATAATTTTTGTTAGTAAAAGTTTGTGAAAGTAATATGAGATGTATGTTGATGATTGTTGCAGGAAGTATGTTAGTATCCGGAGCCTATGACCAGACAGTAGTTGTATGGGATGCTGAGAACTGTGGACCTAAGCTGACACTCAAAGTAAAGCCAGCAAAATCTCATCAATCTCATAAAAAGCAATATTTCTTTAAAGACAGTGGACACTATTGGGAATTGTCAAAGACCAGTCTTCTCACTTGGTGTATCTCATCATACGCATAAAATAACAAACCTGTGAAACATTTGAACTCAATTGGGTGCCGAAGTTGCGAGATAATAATGAAATAAAAAACACCCTTATCACACGAAGTTGTGTGCTTTCAGATGCTTGATTTCAAGACCTCAAATTCTAAACTTGAGGTTTGAGGTCTCGAATTCAAATCCGTGGAAAATTACTTCTTTTTTGAAAACTACTCCCCTTCAGAGGAAGCCGATTCTCACAATGTTTTATACTACCAACCTCTCTCTATTACTCAATACCAAGTAAAGTTGTATGATAATAATTATTTTGAGTAACTATCGATAGTGTCCACTGCCTTTAAGGGTCTAGGTACTTTTTGTAGAACAAACAACACAATGTCCACAGATTTACACTAAACTTACAGTTTGAAGATAATGATACATGTAGTAGAAAGCTACCCTGAAAATATTACGTACTGAGGTGCTGTAGTTGTTGAGAAATGAGTAAAACAACGTCATGAAAATAATTTTGTCTCAGTGATCATGAGACAAAAACTGTTTTAGCAAGTAAAAACGTGTTATACCTAATATTTTAAGGTACGCTTTCTACTATCATTATTTTCAAACGGTGTAAGTTTAATGTAAATCTGTGGATGTTGTGTTTTGTGTTACAAAAAGTACCCAAATCCTTTAAATAGATAATTTATACACTTACTATTAATAGGAAACTATAACAACAATATATAATATTCTTTATCCCCGATGCAAATTTAACATCTATTATATAACAACAATGGTTACAAAAATGTGTCCATTTCTTTTGGATAAGATTTGGCCCCAACATTTTGAACAGTATACTCTGCTTGTCTTCATGAGAAGCTTCAAATATCACTTAAGCAAAGATGAGATTGGAACCAGTGTCCAATAAATATACAATGAGACCTTTCCCCTCTATTCTCTTTGAAGAAATTGTGTGTAAGTTGGGTAAACTTAAGTATTGGCAAAGATTTGTGTTTTTGCCAATTGCAGAAATTCGTGTTATTTGATATGCAGTATCAAACATATCTGTCTGTTATCTAAAAGGTTGAAATATTTTAATCAAGCTATTTGATTAAAAAAGAAGAAGACATGAACCATATTGATTTTTATTTCCATAAAAGGCCCCTAACACTATTGTGAACCATCTAAAGTTTACATTTGGCGTGTCGTGGCCGAGCGGTTAAGAGCACCGGATTCAAGCTCTGGTGTTTGATCAGCAGAGTGTGGGTTCGAGTCCCGGTCATGCCACTTGCTTTGTAAAATTGAGGAGGTAGTGCTTTCTGCTCTACCAGCCGGGCTTTGGATTGACGGTACCCAAGCCTACATGTACATGTAAACTGCTCACAAAAAGTAAGGAAACTTTTTTCAATCCGGTATATTTGTTATTATTTAATACTCTCTTTGTATATGGTATATATCATTGCAAAGCTGAACTGTTCCTCTTCAAAATGATACCACAATTGCAATGATTACATGTTGCTGGACTTGACCACGTTAATGAGAATGAGACAAAGTCACAAATCAAATGTGCCAAAATTAGCAATATTTTTGTGTTACTGTATGAATTGACACTGTAATTCAAACAAGCAAGACAACTTACTGATCTTAATCCACTTGATTGAGACAAGAAATTTGGTGTAGAGCAAGACAACTTACTGATCTTAATACACTTTATTGATACAAAAACTTCAGTAACGAGTGGATGATCCGAAGGCGTTGATGACAGCATGGCACCTTCTTCTCATGCTGCACACAAGTCTTGTGATGCGCTGATGATGAGGAATTGGCGTTCCATTCTTCATTAAGGAACCTGGTTAGGTCAGCCACAGTTGATGTGTTGGTGGTTCTGGCGCGGACAGCGAGGCCAAGCTGGTCCCACAGATGTTCCATGTTATTCAGGTCTGGACTGTTAGCGGGCCAATCCATCCGGTGCACCCCAACATTTTTCAGGTAGTCAGTCACCAGTCGGGCTCGATGGGGGCGAGCGTTGTCATCTTGAAAGATGGAGTTTGGTCCAAAGTCTGCAAGTATGGGACTGCATCCGGCTGTAGAATATCGTCTTGCAATTAATACCCATCAAACAAGGTGTTTTTCATGAGATGAGGGTAAATTGTGTCCGATGAGCTCACTGGTGAAAATCACTGTGTAATGGTTCTGAAAAGCTTGATCAGTTTGATTAATGAGCATTACCTATTGACCATTCACAGACAACGGTAATTTTGGCACATTTGATTTGTGACTTTGCCTCATTGTTATTCATGTAGCCAACTTCAGCAACATGTAGTCATTGCAAATGTGGTATCATTTTAAAGAGGAACAGTTCAGCTTTGCATTCATATATACCATATACAAAGAGAGTATTAAATAACAACAAATATACTGGATTGAAAAAAGTTTCCTTACTTTTTGTGAGCAGTTTACATGTACATCCATATGGACTGTAAAAGGGGTAACCCTGTTTCAGCCCTAGGAGTAGGTGGCAATGACCTCTGGAAAAAAAACATTTGTAGCCCACACCTTGAGGTTGCCTTCAGGCCTTGTGTGTCTGGCGACTTGCATAAGAAAGAAGAAAAAATAGTTGGTATTGGGAATTAGATATTTGCATGGAAATGGGAGGATAGGGCAGAAAAGGTGCAATAACTGCACAAAAAGACCAGCACAGCAGTGCTTGAAAAACACACCGTAACCCATAATAAATCTTCACTGAATGAAAACAATGTCACATAAAAGAGTGAAGCCTCTATTTAAATATTAACCCAGTTGTATATACAATATTTTTGTTTGACAGGGACACTCGGACTGGGTAACAGATGTTGATTTTTCTCAGGATATGAAATGGATTCTCTCCTGCTCACGTGATCACACGATACGACTCTGGAATATTGAGAATAGTGATAATATACCAGTGGTGCTTGAGAACAAGAAAAATATGGGCCTTAAGATTGTCAAGGTGGGTGTAAAGAAAACAGACTTTCAGAAATGTCTCTTATGTGCAAACATAATACAATAGTGTACAAAAACAGCCAGCATTGAATAATTTAAAGGGATGGTATACATTTGGTGATAACTCTTAAAATGAATGCAAAAAACTGACTTGGTTATAAGTATAATCAGCTAGCAATAGTTTAAAGGCAGTGGACACTATTGGTAATTACTCAAAATAATTATCAGCATAAAACCTCACTTGGTAACGAGTAATAGGGAGAGGTTGATAGTATAAAACATTGTGAGAAATGGCTCCCTCTGAAGTGACTTAGTTTTCAAGAAATAATTAATTTTCCATGAATTTTATTTCGAGACCTCAAGTTTAGAATTTGAGGTCTCGAAATCAAGCATCTGAAAGCACACAACTTCGTTTGACAAGGGTGTTTTTTCTTTCATTAGTTATCTCGCAACTCCGACGACCAATCCAGCTCAAATTTTCACAGGTTTGTTATTTTATGCATTTGTAGAGATACACCAAGTGAGAAGATTGGTCTTAGAAAATTACCAATAGTGTCCAAAGCATTTTGAGAATCATTTCACATTGAAGTAATGTATTTATGGAGAAATTTATCAGGTTTTTGTCCCCCCAAATTTGAATATGAGAGGCGTTACTGACAGTAAGGTCCCTCAAAAATTATGTATTCAAATTATGGATTATTCTTCCTGCTTAGACATAATTCCTCAGATTGTTGGCGATATCTCAAAAATGCGAC
The DNA here is from genome assembly GCF_902459465.1 of Asterias rubens. NCBI lineage: Eukaryota > Metazoa > Echinodermata > Asteroidea > Forcipulatida > Asteriidae > Asterias > Asterias rubens. The sequence goes on along the minus strand of NC_047065.1, from coordinate 10,360,215 downwards.
GTTTCAAATGATTTTTTCACAAGATAGTATTATTGTATATATTTTCTATTTATATGGATTAAAACAATCATTGCTGCAAAAACCCAAGGTATGCTTTTCCTTTAACCATTCTGTCTTTGATTATCTTCCAGTGCAATGAATGCGGTAAGCCATTCTCCATTTCTCATCTTGACGACCCTCAGGAGCTCAAGATGTGTGTTTTCTGTCGTCTTCAATCCACACGTGCTGCAATCAACCTCAATATAGATATTGAAATGCCAGAATTTTGAAAAGAAAAAAGGAACTGTTAACTATTTTATGCTGGTGTTGCAAGAGTGTTCATGTATGTAAGTTTGGAAGAACCAAACTTGGAAATGTAAATATTTTTAAAGATGATTTTGGGGGTTGAACAAAGAATCGACTAGAGTGGGATTTGAACCAACGACCTCCGGATTAACGTGCCGGCGCTCTACCAACTGAGCTATCTAGCCCTATGTTGGTGTTGTCCCTATTTTGTCAATATCTTTTTTCAGGGGTGCCAGTCAGAAGTCATACAACCGTTAACTACTGTGAAGCCAGGGATCACACCCAAATTATGATACAACCTGGGAAGCGGCAGCCAGGGGATCACCTTAAGGGGATGCGACTTTTTGTTTCAGATATCAATATAGACCACAAGGGAAACTGACTGGGTCTATATTGATATTTTTAAAGATCTACAAACAAAGTCAACTACCTATTTATCACCATGATGGACTGTGCGCCAGAATTTTGTCTGGTCAAATTTAGTATGGATCCTTCTGTGATGATATTGAAAAAGACGCCATTTTGAATTTACTTGTCTGTTCGGCATGCTTCCCACTTCAAAAAAACCCTTGCTGATTTAAAAAAGTGTTTGAATTGATGTCACCATTATTTGGAGATTTTAATGCAGCAGTATGAACTTTATCAATAAGTTTTTTGTTGAAGGTTTCTTCAATTCAAGTCGCCAGACACACAAGGCCTGAAGGCCATTGCCACCTACTCCTAGGGCTGAAACAGGGTTACCCCTTTCACAGTCCATACGGATGTAGGCTTGGGTATCATCACTCCAAAGCCTGGCCGGTAGAGCAGAAAGCACTACCTCCCCAATTTTACGTAGCAAGTGTCACAATTTTACGCAAGCCCAGTGATGTATTTGGCTCCTTCTGATTGTAAAACGTAACAGAATAATGACAGACACATTGTGATCATAATATTATTTTATGTATCATCAGTAAGCAAGGTCGGGGCCATGTTCCTGTATTTGTTCAAAGTCTTGTTTGGAGCTAAGACAAACATAGATTTAAATCTTGTGGTTACAGTTTGTTTATAGATCCATTTGGGTGTACTTGGGGTTATGGAATGGTTACTCGTAAGTTGAATAGCACATGCAGAGGAATTTGATTGCGTAATGTTGGCTCTCGAAAAGTGAAGTATTTAACTGTGCATCACCAATCATTTACTTTACCAACCTTGGAATTGATACCAAAGCGTTTCCGATTTAGTTTCATATACAAACTTGTTTATGCATGTTTGATTTTGAAATTAAAAAAAAAAGAAACTTCGCAAATCAAGCCATGCACCGAGTTTCTGTCAGCTTTAAAACAAGTTCTAGTATGATTTTTTGCACCCAGTAACCGTAGTACAATTTGATTAAAGACATCCTCATTATTATATATTTATTTAATTAATTTCCCCGAGTAGTTACATGTGCCCAAAATATCCAATCATTATCCTTTGTCTCACTTCTAATGTTTGTCTCTGCATAAATCAGGTGTGATTTGGCACCAGCGTGTTTTTCATGAACATTCCTTGGAACAGACACTTCATGTTGCTGTACATTGTGTAAATATTGTTGTTTGATGAATTTGTAATAAAGTACAATACATTATTAACTACAGTGTAGCCCTTCACTGTGGTGTTGTATTATTTTGTATAGCAGCTGTTCAAATAAATTTCAAACAAAAACGTAACTAAGCAGAAACAAGTCGCCAGTTTGGGTTCTGTTATTTTGGACTAATATGTGTCTATATGCAATATTATTCTGTTCTTGCTCTATATAGGTGGTGTGGGGGGGGGGGGGGGGGGCACTAAAGATATCCTGGCTCTTTGATATTTTTTTTCAGTCAGTTAAATCATAGTATGGACCTCGCAGTTTGCGCGTGACTAACATCTCAACTATAAAGTTGTTGATGGTATATTTCATCATCATCATCATTTAGGCTATGTTTATCCAGTGTAGGATGTAGCCCTCCTATGGTCGACGCCGTTTGTTTCTGTTTCTTGCAGTTCTTGTCCATGTTGTTCCTGCATACACCATGACGTCAGCTATCCATCTTCTTCCCTGCTACCTCTTTTCCTTTTCCCTGTCCTTGGTTGCCAGTCCATTATTCTTGTCCATCTCCATTTGGCTTGTTTTATTGTCCTTATGATGTCACTACTCCAGTTTTCTTTCGTATTTCTGTGCATTTAATCCTGTCTCTAATTGAGATATGTAGCATTTTAAATGGATACTTCGCCTTCAAATACTAGGGAATATCTGCATATTAATGAAGACAACATAGATGGTATTTAATTAAGTTATTTAACCAAAGAGTAAAAGCTATTGAACTGCCTTGACATAGGACCTATATACTCTGATTGCAGTCATAATAAATATAGATGCATTATGATGCAATATCAGATCTGATGATCCAGAACTCCTGTCGGAGTATGGCGAAAGCGAGTTTTCCCATTAGCCTACTGCGTAAATGATAGTTTTGCTAATAAGAGTGCAAGAAACACAACCTCTAAAGTAAGCTTTCAATTTAAATGCTAATGATAAACACTATAGACTCATTACGTGGGAAAACGACGCTTAACACAACAAACTTATAATCTACACATTTCCTATCTTCATTAATTAAAATAATGACTCAGCCTCTTCAGTTGTAGCAGAATTTAGCGGTGAGATAATTTGAGGTAATTGCCTATTGACAGCTCTGTGATCCGATTGTCATTAAATAGTATTCATAGTAAGAACAGTCTAATGACATATGACAGAGAATCAATGTTATTGATCGCACGCGGAATGTTACTCATCAGCGGTCCTCTGGGGGTTATGTCTTGGAATTGCGATTGGAGGCCCAATCTAGGCTACTATCACAATTGTATTAATTTTTATAATTAAATGCTAACATGATTGGTAGAGCTGACACAAAAGTGCTCTCATATTGGGAACCAAGGACAAAACAAAAAAAGGCAAAATAAAAGGAATCCATTGGAAATTCTAACTGCAGGGACAATGGGAAGCACAAAAGATGGCTCCACAGGGATCATCAGGGATGCAAACAAAGGTGTGTTTTTGTTTCGTGTGATGAACCTTTGGATGAAATAACAAAAAAAACATATTTGATGACAGTAAAGTTAGTTTCATCATGGAGGAAGAATGAGTCCATGGTTTGATATTAAACATTATGACATTCACATGAGTTTGTACAGCAATATGCAATGACAAAATAAATGAGTGGACATTTGCTGTGAAAACATGAAATGTCGATATCGAAATAGCAAAGTAGACATGCGCTGCACAAACCTATAAACGTGAATGTATTAATCTTCAATAGAAAGTATACACTCATTGTTCAAAACATATGTTATGTAAACTTGTCCATCAATCGTCCATTTATCAAACTGATTTCACTGTGAAAATCTTCGCTCAATCCGTTTCATAGAAATCCATGCACAATTTTTAGCTTAAAGATGCTATGTCCGATTTTTGGCCCATAAGAATTGGTCACGTATATATTGTCGGGATCCCGACAAAAACTAATTTTGAGCACTTTATTTCACTGCTACTAATAATTGGCTGACTTTTTCGAGCAATGGCTCAAATGAAAGCTTGTAACTTTCTCGACCCCCATCAACATACCTATTGAATTTGAAATCAAAATTTTTGGGTCAAATCGGCCAAAAATCTGACATTGCATCTTTAAGGTTTTCTCGAATAGGCCTTTGACTTCATTTCAGAGGGATATTTCGAAGCACATAATTATTATAGTTGCAACAGTATGAACTTCGTGCACAATCAGTAAGCTTTGAGACAAAAATTTAACACTGATGGTTTTTATCTCAATCCTGTACAACTATGAAACGTTGAGGGCGATATCAAAATATTACTTGAAGATTGTTGAAAATATCGTCAATTATTTCTGAAAAACGAGATCAAGCTCGTCTTGTGTTATAGACGTTTGTTTGGGTTGCCTTGTCTTTAGCTTTTCGATGATTTTCTTTAGATATAAAATTGACTAGACAGCGGGATCATGAACCTGTGGCTTTAAAGCCATTATACACTTTCGGTAAACAGTATTGTCCAAGTCCCACACTTCGTGTATCACAACTTATATATAAAATAACAATCCTATGGAAATTCAGGCTCAATCGGACATCGGAGTTGGGAGAAAATAACGGGAAAACCCACTCCTGTTTTCGCGCGTTTCGCCGTGTCATGACATTGTGTTTATAACAAATCCGTAATTCTCGCTAACGAGAATTTATATTGTTTTACCATTTTCTCAAAAAGTAAAGCATTTCATGGACTAATATTTCAAGAGAAGTCTTTCACCATTACCTTCTGTAAACCCTGTAAATTATTTGTAAATCTGTGATTTTATTTTTTTTTTTTGTACCGAAAGGGTCCAATGGCTTGTCACCATTCTTCTCACTTGGTGTATCTCAACATAATATGCATAACATAACAAATCTGTGAAAATTTGAGCCCAATTATTGGTCGTCTGAGTTGCGAGATAATAATGAAAGAAAAAAAACCTTGTCACACGAAGTTGACCGGTGTGCTTGTAGATGCTGGATTTCGAGACCTCAAGATCTAGTTCTGAGGTATCGAAATTAATTTTCGTGGAAAATTACTTCTTTCTCGAAAACTATGTTACTTCAAAAGGAGCCGTTCCTCACAATGTTTTATACTACCAACCTCTCCCATTACCCGATACCAAGTCAGGTTTTATGCTTAATTATTAGTTTGAGTACGAAAATTACCCCTAGTCTCGAAAACTACGTCACTACAGAGGGAGCCGTTTCTCATAATGTTAAATACTTTCAAAACCACATTACTCGTAACCAAATTATTCTACTAATTCTTTTTACAGTGTTTTTTTTTACTTTATTACGCCTTTTAACAAAGAATGCATTAACTATGAATGTGAATAAAATAGTAGTGACTCGTTTTCGGCTCGGGCCTTTACGACCCTGCCGATTTTAAGCGGCCGTTTAAGAAGCACCCGGAGCTCTAGCAACTGAGCTACCCGCCCTATCTTTGTTCGGGTGCCAGTCGGAAGTCTTACAACCCGAAACTGCCGTACAGGGAAGGACCAGTGACCACACCCAAGTTTTCAGTGCAACATGGGAAGCAGGAGTAATAAACCACAAGGGAAACTGACAAGGTTATAGATTTTTGAGTGAACACCGAACATTTTACAAGGGCGGGATTTGAACCTGCCACTTCCGGATTAACAAGCCGGCGCTCTTAACTGATGATCCGTTTGATTTAAACCTTAACGGTGACGGATTCCCTATACTTTGTCAATAATTGGTCAAAGCACTTTCGTAATTAAGCAGTGCTGGTTTTGATCGTTGGTCTTCCAAAAAGAGTGAATCATTTTATAGCTAGCGGAATGTTGATTATTTGTAATTTGTCTTGATCTTTGCACTGCTGGAAAACAACCAAGGGGGAACATTTTTATTTGGGCATGCGCCATGGGCACTTTTTGTGGATACAGGTGTGGCGGTTTCAGTCTTCCGCCGTGTTAAGTTTCCGGGACTCAGTTAATAACAACTGACTATACTTTCGCTTGCTGTGCGCAGACGTCGCATGACGTAATGTTACCGTATTTGGTCATTCGGAAAACTGAACACGGCGGAAAGTTGAAACCGCCACACCTGCGCGTTAGAAGACGTCTTTATTATTATTATTGTACATTGTAGGTGTATAGATGAGTGATATAAATAACATATAATTAAAAAAAATATCCACAGGACTCAGGAGATTATACAGTGCTAACACACATCGGTGTATGAGTAAAACCCAAATTATTATATAATTTATTGACAGACATGATATTCCTAAACAGGTTGACAATAACTCGTTTGCATGCCACCACTAGGCCCTTTACTTTCCTCACTAATAGTGTTCATGTCACTGGCTCAGTAATAGCGACACAAACCGAGAGGAGCCTTCACTATAAATGCAATTGAGAAATGGGACATTCCTTCACCATGTCTACCTTCATGGTGTCACAGCAAACATCTTGAGTCGTCTTGCTGGCTTCTAGAAGACAAACAACAAGAGGACACAAAATGCTCAGAAGTATCCCGTCAATCACTACTGTTATCCTCTGTATCCATCAAAGATGCTCGCCAAAGTAATCGAGCCCAAATTATTGTTTCAATTGTTCTCCCAAAGAATCAAGCGACCGTCGGTTGGCGAGACATGACAAGTACACAGCATGGGTCCGATGAGCTTTATTGACGGGCTGTCAACTGGCTGTCAGTCAAGCACCGCTCGATTAACTGTAAACAATCTAGCTCACTAAATGCCGTGTAAATATCTCCGATCATAGCCGTCATTTTGTCTTCTTGAACCATGGTCAGTTGATGCTGTCTGCCGCATCTGCATCTATAAAGAGATGTGAACATTCCCGGTTTCAATTATTATGTATTGAAGAACTAAATACACCAATCGTCGAAAAGCATTTGACTATTCTACTTGTCTTTGAAGAAACAAACACCACACTTATGGTAATTACTCAAAATAATTGTTAACATAAAAACGTACTTGTTAAAGAGCAATGGAGAGCTGTTGGTAGTATAACATAATGTTGTGAGAAACGGCTCCCTCGTAGTAACACAGTTTTTTGAGAAAGAAGTTATTTATCACTAAAATATTTGAATTGAATTCTTCGAAGGTCTCGGATTCAAGGTATCTGAAATGACAAAACTTGTGCGACAAGGTTTTTTTCACACAGACTCGCAACTTCGACGACCAATTAAGTTCAAATTTTCACGTGTTTTTTTGTGTGTATATGATATGTTGGAACACACCATAAGGTCTTTCGCAATTACCAATAATGTGTCCAGTGTATTTATATGCCCTATAAAAAGCAATACATAGATCGTTTATTATTTTACAGCCTCTAAACCCGAGTCATTGTTATCTTGATTGTTTTTCATCTTGAATTGTTGACCCAGTGTTATAAACAAATTATTTAGGTGGCTTTAATTGAGTTTTGGTATACACACACGAGATGGATTTGAAACTTACGGAATAGTTGAAGGGATATTTAGAAAAGACACAAAAATATGTCATAATATATATGACTTACTACATCTTCTAAATTATGAAATAGCATAAGTCATACTGTGAACAAGTATGATTTAGCATAATATGTCATAATGGCTTGCTTGTGTCAATTTTGTCATGACAATGTCATGTATGAGTGTATCTCATACTCATAAGTATAAATATGTCTAAAATATGGCTTACGTATACAAAGTTAAGAGATATTTAAGTCATACAAATTAATTGCACTAAACAAAACCATATTATGAGAAATGAGTCAACATTATTACTTTATTTTTTTCTCCTTCAATGTCCCCTGCTTGAAAGCTACAGTAGAAACTGTTTCATGGACACAAAGTCTTAAAGACTGTGGACACTATTTGTAACTGTCAAAGACCAGTCTTCTCACTTAGTGTATCTCAACATGCATTAAAAAAAACGGTCGTCGAAGTTGTGAGATAATAATGGAAGTAAAAAACCTTATCACACGAGGTTGTGTACTTTCAAATGCTGGTTTTCGGGACCTCAAATTCTAAATCTGAGGTCTCGAAATCAAGTTTAGTGGAAAATAACTTCTTTCCAGAAAACTACGTTACTTCAGAGGGACTATTCTATTCGCTCCTTTCAATGTTTTGTACAATCAACAGCAATATACCAAAGTATATTTTATAATAAAAGTCATTTTGCGTAACTACCAATAGTGTCCACTGCCTTTTTCACTTCTAATGTGAGTTATATAGGCACAATAAACCACAAGACATGCATCTTTAATTGAAACAAACTATCAATGTATACGCACAACTTTGGTTTGCTGGACGATTTGAGTGAGTTCCGTTTTGGCTGCAGCACGTAGAGTCGCCACCACCCTCTGTGATCATGTATGGACCTGTCTGATCCAGTCAATGGAGCATTAATTGCGCCATTTATCATTGAGAAGTGATGACTTGAGACATCATCCTCTCATGGCTGCAGATTAAAAAAACACCTCAAGGCTTTATGGTGCATAATACACTCCAATATATCATAGGAACAGTTAACCCAAAGTTTGTTTTGTAAAACTGACAGATTTGGAGAAAAAAAGTGTCGGGAAAAATCGGAGATGTAGTCACTTACAGACCGACAAGTTTTGGGGTGAATGTTTACTAAAGGTTATTCAGGTCATTTTCGACAAAAACAGTCCAGTCTACTTTCACGCATTCAAATAATATAAAGAAATGTAGCCTCTTCGGTTGAAATCGTCATTTCATTTCCTATTGTGTCATGTGAGTTTATTAAAGGTTATTCAAGTCATTTTCGACAAAAACAGTCCAGTTTACTTTCATGCATTCAAATAATATAAAGAAATGTAGCCTCTTCGATTGAAATCGTCATTTCATTTCCTATTATGTCATGTGAATTTATTCAGCATTACATTTATTAAACTTGTAAGTCTTTTTTTTTAAATCCAATGTGAAATTAACTTTCTTGCAGTAGGCGCAACTAAAACATATGTGAAAAGGTAATGCGAATTTGAATGCCGTTCACGTCGATTGTCAAATTGAAAGTTTTTTTTGTCAATTTTATGACCCAAAAGTGCAATATTTTTTAGGGCCTACACGTGAAATTTAATAGCTGTTTTGATCAGCCAAGTTTGCACATAGAATAATGCGACGTTTGAATTCACCGAAAATTGCCGAAAATGGGCGGGAAAACATCTAGGGCTATAGTGCCAACCGAGAAGAGCCGCCCGATCGCTTCATTTCGTGTGTCAACATTGTCCAGTGTAGCTGTATACAGACTTTCACAGACTGAAATTGTCATAAAATTGTATGGGTATATACAAATTTTGAAATAAATTCTCCAACTGAAAGCATTTTTCCACCCATTCATTTTTTCAAGACTACACACGTTTTACATTTTAGTTAGTTATTTCATCTTCATGTGTATTTCAATGCAGTTGTTGAAGAGCATAAACTCGAAATAATATCAGATAATCATCGTCAATTATTTTGTCTGGAATTTTAAAATGTTGTATCCGTTAAGTTACCAGTTAACTCATTTCGAACTCGATCATCATCTTGCAATTGGGAACAGCTTGAAGTTAATAATTATATCTCACCCGTCTTAATTCAAGAACATTATTCTTTGTAAACAATTAGACCTTAGGCATGCATGCATGGCAGTAGGAAGAGATAAATGCCCTCCTAATCACGAAATCCTACGAGGACATTCCATTTTAAAGGGAAACGGTTTAGTTTCCTTTACACAATGTACATTGATGATGATAAGAAATGTCATCATTGTCCATCAGAGGAGATGGCCCAGCATGTTGAGTTGAGCAACCCCAGGTACCGGGGGCGCGTCCCGGCTACGCCCCGTTGGGTACCACACTACCCTCCGACATCCCCTGCCAGGGTCTTAAACCCTTTGTAAGCACACCCTGAAAAGCGTGCTAATCCTGATTGGTGGTGATGGCAGCACGCTGGGAGACGAGGTTGAATCTTTGATAAGAAGGGGTGTAAAGGACAAATGTATTCCGAAGTGCTCTGCCCTAAACTAGGATCACTGACTGGTGATACCAAAATGTTTATTCATACTGTTACACATACAGTACCAATGTGTATACGGTTCACTTGCATTAGTAGTCATTCGTCTAGACTGCTGGGTGATAACCTCGTGCATGTTTTAATGTTTGAATGGGGTGAAAGATAAGAGGAGATGTTGAGAAGACATGCAGTTGTCATGGACACAACAGTGACTCAAAGCCCAGTGTTATAACTCTGACGCCCCCACCCCCTCCATCCGCATAGTCTGGTCGGTTAAAAGGGGCCCACCTCTGCTTTATATTATACCTATGTTCAGCGGTAACGAAACAAATAGTTTCGTGGGAGAAAAATAATGGGAAAGAATTATTTCGAAGGAACGATCGCATCGAGGGCTCGAATTATTCTGTTTCGTTCGAGTCATTTCCAGCTGGTACGGACCCTTGATATTACATTTTTACGAATCTGGATTTTTGAGATCGCTGTACTAAATACCTGTATAGTATACATAATGGTGCGTTCGTTTAGCTTCCCTGGGTCGACCCCGGTGCGTGGCGTTTTTTTTTACCAGGACGAACGTGGGTAACTATCTGCACACACTCGTCCTGGAAAAAAAAACGCCACACACCGGGGTCGACCCAGGGAAACTAAACGAACGCACCCAGTATATTGTCTCGTCTTTTTTGATAATTGTTTTTGTTAATGGGATCTAAGCTAAAAAACTTCAAGGTGTGTGAGAGAAGCGTTGATATGTAAAAATTGTATAATAAGTGTGCATTATTGACAACATTATTGTCAACCAACCTGCTCAGGCGTTTGAAATGTTTCGTTTCTCTCAAATTCCTGTGTCCCCTCCCCTATGCAATTTGTGTCGGCAAGTTAAAATTCATTAACAGAATTGTCTAAACACTCGGCCAACCGGTCATGGAAAGATAGGTAAAGATAAATAGTATCCATATTCTTATAAATCAAATGGCATGAGGATGGCTACGTATCAGTAATACTTCGTTACTTCGAACGATATTTCACCTCGATAAAATCTTTCGAATAAATTTAATAGTTTGTTTTTACCGGTTCAATGCGTTTGTATCTGTCCCTTCAATTTTCCGTACAGTGCACCTGCGAGATCAATTTCAACTCATCATAAAAAGTTGTGAATTTCTTAGACGGGCATAGTGAATGACTAGTGTCTGGCCTGTCCTTGCAAATTAAGACCGTTTTAGAATGTGATATTTGGTTAGTTGCTCACATTTCATCGGTCCCATGGTGTAATGGTTAGCACTCGAGACTTTGAATCTCGCGATCCGAGGTCAAATCTCGGTGGGACCTTCTGTTTGTCGATTTGTTTGCCATTTACTGCAATAATTATGTTCGGCCATTTACTGCAATAATTATGTTTGGAACCATTCAATACAAACCATTGCTCTATACTCCAAATCAAATGTTTTTAATACAGGCCTTATGCCTATAGTTGATGAAGTTCTCTCAAATTCCTGTGTCCCCCGCCCCTATGCAATTTGTGTCGGCAAGTTAAAATTCATTCACAGAATTGTCTAAACACTCGGCCAACCGGTCATGGAAAGATAGGAAAGACACTGCAGTTTAGAAGTTGTGTGGAAATTAAGTACGTTGCCCAAATTTCTCAACAGAAGTCAATGCACTGAATTTTGTTGTATGTCTAATTTTCCCTCCCCTGGCGTAATCGGAAAAAACACACCGACCGACCAACTTTTCTGATTTTTAGCCAAAAGGGCAATAGCAAGTTTTTCTTTTATTAGGCCTTACTATCAGCATTTGTTTTTTGCATTTCAGAGTCAACTTTGAGACTGAAGTGGGTCAACATTATATATGAACTACAGGAAAACCATTGAGCAGCTGCACGACCAGTTATTTCATGTGACTGTAATGTTATTCTGCTTTCTCCCAAGACTTAACTCTAAATTATGTTGTTCTCAATAAACACATTAACGACAACTTCTACCATCAGTATCAATCACATCATGTAATAATTGTGATTTGAGCAATAGTAGTTCAAGGAGCTTCTTGCAAATAAAGACAACATTGTGCAGGTCGGCCTTGTAGATGAAATCTCTGTGCATAATGCAGTCTCTTTTCACAATAAGTAGCAATTAGGCCTTTCTGTCGTGGTACACAAATACGATAAAGGACTATCAGTTTAGTTATTAGCTACACGGGGAGTAGCAGTGGGGACCCTAAATGATTTGACTATGTGAATGACCGGGCGGTCATCCTATTAACATAATACGGCTATATCACCATCTTACCTGTCACTCCTCATCAGTCTTAAGCTATTTAACTTTTAAATTCTTGGATACACAATTAATTAATAAAAAAATCTTTCTTCATCCTTGTTAAAGGCATTGTACACTATTGGTATTTATTCAAAATAACTATTTGTATAAAAACTTACTTGGTAACGAGCACTAGATGTTGACAGTACAAAACATTGTGCCCTCTGAAGTAACATAGTTTTTTTATAAAGAATTAATTTTTCATTCAAATATTAAATTACTTAAGGTGTGAAGCCTTTTTAAGTTTTATTAGTCATCTGAAAGCACACAAGGTTGTTTTTTCTTTAATCTCTTGCAAACTCAATGACCAAGAGTCAAAAATTTCACAGACTTGTTATTTTAGTGCAGTAATTATGTTGGAATACACCACGTGAGAATATTGGTCTTTAGTTAATACCAAAGGTGTCCAGTGCCTTTAAACATCCGAGTATTATCACCGTGCTGTTTGTTTCAACACACTATGTTTGCAATACCTGTTTTCTTTGAGTTTTCAGATTTGTTTTAAAACAATGTCCATCTCGGACCTACGTTTACAGAAAGGATATACTTTTGGTAATTATATAAAGACCAGTATTCTCACTTGGTGTAAACAACCCTGCGTGTGGAAAATAAAGTCGCGAGAAAATAATAAAAGACAAAATACACCCTTGTTGCTTAGATTTGTGTGCTTTCATAGGCCTGGGCAAGTCTTCGTGCCTGAAACCGTGCCTGAAACCTTTCAGATCCAAATGTATGGGTGAAAGATGACCTCTCTGCTACAGCTATACTAATTCAAACGGGGTAGTTTCAATACCAAGTATCTGTGGTCATTAACTTGTGAGGTACTTACCAAAAGTAGGGCCTATAGACTTTTGTAGTTTTGCGGGGCGTCCCAACAAATCTAGTAAAAAATTAACAACACTGTGTGAGAGCTGAAGTTGAGCCCAATCCTGAAGTACAGTCCTCATATTTATTATTAATGCCCTTTCCGTTGAACATTGTATGTCAATCAAGAACTAGCAGCACAAAACCAGTGAGGAAGTATTGTTCAAAAAATCCCCAGCCTTGACACGTGTGTCCTTAAGCAAGACACTTTACCATTGCTTCGTCCTTCGGATGGGACGTAAAGTTGTTGGTCCATGTGTTGTGTAACGCATGTAAAAGAACCCAGTGCACTTATCGAAAAGAGAAGGGTTCGCCCCGGTGTTCCTGGTGGCTGCTTCATGCGCCGTAGCACCTTGTAAACCCTTTTAAGTGCTACATAATTGGGTCTCAGAATCCATCACTGCTAACCTATCTTTCTGAAAGTTTGTATATACTCCTCGCCTTGAGTACATTGTTTGGTAGATACGTGCGCTATATAAGACTTCGATTATATTATATATAATTATTTATATATGCATTACGGAGCTTTACACATGCATTATACAAAAATCTATGAACATATATCTTTAAACAAAATATACGTAAACAACATCCCGAGAACCACCCGAGACCTTTTACTCTGGTGATGTACCACTAAGCCATATTGTCTCCTGACAAATATATTGTCATCTGAGGTCTACGTCCGATAGAATATTAGGGTAAATTTGTACAAATTAATATAAAACAAACCAGGTAGGTCTATGCAGCACGAAGCAGTCTGTCACATTTTATAATAGGCCTATCTGTGTTGATTATGTAACAAACATCGATCAGATATACTGAGCAGTTAATCATATTTAATTCCTTATTGTGACTGCCATCCAATAAAACACAACAAGCATAATTAGCGTATAACGCCCATAGTGTGGAAACGTTCGGTTTTTGTTTTGGGTATACATTTTTAAATTGGAAAGGTGCTTGGCATGCAAGGCAAGATTTGGTCTAGCAAATTTGTTCAATTCAAAGGTTGAAAATGTTTGACTCGGCGTCGAAGAGTTCTGGTGAAAGGACTTTGCATTGATGCCCCAAATCTATATGCCGGCCTACAAACAAAGCTGCAATCACACTTTTAACGTTTGTTTTAAGTTCATATAAACTGTAACTCAGCATGTAAGTTTCGTTCCTAATCGGACAGGGAATTGAGGATTCGAGTTTTAAAATGTTCTCCAAGACTCTACTCAAATAAAAAATTGTGTTGCTACTTTGCTCCGCACATTGTCTATAAAAGAGGAAACGATGCATTTTCACTTTTCTGCAGCGTCCAGACAATACAGAATTCCAATACAGCGAGACACTATAAAGTGTCCAAACATCTAGCGAGCAACTTGAGTGAAGAAAGCGAAGCGATCTATAAGGTCCGGCTGGGCACTCATTAACCACCGAACACCCGCCGTGCTTTGCGACACTTTTCTTGCCTTGGCTCTCCGTGGCGACCCGCTGCGACCGTTATTCCGTCCATTCACTTGCAAAATAGAGATGTTCTTGCGGCCGAGAAGCAGGTACCACGGGGAGGAGGAGGCGTTGGTCTGATGAACCTACTCCCTCTGGAAACATAATCTCTTTTGGAATGCTTGATGAAGATTTAATTACCAATTTAAGCCGATTATATGAATCTAAATGGCTCGACATCTGAAAGAAAGTATTGCAGCTTAATGGATGGCATAAGCAGGTTATGTAGCAAAGTTAACCGCCAAAATATAATATTTCATATATGAATTGTTCAAGTGGGATGCCTGCCTAACATAAACAAAAGATATGATGGTGAGTAAATCGGCCTTCCATGGATCATGGAGTTAGAATTATACCTAATGCATGGATGAAGGAAAAGCGTACCTCAATGGGCCAACTGATATGGACACCTTTTTGAATTCATATCATAAGCATACTAGTGTTATTCAGACAATGAGCTTCACTTGAATTACAATAGTTCGTCATGAAAACAATTAATTTTGAGTCGGTTATTTCTTTTGATTTCTTTGAACTCATTGACATCATAATATGAATTTATTGCAACTGAAAGCTACTATTGTAATAACGTGGCCGATTCTTACATATGGCTCAATGACGGTTTGGACAGAACGTTTTTGTGCAATAGAATTGTTGCTATCTGGGGCAGAACCGTTGTCACGCCAAAGTCCTATACAGATGTTGATTGGATACAATCATATTTCAAAAGTGAGTTGTGAGACGATCACAAGAACAAAGGGGGTAGGTTCAACCGATTCAACAGCCACATGTCACTGATGAACACTTATTGTGTAGCGCAGTTACTTGCAACAATGTGAGTAGACTCTTTACGATAACCTCGGCCCAGCATGGAGCATGGGCCCGGTAAAGACACCAACAGAGCACCGGTATACAATCATAGTCTCGTCATCATCCTCCCCATCCCGGTAGAGATCATGAATGACACGGCCAACAACTCGCTCATAAACCTAATGCTGTCGTCTATGGTCTACAGTTTCCAGGAGGATATGCATCGACGCAGATGGGTGGACATTACCAGCACAACCGTGGAGAGAGCAGAATGTTGACAGGGAATCGGGTCGTCTCTCCCGTCAGACGGAATAACTTCATCCAGTTAGATGTTACCTATTACACAGTAACACTACTACTTCTCATTACTGTACTCGCACACCACAACGCCTCAGCCTATAACACAAGTAAGTAACGTCCCTCAACCTGTGTGGTTCATTGTATACATTTGTGTCTATTGATGGAAGGCGATGCTCATTAGTGACGACTTACCACGACAAGTCCCATTTGAAGAAATTCGTTTATCCTCTCAAATTGGACCTGGCATGTATAGAACTGTGGGTTGTCTATCGAACAGTATGCCTCCCCCTTTGTCCATCGTTTATTCCCCGTTCCATGCAATGGACACTCATCGACCTCGTTCCAAACATTGATTCTGCAACGAGTCCTTCCGTTTCTTAATTTGTGACAAGTTTTGTGACGCTGAAATTATGAAATTATATGGTTGATATAGTTTTAACTGTAGGCGGTATTCATTTTAGCTTTCGTCTGCAGCTCCCAATGGTGTTACAGACGGTCAATCCAGAACAACAGCTTTGTTTTAAATGTTACCGCATCATTATAGTAGTATTCAAGTAGTACACATGTACAATTTCTTGAATGTATCGTAGGTCTACTATAAGTTGATGTGTATGCCCATGTTGCAAATGATAATCGTTTTTTTGTTTCAGAGCTTTGCAAATTACTGGGGTAATCACCGGACATGCCCGAGGTGACTCTCGAATGAGGCAATCTTTCACGCATAATTACCGCGAAGTGTGCGCCAATTTCAAATAGCCTTTGGCTACTGAGCTTGGTTTGTCATTCATTTACAAAATACATGTGTTTTATACTCGGGACACATTGAGTAAACTGCAGTATACCGTGGAGGTAGAAATGTCTACCTCCATGAGTATACTTAATGTGTCCCAAGTCTTGATAAAATAATCAAATACATACAATAATCCACAGCAACATCGGAAAGAAACCTAAACCATATAGTTGCTGCCGTGGCATATTTTAGAGCAACAGAAGTATTACATTCTATACCCTTCATCAGGTACTTTTTATAGCTTCAATGAGCAACGCGGTCAAACCAAAATTACGGTTCATTGATATCTATAGTCAATTTAAACGTTTAGTGTCGTGGTCTCTGGAGGAGAAAGAGTTTTTTATTTTGTGGAGTAAATTGATTTCCATCATTTAGTTTTTAACAGTTTCATCTTTACATCGAATCAACAAAACAGTTAATGTTTTGCGAGTGATTTTTTACTTCATGACAAACGTGTTTAAAACAGTGCATGGTATTAATGGATTGGTATTACGGAAAGTTTGGGTAAAGTGTGGTTGGTGGAAGTTGCAATTTATACCCGTGGCTCTCAGTGAGTTTGGCCTAAATTTTAATTGTCAACTTTTGTTGATAGCCTACATTTTACAGGCTTGTTATACTTAATTGATTTCATTTTCCAATTCATAACGGCTTATCATGTCAGATCAAATTAGACCTGACATATGTTTTATTCAAAACTGGCCAGATGGCCGGAATTATACGATCCAAATCAACAAGATAATCCACAAGATGAGTCAATAATTGTAAATAGGTATTACGGATAGGGGGACTGTATTAAATATGAATTTTATGACATGGGGACAAAAGGTGTTCACCTGGGGTGTGTGCATGGGTTGAAAAGACGGTGAAATCAACCCAACCCTTTGTTATTCCTCATATTGTTCTCACGTCAGAGCTCATCATCTTTAAGACGTCAATATTTTGCGAACGTACACACAGCCAACACAAGTACAACCTTGCTGATGTGTAGGGCATGTATTTTTATGGCCACATGGTTTACTGTTGCAGTGAAAAGAGCCTCTGATTAGGATTAGCATCCCCATGGTTTTGAGTGATGGTGTCGTCCTCACAAGGTTACCCACGCATTGAACAACGGGCTGTATTTATATAGAAATCCCCATGCCAGCCCCAACCAACCACACCGTTTTAACTTAACTGGCAATTTTGGCGGGCTTTTTTGGTTGATGGGTTGTTTGCCACGATTTTGGTTCACACACAGAAACGAAACTGGACCCACAGAGTAATAGATTGGTATCTGTTGTCGCACACATTCAACGTGATACCGGTACCCACAGCTTGAATAACTATGTTATTATTAAACCAATATAATATTAACTAAGAAATTGGTTTATCTTCTTGTATCCTAATTTAAGTTTCCTAACTACACCACCGAGTAAGTTAAAAATACAAAATCTGTGAAAAAAGCCAGGCACTAACAGCCAAAACTCAAAACTGGACTTTGCTCATAGAAGTTGAATTAGAGAACCTCTGATCAGAGTGTATACGAGATTTGCCAGTATACGAGTAGGCCATATTTCTTGAAGTAGAATGTTTAAGACATCACATCATTGAAATGGGGCTGATGCTTCAGTCGTCTTCAATTTGTTTGTCACTTCTCTATATCTTGTGATTTTGGCCTGGGGCGTCAAACATTTAATTCACTTCACGATGCAGTTGCTGTTTGTAGTACAGTTTGTTTATTGTTGCCAATTTGGAATAAATCTCTAAACTAATGTCTAAACTAATAAGGCTAATTATGGAGGGCTTATAACAGGCACCAATGCACTGAAAACTTGTCCAGTCTGAAATAGTGTCCATATACTCAAATCACTTATTCACATTTGCCAAACTGACACAAACGCATCAAATTTTAGGCTATACACGAAATCCCAGTCAAACACAATGCCTACATATGTTTTCTTGGAAACGTGGCCCAAACTCCGAAAGATGGTCGAGTCAGAATTAGTCAAAGGCCTCCCTGCTCCATTCAAAGAATATTACCAGAGTCAACGTTACGGCTAAATGAAACTAAGCCCAGCACATGAAGTGGCTTATTAACAATGGACTTTCTTTCAAGGATACTGCAAGGCAATTATGAGACCATGCGTACAGTCAGCAAGCATTTGCTTTTATCAAACTTATCAAACCCAGCGCACGGCTGCAGTTAACCAACACTTCAATTTACTCAAGAGTTAAACACCACTGGTAGGCTACTTTACTCCAGCCAATCAGTGACGTCTTACCAGTAAAGCGACACATTTTAAGCATCCTTGAGTTAAGGCCAAGATGTTTCTACAAATTGTGAACCGTATCAAATCTTGGCACTTTAAGTAATATTTTGATTTCTCAACAATCTATCGTTCAAACAATTCACCACTTATGTGCTGCCATGGTATAAATTGGTCGGATACCTACGGTGCGAGTGACGTTAAACTATCTTGGTGATTGTCACAGGCAAAGGTGCTCAAGGCCCATTGCTTTTTACATAATTTGCCGCGGATGAAATTCACTAGCTGCTTAGTGAGTTGAGATGGTGATTAAGATAGTCGAGGGAAGTACCATGCAGAGTGGAGCAAGGCCTAGGATGAAAGGCCCACCCTTAATTTCCACTCAATTGTCCTCGGCACAGCGTGCATTTAGACAAGCCTGACTTGACTTGTTTTCTTTTAATAATCGGACTGCTTAAATAGCAACAGTCAGTTTACTTTTTTAATAGCATTTTCTTCATGTGTAATTTGAAGGTATTCACACGACACATAATATTAACTTGTTCTAGGCAAAATTGTGTTTAAGTTCGTTCAAACCCACGTACACTTACCTTGTATAAAAGTGGCCAAGTTTGGAACGCCGAAAAGTTTGTCAAGCTTGCAGTTGCAGCCGTAAAGCCAAAGTCACTCGGTTCGGACGTAGCCTTGTATTCGCAAACATGTCAATAATATACAAACCATCTGGTTTATTAACAAGGTGTCATAAACGAGAACAATAAACGCTTTTTATATTTCCACGTTTACTGTTACTCCAATGCTCAAATTGGGAACACAGAATGTTGATTTAACATCAACATTAAAAGCGTAAATGAAAAACGGCTTCTAACTGGCACCCCCGAACAAAGATATTGACAAAATAGGGACACTGCAAATATAGGGCTAGATAGCTCAGTTGGCAGAGCGCCGGCACGTTAATCCAGAGGTCGTTGGTTCGAATCCCACTCTAGTCATTTCTTTGTTCAACCCCAAAAAAGCATTTCAAAATTTACCCAGTCAGTTTCCCTTGTGGTTTATATTGATATCTTAAACAAAAAGTCGCATCCCCTTAAGGTGATCCCCTGGCTGCCGCTTCCCAGGTTGTATCGTAATTTGGGTGTGATCCCTGGCTACACGGCAGTTAACGGTTGTATGGCTTCTGACTGGCACCCCCGAACAAAAATATTGACAAAATAGGGACACCGCCAATATAGGGCTAAATAGCTCAGTTGGTAGAGCGCCGGCACGTTAATCCGGAGGTCGTTGGTTCGAATCCCACTCTAGTCAATTCTTTGTTCAACCCCCAAAAGTAAATGAAAAACGTTCACAATACTATATAATATTACTTTTTAAAACATATTATTATTGTTTTCACAAGACGGTATCACCCAAATACACCACCGATTGCTTAGTTCTACATGGTTATATGAAGTTATGCACATCAAAGCACTATGTATAATTGTTTTTAAACAGGTGTTATAACTTCCAAATTATAAGACCCAAAAGATATCACTCGGGGCAAAGGGAAAAGAAGAAGATGCAACAACATTTAGGGCGAGTGTACAGACACCTAGCATGACGCGCAGCGAACTTGCTTTCCCTGTCCGTCCTTTTTTGGAGTTAAAAATAAATATAAAGGAGTTGAAATGTGGAAGTTATAAACGCCCATTATAGGGAGGACTGTGTGTTTCGCATTGTGCAAGGGGTCATAAATCAATGTCGAAACGAAACAGCACCAAACAAAACTACTTTGATGGGTCTAAAATGATTTTGATTAGTCTATTCGTTTGTATTCAGCTTTCTTGCAGTATGACATCCATGGTGAATGTTGGCAGTACATTACCCACGATGGCGGTAAAATCTTCTCACACCCTGGACACGGTCGTTACGCCGATAACACGGACTGTAAGGTGACGATTACAACGTCCCCGGGGAAGAGGATTCATGCTGTCTTTGAAAGCTTTGATGTCACCGACTCAGTCAACTGCTATCAAGATGAGGTGTGTAGGGTTGGGTTAAATTGGGCGCAGTTTGCACTCGTATGGGTTAAATTGGGCGCAGTTTGCACGCCATGACCCAATTCCATAGAGTTGCTTATTATTATTATCACATGTTGCTTAACAATTTTTGCTTAGCAAAAACAAGCAGGATACCATTTACAATAAATATATATGTGGAATGTTTTTGTTTCGCTTGTACCCTTATTCTGGAAGGCATAATTTTGTTATGCTTTAAAGCCACTGCACACTATTGGTAATTGTCAAAGACTAGCCTTCACAATTGGTGTATCTCAATATATGCATAACATAACTAACCTGTGAAAGTTTGAGCTCAATCGGTCATTAAAAATGCGAGATAATAATGAAAGAAGAAAACACCATTGTCACACAAAGTTGTGTGCGTTTAGATGGTTGATTTCGAGACCTCAAGTTCTAAACCTGAGGTCTCAAAATCAAATTCGTGGAAAATTACTTCTTTCTCGAAAACTATGGCACTTCAGTGGGAGCCGTTTCTCACAATGTTTTATACCATCAACCCCTCCCCATTTCTCGTCACCAAGTAAGGTTTTATGCTGATAATTACCAATAGTGTCCACTGCCTTTAAAGAAACTACTTTGCTTGTAAGCAGCTCTATGAGATTGGGCACACTCTTAAAATGTAAAAGAATGAAGAACAACTCGTTTTGTTTGCCATACCACTCTCGCAATGAGCCATTACGGCGGACAAATATTTTTTGAGTGAAAGACGGGTACTTTCAACTCGATTTTGAGTGAAATTCGTTAAAATTTCACACAAAAAGAGTGAAACCGATTGAATTTCACTTTCATATGAGTGGAACTAACTCCACTCGGGACAAGAGAGTGAACTTTCCCTCTATTACATTAAGAGAGCACGTTTAGGTTGCGGGATGACTATTATAGATTCACTTTGACAGTACGACTTGCACCTGACACAGACATCGTGTATGGGGCATATTATGCCTACATGTCATTCTATTTGACGCCCTTAAAATTGAAATACAGGTTCCATGCTTGCTTTTCTGACTTTTATGTCTTTCCGTTCCAGCTTGCTTTTCTTAATCTTTTTTTTTTGTATTCACGTTCCAGCTTGCTTTTCTTACTTCATGGTATTCACGTTCCAGCTTGCTTTTCTTACTTCATGGTATTCACGTTCCAGCTTGCTTTTCTTACTTCATGGTATTCACGTTCCAGCTTGCTTTTCTTACTTAATTTACTTGTATATAGGTGATTGTATATGACGGTCGTTTCTACTCTAGCCTGATGCTGAGTGGCGCCCCGTACGGTCTCTGTGGTACAGACCTAGCACCCCGCTACCACGAGATGGAGTCTACTGGTAACGAGCTCACTGTACGGTTCATCACTGATAACGTGGTGTCAAGCAACAAGGGTTTCTCTGTGGTCTTCACTAGCTTCGTGCCTGAGGAGACAAGGACGGGTAAGTGATATTTCGATATGTAACACCTTCTTAATCACACCACTGTCCTTGTCGATTTGTCTTTCATTGTAATCAATGAACCAGACTTATATATCTTTTTTTACCACCTTGGTTAGCTTATATTGATTTGAATATAGAATGAGACTAGATTGATGCAAGCTACATATGACAATTTTTGCATTTGTTCATAATGTGTGAGAGCAAGGGGCAGAGCGAGATGTACGACTGGTTTGCCAAACACTTGTGCAGAGATGTGAATGAATAGCATAGCGTGGGCAATCCCATCTGGACTTGCTTTGCGTACATTTTGTGATACAATGATTCACGTTGCCCACACACCATAGACACGAGAAACACAACCCATGTTTCATTCCAATGCGAAAATATTGTCTCGTCGATGGTTTGGAATCTAGTACGGTACACAGTGGTTGCAATGTGCACAAAGGCAACACTGGGCCCTAACAAAAACCTATAAGCTGGAAACGTAGTTGATATCTGTGAGATGCATGAGACATTCTGCAAACTGTACCAGTCATCAGAGCACATTGAAACCACAGTGAATACTCTTAACCAACATAAAGTGAATTGATTATTCCCAAGCCTCATTTTATAAACTTGGAAGCAATGGCAACGATCCTGAGTCCGTCTGAAAGAAAACGATTGTGCGAGACGACATTGTCCCTCAATAGGCCATGCGATTCATAAAATGGGCGCGCAAAATGACCGATTGAATGTGCACACAATAATTAACAAAATAAAAACCGGTTTTCATTGAAACTCGAACTCCAATATTTGTTTGTAAGGCCTACGGAGGGAAATTCGCAGAGATCGCATTATTACTTTAAACTATAAGACCGGGTCATCTATATAGATACTGTGATGCCCCCATCGTTTTCATTAAATAATCCACAAGAGATCATGAATAATTCTCACCGTACGCTTACTCCTTAATCAGGAGACGATCCTATTATTTTGGTGCCCGGCTGCTATAAACACGACAATAAAAAACATTTGATCTGCAAACTCTAATATGTGTAGCAGAAGTCTTACAAGCTTACATCTATATTTTCGTATTAAAATATTGCCAATATTTTGACAAAAAAAACACCCACAAGCATCACAAAAGGTTGCAGAGAAAATGCCGAGTGTGCTATTTTTAACTCATGGCATTTTGATGGGCAGCAGTGGGCGTGCGTCTTAGGGACGAGATACCCCACTCACTCGTCGGTCGAAACGAAATGTAAATTGAGCATAAAGTCGTTTCAGTCAAGCCTCACTGCAAACCACAAGAGATCAAACTTAAAGGAATCATTAATGTTGGGTTTTTAGAAGAGTAAATTCATCAGAGATAAAAACTCTATTTTTTTTACCCTTACGTTTGTGTATGCACTGAACACTTCCCGAGTTCTGTAAAAAATTTGAGTAACATTTGCATACTCTGGTGAAGCCTATGTGTAAAACATACTTTAACTCCGATGTAGGCCTAAAGCTAGCATTTACAAAAAATCGGTGCGGACCCGCTGATAACATTTTATAATTCGAACCAGCGTATACGGTTTGTATGTAATTACTTGAGAAACGCAAAACCTCAGAAATGTTCTTCATGCATGCGCTACATCGTTCTATCAGGCTTAAAGCAGGCTTGTTGATTAAAACATGGAAACAATATCACAGGATAATGGGAAACTAATTGTTAATACGAAGAAGCCGCTCAAAAGTGACGCAATCATAAAATCACAACAACTAAAAACGAATTGTTATAAGAAGCATGCTTTATCACCGACGGGCGCAAAATTCACTCCGTCTGAACGGTCGATAAAACACAGTCGATAAAAATGTAATAAAGATATGAATTCAGAAATATCAGTGTCTAAAATGCTGTGTTTTGGCGAGAGTAAGTTCACGCTACTGTAGAGGATGAATAATGCACATTTAACATTGCAGTGTTTCTTAATTTGTTTCCCTCCAATGCAGCAAATGACAAGTGTTTCAGCTGTGCAGACGGTTCTATGTGCATTGATAGTGACTTGAAGTGCGACTCATTGTGGAACTGTGCAGACGGCAGTGACGAGAGCTTCACGTTGTGCTCAGGTACAGATTAAACACATTTCCAGTAAGCCCTACTGTTATCAATGCTGCTATGGTTTGTATATTAGCAAACACAATTCGTTCACTAAATCAGATTTTGAGTGATTGAATTCTCTATTCACAAATGTGGCAAAATCAAAACGATGATGATGATACAAAGAAGGCTGTGGCCTTTTTAAGTGACGGTCGATTTTTGAATTTCAAGATATCCTATGTGACGGAGTCACGAATTCAAATTATCATTTTCATTCTAAAACAAAACAAAAACATTTTAACTGGTTCAAACAGTAAAGGTATTTTTTCGTTTCTTCTTTTGCCAGTTGTGCCGACGGAGCTACCAGGTGCGTCTACTGGCTGGTTGGGCTGGATGGGAACCTTCTTAGCAGTTACAGTTGCTGCCATTATAGTCATTTTCCTCTTAGTGTCTCTTATGGTATGTTGCTGCTGCAAGCGTAAAGGCCGGGGAATGCCAGTGGGTCGCGGTCAGGCAGACGGCCGCGGTGCCGTCAGCACGTCCGTCCCGTCCAGTAGTTCATCAAGCAACAGTAGTAGTAATTCCAGTCCAAACTATGGTGAAATGAGTGTCAGAACTCCACCCCGGGAGGTGTACCAGCCGACCGTAATAGACAACATGAGTGGTGCGGGTGGCAGCCACGTGTTTTACGGTTACCCGCCTCCCAGTGGCCGGGCTGATTTGGGCGGTGGGATATACGGTTTTCAAGGCGGTTACTTCCCTATGAGGAAGGAGAACTTGTGTCATACTGTGGATAGAGGGTTTAATAATGGACATAACTACTGATCGTGAATCGTGTCTAGCATAAATGGGTAAATGTTCAATTGAATCAGTGAAAACAGGCACAAATTATAGTCAACGGACAACAGGAGTAACAAACTTGTCAACTATTTAAAAAGGTTACAAGTAGGCCTACCAATGTCTTTAATATAACCACACCAAGCAGTATAGGGAGTCAACAATCTAGGTGTGGTTTTAATTTTTGGGGGATGTGTTTTCAATGTATTTGTAGCATATATTGGGAGATGACTGCCTTTATAACGCCGAAATAAACTTGAGCATTGGCCCTACTTGCGTAAATCTGAACAAGAACAATAGGCCAGATAAATAAAAACTAGCATTTGCTTTTACTAGTCTTTTACTTAAATCCTTATAAATAAAAGTAAGCCTTAATATTGCTAGTAATTGGTCGAACTAGTAGGTAAAATCAATGCTTGAGGGACTCTTCTTATTGAGATGTAAATAAAACCGAAATTTTACTATTACCTGATAGTTTCACAAGATACTGGGCCATGTAAAGGCCAGCATTAACAAAAAATGTCGATAAGTTTAAGATCAGGCATGAGAATCTGCCCAAATCTCTATAAATAACCTTTTACTGGAAAAACACCATTTATTTGAACGGATTAGTAAATGGTCAGAGAAAAGCACAATAGCGGGGTATTCAGGAGTATAACAATAGAGGCATGGACTCGCTGATCAATAGCGATTAACTGAAATGCAGGCGGGGCAGTTTCCACTTAGTCAAGTTTTTGATGGCGGCAGTGGCTATGATGAGGAAACAGCAGCCTCTCCACGCCAGCGCTCCAGAGATTGGTTCTTTTAGAGCAATTAAAGTATACACCAAATTTTTAAGTAACATTTATCGTTGGATCATTAGGCCAAGGGACAAATAACCCTTTAGTACTGACCCGATACCGAGCCATATATGCAACACTGTTGTGTAAGTAAAATCTCAAGCTCCTCATGCAGTAGCTTGTAAAAATACAAGTGATTGCTTCAGTATGTTAGTAAAATGTCGTTTTTATTTATATGTCTATTAGTGAAAGGTAATCCAGCGAGCAAAATGTTCATGCCTGATCTTTTACTTTTCAGTCTTCTTGCTAATGTTGAACCTTTAACTTGATAAGTAATTGCTAGTTTTTATTTATCCGGCCCAATGTATATGGCATAGGCCTGTTGATAACCTAACGCACCACTACTATTAAAAAGAATGTAAATATGTTGTAAAGAAAATTTATAAAATAACACTAGGCCTATCATCAATCTTTCTCCGAGGCACAGAACTTTTCAAAAGTCACAAATTGCCATGGAGTGTGTATGAAATACATCATGTAATGAAGATTGGATGCACATTGGTTCGATATCGTGTTCATAACTATTCGTGACGCTGGCTATAATGAGTTTTTATAGTTTTATCTTAAAGGCAGTGGACCCTATTGGTAATTATTCACAATAATTAATACCATATTCAACCCTCTTGAATACGAGCAATGGGAGAGGTTGGTAGTAAAAACATTGTGAGAAACAGCTCCCTCTGAAGTGGCGTAGTTTTCGAGAAAGGAGTAATGTTCCACTAGTTTGATTTCGAGACCTCAGATTTAGAATTTGAGATCTCGAAATCAAGCATCTGAAAGCACACAACTTGAGTTCGTCGTGTGACCATGGTGCGACAAGGGTGTTTTTTTTCTTTCTTTCATTAATATCTCGCAACTTGACGACCGATTGAGCTCAAATGTTCACAGGTTTGTTATTTTTATGCATATGTTGAGATACAGCAAGTGAAAAGACTGATCTTTGGCAATAATACCAATAGGGTCCAGTGTCTTTAAAATGTCGACATAAAGGGGTTTGATTCACTATTGGAAAAGTGTAGGCATTGGATATATCTTGACTGTATAGCTTTCCGTGCTACACCTACTGATACACCCCAAGTCCTACCTTATGATAGGCCTATCTGAATACATTTCGAGGGAATCTATAAAGGAATTCGAAGGAGCCATGACTATACATTATTAACAATTAGGGTGGGATATGTAACTATACATTATTAACATAGGGTGGGATGTGTACAGTTTTATCCGTTAATGTATATTTTTAAAATGCTCGGACAATAATCAAGTAACCGATCAAATCGTTTTTTATTTATTTTCTGTAAATGGCACTTTTGTTATTATGCAATTTTCACAAGGCTTGCCTCGCTTTTTATATTTGTTTATATTACTGAACGTTTTGTTCAAGCAAATGTTTGGCTTTCTTTATACTAATTTGTTTTCCGCACAACCCAAATTTAAAAAAGATTTAAGAAGTATGTGTATAACTCAACTTCAAGTATAAGCCATCGGCAGAAGTTTCACTTTAATATCCTTACTTATTTCTTTCTATCTGGAAATACCCAAATGAAAGCATGTAAAGCCAATACATTAAAGTCACCTAGAAATAGAATTGTTTTCTTTCAAACATAAGAGCATATGCTTACGAACAATAAAACAATTTTTTTAGTAATTGTTTGTCACGATTTATATGTTTAAACAATATATAAAGTTGTTTGGGGGGCTGACTCAGCCTACCCCTTTTGTGACGTCAATCGAGGCAGACTTTGCCTGCAATGCGTATAGTAAACACACGTGCAAAGTACATGTAAGTCCAAGTCGTGAGTTGGTACATTTCAAAAAGTGTTTTTCTTCATTTTGAAACGTACAAACTCACGACTTAGTCCGTACATGTACTTTTCAATTGTGTTTACTCTACGCATTACAGGCAAAGTCTGCCTCGATTGACGTCACGAACAGCGCCCTCTCGGGTCGGGGTCTACTTTTAAATTTGTAAATAACATAAGAACTGATTTTTTAAAACCTTAGTTAACTGTTTATTCACATTCCACTCATCAAAACACATATATTGGTGACAAAAGCTTTATTTTGAAAAAATACCACTTCCAGGTGACTTTAATTTCCAATAAATCTTGACAGATATTTTACTCCCATTTAGAAAGAAAGCTCTCCTCAGAAAACCGAAGATAATACCTTCCCTGTAAGAGTTGAATTTATTATGTATAGCGATGTAAACAAAGTTTTTCTTTCTTTTAATCCAATAGTCTGAAGTCATATTTTGTCCATACTATGTTGTATATTGTGATAAAATTTAAATAGTAGTTTGCATTTCAATATGAACCATTTCTGATATTCTAGATTTTAGAATGAGTAAAACTTGAATGTATTTACTAAAAAACTATTTTCTCAAATTAATACCCTACCGTTTCATGAAGTGTGTACATTTCGGTTCAGAATCCCACCCCTCTAAAAACCAACTAAAGTTTGTTGTTTAACTACTATTATAACACCCCTTACAAGTATTCTGCCTGCTCATTGGTTTAGAGCGCGTCACATGACATTTCTAAGTTTTGCTAGACGACGGCCGTGTGATAGTGCGTCGGTTTGCCGTGCGCTAGTCCGAAGACTAGCACACGGCGTGCAGTACCCAGACATCCGTTGCGTGTACGAGGATGATACATTAACAGTCTGTAACCATTTCGGATTGCACGACACTACATGCAGCACAGTAAAAGTTTTTGATGTATTCGCGTCGTCCGTGGATTGTAGCATTCAGGTCTGTAACTTAATAATAATAGTACAGTATTTAGAAATGTTTGGGTGTTATAAAACAAATATTGACTGCTTTTACTCGTGCAATGGTTAAAACTATGACTCACTCGGTGATCCCCGTAGCGTTCTATTTTCCCTCGGCTTCGCCTCGGCAAAATAGAACACTCCGGGGATCACCTCGGGAGTCATAGTTTTAACCATAGCACTCGAAGCAGTCAATATTTGTATACTATTTATTAGTAACGAGGTGAAATCTGGATTGTTCCATTTCACTCGACTTCGCCTCCTGAAATGGAAGACCAGATTGCAAGCTAAGAGTGACTAAATAAAGTGCATCCTAATAATGGTTTTATATACCTTGCACATAGATCCTTGTCATTTGACATTTTCCATGTAATTAATTGTTTCAATAAAAAATAATAAATAATACAAAGTTTTGAACAAGTCACTTTTAATTTATTTCAACAATCAGATATTAAACAACACAAGAAGTGTGTTCCACCAATCGTATGGCAATGATCAGCAAGTGGGGGTATACACGAAAACGATATTTGTTATGATATTAAACAAACCCGTCTTTCATTTTATGAAGCAGCTATGCATAGAAGCAGCTTTTCTCATATAACTACCCAATCCAGTTACTAAGTAAGTATGAAAGGCCTACTGTTTAAGCACAGACTTCAACATTCAGAAGGACTCAAAGGGGCTTTTGAGGAACATGATCAACAACACACTGAATAAACTTACACCAAAGCAAATGTTCAAATAATATTGTTTTTTATTTACATTGGGAAAATCACAACAATGAGGGTTGTTGTTTTACAGTTTAACAGGCCAAAGGAATGGTTAACAGTGGCCGAACAATCACTCATGTTTAAAAAAAAAACAAAAAAATGGATTGTACTCAGAACGATAGGGTTTACAGGCAAAGAAAAAAAAAAGGCTAACTCAACACCTGTACGATTCAAGCATATTTGGCCCCTGAGCAAAAAGTAGAAAATGTTGGGACACACGGGCTGACCTGCACATGGTGTAGATTTGAACAAAAAG
Source organism: Asterias rubens (assembly GCF_902459465.1). NCBI lineage: Eukaryota > Metazoa > Echinodermata > Asteroidea > Forcipulatida > Asteriidae > Asterias > Asterias rubens. Next base: position 10,330,546 of record NC_047065.1, on the reverse strand, counting down.
AATATCATGCCTGACAATATTACAGATTTGAACATTTCAACCTCTTTCAGCACCTTTGAAAAGGCCCCTGGCACACATGTAGAGAGTAGCACATAGAAATCGGTGAGGTAGAAGTAATTGCAATGCTTGGAATTGTGAGAAGTTGATTGTCCTTTCCACCATCATCTTACTTTGGGTGATGCTTCAAAAGATGCCAGTAAAGTGGGACCACATTTCGTATTTTAATTAGTCAAATGGGCTTTGTCATCATGACAAATGCAGTCGAGCTGTGGCTTCTGTACATGGATTGAATGATGAACCCTCACCCAGTTATTACATGCAGCCCCTCTCCATCCCTCCGTATCATTTACAAATATCCATGGACTGGGAGAAACTTCATCTACGCTGTTACTCAGCATTAGCAAAGTCCACTTCTGGATGTAAAAGCCGAGGTGAAGACTAGGCGTACGTCTTTTCTATGTACAACCCCTTTGTTGAGATGTAAACCCTTTATTCTTGTTAGAGCTTTTAAATGATTGTAGTTTGGGACACACTTCTTTTCACGAAGATAATAAAAGATAACATTAAACTTGCTCAGTGAAAATTAATACTTAAAATTTAACCGAGTAGGCCAAACTTAAGTTCAAGACAACATTTTCATTCCTTCACAAAAAAGGAAGCAATGGGTCCGTGGTGCTAGACTAATGGTGGGAGGTAAAGGTACTAGGTCTAAATTAAGGGAATCAATGTGTGGTGACCAGGTTTTCAACTAGTGGTTTAATCCCAAACAACGAGGCCTGGTTCTTGATAATTTTACCGAGACGAAGTCGAGGTAACTTATCATGATAGAACCAGCGGGTTTAAACCACTAGTTGAAAACCGATTCAACACACTTTGATTCCCATTCATAAATACCTTTTCGGTCAAAAACATCATCACTTGTTGGTCAAAGAGTAAAAGAAACGCAAAAATTATAATTGTTAAATGATTTCTTTCAACGTAACACCCTCCAGCTATGAAACTGTAGAGCCCTCCGCTGCCCTCGCGTGAACAACTCCTTATAAGGGAATGCTGTGGGCGTCGCGCGTATCGCGTGATGTTGCACAACTGTTTCAGCCGTTGTTCTCGACCAATAGGAATGAATAAACTGTCTTATAAGAACAGGTGCAAGGTCGCATGTCACGTCCATGAACTAACACTTTTAACCGGTCATTAACAAAAGGTTTATGCACACCCACGTGACGCGCTCTCCACCATTAGGAGTAGAGAAACTGTCTGGGGTATTTATGAATATGAGTTAAAGACCACTCTTAACTATAATCCCTCTGAAGAAGCACAATGAGAGGGAGGCCAGTTTCTTTATTAATCATAGTGGAATAGTGGTACTTGTCTTGGAATGAGCCTGCATGGCATGGCATGGCATAACCAAAGTACAAATGCATTGATCATATGCATGTCCATGTAAATAATGCTGTCTTGAAAATTAACAATTTGGTGTGCCAGGATTCATGATCTCTCAACGAATGTTTCCCTTTTAAGCTTCAAGATTGCTAGTTTGTACGAAAAAGCCTGACAAATCAAAAAACAATCATTTTGAAAACAAACAAAAAAGGTGATGAGTAGGCTCCTACATGTACAATGTAGTTGATTTTTTACAAGTTTTTCAGGTGCTAAATATGAAGGAACTTCACGTGCCAAAGTGTCAAGAATTATTTGAAGGCAACTTTTTTTTACAGAGTTTGAATCTGGTCAGGCTAGTTGTAACAGTCCTTGGGCAATAGATCCCATGCACATGGATTAATTCTACATAGACATGTTAACCGTGGAATAAGGTGCATGCTGTTCTAGACGACGACAAATTGTCATAATTTTGACCAGTAGATAGAAATGGTCTATTTGAGTAGGGCGCCCTCAACAAGAGGTCAAAAGGAAGTTGTTTATCAGCCAATCATGTGCGCTGCGCATACAAATCTGTTCATTTTCATTGTTTTATCGTTGGTTTACTTCCAAGATGGCGGCTTGAGGACATCAAGGCATCTAGTCTATGATTTTGTTCAGCAAGAGCCAGTACTAGGTCTAGTCGTCATGCAAGTTGAGGAAATCACTTCCATTGAAATAGTTGAAATCTTGAATGGGGTTTCGATTCATTCAAAGCACATTCATCCTATTTTGAATTGGGTTAATTCTTGGACGGGAAACAAAAATAAAATGTGTATATTGCCTACCTGGCTCCAGAACAGGCGTTTTGTTGTCTTATCTGGCCACTCAATCCTATCTCTGATTCACAACATGTCATTTTACCATCGCTTCAAAGGTCTGCAAAAATTGAACAGTTTGAACTGTGTATAATTCTCTAGTCTCTGTAATTACTGGGCAAATATATAAACACCACCAAAACGTTCCACATTAGAAGGAATTAAATATTTAAATTAATGTCTTCTCATGGATGAGTTCAGAATTCAGGCATGAATCTAACTTGTTTTGTCTGATAAATGCTTATTCAATTTACCCAAAGAAGACACAATTTATTTTGGCTTTTCACCAACAAACCAAGCACTGAGATATCCAACAGAAAAACAGTGATTGGAAATTAGTCTACTTGACATGGAGAGAGTTTTTAACAAGCCCAAGTTTACACCCTTGATAATTGTCATGGATGTTGCACACCTTTGCTTAGTACCTTGGTAAAGCCTTGGTAGATTCCACCTTTGCTTAGTACCTTGGTAGATTCCACCTTTGCCTAGTACCTTGGTAAAGCCTTGGTAGATTCCACCTTTGCTTAGTACCTTGGTAAAGCCTTGGTAGATTCCACCTTTGCTTAGTACCTTGGTAAAGCCTTGGTAGATTCCACCTTTGCTTAGTACCTTGGTAAAGCCTTGGTAGATTCCACCTTTGCTTAGTACCTTGGTAAAGCCTTGGTAGATTCCACCTTTGCTTAGTACCTTGGTAAAGCCTTGGTAGATTCCACCTTTGCTTAGTACCTTGGTAAAGCCTTGGTAGATTCCAACATTTCCTACAAGTGTAACAAAAACCAAGGCCTGCTTTGTACATGTAGAGATTGGTTCCTCAAATGCTTACCATATTCTATCATCCCCATCTACTTTTTTCTTTTTTCCGATACAATTAACTAGTGACCTTAGAAATCATATTCCAAATTGACACAAAAATATATTTCATTTAACCCTCCTACCATCAGTGACTCTTTGCAACATTTTCCAGTGAGTTGACCAACCATTTGAAACCATTCGACTGCCAAGGCTGCGTATGATGGCAACACTGAGCACAGAACTAACTGTATACCACTCCCTCATGGTATCATATTGCAGGCTGGCATAGTTCATCATTTAAAACCACAGTGAATGGTATTGAATAGTCAGACAGCAAGAGGGTTAACTACCTCAATGTTTTTAATTTTTAATTATGAAACACATATAAACCCCAAATAGTACTCTAATGGGAGCAAAGTCTGCATATAAGTTTTTAGTATTTTTTTTAGATTGAAAGAATATTTAGAAATGGGTGTTCCAACATACGTGATAAAATCATTACAATAACCATCATCTACAAAAGCAGTACATTTTTTACCCTGCCCTGAGCACAAAGGAGACAGAATGGCCTCCATTTGCTGAACTTTATTGCTGGTCTTTCTGCCTTCCATCTTCAACTGGCTTATTAAGAAGCTATTGAACCTTGCTTCGATGCTGATGGCCCTGGCTTGGATGCTATCGGACCTTGCTTCGATGCTAATGGCCCTGGCTTGGACGCTATCGGACCTTGCTTCGATGCTGATGGTCCTGGCTTGGACGCTATCGGACCTTTCTTCAATGCTGATGGCCCTGGCTTGGGCGCTATCGGACCTTGCTTTGATGCTACATGTAATGGCCCTGTCTTTGATGTAACTGAGCCTTGTTTGGATGCTAATGGCCTTGATTCAGAAGCTATTTGACCTGGCTTGGAAGATTTTGGCGCTTGCATGAAAGCTATTTGCCCTGGCAGAGCTTATGACCATGGCTTGAAAGCAAATCACAAGAGGAATTTCAAGGTTGATGACTTGGAGAGTCCAATGTTGAAATCTGCATTTGAAAAGAACAAATAAAGTCACAGTACAACTGCACTATTTGCAACAAGTGGGAGATAAATCCACTTCCACACACTTATGTGCAATGTATTTTGCCAAAGAGCATGCATCAAACTGTTCAAGTAAAACATAAAATATTCATAAAGTAATCATAAAACTGTTATCACTTTGAATGAAAATTATCTTGTTAACTTTGAAAACATGTGACCAGCAAATAAATGGAATAAATGCACTAGACACGACCCCTTATACAAATTGAACAGCGATTTCTTTATCAATCACAAATAAAGCAACACTGAACATAGGAAAAGAAAATAGGACGACAATTAAAAAATTACACATTGGTGACCCCCCACCCCATAAGCCGTTTTAAGAAATGGCGGACACAATGCCACAACACTACAAGGTTTGGGTAAATTTGTGTGTATTCATCCAAACCAAAGAGTACACTCCTATTAAGTCCGCCATACCTCAAAAAGGCTTATTGAAATCTTCCATTCCCTTTTTTGCATCCCAAGTATTAAGAACGATCAAGAAACAATGAGGCTAATATGTTGAGAACAGTGTGTTTTTAACTCATTCTGCCCTTGCTGCAGTTAATACCTTCAGTTTTTTCCACACACCCCACTGGCTTCGTGACACGAACCTGTCCAAGAGAGAGAAAGTAACAAGATGGATTTATTCAACATTCTGGTGTATATAAAACAAACATTGAGACATTACAACATAATTTACGGAATTTCGTTTTATTTCAACTAAAAATTCACCGAAGTGGCTAACTCTACTTTATTTACTTCTATAAAAGTGTTAAAGAAATTTCCTTAAAGGCACTGGACACTTTGGTAATTGTCAAAGACCAGTATTCTCACCTGGTGTATCCCAACATAAGCATAAAGTACCAAGCCTGTGCAGTTTGGACTCAACTGGTCATTGAAGTTGCAAGAAAATGATGAAAGAAAAAACACCCTTGTTGTACCAAATAGTGTGCTTTCAGATAGGAATAAAAGGCTTCTGGCCAGAAGTCTTTTTTTATTTGAGTGAAAAATTACCTCTTTCTCAAAAAATATGTTACTTCAGAGGGAGTCATTTCTCACAATGTTTTATACTATCAACAGCTCTCCATTGCTCGCTACCAAGCAAGGTTTTATGCTAATATATATTTTGAGTAGTTACCAAAGGTGTAAAGTGCCTTTAAATTTCAAGTGTACAGTGATGGTTCAGTGTTAGTAAGTGTACACATTACCAATAGAAACCTCCTAAAATAAGTAAACCCATTTTGGTAAAAATATGAACTAAGCACAACTGGCTTGATACTCTACTTAAGTAATGAAGGTTTCTTCAGAATCAATGCTACATTTTTACCCAACGAATAATCAAGTGCTTGTTTGTGTATATAACTATTGTTTAAAATCCTGTACCATCATCTTGATTTGTGCTGTAAACAATAAACGTTAATAAACATTGATCATTGCTTCTAGGGAACACAGATGCGTGAAGTACCTATAAACTGTCTCTGGATATTCACAGCAGTGGTACACTTCCAAAAGTTGTTTAAACATACATTCATAAATACCCCTGACAGTTTCTCTACTCCTATTGGCGGAGAGCGCGTCATGTGGGTGTGCATAAACCTTTTGTCTATGCACACTGGAGCTCTGTTTATGAACACTGAGCTGGCTTCCGCGTGTCGACGCACAAGATTATCACGCGGAACGCCCAAATCATAGCTATCAGCGCAAAATCTAAGCGTGTGCGCGTACACACAACCCGCGCGTCTCAAACAGATTCTTCACAAAGTTTTGGAAAAAAAACTCAAACCTCCAATTTTCAATTGTTAAAGTGTCTATAACTGTTTGTTTACGTTTTTTAACAAAAGGGCATTTATGAATGGGAATAAAAGAGTAGTGACCCGTTCTTCAACGTCCATTTAAAATCTTGCAGGGTCGTAGCCGTCTCAGGCCTTTATCACACAGTTGCCGACCCTGCCAGCTTTAATCGTACGTTGAAGTACTTGTCGCTACCCTTTTATTCCCTTAAAAATAACAACATATCCATCTCAAAAGCAATCAAGGCCCATTTCCATGGAGTATTTACATAAAAACAGCCCCATTTTCATTGGTCTATGGGTAGCAATGTATGAAAATCAACTATTGACTTGCACATGAAAATTGTATCGATATGTACCCTTTAGTTTGAAGCTCACACTATGCCATTCAATAATGTTTCTTAATTGCTATGTGCATACTGTGCATGCATCCAAAATTGTAAATGTACCATGGCCAAGTCAAAAGAATGTTGGATTACTTGTTTACCTCCCTTTTGCTAACAATTTTCTTTATCAACAATAAAACCAATGTTTTTAATTTTCTAATTTTTATTTTTAGTGGGTGGCTCTATAGACAAACTTAAAGACCCCTTGCATACGCGAAACGCTACGAGGACGCCGGGCTCACGCGCACGTTTTTCACACAAAGAACAGCTTTTGCCCAATCATTTGCCTCCTTTGACCCCAGTGAGGGCACTGTTTGAGCGTGTCACATCACACGCAAGGGGTCTAGAGGGGACACCTTAACCTTGTATTTTCTGCCATTACTGAGAAGTTAAAAATCAGCATTCATTTTTGTAACGCACAAATGCCATGACTGATCAACATTTTGATGCAACTGAACAAACGGCTAGCATCACGCAAATTAAAGCCTTCGCCTAACAGTACAGGAACATAGAAGCATCCCAGTAATGGCAGTAACCACTGGTCCAGGACCAAATAAGATTGGTCTATATGGTAACAGGTAGCTGCAACCTCACTTGACGATATTAATAAGGAACACTCATAGGGTGGTATCGAATCTTTATGGTAGATATGAGGCCGCGTTTACCAGTTACCATTTAGAGACAACTAGAAGTCTTCATTTTCTGCTTAGTTGCTTCTGTAAATGTGTATAAGAGAACAAGATAGCTGAAACTGAAGTCAGACCAAATACACATTATACAAGTAACATGGTGTACAGACCCAAGAAACAATTTTAACTGTGATGCCATTTTTGGGGTCGCACTGTTGTTTATGAGTTTGTACATATATATATTATAATAATTACATGCCACACTTTCTCTGAAAGGTATGATGCATGATTAAATATGAGAAGGAAAAAACCCACCTTTTTTGAAAAGGAAAGCTTACATTTGATAAACTTGATGGCAATTGCCTTGATAATTTTTACAGTCTCAAAAAGTATGATGTACGTAAAAGTGTTCAACAACAATGAGTTGATATCTGATGTCCAAAAACAAAATATGCATGCATATGACTGTGCACAAACTCCCGGGGCAAAACACAAGCTGTTGTTTGGCCTACTTACGGAAATATGATCGTTTTGACAGAACTTTCATACGTTGATTGTTGATAATTTAGACTGCTTATTGAATACAAGAGGACTGTAATAAATGTACTCACTCATGCATCATACCTTGAAGTGTCAACAAAATAGTTCTCAGATAACCTGTCTGATGTCTCACTGTTTGTAATATCAAACCAACTACAGAAATCTTTATTACCTCAAAATTAATCTACAACAAATCAATTACATGCATAATACACCCTGACAACTATCTTTTGCAGTATCAACATTTATCTTCAAAAAATAACCCTTTTTGCTTTATATGACAAACACACTATAAAAGTCAATAATACTTGTAATGGCTTGTTACCGTTTTGTGACCATAAACATTTTCTATTTTATGGTGAAGGATTTGGCATATCAACTTCAGCAGAGACCATAGAGTGGGTTTTATTCATGACTCGATCACAGGTATCAAAACTCAGGTTGTCTGATTTCCCAGACTGATTGTCCATGTTGTATCCGTCACAGAATCTTTTAACAAATGTTTGAATCCATGGAATTGGGCATCAAAACAACAACGCACAAAACAAAAACTTAAATAAAATGTTAACCAAGCAACCATCCCAAACCCAAATAAGTAAATGGAAGATTAAAAGTAGCATATAAATCAGCATGACCTGTGTACATGTATGTATGTATGTACAGTACTTCAATTTGCCCAAAGGAATACATGTATTCATAATATCCAATGGTATCTTGGTTCTAATATTGTCCTCTGCAGATTTGGGATTATGATTTTTTTTCTTCAGAGTTACATGAAACTGAAAGAGAAACATCTTCCAATTTACAAATTTTGTAGTTGTTGATACAATAAAAGGATAATATCAATGGCATACATACCTTATTAAAAAATGGGTAAATTATAGTGACAAACAGAGTTCACTTTCTCGCTCTTAAAAATCAGTATCTGACTTAAATCCAAAATGGAAAAAAACAAGAAAAAACAAGAAAAAACAAACATTGCTATTGGTAAATATTATCTGATGAATGTTGCCTTGAACTTCATCTTTTTAAAAACATGTAATGTTGAAAGGGCAAGGCCAGTTTCATTTTGCAAAGGGCTCTTCCATTGAATAATCGTTAGCTAAATGGGAAAATGTTGAAGGGCACCAAGGCCAAGACCAGGGGTTAGCAGTGGCCATGGTTTTCATGGCCTGCGTGTAATACCAGACCTCAACTTATTGTGTTTCTTATTTACAAATAAAATACTGAAACTCCAGGTTTGAGTAATCTTCAATTACAAAAGGTTTAACAAAAGATGTGTTGAGCAAAATAGTTTTTGTTGAGGTTGTCAGGAACATGGTCCAAGACAATGGCAAATGAAGTCATGTGGAATAATACTACTTTTGAAGTGGCAGAAAGTTTCAGATCGAATGCAAAGTAATTTATAGTGTTGATGTTGTTGTTTTTGTTTGTTTGTCTGTTTGTTTGTTTTGGTAGGGGCCGGGTGGGGTTAACTTGAAATGTACCTTTGTTTTTGCATGAAAGCAACTGTGTAACTTGGCCCACATTCCAATTTTGTGAGATATTTTATGGTGAAAGAGGCAGCTGTGAAAACCTTACTTTTGTACAAATCAGGAAAACTAAACAGTTATTCATATTGACAAGTCACATTTGATGTGAAAGATAATTGAATAAGACAAAGTGAGTGTTTTTCTAGAGAGATCTGCTTGCCTTCATTCTTCATATCTTCTCCTGGATGAATGGATGTTGTAGTGCCTCCTTGATCTGAATTCTCTTACTAGGGTCCAACATCAGGCATTTCTCTAGAAGATCTTTCAGCTGGGTCACTTTACGGTATTGGTCATCTGGGAGTCGGCTATAGCCAATCAGGTCGGACATGATGTCTTTGGAAGGATTGAAGACGCTGAAGGTTGTCACCTTTTCCTGTCAGGGATAAATTATAATAGAAATAAGAATCAGAAAAATAGAATTGAGAAAAATTAGAAAAATAGAATATTTTTGTTTTAACCTTGACAGCCCCTGTACAACTTGTAACTATTGTGTATGTCTCAAGATTTAAATAATTTTCAATAAATTAGCTGTTGCACACTGCTTACCAACAAAAAGCACATTTGGTATAAACGCAAACAAATAGTAAATGGCCTGGCTTTTCGACCGGCTAGGGTCAAATCGATTCTGCTAGGGTCAAATCTAGAGTCTTTCTTGAGAAAGACTCTGCTTTGGTCGAAACGTCAGGCCAATAACTTCTTTTTGCAGAAAATAATAATCAGACATCAGTTTGCAAAATCAAAAGCATAAGGGCAGATGTAATTATGTTGTGTAATTATGTATGCTGTCCAAAGGCAGGGGCGTAAGGCTCTATTATGCCCTCCTTCCAGGCACACAAAGTACCCTTTTTCCCAGTAACAACAGGCAATAAGAAATAAAATGGCTCAAAACAAAGAAATGTTGCCTGTCTGTAACATTTTTGTTACTAGAATTACCCCAACATATGTTTTCCTATGCAGAATTGAACTTAAAGGGTATATGTACCTTTTCTCAACAAAAAACACAATGTCCACAGATTTATATTAAACTTACACAGTTTGAAGATTATGATAGTAGAAAGCTTCCCTTGAAATTTTACTTACTGAGGTGCTGTAGTTTTTGAGAAATGAGTAAAAGTAGTAATTTTCGTCTCAGTTTTAGCATGTAAAAACATATTAACCAGTTATGGTTTTGGTATAATATCATAACTGGTTAAGGGGATTTTACATGCTAAAATCATTTTGGTCTCATGAGACACAAATGATTTTGTGACTTGTTTTACTCATTTCTCAAAAACTACACAACCTTAGTTACTAATTCGAAGGGAAGCTTTCCACTATCATTATCTTCAAACCCTGTAAATTTAATGTAAATCTGTGGACATTTTGAAAAAGTACCTGAATCCTTTAAATGACTAATGATTGACAAAAAGCTGATCAAACTTTCACATTCAGTTGTCTTTTGACACTTGATTTTGTGCATTAATCAAACCCCTTTCGGCAACATTTTGTTACATCCTTCTGCCATGTACATAACAATGCTATTTTTTATTACTTGAATTGCATTAACCAAAGATTTTAATTCAAACAAATACAATTCTGTCCCTGAAAATGTTAGTCCATATAAGGGAAATGAAAATTTCTGAAGTATAAATCTATACATTAGTCCTATACCCAGGGCATTTTATCAATGAGTAAATAATGACAAGGCCCTTCCTTAACACTAGCCTAGTGAATATTGTCTAGTAAAAACTGCTACGAGCTAGTAACACCACTTCTAAACTTGCCGCGTACATAAGGCTACTTAAAACTGTGGCCCTACTTGTTTATAACGCTCATATTTCTTCAATCTTTGAAAATGTGTATAAATGATGCGTGCGAGTGTAACTTCAACTGACAAACAAACTGGTTGATTTATGACAACACATGTTTGAACCTGTAAAATTAAAAACAGGCTAGAGGCAAATGCAGTTTACTAGCCCGGTAGGCTTCTTCACAAAAAGCTTAAAACTTAAGGCCTGAATGATTTCTTAAACTTTCTCAATTTCCAAATGCCAAACAGTAACATGAGCTGAAGATGTAATCACAACACCATCTCAGCCTTCACAGTTCCTCATTCATATACCTAGGTGGAGATAAGCAAACTATAGTTATGTGACTGATTGTTATTTTAAGTTCTAGTAAAGACATTCTTTTTCCATATGGCTGGTAAGAAGTGTCCTTTAATGGCAGCAGTTCACATAGACCATGTCTTTAGGTCGATTGATAGAAGTTCAATATACCGCAAAATCCATAGCCTTCTGTAAAAAAATCACCATACACCACCCAAACTGGGCTGATTTTGTAGATTAACATAATCTCTTTGGGTGAAAATTACTGGAAACGCAAGTTGCATGCAATTTGATTCACAAAACGGCAGACCATGGGACACAGTAGTCTATTATAAAAAAATAAAGTAATAACAGAATGAACCTTACCCTTTCTGTAACCTTATCCACCTCGATATACTTGAAGTTAAAGTTGTTATCAAAGTGGCTGTCTTTAAGGAAGCCTTTCTTGATCATCCTATTGGGCATCTTTCCTTTGAGGTCCATCATACACTTGAGCATGTGGTTATTAGATTTGCCTGGAAAGAGTATCTTACCAGAGTACAGCTCATAGATTGAACACGCTGTGCTCCATAGGTCAATGGCATAGTCATAGGTCATGCCAATTACTGAAACAGAACATAAATAGACATTCATAAATACCTAAGTCAGTTTCGCTATTCCTATTGGTGGAGAGAGCGAGCTTGCACCTGTGCTTATAAGACAGTTTCTTCATTCCTATTGGTCGATTGCAACAGCTGAAACAGTTGTGCCACATCACCGATACGCGCGACGCGCACAGCATTCCCTTATAAGGAGTTGTTTACCCGAGGGCGGCGGAGGGCCTTACTAGGGCCTGGGCGAATTATTCGAATATCCGGTTAATGGCGAATAGGTTTTCCTATCCGTAACCGCAAATGTCTTTTTTTTCTTAACCGGATATCCGCATAGGGCGTGAATAGCTATTTATAAACCGGATAGTTCTGTAATTACAACCAAGTAACCGGATATTCTTTAATATCCGAATATCCGCGAACGTCGGGCGACAACTGATAGGAATGTTTTGTCTGAATACTTATGAAACTTCTATTAAGACAGCATAAAACAGCATAAATTAAGTATTTAACTATGCTCACCTCCATGAAGAGTTAAAACAATGACATTTCTGACGTAATTTGTTCAAAGATTACGAAAGTTTTCCTTCACGTAGAGTCAATCACGATCAAAAGAAAAAGCAAATCGCCATCTTTAAATTAGATCCGGTTATTTTTATGAATGAACCGAGTGACACTGTTTCACTATTCGCCCAGCACTAGGCCTTACCATTTCATAGCTGGAGGGGTGTTGTGTTGAAAGAAATCATTGAACAAGTATATTTTTTGCATTTACTTTACTTTTTGACCAAAAGTGTTGATGTTTTTTGACCAAAGGTTTTCAAATCAGTTTTCAACTAGTGGTTTAAACCCGCCGAGGCCTGGTTTTTAATAATTTACCTTGACTTTGTCACCGTAAATTATCAAGAACCAGGCCTCATTGGGATTGAACCACTATTAAACCTCTTCACCACACATTGATTCCCTTAGTTAGTCTCACTGCTGGTGAGCTACATATAGCCTGAACATCTGACGTCACACTTCAAGGCTCATGAATAATGCCTGAGACCGGCCTCCAGCTGGCGTGTACATCTACCTTAGACCTACATTCATTTCACACAGAGATACGCAGTCAAATTTTATGCAGACATGCCTGTATTTTGCATCAAAAACCTGTATTTTTTTTAAAACACGTGTAAACGTAGTTTTAAGCCCCGAGACAGGCAAAATAGAGAAGGTGTGAAGGCCATTAAGTTATCAAACAGCCTAATTAAACCAGTAAATTAAAACTTGCAGAAAAATAAAAAAAATAAAAAATAAAATAAAAAAATAAAAAAAAAGTAAAAAAAAAAGTCATGAGACCCATGAGTCAATTATCACATTCCAAACCTGAATAGAAAAGTGGAGGGTTAACTTGTAAAGAGAAACTGAGCTTACTGATTTCTGGTGATCTGTAGAATCTGCTGACAAGGTATGGAGTAATATCAGTGTCACCCACATGACAAGCTGACCCATAATCACAGAGCTTTAGGATGGTCTTAGACTCATTCACCTGCAAGAATATAACCAACAATATCTCTCAGTCAACTGATTTAAATAAAAGCTCTTCATAAGGAAAACAGTTGGGATCATAACAATGAGCTGAGTAGGACATCAACATGATCTTGTACAGTGCATAAGTTTGCATGCTAGAAACAAATTGAAACCAACAGTTCTTTTCAGAACCACCCCAACTCATTAGAGATAGTCATTACATGGTGTTACCGCAAACCTTTCTATATCGTTTTTCCACCATGCAAAGTTTCAAGTCCTACTTAAGTTTGCCTCAATAAGCATTTTACATCCACCACATGGCTCAGTTGGTCAGCCAAGACATACACTGATATAAACCATGTTATCTAAAAGCAACTTTAATGTTCTTCATTGTTGGAAGAACAGAGAAAATGTAGATCAGTAAAGTATTCATTTATAACTTCACAATCTCAATATTTATTTCCATGATACAAAATGTGCATGCACGTGTAAATAACAAACGGTATATTATATAACATGGATGGATAGAAAATGCCTCAATTTCGGGTGGCTAGTATGCAAAAGTTGTATTACTGTTCAGAGCTAGTCGTGTGGTTTTTGCAGGTAGTGGACACTAATGGTAATTGTCAAAGACTAGCCTTCACAGTTGGTGTATCTCAACATATGCATAAAATAACAAACCTGTGAAAATTTGAGCTCAATCGGTCATCGAACTTGCGAGATAATAATGAAAGAAAAAACACCCTTGTCACTCGACATTGTGTGCGTTTAGATGGTTGATTTTGAGACCTCAAGTTCTAAACCTGAGGTCTCGAAATCAAATTCGTGGAAAATTACTTCTTTCTCGAAAACTATGGCACTTCAGAGGGAGCTGTTTCTAATCAACCTCTCCCCATTACTCGTCACCAAGAAAGGTTTTATGCTAATAAATATTTTGAGTAATTACCAATAGTGTCCACTGCCTTTAAAAAGTATGAATTAATTTTGAATCATGAGCAGGATATTAGGTACCACACACACTGGATAACCTATCGATATTGCCCTCAAACATAATACAAAAGGCTGAGAGAAATGTCACAAATGCAGAGCATGTCAACAAATGCTTGGTTCGTTAACAGGGCAAGACAACAACCATGTATTTACCACCCAGCATAGATCAGATCCTGACACTGATTATTCCCTGTTAAAAAAACAATCACATAACAAATCAGACAAACTGCACATAACAGATATTGAACTCACCAGAATATTATCCGGTTTGATGTCTGCATGGAGTATGTTACATCTCTTGAGGAGTTTAAGAGCCAAGAAGAGCTGGGAGGTGTAGGAGCGTACAGCCTTAATGTGTAGACCTACGTCTTTGCCATAACGCTTTAAGACTTCTCTTAAATTCATGCTGCGAGTACAAAACGTATTCCATCATTAATATCAACATTAGATCTTAGATAGGTACTTCACAAGGCAAAATAACAATATTTGAGGAGTCGGCTGCTCAAAACTTGTTTTTGTGACGGCTATTTTGTAAGAATCAGTTTTGCAAAAGGCACTTGTGAAACTCGTTTTGTGAGGTTTGGCAATCGCAAGATCAACTGATTCCTAAAATAAATGAAGCTAGAAAAAGTAGTGGTAGCTCTTAAAGACTAACTATATAAAAATACAAAAAAGCACAAGCTTTTGTAGCAACAACTACATAAGATGAAAAAAGCTCATGCAGTTTTTATGTCATTAGTTAGTCTTTAATTGCTACCACTAACTTTCATGTTTCATCTATCAACTAACACTGCTATTTTTTATAAAAATAAATGAATTAAGTACCGGTGGAGTTTTTAACCATGTCCCAATATTACCAGGGATCAATCCTTTTACTCCTAGGACTTTGACAGTTCTTTCCACACACAGTCACCTTTGGATGTGAACTTGGGTTGTCATCCAAGTGGAAGGCTAGCCAAGGTTCTTATAGAACCAATACTTCAACAAAATAAATCAAATAGAGTAAATCAAACAGAGTTTGTTAAGAACTTTTGACATGTTAAACTAAGCTGGCTACATAACTTTATTGTGAAATAAGCGTGCATCAAATCTGGTCTTTACACAAACACAGAAAAAACAAATACTCGTTGTGTTGCACTTGCATTGGTGATAGGACTTCTGACCTCCGAGGCAGACAATAACATTCCTATGGGGACCTAGAGCTATTTTTTAGACTTTAATCATCTGGAGATAGAACTCTTTCTACAGCGGTTTGCTGTGTTGGACTCACATATGTGTAAAATTAAAAATAAAACATGTCAAACTTTGGAGCAACAGGCAGGGCAGTTGTGGTAAAAGGGTTAAACATGTTAACATGCCACAAGTAATTTTTCCTGGAAGTTGGAATGTATTGTAGTGTAAAATGAAACACCCTGAAAGTGTCATAACTATTCAGTATCAATAGTTACATGTAAAAGGTACTCGGCACAAATGCAGAAGGATGGGTCATACCTGAGAGGTTCAAATACAAGGCAGAGATGGTTCCTATGAAAGAAATGCCTGAAGAGACGAACACAATGGAATTTATCCTCTCTGTCTGTATCATTAAGTCTCTTCAGATACTCAAGCTCCTTCAGACCAGTCTTGTGCCTAAAAGGGAGAGGAAGAAGAAGAGGGTTAAGAAACTTACAGCGTACTTTAAAGCCCAACTTATAATCTTATGAACAAATGTCAAGGTTTTTCTATGACAATCAAAGCTTCACAATTCCATGTCAAAGTTTCATGTGAGAAGATCAGCACAAGGTACAGTTAAAGTGGGACTGTCTTTATGATCATAGCAGGCCTGTGGCTGTACATGGCTGTATTAAAGCCTGGGCGGCTCTTACATCCTGCGAATGTGAATGCGATATGAATGTTGACTTCACAAATTCGCAACAAATAATGTGCAGCAGTTGAGTTGTTCTCAACTGTCCTACGCATATTGCAGCGAAAACAGAACTGTGACGTCAAATTCATGTCAAATTGGCACCGCATTCGCATGAACTATGAACCGGGCTAAACTCTTAACCCAGATACCGCATACTGGTCATCACATACACCAATGGATTATACCTCTGAAGTACATGTATAGGGGAAGCAATGATCTTGCCAATCCATAGCTGAGTGGTAAATACTTATGCCTGGTTAATACTTCCTGCGAATGCGAAGCGAATTTTGATGTCACAGGGCTGTTTTCGCAGCAAATATTTCGCATCTGAACATATGTTTCACAGTTGAACACACTTGAACTGTGCAAGTTTTTGTTGCGAATTTGTGATGTCAGAATTCATATCACATTCGCATTTGCAGGAAGCAACAAATCTCATTTCCAGTCGTAATTTTTTATTTTTTTTTGGGGGGGGGTAGGGACATCTGGGGGATTGGTTATACTGTAGGTTCATAAACAAGAATATTGAGATAATGCTGATGGGACTGCACAGATATTATTTTTGGTTTCTCCTAATATCGGACGGCATTGTACACATAATTGTTTCTTAAAATTTTACAAACAGTTCCAATGCAGCATGAGAGAGGTAATTTCATATTAATTTTGACAGAGGAGTTGAAGTAATAAATGTTGTTGTTGACCATACATGAGTTCATTGTTCCTGATGATCTTGATAGCTACATCTTGTTGAGTCCTAGCACAGTCTCTAGCCCGAATGACGTTACTGAATACACCTTGACCTGTGTAGCCATACACACTGTAACGCTTATCAAGCAGCTCACCAACACGTACACCTTGAAAACAAAACATCAAGCAATGAGTCAACTGGAAATTTATCTGGTATTGAGGCATTGCATGTTGAGGAACATCAATGTTAGGTTTGTGTTAACACCATGTATTTATCTTTTTGCTGGGTAGATTATGTTCTTTTGAATAATAGTAATAATAACAAAAACTTATATAGCGCCAAAGTCCGCCTAAAAGATGCTCAAGGCGCTTCACAGAGAAACAATTTAATAAGCAGATAATAATTTTTAGAACTTGTCTTGCTTTATATTATACTAATCACCAATCACCATTCACAATTCACAAAACCGCCATTCACAAAACCGCAAAAGTCTTGACCCTAAATTGACACTTTCTTAGTACACTTGAATGGATTAGATAGTTCCCACAAACCACAGTGCACATTTCTTTTAATGCAATGCGTTCCCCATACACTATCGTGCAAAAGTTATCGCACATGTCAGTTGCAAATTTCATTCACAGATGTCTCAATCAAATATCTCCATTTCTTCATAAAGTGTCCTACCTAAAGCCTGGCCCTGATCACCATGAACATGAATTAAAGGCAGTGGACACTATTGGTAATTACTCAAAATAATTATTAGCATAAAACCTTACTTGGTATTAATGAGTAATGGGGGTAGTATAAAACATTGTGAGAAACGGCTCCCTCTGAAGTGGAGTAGTTTTCGAGAAAGAAGTAATTTTTCACGAACTTGATTTCGAGACCTCAAGTTTAGAATTTGAGGTCCCGAAATCAAGCATCTGAAAGCACAGGATAATAAATGTTGGTGCTCTCCCATCCAGTGACGTTGTGTCTGTTGACTTGTCGTAAATTAAAACATGTATTGTATTAATACGATTCCAATTATTGTAACTGTGCTGTACTATTTCCACCATTGTTATTTTAAACATGGTGTTTATGGGAAATAGTTTAACCAAGAAATGGGACCCTTTAAGACCAAGTTGGTCTGTATGTGAACGAAAATGTTTTTGAGATTGACAAGGGTGTGACAAGGGTGTTTTGTTCTTTCATAGTTATCTTGCAACTCTGACGACCAATCAAATGTTCACAGGTTCAAATTTTCACAGGTTTGTGATTTTATGCATATGTTGAGATACAGCAAGTGAGAAGACTGGTCTTTGACAATTACCAATAGTGACCACTGGCTTTAATTGGCGGGAGGATTTCTATGAGCATAAAACATATCCCAAGCCCACAGCTTCACAGAGAGATTGCTTACATGATACTTATTTTTGCTTAGAGACTCGACATACTGCATACTTACGATAGTAGCCTTCAGCGTCATCCCAATTATCAGTCAGACTCGGGTTCTCATGAGCTGATTGGTCAAGCTTCTCTACAGCAGTTGGACTCTATAAAATAACAAACAAAAACACCAAATACATGAGTGTGGGTTCGAATCCCGGTCGTGACACTAGTCTTCCTGGGCAAGACACTTAACTATAGTTGCTGCTCTCCACCGCGGGGTTAATGGGTACCTGTGAGGGCAGAGATTAAGTAATCAAGAGTAAGCGATCGACCCCAGGTAGACCCAATTCATTGCTCAAGTATCTGGTATCAACAGAAGATTAAACGATATAGCCGTAAATTATTGTTCATCATTGTATTTGCACGTGAGGCGATTGACATGACCAAGCAGCTTTAGTCATGGTTCTATGAAAAACTAGTCTGATTGTTCAAAATTGATTCAAGGTGTGCGTCAGCACAAAAATCTTTTTAGAAGTGGTTGAAGCTTGTGATGGAAGTAGAATGGATGGACAAATACAAAACAGGTTAAACAAAATAATGAAATGGAAAAACATGTTGACGGAGAACACGAAAGCGACTTAGAGAGAAACGATTGATGAGTTATTGAGTAAATAAATAAATACATTTGCTGTGTTAAGAACAAACTGTTCACAAATAAAAAACAATCTCTTTCAAGGTTTTGAACTGTATTAAATACTCACATCATAGTTGCTGCCTTCACTGAACATGTCCATGCCATTGTGAGAAACTGCTGCAAATAACAGAACAAATACAATTATTTATATTACACACAAATGTATTAAAGGCAAGGTACACGTTTGGTAGTTACTGCAAAACAAATATTAACTTAAAAACTGACTTGGTAGCGAGTATTGGAGAGCTGTTGATAGTATAAAACTTTGTGGGAAATGGCTCCCTCTTAAGCAATGTAGTTTTTGAGAAAGAGGTAATTTCTCACTAAAATAATAAAAGACTTCTAGCTAGAAGTCTTTTATTCTTATCTGAAAGCACACAAATTCGTCTAACAGGGGTGTTTTTTCTTTCATCATTTGCTCGCAACTTTGATGACCAATTGAGCCCAAATTTTCACAGGTTTGTTATTTTATGCTTATGTTGGGATACACCAAGTGAGAAGACTGTTCTCTGACAATTACAAAACGTGTACCTTCCCTTTAAAGTAAGGGTACACCTTCAATACCGTGTTTGTGAGTGTATACACACTTTCTTTTAAGAAAGTTATCTAAAGAACGAACTCTACCTGACAAGTAGATACACACATGGTGTTACCGCAAACCAAATATACATTGATACCTCACCATGCAATGCCTCAAATCATATGTATCCATACTAAACTGCGCCAATAAAGTATCTAAACACTTACAAATGGTCAGATTTATCGGAACCTAAAATAGTATACAAAAAAATAATTATTAATTTTTATTCACCGTTAATTTCTGCACATGTTGACACCTATTGTGTTCCGCTACGATGTTGTTTGGTGGTTTTATGGGCACTTGAGTGGCTGGAGGTCGAATTTCAAAAGTTGCAAAAGCCCCTGTTCATCCCAATTCCAGAAGGGAACTCTCGTAGCATCACACACAGACAAAATCAAGACAGAAGACATACACTCGTTTTGTTTATTTGACCATGAAATTTATTGCCGTATCTTTAACTCTAAAACTGCTGATATACTGTCCTTCATTCTTGGTGTGTCCTCCATCACTGTCCTGAACGGCAAGGAGTCGTCTTCTCATACTCTCAATGAGACCTCTGATCTGTCCCTGGTCAATCCCTTGCCATTTCCTGATCAGGATGCGTCACAATCCCTCGAGAGTGGCGTCAGGCTAGATGGACTTGTTCACTTTCTTCTTCGCAGAAGTCACCCTCGGACGGCTACTCCTTGGCAGGTCGTCCACATTTCCCTGAGCTTGGTAGCGATTCCACCATTTACTGACCGTCGCATCGACGTACCGGCTTCTATCAAACCAACGATCCGTCCCCTTTCCCGTTTGGTCAGTTGAGCCATCTTTGCTGTTATCTTGAAACACCTTTCTCTGTCTTACCATATCGGGGAATCTGGCTCTTAACCCATATGATGTATGCCTCCCATCTTTGGCCCCTTTGCCGATTTATCCAACATGCGACAATAAAACTTTATAAAAGGCGGGCAAAAGAAACGCGGATCTTACTCGTCACAATACAACGATTTAGCTTGAATAGGGGCTTTTGCAACTTTTGAAATTCGACCTTAAGCCACTCAAGTGCCCATGAATCCACCAAACAACATCGTAGCGCAGCACAAGATGTGTCAAAATGTGCAGAAATTAATGGTGACCAGAAATGAATAATTATTTTTTGGCATACTATTTCAGGTTCCGATATATCTGACCATTTGTAAGTGTTTAGATACTTTATTGGCGCAGTTTATGTTAGAATCAAAACAGACATGCAAACAAACAAACGCTATTTCATTTTAATTAGAAAAAATAACACAATCAATGAAAATTACCCTTTCTCCACAAGCACAGATATTTTCAAGGCAATAAGCCCTCTCTTCTGCAGAATGTTTAATGGTGTGTATTTGACAGAAACTGGAATGATCATATTTTTCAGCCCATATACTTAAAAATTTGGAACATTCCAAAGTAATCAGAATAGACCACTATTGTCAAGTTAGGCTGATTTGACGTATAATTTGTGCATTGCAATTAGTTTCAACATCTCAGTTGTGCATTCTTTTAAGTGGGGAAAAAATGATAGAGTGTACCCCTATCAAAATCAAATGATCCAGGGGTCGATTTCACAAAGAGTTAGGACTAGTCCTAACTTTGGGCCAGTCCATAGGAGATATTAAAAATGTATTGCTAGTCCTTAGTAACTCTTAGTGAAATCGACAGCTGTTCATTTATGACCCAATTAAACTTACCCTTAACTTCTGCAATGGCAGGCGTTTGGGCCACGATATCTGCAGCTTCATTACTTGTCACATCTTGGACTGTCTTTTTGTGCTCATCAGTAATCTTCTCAGATTCTTCTTGTGGAATGAGATTGTCTCCAGATCCCCCTTCTAGAAAAGGAATGCTTGCCGTCTCTGCAGTCTCATTATTTTCTGTTTGCTCATCTTTGTCATCCGTTTCCTTTTGTTCTTCTTTATCATTTTCATCTTGTTCGCTGTCTGATGATGATGATGACTCACTGCTATTGTCTTGGCTTCCTGGGGTATTAACACCCGAGTTTACTGACTGTTCCGGAGTAGAAAACCCTAGCTCAAATGCTGTTGGGGCAACTGGGGCTTTAAGTTTCTGTATACAAGAATTTAAGGGAAACAAGCTGTGTTAACATATCTTTAAGTGAAATACAATCTTATGTTTTTAAGTCATTATGTTTTGAAAGAAGAATCTAAGGTAAGAAACATAAATTATTTTGTAAACATTTTTTTAAAGGTTATAAATTTGTTCAAATTGGACAATTTTTTGTTTTGCTATACATCTTAGAATAAAAGCCTGACAAACCAAGTCCAAAGACTCAATTTTGGTAAACCACTTTGAAAAAACCTCACTATTGAGTAACGATTTTTCAGGATATGAAAATATGCATCTCCTGATCTTAAGCACAAAGAATTTTCATGATTTGCGAAATATCGATGTTTAAAAACAGGATTTCAACATAAAACACTACAAATTTGGATGGGAACAGTTGTGTGTTTTCTATGTTTGAATGTGAAATAAGTTGAATTATAAATAACTGGACATACCTGTAATAGTTCCTGGCGCTGTCTTCGTCTTCTCTCAATAACTGCTTCTTCATCCTCTTCTTCCTGTAAATCAACATCTTCTAACCTAGAAAGCAACAACAAATAAACATCTCTCTTACAAATTTTTATTTTGAGTTAATGATGAAGAAATTTGATAGTCTTGAACGGGCAACAAAGCCAAAATGCCTTAATAGAATGGGTAAATATGTATGTTACCCAAACTTTTCCACTGTAAATTAACTAATTTACAGTAAAACTTCAGATAAAACTGCACAATTATTCTTAGCTATACAATAACACAATTCATCTTCAAGAATTGAATCGTCAATTCTAATTGGTTGATCCATAGCAATAAGGAGTGTGATATAAACGTTTACTATACTCATACATATTTATTCATAGCAATAAGGAGTATGATAATAACTTTTACTATACCTCATACATATTCATGACCGAGAGTCGAGTTCTTACTGGTCCATTAATCATCACGTGCCTGGTGCTATTTTTGCTATCTACCCAGCGCACGCGAGTATTCACCCACATGGTACATGCACATGACAAGTAGAATAGAGTCCGGGCAGCTCGGCTGCTCATCTACTTGTCATGCGCATTTAAGATCGTGGTACTGTTTTTCTGCATCGCATATACAACTTGGATATTGGCCTTGTTGATAAAGAATGCAGAAGTGCTAAAGTTTTCTGTATTCCAGGCGCTTGCGTGTGATAACTAATATATTTTGGGGTGCTAAACATCCTTGTTCCCAGCTGAGAGTTGAATTGTGGAGGACACTGCTACAATGTGTTTGAGCCGCAAACATGTATAAGTGCCTTTTGGCAGCCAGCCACATCAACCTGTAATAACCATGGAGCACAGATCTAAAAAAAATTTGACTTTTCAGTTGGAAAAAAAATAAAAATCCAGAAACTCTAGGAATCGAGTACATTTTTACTCATTGCTGCAAAAATTAGCCATATCTTGAAATATGTCACTTGATAAAGTTCCAATGCATTAATATTAATACTCAAGTGTCGGACAGCTTTTGTTAATAGTAAAAGGACAAAGGAATACAAGTTATTTTCTTGTTTAGTACAATTGCTGATACTTACTCTTCCTCAGAGGAATATTTATTCGCTGTCAATCCTTCAGAAAGACTCCCCTTGAATTTATCATCTGGGGTTCGATTTCCTCTACCTCTTCTCCTGTCTCGATCATGGCCCCTCTCCCTCTCGCGGTCTCGCCACGTTGGTCGATCTCGTCGTCTGTAATCAGGAGGAGATCGAGACCTCATGCGACGTCTCTCAGCCAGTTCTTCTCTCGTCGGTGATCGAGGACGGACAGGTGAACGTCGCATGGGGGGTGACCTGCTTTGATGGAGGTCTGCTGAACTACGATGGGGCGATTTACTTTGCCCTTGATTGCGTCGCGGTGAGGGTGACCTCCGAGGACTGTGTTGTCGAAGACTCTCCAGTGTTATTACAAGTCTGGTTTGGATAAGGATAAAAAGTGTTCATAATAAAAACAGATGGGTAGGAATGTGGGGAGTCTGCATGCATACCTAAATCAAGCACCGAGTCATTTCTAGCTCTGAAAATATAATTTGCCATAACTGCTTCAAGTTCCTAAAAATAAAAATCATCCGAGTCTTAACTTACTCATTGAAATGAGAAATTTGACTCTTACTTCTCCAATGCACTTGACA
Organism: Asterias rubens; assembly: GCF_902459465.1. Lineage (NCBI taxonomy): Eukaryota > Metazoa > Echinodermata > Asteroidea > Forcipulatida > Asteriidae > Asterias > Asterias rubens. The sequence continues at coordinate 10,306,920 of NC_047065.1, read as the reverse complement.
AAGCTTTGGCAAAAGATGCATATATCGTTTTGTTTTTAAAGGTGGTGTACCAGAAATATTTGTACTCAAACATAAAAAAGTCTACATCTGAGCTGATACGTTTCTAAAAATTGTACTTACTTTTGCTTTCTCTTAGGTGACCGACTACGGCTTTTACGACGCGGGGAAACTTTTGGTGACAGACTCCTTCGTCTTTTTGGTGACTTGCTTCTGCCGTGTTTTGAGGATAACTCATCAACATCAACAGGAGAAACTCTCCTCTTCCTTTCCCGAGATTTACTGCGTGATCTCTTGTGACTCTGTTTGCTTGAGGAATGTTCCATTCTCTTACGATCAGCCAGTTCAGATGCAGCGTCTGTTCTGTCTTTATGTCTCTTTGGTGGAGTACTCGGAGATACACTCTTTCGTTTTTTCCTTGTTTGGCGTTCACTGCTGATGCTTCTTCTTCTAGAGTCTCTAGGTCTGTCATTTGTATTTCGAGAACGACCTCTCTCAGGTGACTTTGAACGCATGCCGCGATTTGAATGTTTCTTAGAGTTTCCCTGAATCTCTCCCATAAAGATGACGTCATCATCATCTGATTCAGGTAGTTTTGGTTTCTTGGCGTCTTCTTCCGATACCTGACCCTCTTCATCAGAGGACAAATAGCCTTTGGCAATAATGGACATACCTGATGCCTGTTTGAGCTCTTCTTCATTTGCCAGTCCAAGATCATTTAAAAGTTCTGCCTGCAGAAGTTCTTTCTGTTTCTCCAGGTCAGCCAAGCCAACCATAACCTCCCCTTCATCTTCCTCGTCATCACACTCAGTGTATGGAACTACACTGACCTCTGATTTACGTTCCTTTCCACTACGATCCCGTCGTGTGCTGCTGCTGCTGCGTGATGACTTTTTGTGCTTATGTTTATGGCGATGTCGTCTTTCATCTCCCTCAGTGGCGTGCTTACGATGCTTCCTACGATGATGGTGGTGCCTGTGTTTACGATGTTTCTTACCATGGCGACGATGTTCGCTGCCATTCACTGCTTCTGCACTGACAGCAACACCTTCTTTTTCTTTCTCTGACTTTCCTTCTGAATCAGATTCTGACTCACTGGCAGAACTAAGGGAAAAGCAAAGTATTACCAAAATGAGTTAATTACTTTTTAATGGAAAGAAAACTGGTTACACACATTTAGTAAAACAACCCAAAACGAATAAAATCCTATGTTTAATAGGCCCTACAAAAGGTGCCCATCATTAAAATTAGGTTGTGTTCATGTTGCCACATAAAAGAAAGAAGTGAAAATTTGGTCTTCATGCCCAGTGGCACAAAATCTACACACATGCTGTGCTCTCAACCCTAGACCCCATTAGGGTCCCTCTATATACCCTGCCAAATAAAACAGAGTGCAACACAGTTGAAGTGAGAACCATTGCACATGCAACAAAATGCAACAAGGGATTTTGTTTCATTGTGCAGACATGTTGTTTGTGTTAGGACTGAGTAAGGGTGTTTGCCCTGCTAGATGCAACAGTATGCATTGGTGACTTGGCTAATACCTGGGACCATGAACTTTATAGTCAAATGCCGAAAATTCCCTCCAGGTATGAACTTAAGTTGACTGCCAAATACAACAAAATGCAATACTATTTAATGAAGTCACTTGACTTCTAAATACAACAAATTCAGTTAAAGAAAGACATCTGAGTTGACTGCCAAATGCAACGATCAACAACTATTACCATTTGGTGCATATTGTTGCAAATAGCATCGTTAGGGTTTTAATCACCATTTTCTACAATATGAGTGATTAATCTTGGCCTTCATAACCTTCATCAGGTGGAAGCCATTTTGAAAAACATGGACCATATACATCTATCCATGAAATAATCAGGAAGCAGTTTTTAAGGCTGCTGCCTTAAAAACTGCTTTCTGGTGGCTATTTGAAACCCTAACGCGGGTTAAGATGACTAAATAGCAATTTAAGTAAAAGAGGTTTTTTGGTCACAACATGTAGAAATGATGTTACTGCAAACCTTTCAAGTTTAATACTTTCACTATGCAAAGTTTCAAATCCAAGCAGTTTGATAACTAAAGACTCACAGCGAGCACATCTAGACAACAGACCATAAAAAATGCTACACAGACAGCACGAAGGAAATTGAATGAAAGTGATCGCCGAATGCAAACATTTGTATATCCCATAAGATTTTGTGTACCATTGCACACGATACTCAATACTTAGAGGAGGACTGAAAGATGTACGAACAAGAGCAAGTATTAAGCAAAGTGGGTTTGTAGGAAAGCAGTGAAACGTTTCAAGAAAAACATAGCATCTGGAGTAAAACAAAGCCCAAAGGCCTTTTGGTCAACAAATGTTAAATCCAAAACAACTGACTACAATAAGAGAAAGTATTGCCAGTCTCCTTCAACCAAATGGTAGGTAGCACTACGGTAACGGACACAGAGTGCTACAAGACTTCTTGTGCAGTGTCTTTACCCAAGAAGACATGCAGAGTATGCCGGACCCAGTAGAAAATGATTTCACATGGAATTTGATCTGCTCCATTGGATGTTTACGACCTACTAAAGAGTCCCAAGCCAAACAAGTCCCCAGGATCGGATGGCTTACAACCACACTTAATACTGCAGAAGCTTGCAGGCGTTCTTGATAAGCCACATCTCCTGTGTCAAATACCTTGGAGAAGGGGGAACTACCACGAGACTGGAAATCAGCAAATTATGTTACCCATCTTTAAGAAAGGTAACAAAAATGATCAACAAATGACATGAACAGAATCAATGCAAGTGACTAAACCTATATGTTTTTACGGAAAGATGCACATGACAACCCCTCAATCCATGAACAGGCATTGTCCTACAAGCATCGATGGATTAAGTAAAGTAAGTAACATGTTCAAAACAATGAATCTTCATCAAAGCATTTCAAGCTGTAGCAATTTGCACATGATGGTACATTGACATTTTGGTCAGTTTCTGGGAGTCCTACAATGTACTAAAAGCCGTCAACGCCGACAACAAGTCCAGAGTGGCGACAACAGGTTTCAAATACAAGTTTCAATCCAGACGTCTGGTTCCCAGACGCGTGACCATATGTTTTGTACACAAAGCACGGATCAGGTGTTTTTTTATTCTAGGACGAACGTTCGGGAACAATCAGTATTTGTATGTAGTGTAGTTGGGGACTGAATTATGGTAAGAATTTATAATTTTTTAAAATTTTTGAGATTGCGGATTGGATTTTCTGTCGTTCCCCCCAGACAATGTGATATCAAAGGACACATGATAGAGCCTAATTTGGGCGGAAAAAAAAAAAAAAAAAAAAAAAGAGCGATTCCAAAATTCATTGAACCACATGATCATTTTTGTCGTGAGGGATATAAACCTATGAAGAGACGGGAGATGATAGCGGACGAAACCGAAACTAGGAGTACTTGCTGCTGATTCCTGTTCCGCTGTCATGATGTCTGCGGTGGCGCTGTGTGCAAGTTAAAAATACTGCCTTGACCAAAAACGTGTTATCTCACTTGTTGCACATCTGCAAACGCCATGGCTTCGACGATGTTTCTTTAGCGATAGTCCGCCAGTTCATAGACATACCACACCAACCAGCTTGCTCTAAAAAATTTCATTCAATCAAACACAGGTTTTTTAGAAAATTCAGTTTACTGCATCATCATCGTAAGGTTTATCGCGAATAGCAAAATATCAAGAGAGGGCGCTGTTGAACCTACACAAAGGTATAGGTGTTACGTGCGCGAGTCGTAGAAACTGCATAGAAACCGCCTCATATTCCTTCCCACAATGCATTGGGTTTCTGAATCGCGATAAACCTTATCCTGGTGTCATGTGTTTTCAGTAGGATAACAGGAAAATTGTTCACAATCAAAAACTGAAAGTTTTTTTTTCAAATCGTCTATCCAATTTTTTAACAATAACACTTACACTTAATGGTGTGTTAAAATTTTTAACATTTTGGTTTTACGTTGCGAGGGACAGTCCGCCATTAACAGTGCTTATGCATGCACGACATTGGAGCAACGTCATATGTTTTCACACTTTTCATTGGTTGGTACTTTATTGAAAATTCAGAAGCTAGAATGGCGTGCAAAATAAATCAAAAATATTATTCAATTACTACTTAACAAATTTAAAGACATTTTTGTCCTTAGGCATTATGGCTACTATATTAGAATCCAGAGATATCATAAGGCATGATAGTAAAACACCCCACTCCCTTAAAACACACACACTTCATAACAATCCGTTTTCCCCCATTTCAGACCAGTAATGTTTGGTTTCAGGAGATAAGAAACCAATCTATGATATTTTATCTTTAATGTAGACTTAATATTTATTACGCTTAATCGAAATTTATTACAGTATGCAGTTATCAAAAACCATTTTTTTTGGTCAGTTTCACTTAAAATGTTTTAATTTCCCCCCCCCCCCCCATATTGGCACACCATAGAATCCCAAATAGTAACCACCTCAAGTGATCCATCTAGTGACTAAAGCAGAATGAAACTCAAACTTGCAGATAGTAATTTTGTTTTGAACTTTCGAGGTTGGATGTTTCTTTGACTCATTTGAATGTTGGCATAATAATGCACTAGTGATTTGTACCGAAAATCAATCATTTTATAAATGTTTGAGAATAACCAACGACAGGAAACTTTATTCTCAGCAAGATTAAGCCTGATGAAAACACAGACCGTGAGTAAACTGAATAGCTTCTGTCACCGGTGCAGCTTGCACAATCTCGCGGTAAACGGGAATCAAAGTTGGGGTTCGAAAACATATGAGGGTCGATAACATATATGACGCTACGATATGTCATGATGTAGCCCCATAAATCGGTCCAATCCACTCCGTATCCTTGGCCCCAGCACCACTGATATCAAAACCTTTCGCTTCCTTGAAAAACCATCTGCAACGTTCTGCATCATGAAACTTACCCATCTAATGCTTTAGAAGTTGCAGATAGCACTACACTTGGAATTGTTCAAATAGGTATCACAGATTTTCAGTAAAAATCAATTGAATTTTGCGTGTGAATTTTCTCAACTAACACTCTTTTACCGCTAATGCCGATATGCCAACTGTCCCCCGACCGTGCGCAGATTTTTTTCCCAGGATAAACTTGTAGAAGAACCATCTGCACACGTTCGTCCTGGGAAGAAAAGATACCCAAGCCGCGCTTCGTGTACAAACATATGGACACGCGACTGGGAACTACAAAGAATGGTTCCCCAATCCGTGCTTTGTGTACAAACATATGGACACGCGTCTGGGAACTACAAAGAATAGTTCCCAAACGCGTGTCCATATATTTGTACATGAAGCGCGGATTGGGTATCTTTTCTTCCCAGGACGAACGTGTGCAGATGGTAAAAGAGCATTAGTTGAGAAAATTCACACGCAAAATTCACTTGATTTTTACTCAAAATCTGTGATACCTATTTTAACAATTCCAAGTGAAGTGCTATCTGCAACTTCTGAAGCATTAGATGGGTAAGTTTCATGATGAAGAACGTTGCAGATGGTATTTCAAGGAAGCGAAAGGTTTTGAATCAGTGGTGCTGGGGGGTCCTACTAAAAGCCGACAACTTGCCGACAACGCCGACAACTCGTCCAGAGCGCCGACAACTCGCCGACAACAAGTTGCAGACACCTTAAAAACAGAAAACAAACCAACGGTTTATTAAAACAATGTGCACTATTTTATATTAACATAATTACAACGGCTTTACTTCACGAAAAGTCGTAGTTTTTTACCCGGAAAAAAAGCGAACTTCCACGGAGCGCGGTTGGACGCCATCTTGGCCTACAACCCATGTTGCGACCATTCCATTATGATACAGGGGTGAGATGAATTAGCACTTCCATAACAACAGAGGGCGGGCGTCCTGTGAAAACCACAGCAGCAGTTCAGAGATGGCACATTGTTGTGTGTGAGTGTGTGTGGATTTGTAAATACCAGACAACTTTTGATACATAAATTATTGATTAGTTAAATGTTTAATCTAATCCCCCTAGAGTCCTAGACTAGCTAGAACAGTGCAGAATTAATTTTTCTTTAACATAACTGTGCATCTATTTGTTTTTTATAAAATACTTTATAGTTTTTTTTTTTCTTTCTTTTATTTGGGGGGGGGGGGATAAGATAGAATTTGAAAATACCTTTAATTAAACGGGATAAGACTTGTGGGCCAGGTGCAGAATCCAATTTGTTTCTCAGTTGAGTTATTTAAAGATTCTATAAATATTTTTACTTTTCCACATTTTTATTTTGTTTTTTTAAATTTTTTATTTTTTAAATAAATATTACTTTCTTAATCTTAGGATTCCCTACTTGATTTGACAGCATTCAATAGTTTGGCATTTCCAGCTGAGTGCTTGTCATGGTAAGAAAAACTTTAGAAAGTGCTTCTGTCTCGCACTGTCAGTTTTACATGACTAGATAACAAAACAAGACTATGGCCTATGGGGTGGATGGAGAATCCAATCTTGTTTCCCAGTTGATTTATTTGAAGATTATTTATTACTTACATTCCCTATTTTTGTTTGATCTATTTCAAGGGCTTTCACAATTGTGGAAAGAGTTACCAACAGGTGAGATCCTTGTTGTTTATAGACTATTTTAACAGTATTAATACTATTTTGTTTATTCGTCGGCTATTTGATTTAGGGCTTTCAAAGCTGGTGGGGGTGGAGGCACATACAAGATACACTTGAAAATCCACTCAAATTAATTTTGTAATTGTTTTATTATAATTGAATATTTTTTTTTCTAATCAAAAATAGAAGCAAATTAGTTACATGGAGCGTTATCAAATTCAACAATTAGATTTAGCCAATTTGAGAAGTAATCTTAAAAATTATACCCGTAGTATATATAAGTTAACTAAGTGAAATAAAAGGATAGATTAATCCACTTCGAGAACTAAGTTGGCAACAATTGAAATGAAAAAGTTTATGGAATTCGATTTTTTCATTAATTCACTTCACACAGAATTAGATTTAAATACAATTCGAGAAGTAACCTTAAACATAGTAGTACATATAAGTTAACAATGATTCAAATAAAATAGTACATACTATCGCAATGCACTTTGAGAACTAATCTTCATCATTATTAATTCAACACATCATTTAACATTGGTAATATTTATTTTCTTTGACAGCATTCAATGCACAAGGTAGAGTGGCATGTCTAGTGAGAAAAAGAAACAGTTTTGGCATTTCTGATGCGTTTCTTTTGACCTGGTTTTTTGGCAGTGAGTGGGGTACGTGGAATTCTAAGCTGACCGTCTGAAGAAGTTACAAAAGCTGAGTGCTTGTCATGGTAAGACAAAAACTTTATAAAGTACTTCTGTCTCTCACTGTCAGTTTTACTTGACCATGCTTGAGAACTTATCTTAAACTTGTGCATAACCCAAGGAGCAAGTTGATAATTTCCCTGCCCATAAAATGCCCGCTGAATGTCAATGTACTGCAACTTAACAATGTCGTGTAAATGGTTAATTAGAGAAGGCAGCTTTGATGGTTTCCAGTTTGTAGTTAACTTCATAATGTGGTTCATGGCTTCACATGAATTGTTTTTCCAGTCCAGTGGAATTGAATTTTTGGCTAATCGGGGAGCTATTACGTAATTTCTTAACAATGGTATCAGCTTACTTCTAAAGTAATCTACAAATGTGGGCAGCTCCGTTGCATACTTTTCACTTAAACATGTTATTTCAGCTTCAAAACTAAGGATATCTTCTTCCATAAGTGGACTGCTTGCTCCAAAAATTTCACTTAACACTTTAGCTACAGTTTTGTCTGTTACCCCAACCTTCTTTCTTAAATATCTTCCTACGTTCTCTTTTAAATGCCTAGTGCACAAAACAAATGTTGAATCAGGAAAGCACTTTTTGGCTGCCTTTGTTAATGCCTTTTCCTCATCCGAGCCTATAACGACATTGCTAAAACCTATATGAGCTTCACTCAAATTTAACTCTAGAACACCTTGAATGTGGGAAAAAAATCTGTGATATGTTGTGTAGCTACCATCCCAATATAAAAATACAGGCCCAAGCATTATCGGACAAGCTTGGGTCGAACTCCTTAGTAAATTAGGATTTTGTTAGACAAAAGAGGTAACGAAACATGAACCCAAATTAAACGTACGGTCAATACCAAGTATGCTCCTAGATGAACTATTACTACATATATTTGTGAGGTCTTTCAGTTGCTCGTCAGTGTACAAAATTATGCATGGCGGTTTGCCTTTGACTTGTATGATTTCCTGGACAAATAAACTTTCATGGATCATGTTAATAACTGCCTGCATATCATCTGCCGGATTACTTTTATGTTTGACTGGGTTTTTGCTACTATTAACAGCTTGCTTGGCATTTTGTACTTGTTTTAAGTTTCTAGGGGCAGCATTGGGGTTTTCAATTACGATATCTGAATAATCTCTTCTTGGTGGAGCATTGACTACCTTTTCTTTGATGTTATTTCTTATACTAGTACTGGTTCTTATGTATTCACAATCATTTTTCTTTCTATTACCATGAATACTCACAGATTCTGGCAAAATACCAATATTCAACGATTGCAATATTAAGTTTTGGAATGTCTTGGTTTGGTAGTTTTTCGAACCATGTCACACGCTTTTTGAATTTAGAGTCGCGCTTTAGTGTAGAATAAAATCGCTTCATGATGACAATTTCTTCAACCGCAGGTTGGGGATCTAATAAAACTAAATGACCTTTAACAATGTTGCAGTATCTACCTTGATTCATTTTCATACATGATAATTTGTTATTGACAATTATGAAATCAGTTCTCTTTGTCAAAGTGGATTTTCTGTTCCATACTCCACAATCGTCAGTGAAGTCATTGATTCCACCTGCTTTTCTACTTCTAACATTTAAGCTATTATCTAGTACAAAGTATGTGTTGTCTTTCTTACCAGGAGGAATTGCACTGCACTCCGGAGTTTCCTCACAAACCAATTTATATAACATTTGAAGTGTGAGAAATTTCCCATTTAACATCTGTGTATTAGGGGATCCCCTAACCACACATGGGGAACTTGGAGGTGACAAAACTGAATGTTTACTTGCGGTTAAATTGTTGTTTTCGTCTTTTCACAGAAGGAGAGTTTACTGGGATGTCAAATTCATCTTGATGCTGCTGACGTCTTTTCAAAGAAGGAGAGTTTACATGTATGTCAAATTCATCATCTGACGGTGGATGAGTATACCAAAGATGTGAAGAGAGCACATGGGACGTGTCTGGCTGTGACCTACCAATTGGTGAGGAGGCAGAAGACATCGAGTGTTCGGAGCCTTTGGGTTTCAGTGATGGATAAGGCCCACCAGGTGACAGCGAGGGTCCAGGGGAGGTGTCCGGCTGTGACCTACCAATTGGTGAGTAGGCAGAAGACATCGAGTGTTCGGAGCCTTCGGGTTTCGGTGATGGATAAGGCCCACCAGGTGACAGCGACGGTCCAGGGGAGGTATCTGGCTGTGACCTACCATTGGTGAGTAGGCAGAAGACATCGAGTGTTCGGAGCCTTCGGGTTTCGGTGACGGATAAGGTCCACCAGGTGACAGCGACGGTCCAGGGGAGGTATCTGGCTGTGACCTACCAATTGGTGAGTAGGCAGAAGACATCGAGTGTTCGGAGCCTTCGGGTTTAGGTGACGGATAAGGCCCACCAGGTGACAGCGACGGTCCAGGGGAGGTTTCACCAAGTTCTGATACATGGTGGACTGGAGAAATTTGTGGAGAGTCGGAAAGCGAAATAGTCTCTATGGTGGGTGACTGTTGTTGGTTGGTCACAGTTCCTCGGTGTTTTGGTGTTGAAGAGCCAACCACTTCGGCAAATGTCTTTTGGTTGCGGACGTTCTGGACAAGTGGCACAAAGTGGTTGGGAGTCCAGGTGCCAGAAGCTGCTTCCCCAAGTGAAGTCCACATGATGTACACAGGTCGCTTTGTGCGTGGCACTGCAGGATGAAATGTCGTGTTCAAAATGCGGACGCAAAGATCCATCATCCCATTTACTGGCGGGTAAATGGAGACAATGGGCCCTCCAATTACCGATGCTGCAGCCTGCATTGTCCACGCTGAGGAGTACCCACCATCACGAGTACAGTTTTGGCAGGCCTCCTTGTAAGTTGGACTTACAACATCCAACCCACTCTGCTTGTGGATGTCTTTATACTGTTCTGCATTAAGCACCATGTCCATGCAGGTACGGAGCCGGAGTTCAGACAACAGAGACTCGTCTCCCTTAATCGCAAGCGACAAGGAATTGAACAAGCAATTCCCATTGCCTGTTGCCTTGACGGGAGTTCTGTCCTTAGTGCCACCAGATGATTGGAGCAGATGAACGGATCTGCGGTAAGTGGTCATGTTCATGGCCATTGTCACCGATGCCCTCGAAGATAGTCCAGCAAGGAAAGGGAAATGGCGTATGAGGATGCGTTCACGATCCACTGCAGCCTCAAGAGTCTTGAAGTTGGTCGAGTTCTGCATGAGTCTTTGCAAAGACAGCTCAGGGTCAAACGATTGCATGGACATGCTGCAGCCACGACATGTATAATCTACAGTGGCATCACCCAAGCAAGCGATGTCATCATACCTCAACTTTTCACAGCGGCCGTGGTACCATGTTATGCAACAGCCGCACTGGATGACATTGGTGCGACACTCCTTCCCACACACACCACATGGCCACTTGGTGTTGCGTCCTGTTCTAGCGTGAACGGATACTGCAGCCATACTTCCTCTGCAAATGGAGAAAAAGGTATTGTTATAAAATGAAGCTTTGGATTCAAAAGAGTCAGTTTATACATTTGAAAAGGTAAAACTGTGAAGTTGCAAACAAGTATTAAACACCCATTCTCTGATGCCATCATTCTAAATTTATAATAAGCTATACTTGTTTCCACAAGAAAAGGATAAGAAGATGAGGGATAAAACCCCCAAAACCTCCTAACTTCATTTGTATAATTAGGCTACTGTTATACACATATTGACTAGGCTACTGTCAACACATATTGACTTGCAATGAAATGAGGTAACTAGTGTACGTCTATTCCCCCTGAGGGAATTCGAGTGACCATAATAGGGACCTACACATGTATTTTCCGAAGCCGAAGGCTGAATGAAATAGGCCCCTCTTCTGGGCCAAATTTTATAGGAAAATCTGCTGAACAGTTCACAAGAAAGCAGAACAAATGAGCGGCCATATTGCGTATTTACCATTGATTTGCGCTGTGACGTCATATATTTTAGCCATGAATTGCAATATTTATTCTATTCCAAAATTAACTGTTGGGATAAAATATTACTAAAAGCTAAAAATGGAAATGTGGCTTCTCATGTTTAAATGTAGACTAAGAACTTTTTGTTCACCTTTTTACAAAGTAGGGAAAGCATGCCCTGATAGTTGCAGAATTGGTATCATTGCTACCTCAGAGTCACCTCAAAAACAAAGTATAAATAATATTCAATTACCAATAAGGTCCAGTGTCTTTAATTTAAGTTACGTGCATATTATGCAATTTATGGAAATGTGGCTTCTCATGTTTAAATGAAGACTAAGAAATTTTTGTTCACCTTTTTATTGGGGATGGGGATTCCTAGTAATTTACACAACAAGATCACGACTAATGGCAATTTTTCGCCTCTTTTTTTCACTAAATGATAGTAGAAGGTAGCTAAATTTGATATCAAATTTTGGATGCGAAAGTCTATGAAATGCTTTAAAAAAAGTGTACACAAAGTAGGGAAAGAATGTACAGAAACATCGATAATTTGCATAAATTGAAAATTGTTGTTTGTCAACTCTTTTTTTGTACATGCCCTGATAGTTGCAGAATTGGTATCATTGCTACCTCAAAGTCACCTCAAAAACAAAGTATAAATTATATTCAATTACCAATAAGGTCCAGTGTCTTTAATTTAAGTTACGTGCATATTATGCAATTACAAGATCCACACAAGTTTGCCTCGAAATTGCTTGGTTTTCCTTTACTTTGCGAACTAAAACGGTCGGCAATTTATGAGAGTCAAAATTTGACTCCCATAAATGGCCGATCGTGTTGGCCGATGAGGTAAATGGAAAACCACGCAATTTCTAGTAATACTTGTGTGGATCATTATATTCTACTTTTAATATATCTTTCAGGTCTGATTATTGATCATTCTCTAATTGACTGTTTAGTACAGATAATGGTAATTTTAGCACATTTGATCTGTGACTCATTTGCCATTCAGTTATCAAACTTCAGCAACATGTCATCATTGTAACATTTTAAAGAGTCACACTTCAGCTTTGCATTGATAAACAACTTAATAATATTAAAAAGAGTATAAAAAGATAAAAATAGACTTGATTGAAAAGTTTCCAAACTTTTTGTGAGCAAACTTGCATCTCAATGCAAACATTTGGCGCCTTTTGTGAAATTCAATATAAAAGTGTGCTACGTTAGTTTCTTTCTTAAATGCATTTGTTTCAATCATTCTTATGGTTTTCAAAAGGTACACCTTATAAAGCCTTGGAAGGACATAACTCTGTTTTCAAAATGCTTTTATACCAGCAACTTCAGCACCACATCTCGCCAATACCATTACTAGTTTAATTAATAATTACCGAACGTAGGCTTATCCGATCCCTTTTAATAAATGCATGTGGTAAAAATAATGTTTCTTTTTAAAACATTGTTCAATACTTCTTTTTTTAACCACGATTTTTAGAAGTGGATAAACTCAAGTATTTGAAGGACGTCACCAATTTATTTGAAATTCAATATAAAAGTGTGCTATGTAGTTTCTTTCTTAAAGGGATCGTTTGCGTTTTGGTTTTGGATAATTGCATTTGTTTCAATCATTCTTATGGTTTTCAAAAGGTACGCCTTATAAAGCCTTGGAAGGACATAACTCTGTTTTCAAAATGCTTTTATACCAGCAACTTCAGCACCACATCTCGCCAATACCATTACTAGCTTAATTAATAATTACCGAACGTAGGTCTATCTCATCCCTTTTAATAAATGCATGTGGTAAAGATAATGTTTCTTTTTCAAACATTGTTCCATACTTCTTTTTCAAGCACGATTTTTAGAAGTGGATAAACTCAAGTATTTGACGTCACCAATTTTGTTGGTGTAAATTTGTTTCATGATATTCTACGGTTCATTATTCATAAAAAAAAATCTTACCTCGAAATAATCAGCAAAACTGAAACAGACTTGAACGACGGTCTTTGAAGATTCGGCTTTCAGGAGAGATGACGGATCAAGAACTCTGGCAAGGAAACAGAATTCGCTAGAAACTGGCTTGATGAGTGGATAAATGCGATCGCAAATACAACTGCAAGCAGAGTGATTTTGGTACGTGATGCACCCTATTTTTATACTTACATGACAATGTATCTTGTTTCTTTGTTTGGAAACACCTTACGATTCGTTGGTTTTGAAGACACAAACGCGCAGCCGACCGATTATTACAAACTATCTTGATACCCGTCTCAATGGTATAGGGTCTACTTTTATTAAGTTATTAACAATGTGAACCTAATTATTTAGATACCGTCAACTCGCGTTTTAAATATCTTACGATTCGGTGGTTTTGAAGACACAAACGCGAAGCCGCCACTTTTGATGATTGCAGACAATGACGTGGGTTTCTTGATACACATAGGCCTGTCAATAATTCTTCTATTTAATCATTAACAAAAGGAACATTATGGATTCCGTTACGTTTTACCTCTGCTCTACTTTACCCTATACGATTTGCCAATGTTTTGGTACAAAGTTTGGGTTTACGTTTCTGTGTAAACTTAGTTTTAATTCCATATATATCAGGCCAAGACATAACATTCTAAGTCGGATATTCACAGTCATGAAATCTCCATACATACAATTAGTAGAGAGAGAGAGAGAAAAGTAGCACCCCTGATGGATTTAAAAAAAGGAAACTAAATTACTATCAAGTATATCTCCTGAGGCGACAATTAAAGAAGAGATATAAAAGGACATTATAGATAGACGATCTGAAACATGGCTTAAAGTATAAAAATATAGCAGTTTAAACTAACAAACACAACTGGGTATTTAAATAAAAGTTCGGTAAAAGAGAGATTCTGGTAATTAATGCAAAACGCACTATTAAATTGAGGATAAAAACAAGCAACAAGTTACTTGAATTGGCAAGGCAACTAGAAAGTTAAACATTTTATGTCAAGAGGACCTCCTGGCCAGGGACTAATAAATGATTTATGAGAGAATGTGTAAAGGAGGATAACCTATGGATAATTTGTATCTTTAACACATTCAAGGGAATCTGTGAAAAAGAGAATGATGGGCAGCATTGGAACCGCCCGAATGCAAACACAGGACGATGAAGAATACAGTGTACTTATAAATTAATCTGAAACCGTGGTGAATTTGTATAAGACAGTTTGGTTTTAAGACATTTTATTTACCATTACTTAAAACATAATTAGGCCTATAGGCAAACTTTTTGTTTTGCACAGGGCGAAAGAGCACTGTTGGCTTATTGCTATCAATAAGGTTTTCTTTAGATCATCAATAGCTATCCTGGGGAAAGAATCTTAATTATACAAGGTCAGTGATTGACGTCGGCTTCATGGTCACGCGGCGTAGTTTGTTCACTAAAGTGGTTTCGGCCAATCAAAGTGCTTCAATGAGCTCCTATAGTTAATCATGATTGACGGGACAGATGATGTTGATGCCACTCTGACAGCTATGAAAGGCTCGCTGATTTCTTCATGTTCAAATTTTGAAGTGTTTTATATTAATTTGAGCTGGATGAAGTCTTAAGCGTCATCCATGTCATAGTTAAAATAAGATTTATTATAGTCATTACATGAAAACCTTTGCATATCGTATTTCCACCAATGCTAAGTTTCAAATGATTTTAAAACGGCTTTCTTTATGCGTGAGGGACGGACATCAATGAATTGGAAATAGATGTTCTTTACATTTTTATATTAATTATTGTGTTCAAACTTGAAAGTTTATCAAATATTTGTCAGTAGTTATAGGACCGGGCATCACAGTAACAAGATTATAGCAAAAAAGGTATAAGCTGGATATTTTTACAACTATTATAAGACCCGTTAATATAAGTTTTGGGGTTATGTGACTGCCGTCCCTCACTTTTTAAAATTAAACTAGGAACCACAAGGTATTAATTAGTGCATGACTTGCGGTATTCATTTCTGGAAAGCTGATGAAGTCTGCCAACAGCGAGTTCTTTTTAAGAAATGTGAGTTGAGTAAATATAGGAGGACATAGGTTGTATTTGGTCCGTGAGGGAACGGACAAATACACACCAATGTGGGTTGACAATATATACGTCGAATGGTAATATCCTAAAATAATTTTATAAGTGTTTATACCTCCATTGTGTGAAATATGTAAAACCAACAAGAATGTTTTCACGTCAAAAAAATATTGAATTACTTGTGCTGGGAAACGTGCATGCAATTTTCAACAACCTGGTCTACCTTACCGAGCATCATTATTTATTTTATTTTTATGTATTTTTTTTGTTAAAAAGATGGATATTTCTCTGTTAGTTGAAGTATTGTTTAATTTCTTTCAGAAGTTTTATCGGAAGATCAGCAGTAATCATAAAGTTTACCGTTTTTATGCTGCTCTTTCACATGCAATTTTCTTGTCTCCTATAATTTTTCTGTGACTCAGAAAAATTGATAACATTAATAAAATAAATTTCACAAATTGGATGTAAAATTAATAAAATAAATTTCACATATTGGATGTAGGCTAAGTTTTTTTATTGTTAATAATAATCATCAACATCCCTATCTTAATCATGTCACGAATGAGGCGAGGATAAATCTAGTTACCATAAAACCGGGCCAATGCCAACCCCACCCGCCTGCGCACTGGTCCCCCCCCCCACCCTGATCTTGTGTCACCCCTGTATCATAATGGAATGGTCGCAACACGGGTTGTAGGCCAAGATGGCGTCCAACCGTGCTCCGCGGAAGTTCGCTTTTTTTCCGGGTAAAAAACTACGACTTTTCGTGAAGTAAAGCCGTTGTAATTATGTTAATATAAAATAGTGCACATTGTTTTAATAAACCGTTGGTTTGTTTGCTGTTTTTAAGGTGTCTGCAACTTGTTGTCGGCGAGTTGTCGGCGCTCTGGACGAGTTGTCGGCGTTGTCGGCGAGTTGTCGGCTTTTAGTAGGACCGGTGCTGGGGCCAAGGATACGGAGTGGATTGGACCGATTTATGGGGCTAGTCATGATGATGATTCTGCCACAACTTTTTCACTAATTTTTACACAAACGAATCGGAAAAGTTTCGGTATGCATGGCGATGGCGCCACCACTTTTTCATTCGATATAAAATAATATAGGAACTTATTTACCTGATTGATATATCCCTTTTTGTAAAAATGAGTGAAAAAGTGGTGGCGCCATACGGAAAGTTATCCAGGCGTCGGGCCAAGATTTGAAGCTTAGCATGCTTATGCCTTAGGGGACAGCCAGTCACGCCAGTACAGTGGGTGGTAGGAGTTGTCCGGGAATTGGGCAGCAAATGTGAACGCAGACGTCGTCGGCGAAAGTTGGTTTTACGATTATTACCTACAGTGTTTTATAAAATAGTACGTCCTTCATAAACAAATTCAATGAAGTAACGGGATCTTTAACTCAATTATAATATGTAAGAGTACAATACCTGCTTGATGCATTTTCGTCTTTTTCTTGCAGGAACTGTTCCTCTATAATCATGCGTCTGTCCATTTTTGTCGAGATGAAACAAAACTCGCACAAGAACAAACTCGTAAGGAGAGAGAGATCCAGAAACGTGTAGTTTTGTATGTAAAACGAGGCAGAAACCAGTCGGTTCATACAACGTGCAGACTTCGTTTCACCAGTTCAACAGAGGGCGGTCTTTACTTGAAGTTATTTTTAAGAACTTCAAAATTGATTGATGGATTGTCTATTTATAAAAAAAAATTAATGTATTTACAGCAACAAAAATTGACAGGAATAAGACAATACATTTGAAAATTCAAGTTTATTGTGACATTGAAAAACAAAATCCTTAAAAAAAAATTTAAAAACCAAGCCCAACACTAAATCTCAACACAAACGTTAGCTTTTCTTTGTTTTGCAACCACTTTAAATAATAATTCTGCACTTTTATAGCTTGATATATGACACTCACACAATGGAAGACTTTGGTATACAAAGCCTGAATAATAACTGATATTGCAATCATTTTTTTCTTAAGCGCTAGATCCGCACAAAAGCTTTAATGAAAAATATAACACAAAATGAGTGAAAACTTTAAAGTAGGCCTATAGTTCACTCAGTCATATTTTGAAAAAAGCAGAAGACAAACTGCACAGTTTAATAACAATTTGCTAATTTTTCTGAGGGAAGAAGATATTTATATCAATCAATGAATGCCCTGCAAATTTTATATTAATATCGTTGAGGAAAAGAGTTGTGGTCAACTTGTCGTCCTACAGATTTTTCTCCAACTGTGTATGACCCCAAATGTGCTCTGATCGAAACTTGAACCTAGACCAGAGACCACAGTATTCTGCAGTATAACTAAACAATGAATTTAGCATTCATGTATATAGTGGTTATATTTGGTTTGTCAACATTTTCTACCGAAGGAAAAAAGCTTGCCATGTGCGCGAATATTATAACTCCCTTTTCTACACATCATCAACTACCATAATCAAAATTTCAGAAATTGTAATTCTGATAAAAGACATTTTCTAAACATCACCTCCTCCAATCACTTCATAGATTTCTCCATTAAAAACAAAGTTTTGATAAATTTGATTTACCAAATTAATATGGTCACTAATGGTTGAATTGGCGGCTATCATCTGCATCAGTTCATCATTAAAGTACAGTGGCACCCTTCAACACCCTTAGCAACAGTACAGTCGCTGCATGGCCATAATAACCATCAACTCAATTCGACCCAATTCTCAATGCTAATTAAAGGGAAGGGACTCGTTTGGTAATTAAAACATTGTGCGAAAACATTGTGCGAAACGACTTCCTCTGAACCTCCATGATCTGAAGTATAGCAAAGATCTTGAAATATAGATAATTTCTCACTAAAATAATAATAGACTTCTAGCTAGAACACTTTTATTCCTATCTGAAAGCACACAAATTCGTCCAACAAGGGTGTTTTCATCATTTTCTCCCGACTTGATGATCAATTGAGCTCAAATTTTCACAGGGTTGTTATTTTATGCATGTTGAAATACACCAAGTGAGAACACTGGTTTTTGACAATTACCAATGTACCTTCCCTTTAATTTAGCAGTTTCGATTTATAGATTTCCATTAAATAGTTTATTTAAATAAAAACTGAATTGTAGATTCACCAGAAAAACAACAACAATGTGTTTATTCTTTAATATATCAGTTTTCAGAATTAAATGTAAAGATTTCTAGTGGGCCTATTGGTGTTTTTTAATAGCTTCATACTTCTTAGAAGCAAATAATTGCCTGACCCAGAAAATGTTCTTCAATGAATAAGTGTTCACAAGCTTACTGTTTGCATGATCAAGTGACAAATATTCATGCTCATTCCAGACTAACTTCTCAATGAAACATTTAATACCACCCACTAGTGGATGTACCCTGTATCTGTGAATAACAGATTTAACACTGTGTTTTATAGATGCATCAGAATAAAGTAACTAATGACTTTGACTGATAGCTTTCTCTTCAAAGGTGAGGTGTAAAGTGATCTATCTGTAGCCACAACCGAAGCCATTATTTTAAGACACAGTCACAGACCTGCCAACCTGGTCATTTTTTTGAGTACCATAACCACATGCGCAGCGGCAAGCCAGAAGAACTGTGCACAGCAGCATAAACCCACATGTTGTTGGCACAATGCCAACAGTCAGTCAGAAAACAACTATGAACCACTTCAATTTAGATGAACTATTCATAATATTATATCATATTCACACAAAATACAGACTACTTCATGGAAAGAAATTTTTTTTATCATAATTTTGAATTAACCAGTGTGTTTATCTTAAAGGGGTGATTGATGTGGCCTTCTGACTTGTTATACTCGACTCCATCAATGTGATGTTTAAAAAGTCTGAGTCAAGACCCTTTTCAAAACAAGAGCTTTGGCTTTAAAAGCTCTGTCTTCCTGTTTGATGAAGCCCGGTAGGCCCCTACTGAGAGAGCATGTTTGAAGCCCGGTAGTAGGCCCCTACTGAGAGAGCATGTTTGAAGCCCGGTAGGCCCCTACTGAGAGAGCATGTTTGAAGCCCGGTAGGCCCCTACTGAGAGAGCATGTTTGAAGCCCAGTAGGCCCCTACTGAGAGAGCATGTTTGAAGCCCAGTAGGCCCCTACTGAGAGAGCATGTTTGAAGCCCGGTAGGCCCCTACTGAGAGAGCATGTTTGAAGCCCGGTAGTCCCCTACTGAGAGAGCATGTTTGAAGCCCGGTAGGTCCCTACTGAGAGAGCATGTTTGAAGCCCAGTAGGCCCCTACTGAGAGAGCATGTTTGAAGCCCGGTAGGCCCCTACTGAGAGAGCATGTTTGAAGCCCGGTAGGCCCCTACTGAGAGAGCATGTTTGAAGCCCAGTAGGCCCCTACTGAGAGAGCATGTTTGAAGCCCGGTAGGCCCCTACTGAGAGAGCATGTTTGAAGCCCGGTAGGCCCCTACTGAGAGAGCATGTTTGAAGCCCGGTAGGCCCCTACTGAGAGAGCATGTTTGAAGCCCGGTAGGCCCCTACTGAGAGAGCATGTTTGAAGCCCGGTAGGCCCCTACTGCGAGAGCATGTTTGAAGCCCGGTAGGCCCCTACTGAGAGAGCATGTTTGAAGCCCGGTAGGTCCCTACTGAGAGAGCATGTTTGAAGCCCGGTAGGCCCCTACTGAGAGAGCATGTTTGAAGCCCGGTAGGTCCCTACTGAGAGAGCATGTTTGAAGCCCGGTAGGCCCCTACTGAGAGAGCATGTTTGAAGCCCGGTAGGCCCCTACTGAGAGAGCATGTTTGAAGCCCAGTAGGCCCCTACTGAGAGAGCATGTTTGAAGCCCAGTAGGCCCCTACTGAGAGAGCATGTTTGAAGCCCGGTAGGCCCCTACTGAGAGAGCATGTTTGAAGCCCGGTAGGCCCCTACTGAGAGAGCATGTTTGAAGCCCAGTAGGCCCCTACTGAGAGAGCATGTTTGAAGCCCGGTAGGCCCCTACTGAGAGAGCATGTTTTCAAACAAAGTAGGGCCTAGTGGGCACCTCAGCCTGTGCCAAAACCCTGGTTTTATAACGGGTCATAATGCTTTCATAAATGCCTACTTCCCTGAAGTTCAATAAATAACCATAGAGATGAAAATCAAGACACAGAAATCTCGTAAAATAAGACCTAACTGATTCCCTTGAATGATTATTGAGCTAGATAGGAAGTACTTTGAATGCACCTTTGTGTATCTTCATACAGATCTAGATGTTTTACAGTTTTGAGTTCTTTTCACTCACATTTTAAAGAAATAAGTGTTTCCCTAATGCAAACTATGGCAGCAAGGCGATATCTATAATGAAGGACACTGAATCCTGCAGTTTAAAGACAGATAATAAGACAGAAGTAACAATGATTCAACCCTGACTTCATCTTACGGTCAACTCCACAGAAAGTGGGACATGACCCCCCAAAAATGTAAACAGCAATATATCATAATTTGAGGTTTTTATTGCATAGATGACACATTGAGGGAAAGAAATCAATAAGTTCAAATAAATTTAGCTTATTTTTGGGGGTAATACCACTATTTTAGAGATATATACTGTCAAATATTGGGTTGTTATCGCTCATAGAAAATAAACTTTTCTGATAAAAATATAAAATAATATCCATTAAATTAGAGTAAGGCACTGAGTTAGATAAATACAAAAATACAAACACAGCTATCACACACATTATTGTCTTTAAGGTGCATGCAAATATAATGACTGAGACTTAAAATACTTTACTTTACTGAAGGCACTAGTCGCCTTTGGTAATTGCCAAAGACCAGTTCTCTCAATGGTGTATCCAAACAAATGTAAAAAATATATTACAAATTGAAGATTTTGACTCAATTAGTCATTGAAGTTCCAAGAGAACAAAAGTGTATGCTTTTTCAGATTCCTAAAAAATAAATGGCTTCAGACCTGAAGTCTTTTATTATTGAGTCAGAAATTACCTCTTTCTCAAAAACTATGTTACTTCAGTTGGAGATATTTCTCACAATGTTATACACTAATAACAGTTCTCAATTGCTCGTTACCAAGTTGGTTTTTGTGCTAGCAATTATTATTATTTTGAGTTATTACCAATTGTGTCCAATGCTTTGAGGGGATACCGGTTCTACACCATTGGTCTGTGTTACAGTCAATCATGCAACTCTACAAATATTCAAGAAGTATAATTACCACTGACAGTTTCAGTTTAGGTCAGGCTAGTTTAGGTACTCTATTTGTAAGAAAATATAACATCAAACATCGTAGCAATTCCTATTTGTATATTATAAGCATTGAACATTATTTTCAGTCTTGATTTTCCAATAAGAGAAAAGACAAGTGGTTAAAGTCGTTTGAAAAGGAATACAAATTTATGAGTGAGTCGATGTCACCCGGTTTTGACTTGAGTCAAAGTAAATAAGGACGAGGTAGAGGATTCTGACTTGATGTAAAGTTACTCAAAGGTAAAATGCTGAAATGCTTCAAACCACTGACCACTTACAAACTATCAATCAAGTAAACTTTTAAATATTTGCAATGATGTATCATCCCTTTGACATTCCTGAATAAATAAACCTTTACAATTTATTTGACATCTTATTTTTGGGCGGAAAGCTACCTTTTTGAGACTTTCTTTTGTTTAGATTTGAGCTTTGCAGACTTGATTCTCATGTGTTTTGGATTCATTTTAGCTGCACTTGTACTGATTGGATCATCTGTAAGTGAGTGTCTCCTCTGAGAAGTAAAACTCTTTCCTGGTAGCATTGAATTGCGCCCTCGTGGCTTGGACCTTGAGCTCCCTGGGGCTGTCTTGGGTCTTGCTGGTTTGTCCCCACCGGCATCAGGTGTTGAAGATAGCTCTAGCCGAGCCATCTGATCTGAAACACTTCTGGCTTCTGATAATATTGACTTTGATTTACCAGACCGTTGTTTTGCACTACTAAAGGTTGCAAATGCTGATTTAGGACGACCTAGAATGACTGTGTTATTATTGATTGTTGACTTCCGGGATGAGGTCCTGCTATTACAACTCTTACATGATTTGGGTCGTGGTGGAGGAATGTTCACTTCCTCATCTCGTGGTTGCCTTATGTGTAGGTGATAACCAAACTCAGTACAAGAGCCCTGACAGTATTCTTGTTTACAATGGTGGCAACCTCCATTTGCTAGAGAGTCTTGTTTTGTTTCACAGGTACCTGAGCAGAGTGGCTGCAGACAGGCTGGGGAACAATTCTTACTCCGTCTGGGTTGGGCTAAAGCACTCTGTGCCCGCTCTGTAGGAACTGAAGCAACTGTGTTCCAACCCTTCCTGATCTGCATGGCTGACATTACTCTCTTGGGTGTAGCAACTCGTACACCTCTCTCTAATTCAGCACTGGCAATCTGCAGTCTCTCCATCTCAATTAACCGATCGATAAGTTGTGCCTCAATGCCATCAGGGACCGTCCTGACAGCATGTCTCCAGTCCTCTTTGAGTAAACTTAACTCCAACAAGTCAAAATAACAGTAGGGTTCGCTCAGTGGCTCAGGGTAAGGCTCTTGCTTCTTCTTCCCAGCACTGGAGCTGCGGTGTTGGAACCGACCCCGGATGTCATGAATGTCCATATCCTCTGCAGGAAGGTCAAAGTCTGGTGGTGGTCTTACCCTGTAATGACGTGGCATCTCACTCTCTTCATCATCTGTATCACTTTGATCTTCTCCAACTTCAAGGATTTCAGGCTTTGCTTCATTTGCAATGATATCAAAAGGACCGAGTTGAGATTGATCTAAGGTTCTCTGTTTCCCATCGCTGAGGGCACCAATCATTTTTGGAGTGAGTTGGTCAAACTCACTGGTAGCTCTACCGTAGAGAGCTGTGGTAGAATGGGGTCTTTGCGGAAGGCTGCTTTGTCTTTGATTTGATGTCAAGGAATGAGAGTGGGGTCGCCTGGAATTAAAAAGGGAGAAATGTAAAGTAAAAACTAGATTAGTAAGGTAAAGACATAACAGTATTATCATTTGAAAGTACACTTAGCATTTGTATGAAAGTCAGCATAATCAGAAGTAAGAAATCATATTAAAGCAAACAAAAAATATCGAAAAATATCGTGTTGTTCTTTTCTATACAAAGTAAATAAAATTCACTGATCACTCATGCTAAACACTTACAAAAAGAAGGTAAATATTACACGACAACATCTTTTTAATCCAAGATCAATTTTATACCAAATATAAATGTATTGTCAACATTTGTCTGCTACGACTAACAAACAACTACTAAACCCAAGCTTGACTGCTAAAAGCAGTTGTTATAATTTGTTTCTCTGATCAACTTTATATTTTCTGACAATTGTTTCTGCTAAAGTTCGGCCAACATGAATTCTCAGTAGGTGACCTGAAGAATAAGTAGCCGACATTTGGATTGAGTTTTGTAAGCTCCAAAGGACTAACCTCTCACAAATTGGAAGGCTAATTCCTGCGCAATTTAATTTTCATACCCTTTACAAAAGTGAGCACTGCTCACCCAAGCATGAATTATTTTCAGACTATTTGGTGTCAAATGAAAGTTGAGTCCATAAAGCTATCCATACATATAAACCCTTTCCCCAGAATCATATATTTTTTATCGGCAGCCATTTCAAATGTGTACAGTTTTTTATCTAAGTTGATTTGCAAATGAAATTAATATCTGACCTTCTGTTTGCCCTTTGAACTGATGTGCATTGAGGAGCCATGTTGTCTGTAGCTGGTTCCCTGCTAATACTAGGAGATTGATGGGGTAGGCTGGCAGCCAGCTGGGTAGCTCGTATCACTGGACTAACATTCCCATCCGTGTGATAACTCTGTGGATTCAAAAAAAGGAACAGAATGTCATACTATTAAATTTTGAAAAAGCACCCAAATCCTTTAAGGAATAATCAAGCATACATTCCTGAATGGTAACTCTCACGACAAAAGGCATTAATAGACAGGGTGGACCTACCTTGAATCCATTATTGTGGAACTTGCTTATTTGTGCATTCACCTCTTGGACCTGTTGCGAAAGCTTTCTGAATGTATCCTACAGATTCAAAAAATATCAGAAGAAAACAAATTATTCTAAAAGGCGTTTCATCAAAGCAAACAAATTGTATGTCAATTTGTGAAAAGGTTGTATTATATCTTACATGAAAATACTTCTTTTTTTCCTAAACATTGTATCTTGACACGTACACATGTTTTGTGTCGAATCAGGGGCATTTAAGCTAGTGAGTACAGTGCGTACTTTTGTTTAAGGAGATACAACATTTTTGCACAGAATCAATGAGTTGTTGCAACTGCACTGCTACCTGCCACAGCAGACAACAGTTACAACAATGCTGAACCTTTCTTTTTTTAATGATTTGGGGGGTTGAACAAAGAATTGACTAGAGTGGGATTCGAACCAACGATCTCCGGGTTCAACATGCCGGCACTTTCTTACTGAGCGATCTAGCCCTATGTTGGCGGTGTCCCTATTCTGTCAATATCTTTGTTCGCAGGTGCCAGTCAGAAGCCATACAACCGTTAACTACTGTGAAGCTAGGGATCACACCCAAATTCTTGTTGTCAAACTATAATCAGGACAAAATTATTGGGTTCATCCAGGGAATAAAGAAATAAGATCATTTTGGAGTTACTCACCTGGGTTATTTTGTACAGAGTTAAATCTGGAGAGAGAAAACAAAACACAAAAGGGAAAACATTCACTACAAATATTTGTGTACATTGCATGCACATCAACACAGATACTAGAAAAATCTATAAACACTAATAACGAAAAATTCAAACGTTTGTTCAGACAGCAGATAATGGACATTCAAAACCCTTCTGTGACATGTTTACTTTTTTTACATAATAGAAAAGAAAATTAGGTGAAATTTATATTGCGGCCTGACGTTTGGACCCTTGTTGAGTCTTTCTCAAAGGCTAAATGAGAAAACAACACACATAAACAGCTTTATACTGGTGTACCAGTAAACATGTATGTGTGTTGTGTTTTCATTTAGCCTTCGAGAAAGACTCTGCTAGGGTTGAAATGTCAGGCCAGTAACTTTTTATTTGCATTTATACAGTAGGTCCTTTTGGTTGGCAAGCAGTTTGCAACAGCTAATTCTATCTTCTGAATTTATATATATACATTTGTTTTCTTCCTGGAGTTGCCCATTTCTTACCCCTATTGACTTCTCTCTTAAAAAGGCTACAAAGAATGCCCCCCATGCATGCACATAAACAACACTGATTGTCAAATGCCAAAGCGCACCACCACAGATGGCAAACATGAAAACTCCTGCCCAGCATCCCTAGAATTAAAAACCACAAGTTCACTTGCTTTGCCAACCAGTGATGTCCAATACAATTTGCTTTTTTCTCAAAAAGAGCTACTTCCCTACCATTGCTATTGCTTCCACAGTCTTGCTGGTAATTCGTCCACGTTTTCCACTTGTAAGTTCCCTAGAGGAAATAAAGATATACACTTTGACAAGCATTTCCCTTAAACATAAATCTAAGCACTTGACATACCGGAAGCACACAGGAGGGTTCAACAAGTATGATTTAGTGTCTTATTTAGCCAGATACTAGCAATAAATCCCCAAAGTCTTGCGTGATGAAACAAAACTTTGACTGGATAGTCAGAATGTGGGCAGGTTGAAATCTCAATCACAGTTTATTAATTGCTTTTCTTCTCACAGTAGTTAGGTACCGGGACGGGAGTGATGGTTCTTGTGATGGAATGTTGCCTTTGTAACAAAGCAACATTAATTTGGCAGCACGTAAGCTGCGTTATCCTCGGGGAGCCCTGATTGTCAAGTACATTGCCAAATGCAAGGGGTCACAATGCATCACATGCCTTGAGTAGTAGACTTGTCAGGTACTATACATTACAGTAGTACATTTTTTAAATCTCTGTTCACCTGGCATCTACAGTCAATTTCCTACAAGCTCATGGCTCAATATACTGGTTGTTTTTTGATCCAACACAATTGAAACAAAAAGAGTAACTTTCTGCATTCTGAGGTATTTTCTGCCAGGGACACTACGCTATTGATAAAGTTTTACAACTTGTATAATTTATTATAAAACACAATTTAAAGTACTCTAAATATTAACAGCTGAATAAGTTTTGAGAAGTGCACCCTTTCTTCATAGCAAAAGTTACTGAAATCAAACACTGCAATCTTCAGTAAGATATTTTTCTAGTTCGCTGTGCAAAAATACAACATTTTGATCATATACAATGAATACTAACCTCATCTAGACCAGCATGCCTAGATGGAGTCAAAGCCATCTGTTGGGAGGCAACCCTGGGAGACTTCCGACCCTGTAAGGCCAATATGCTTTTACCATGACAACCCTGCTGCTCACTACTGCCGTACTTCTGTTGATGAATACAGCTGCTGCTGACGGAGCTGTTCTTAGTCCTTCTTGGAGAGCGTGCAGTCATTTTCCTGAATAAAAAAGACAGTACAATTGCATTGAAAGAAATCATCATTTTTTTTTAGATAAAACTATATCTTTGTCTACATATTGATAGATATTTCAAATTCTGTAAAAAATAGTTTTCAATTTGAAAACAAGTAAGACAACCTACATTTTCAAAACATAATAACCACAGCCCACAAAATGGAAAAGAGACATTTGATGTGGGAGGAAAATAATTTTAGAAACCAAAATTAGTGTAAAACGTTATTTGATAAAACAAGTTAGACTAGTATTATAACTGTCTTTACTGTGATGTAAAATAGAAAATAAAATAAAACTACTTGGAACTTTCTTGTTCACTGTTTGAGTATTTGACTTACCCCTGCAATCCCCTGTGATGTTGTTTGTTGGGATCTGGTGCTGGCCAACTCTGACTATACACACTACTGAGAAGATTCATGACTAATCACAGTATGTGGTGGTACATCATAGTTTACGTCTGTCTATCCTGTCTGTCTGTCTGTCTGTCTGTCTAGAAGAGAAAAAAAACCCTGATTTTTATAACTACCAACTTATTCAATTTGGTTTTAAAGCCAGTGGACACTTTCGGTAAACAGTATTGTCCAAGGCCCACACTTCGTGTATCCCAACTTATATATAAAATAACAAACCTGTAATAATTTAGACTCAATCGGTCGGGATCGGGAGAAAATAACAGGAAAACCCACCCTTGTTTCCACACGTTTCGCCGTGTCATGACATGTGTTTACTATAAATCCGTAATTCTCGATGTCGAGAATTGATAATTGTTTTAATGTTTTCTCAAAAAGTAAAGCATTTCATGGAATAATATTTCAAGAGAAGTCTTTTACCATTACCTTCTGTAAACCCTGTAAGTTATTTGTAAATCTGTGAACTTTTGTTGTCGTTTTGTTCCGAAAGTGTACATGTATATTTGCTTTAACTAAGGGAATAAAAGGGCAGCGACGACTTCTTACACAGTCGTTTAAAGCTGGCAGGGTCAAATTGCCATGTGATAAAGCGAACGGCAATGACCCTGCAAGGTTTTAAACGGATGTTTACAAACGAGTCACTACTCTTTTATTCCCATTCACAAATGCCCTTTTGTTAATTTTTTTTTTTTAAATACAATTACAGACACTTTCACTACAAGTGTTTGAATACAAGTGTTCTTTGAGACTCTGTGTATGACTCTTTAGCCAGCAGTTGTCTTCATTTTATTCAAAATATTTTTTTATTAAATTTTAAAAATGACCATGGTAACTTGCAAAAAAATAAAATAAAAATAAAAAGTGAGAATAATTACTGGATTTCAAATCTCATTTTTCCACCTTTTTTTATCTTTTCTAATATTTATAATAAAGTGTATAAATAAACAGTGATAATTGAATCAACAAGCTGATGATTGAATTTTAATATTAATAATAATATTGATATGAGGGTTAAAAAATAAAAATCTCCAAAAATATTAGAAAATGATATAAGCCACATGGCTCTTTAAGCCTCTGTGTTTTTTTCCAGAATGCTCAGCAAAATATTCAGTCACATGATTTGATCATCATGAATTGTGAATTGAAATAGTGTTATAATGAAACTTTTTCGGTGAGCAAATATTTTTATATGGCCTCGACATTATGACATATTTTTGTACCTTGTAGAAATGCCTAAAATACCAAACTTTTTGCATTTACAAGTGCAAATAACCAGTGGAGCCTTACGTGTTTCTAAGTTTTGGACAAGGGAGAGGAGACTCTTTGCTTGGCACATAAAACCACACAATTTTTATCTAGGGACTGTTTACTTCTAGAAACTATGAGGCTCCCCTGTGAGCTCACACTCACCACACTCACAGGGGAGCCTTATAAAGTTATAGTTTCTAGAAGTAGGGACTGTTTACATCGCGCACAGAGAGGTAAAAGATTTGCCACGATTTTAGGAACACCTCGAAAATAGGACCTCCTACATGTACCTACGATATATTAACATTTCCACATAAATCCAAGAATTGTGAAAGTAAAAGCTGGACAAGTTGTCGACGAGGGGGGTTGTCGACGACAAAGCCGGTCGGTCTTTTCAAGTTTCATTCAGTACCCGTCAATTCAGTTAAATTATTCAATCAAAACAAGAATCATATTTTAGGGGTGTCACTATTTACCGGAAAACACCAGAAAATACCGGAAAATACAGGAAAACTACCGGAAAACACCAGAAAACACCGGAAAACTACCGGAAAACTACCGGAAAACTACCGGAAAACACCAGAAAACACCGGAAAACTACCGAAAAACACCGGAAAACACCAGAAATTACCGGAAAATACCGGAAAACTACCGGGAAATACCGGAAAATACCTGAATAACAGCGCCGAAACACGACAGAGCAGCCAGCGGGCGTAGCTAAACACAGGAATACGTATACGAAGAACTGAGAAATAATTAAACTTATCACAGTCCTTCCTTTATCTGTCTCTATTTTCAGTGAAGTTTATAAAAAAACGTACAACTTTAATGTAAGAAGTTGCGTGGGCATTACTTTTTGTGTATAGAGAACGCTGGCTGCTCTGTCGTGTTTCGGCGCGGTTATTCAGGTATTTTCTGGTGTTTTTTTTGGTATTTTCCGGTAACTTCTGGTGTTTTCCGGTAGTTTTCTGGTGTTTTCCAGTATGTTCCAAGAAGTTCTGGTGTTTTCCAGTAGTTTTCTGGTGTTTTCCGGTATTTTCCGGTGTTTTCCGGTAGTTTTCCGGTAGTTTTCCGGTGTTTTCCGGTAGTTTTCCGGTGTTTTCCGGTGTTTTCTGGTATTTTCTGGTGTTTTCCGGTAAATAGTGACACCGATATTTTAGGGCCTATATTATGAATTGACAATTTGCACATGTTGATCACACTACTTACCTAGCCCACCTTGTTGAGCTGTTAATGGCTACGCTTTTAACATCGGTCTCATCCACTGATGTGGATAAATTCCTAAAGAACATCGGGGGGCTCTACATAAGCTTATCTAAGCTGTCTGCCCCAGTAACCAGAACCACCGTCTCCTCCCCAGTTGTGTGATGGCGTCCGTGGATTCAAGTAAGTTCAAGTAAGTTCTATAGAGATCAGTGGTCTCATCACCGTCGTGACAGTGATGAGACCGATGTTAAAAGCGGAGCCATTTAACAGCTCAACATACTCAACAAGGTGGGCCAACTACTTACCGTTCATGCCGTTACGCTTCATTCAATCAACTTTAAATCCCGCAAGAAAAAAACAGTCAACCTGTTTAAAATAGTACAGATTGAAGAAATTACCAATCACACAAAGTACTAACTAGTAATTTAAATTAGTTCATTGATCATCATTGTGCTCTTGATAAAATACCTACAAAAACGATGTCAAATTAATTGGTGTTCTTCGTTGCCTGGGCGCTAATTGGCATTAGTCTGGAGAACGAACGTGAAGTCAAGCACGCGAAGTAACCCTTGGGTCGGAAACTAGGTAGTAACAAGCGCCACCAAGTGCTGGAGGGGCATGCATCTCTCCTGCACCGCCGGTTGTCTGTATTGAGTGGGAGACTACGTTGTTGTTAGCCCAGTAACCGGGTAGACTTTATTCAAGTCCTGGGGCGGATTGCAATAAAACGGTCTTAGTCAGCGGTCTAAGACCAGTCAGTTATAGCCGGCTATCTGTCTTAGACGGTCTTAGCTTAGTCAGTCATTAAGCCTGTTGCAATAAGCCGGTCTGAGATAAGTCGGCGAAAAGTAATGCAATAGAACAATAATGTCCCATTTTACTTAGCACTTCTGCAGTCACTGGCGGTACGGCATTCTTCTTATTGCTTTGGTTTAAATCATTGGATATCAAATCTGTGAGTTGTATCAATTTTTACTCTTGGGAACATATGTTTACGATACACTGTATCATCATCAATGCCTCTCATGGGTGTAATCTATTTCTAAAATACAATCTCGTCGTAGAGCTCTTTGCATCAAATCATCTACAACTAACAAATGCAGCGCCATCTTAAAGAACCAAAACAAAGACCGATTATAGCCAGCTCAGAGCAGGCTTAAGATTTAAGACTGGCTGAAATTAAAGACCGCGCTATTGCAATCGGTCTATAATTAAAGACTGTCTAAGCACGTTTCAAGTTAGCCGGCTATAGCGCATAGACTGGTTTAAGACCACATGGTGCAATCCGCCCCTGTTCTCGTGCGAGAGGTCTCGAAGCATGCCAATGGAGCATGCCCGCATCACAAAAAGTCTGACCCAAATGGGGGAGGGTTACACTAAAACTTTAGTATATAAAATATGCCAACAACCCTTGAAAATTCATTAAAAGGTGAAAATAAATAAACTACTGGTACAATAGTACTTTCACTTTTTCAGTAAAAGAAAGTTCAATTCCAACGAACCCTATTCAAAAAACGTGTTCTTATCTTGCGGCAATGCCCCCGTTTACCCCATCCTTTCTGGGTAGGACACATTTCAGTTTACGGCGCCATTAGACACTCGACACTTTTGGTAATTGTCAAAGACCAGTCTTCTCGCTTGGTGTATCTCAACATATGCATAAAATAACAAACCTGTGAAAATTTGAGCTCAATCGGTCGCCGAAGTTGCGAGATAATAATGAAAGAAAAATCACCCTTGTCACACGAAGTTGTTTGCTTTCAGATGCTTGATTTCGGTCCATCAATTCTAAATCTGAGGTCTCAGACTCAAATCAATGGAAAATTACTTCTTTCTCAAAAACTATGTCTTCAGAGGGAGCCGTTTCTCACAACGTTTTATCCCATCAACCTCTCCCAATTACTCGTTACCAAGAAAGGTTTTATGCTAAAAAATATTTTGAGTAACCCAATCCACTGAAAGCTTTAGAAACAATAAGTACAAAATGGGTCTGAATAGCGGAAATTCTTTGATTTTAATTTTACACTATGCATGAATACCTGCACAGCTTGAGAAAGACAACACAAACTTTGCAGCTCATTATTGTGGCATATAAACATATCTGCATAGTTCTCAACCCCCTTACAAAACCGATTCACCTGTGGTAATTACTGACACCACTTTATAAAGAAGTAACTATCATGTACACTGATGACTATCTAGTAAATAAAAAGTGTTATTATGGAATGTTAAAAGTTTAATATTAATATTTATATTATAAAATATGGATCATCATAAATATATTATTGACATTAAAAGATCACCAAACAGAAATGTTCACCAAACAGAAATGTTCACGTGGGTGTAGACCATGTTAAGTAACCTTTTGTTTAAAAGAGTGACCATGTACAGTCAAGGGCCTTTTCTGGTCATATGGCAAATTTCAAATTTTGTGTTATAATTCAACATAGACTCAATAGTTTAAAACAAAAATAACAACTTAACAAATTTGAGAAATACTCCTTCATCATCTCAAAAGTTGACGAAAATATGACAGTGCAAATCTCTATAAAAAATATCAGATTTTATGTTTTCTTCCATTGGGCTGCATGCATAAAAATCATGCCTGCAGGAAGTTCAGGCTTGTTGACTGTTTTGTAAACAAGTGGTGTACGCATACTTCATGGTCTATAAATTGCCCATTATTTGTTCCTAAAAAGAATTTTCTACACTAAAATCGAAGTCACACTTAGAATAAATACTGGTTATTAAAATGGCATAAATGAAATTAAAGGACTTTTCTACACTTCGGAATAAACACAAATAACAATTAAATCAAGAAATGAAGCATATAGGATTTACAAGTTCTGTAATTTCTGCTCATTATCAAAAGACGGAATAACAATGTTTACACTTCAAAATGATTCAAATCAACCACATGCTACACAGTAACTGTGGCGTGGATACAGCGAATGGATGTGATTTGATGCAGATAAAAATACTTTTAAAAGGGGAATAAAAAAGCATGTTAATGTAATAATAGTGTTTACACTGCAAATCAACCACATGCCAAACAGACACTGTGGCATGGATACAGAGAATGGATATGATTTGATGCAGATAAAAAATACTTTAAAATGGGTATAAAAAAGCATGTTTAATGTACTAATTGAGTGAATAAATACCCAAACCTCATTCTAATGTCTATATAGGACTACTAATTGATCTCAAAGTTCTCTACTGCTTCAGAAATATGAAAGAATAGTATATATTCACAAAATGGACTTCAATTACTTGTTTCAAAGTTGTTATGAGATTTAAAATGGACATCGTAACATCTGGAATATCTGAACACATCATGCCCCAAAAGTATTGAAAATCAATACAGTCCTAATTGATTACTGAACTGACCAATCAGTGCGAGTGCAGCTTACTGCAATGCACACTGCGAGTACAAATCATGTCATACTGTCACATAACCAGATACCCAGACCAAACAATTTAAAAAACTCCAGATGAGTAAAGGAACCAATAACTGTAGCACTGACTGCAAATCGAAAATATATGACCATATACATTACAAAAATAAGTATCCCAAAAATATATCACAACAGAATTATTATTATAGTAGTATTAGATATTATTTGTTACATCATATACATGTTGAACACTTTTTGTCTGTGTTTTAGAAGTTAAGCAGAATGCTAAGATGCTAAGCATGATTAAAAGAATGAGTGATGCCACAGCAACCAGATACCACCAGGTAAGTGTGAAAGACTCATCATTGTACTTGACATCTACGAGAAAAAACACAGGAAAATAGTTAGTGAAAAAAAGGGGAAAAAAGGGGAACATTGAAATTGGATTGCCGAGACTATACAATACAATTGCCGAGAGTTTACTAACAATAGTGTAGTTATTTCACAAGTGTTTGTAACTTACCATCTTGACATAGAATTCCTGAGAATCCTGAAGTACAGTTACACCTTGTCCCTTCAGAATAATCATCTGAGGAGCAGGTTCCACCATTCATACATGCACATGGAGCCGCTATTTCATCTGGCAAAGCAACAACAAAGATTAACTAGTCTTTTTCATGTTTGCAAAAACTAGTCAATGGTCCTATGTGTCAACAGAGTCAATGGTCCTATGTGTCAACAGAGTCAATGGTCCTATGTGTCAACAGAGTCAATGGTCCTATGTGTCAACAGAGTCAATGGTCCTATGTGTCAACAGAGTCAATGGTCCTATGTGTCAACAGAGTCAATGGTCCTATGTGTCAACAGAGTCAATGGTCCTATGTATGTGTCAACAGAGTCAATGGTCCTATGTATGTGTCAACAGAGTCAATGGTCCTATGTGTCAACAGAGTCAATGGTCCTATGTGTCAACAGAGTCAATGGTCCTATGTGTCAACAGAGTCTGTCTCAAAGGCTAAATGACAACATACTTCAAACAATTCTTACAACAAACATGAACAGCTAACTAAGTGAAACATAAGCAGTGAAGTGGAAATACATGAATGGGGTTAAAAAGCATACAAAAAAAGCAAAGGGTTAACCATTAATAGGGGGACGAAAGGAGGGGGGTTCGTGTTTGCAATAAATGCCCTTGACTTTAAGAACCAGAAATCCTTTACAAGATTCTGATCAAGAACCAGAAATCCTTTTCAAGATTCTGATCTTCTCATGTTATTATTGACAAATCCAAATAATTCATTGAGTTTTATCAGCTACAACAAACACAATATGGAAAGAAGGAATCTTATGAGTTCATACCTGCTATAAAACGTCCAATCTTTTCTTTAAGGTTTGAGGTCTCTCTCCTCCTTCTGAAGGCACCTGTGAGAACAAAGAGATCACAATTTTTATGAGGAACATTTCTGGCATGAATCTTTTTTTGAAGGGTCACGTCTCGAGAGAAGTCTATACTTTAAGAGCACAATAGCTGTGAGGTTTCATCTTTGCAGTTTCTTAAAACGAATGGACAACACTTAGTGCATCATGTTTCACATTGTATAGGGGACACTTTTTTAAACCAAAACATTCAGGAAACTTTTTTATACTGCATTGTTCAACAAGCTTGAACAGAACTTCAACATACAGCAGAAAGGTGGTTGTTGATCAGTAAACAAATCTTTCCCCGATTGATGAAACAAATTAAGGAAAACTACACCACCATTGTTGAGAAGTGACTGTAGCTGTATATTGGTAGCTTGGGTTCTTTTTTTGTGCACAAGTTATCTTAGCACGCACAACCTAATGTGGCTTAATTTCCCATCCAAAAGAGAAAGAAAGAACAGATTTGCCACATCAACCAGGGTCGCTTTCACAAAGAGTTCGGACTCGTCTTATCTCGAGCTCGTCCAAACTTAGGATAAATCTTAAAGTCATAAGATTAATCCTAAGTTAGGAAGAGTTTTGTGAAATCGACGGAAGGCCAGATGGGGATTTAAATTCACATTCTGAAACTGAACAAATGTCTCAAAAGAGGTCTCAGCCACGATATTCTCAACACAATGTGTATTTGACTCCTAATGTTTTTCATGCAAGTCAATAAGTTGAGGTGTTACAATACTATCTTGTGAAGTCCCTAGCATTATCATGATTATGATAGTATTTGGATATAAGAACAAGCTTACCTGGTACACAGATATAGTCATTGGAACTATAGAAACAGTTTTCATTATCTCTGCATGGTCGAGTCTGGCATGGGTTCAGTACAGGGGCTGTAAGTGATAAATGTCAAATAAATGTGTCTTTGTAAAAACTATGCAATATGTGAGAGTATTTCTTCATCTTCAACATATAGTCATTTGTTGCACTGACATACTGCTTAAAACATGGGATTTACATGCATTCAACATCTTAATTTAAAACATAGACCAAAATAATGTATTAGCTATTTACATGCATCACAATCAATAAGTTTGAAGAACTATCCTTGCTTATTAATGTGCCTCATGACAATCAAGTTTTAATATTGTACTAGTTTTTAATCAGACTGCTTATATGTTTAGTAATGGGCCGTATTCATAAAACATAGCAATTGCTTTTTCTAGGCTTTTGCTTACATCTTTATACATTACATCTGTATAAAGATGTAAGCAAAAGCCAAGAAAAAGCAATTGCTATTTTTTATGAATACGGCCCATTGTCTCGAGATTATGTTTGATATTGAGTATGTTTGATATACCATCAAACCATTTTGAAGTTTGTTCTTGTCCCATAATACCAAAATACTTGCATAAATCATGCTTGAATAGAAATATTATTTTCAAATTTTTGTTTATGGATCATGTTCAGATTAACAGTCAAACAGTCTTAGTTATCACTTCGTCTGCAGGTTTGTTTTGTTTTTGTTTGTGCCACTTTACGCACTATTAAATGACGCCAACAGAGGTTGTATGTTTCATTCTATCATTTTGTTACAGAAGTACCCACTAGGTACAGTTCTTGCATTGCAAAGTAGCTAGATAACAAAGACTACCTACCATCTTAAAAAAACATCACCTTGAAAAATAAACAACTACCAAAGTATTTAGCCTTCAAAACAACCTAAAAAATAAAGTTGTATTTAATATAAACTTACTTGACAGAGTGATAGTGAATTCACAAGTTGCCACGTTGCCTGCTGCATCAGTGAAGTTATACATAACCAGCGTGATGCCTTCTTCAAACACATCTCCTGAGTTTTTGTTACTAGTCTGAACAGCCTGCTCTCCTGAGTTATCAATGGATGTAGGTGTATTCCACATGACAATCATAAACTGGTTCCCTGCAGGAATTACAAAGGCCTGACTGGACGGGCAGTTGATGATGCTTGGTGGTAAAACGTCCGCTACAATCAAACAAATTATTATCACGTCAAGTCTAATCAATCCTTCAAATCAAACTTCAATCAAAGCAAAATCATTCTAGTAGCAGTGACCTCGCTTGACCTCAGTAATAACCATCTCCTGCCATAGGCCTCAAGAGTTTTATTACATCCTTTGATACTCAATGAGTTATCCTCATTAATGAATAGAGGTCCCAATTAAAGGTTACTTTGAACCAGAAGTCCGAGTTTGGTGACATTGGCCTACTTTGTAATTATGGGTTAGTTATTTCCATTGTATTGGTTCCCAATACTCCTTAAATCACACTGAGATTGAAAACTTATCATGCTTATTGCTTTGCCCTACACCAGGGCCCAATTTCATAGAGCTGCTAAGCACGAAAATTTGCTTAGCATGAAATTTCTTCCTTGATAACAACATGATTACCAACCAAATTTCCATGTGATTTTCAGGATAAGCAAACAACAGCTGATTACTAGTAACAAGCAATATGCAACAAAGAGAAATTTTGTTGGTACAATGTAATCCTGTTTTTATCAAGAAAGAAATTTTATGCTAAGCAAATTTTTGTGCTTAGCAGCTCTATTAAATCGGGCCCTGTGCAAGTCTGCATATACAGTGATTTCTCAGCCTTGTAGATAGTAGTTGGAGCCAATTGTCCTTGTGAACATTTTCAAGCGCAAAGTGGAGAAAACAAAAAGGTTCCAGAGAGTTTTTAACCCTTACCTTCTCTAACCACTATGATATCAAATGAGCATTCTTCCTGATTGTTGCGATCATCACTGAATGTATACCTGACTCTCGTTACTCCTTCAAGGAATGAATCCCCAGGGGTGTGAGTCTTAATGAGAGAGGGCGCTTCACCAGATTCATCCATAGCTGATGGCTCTGTCCATCTAACAACAATGTTAGGCTGTGTTAATGGAAGATCTAGAACCATGTTGGCAGGACAACCTGTGATGACTGGTGGGACATCATCAACTAAAGGAAAACAAGATATTCAATCAATACTATTACAGTCTGAAGATTTTTAAGTTATTGTTTTTCTTCCTATTGACAAGTATAATTATTACTACTTTTGAAAGTTTCAATCTCCAATCCATTATAAAAATAAGATTGTGAATTCTGCTACCAAGTTAAAGCTGAACCATAGGAAGTAAATAAGGGATAACTCATAACAACAAGATATATGGTCTATAAAACCATATCCCCCTCTATAAAATCATCAAAAATCCAGAAAATATGAGAATATTGTCCCTGGTTTCACCCACACACAAAACGTGTGCCAGCCCTGCAGACTCAGCACCCTCCAAAGCTTTGTGAAAAAAAGAAAAGAAAAAAAAACACCGCAAGATTTCAACCCCTGACCCCTATAAACTCCAGACCAGTGCTATTTATGGGAGGGTGTTCAGTGTGCAGTGCTGGCATGCGCCTGTGTGTGTGGGTGAAATCAGACTGAATATTCATTATCCCTGATGCAAATTTAACCTCTATTAAAGATAATATGAGCTTCTCCACGAAAAGATGTTTTTTTGTAGACAAATCAAAGTACCTGATTGGACAGAGACAACAAATGAGCAGTTGGCTTGGTTATCTGCTTGGTCACTATAGGTGTATGTAACAGTTGTATCTCCAAGTGGGAACTTAGATCCTGGAGCATGAGTCTGAACTAATGTAGGCTCAACACCAGAGTCATCAATGGCAAAGGGTTCAGCCCAGATTGTAGATGCCCCTTCATCAACCTCAGATAGCAGCAGGGACACACTGATGCTCTCCGGACATGCAAATACCATCGGTGGCAAATCAACTAGAAAAGCAAAGGGTTGGAAATAAAAAATTGTAAGGAGATGTCCAAATTAGCCAATACAGACTTTGATGAGTTCAGTACTGTACATATCCACAAGATTGTAAGAAAATGTGCAATATGTTAAAATTAGCCAATCATAAAATACAGAGGATACTGCTGGTTTACTAATTTTTTCAAAGGGATTCATATTTTGATTACATATCAACTTACTACAAATCACTGTTAACAAACAAGGCTTGAAAAGGAAACTTTTCATGGCTTTTTGTGATAATCGGAATTAAGACATCCAACACTGGCAATGCCAGATGTTTGTTGAATATAAGATACAAATTTGACCATTGTGTTAACATTTTGAGCTTGTTTGCACAATTTGGTATTCAGGCCCAACAGCTGCTAAACGGCTGATATTGTGCTTACTGTACGCCGCTATTAAGCACAGGAAAAAGGAAGGCTCGTGTGCTTACTGTATGCCGCTATTAAGCACAGGAAAAAGGAAGGCTCGTGTGCTTATCATAACAGACAAATGGCCGCCTTAAGTTCTTGCTGACCTGTGAAACAGGCTTAAGTTAATGTTGTCTTCAATAGTTAGCATGAACAATGGCTAAACGTAAAGCAGTGGTATGACGTTTTCCCCTTGTACATCTTGTGGTTGCAGGTGCCAATTACATCGACTGCGGCCAATTTCGCAAAATGCTAGAATTAATCCTAACTCGAGTTAGGACGAGTAACCCGTCCTAGTAACCCGTCCTAACTTAGGATGGGTTCAATTCGTCCTACGTATTTGGATACAGAACTGTCCCTGTCCTATGCAAGTCCTAAGATTAATCCTAAGTTAGGAAGAGTTTGGAGAAATCTGCGGCTGATCCATTAGATCTCTCTTACTGCCTTATTAAAGCCATTATACACTTTCGGAACAGAAACAAAAATAAAAGTTCACAGATTTACAAATAACTTACAGGGTTTACAGAAGGTAATGGTAAAAGACTTCTCTTGAAATATTGTTCCATGAAATGCTTTACTTTTTAAGAAAACATTAAAACAATTATCAATTCTCGACAACGAGATTTACGGATTATAGTAAACACATGTCATGACACGGCGAAACATGCGGAAACAAAGGTGGGTTTTCCCGTTATTTTCTCCCAACTCCGATGACCGATGAGCCTAAATTTTCACAGGTTTGTTATTTTATATATAAGTTGTGATACACAAAGTTTGGGCCTTTGGACAATACTGTTTACCGAAGGTGTCCAATGGCTTTAAAATGGCTCCAAACTAACCTGGTGTAGTTTTGACAAAGAAGACACAGTTAGCTTGATTGCCAGCTGCATCAGTGAAGGTGTAGACTACTGTAGTAGTGTTACCACTGACTATACTCCCTGGTTCAAGAGACTTATTCACGCTTGGTGCTTCTCCGGAGTTATCAACTGCTGTAGGCTCGACCCAGGTTGCCTCATTGACCCCAGGAGGTAGGACCACCGTGGACGGACAACCACTGATTACAGGGGGTACATCGTCTATAGTTAAATGTTAAAGAAAACCACATAAATACAGACATAATTTTCCAGACAAATTATTACCATTAGGCACATTATGTCAGGGCAATTGGCACGTACTTAAAGGCAGTGGACACTATTGGTAACAACTCAAAATAATTATCAGCATAAAACAAGTAATGGGGAGAGGTTGATGGTATAAAACATTGTGAGAAACAGCTCCCTCTGAAGTGATGTAGTTTTCGAGAAAGAAGTAATTTTCTACGAATTTGATTTCGAGACCTCAGATTTAGAATTTGAGGTCTCCAAATCAAGCATATGAAAGCACACAACTTCGTGCGACAAGGGTTTTTTTTTCCCATTAATATCTCGCAACTTTGATGAGCGATTGAGCTCAAGTTTTCGCAGGTTTGTTATTTTATGCATATGTTGAGATACATTAACTGTGAAGAGTAGTCTTTGACAATTACCAATAGTGTCCACTGTCTTTAAATGTCAAGATTTCTAGTATGATTTTAGTTAGCAATCTCTCAATCAACAGTCAAGCCATGTTAAAACTGTTTCTCACAAGGAATAAACTACTACACGCCAGATGATGTTTTTCCCCGCTTATTTTTTTTCTTGACAAACATATTAAGACCCGAACAACTTCAAATAACTGCGTTTTTTCCCCCTAAATTCTTTGCTTGCAGCAGGATAGCTGGCAAAAATATGCCCCTGGACTTACCAGTGTGTAAACACCTAACTGTGCTTTATTTTAACTCATACAAATAGGGAAAACAAGTTCTGGAGAATATGCCTTGTAAAATCCCTTTTCAGGATGTAACCCCAAGATTACAGACCTTTGTCCCTTTATTTAACAAACATGGCAAGAATGGACAAGCTGCCACCATTGTTTGTCATTCAATTTGGCTCAATCAGAGGAAACTCCGAGGGTTCTGAGAATCTAGAATACCACGGTAGATTTCTGGCTGTGGCTCACAAACGTCAACGTCAAATTTAAGAACTTATTATGAGATCCTTTGTCTTTCCTTTCTCAAGTCAAGGTGATAATGTGGCAACGAGATATTCAAAGGGACATAAATACTCAAAATTATTGGAAATATATTACTGCGGGTGGGCATGGAATAATACCGATGGATGGAAGTTAAAGCCTGAATAGAAAAGTAGGGAATATTCCACATGACGTGATGATGACAAATGTACCAACCTCCAAGACGGATAACCAAGAATACACAATTGGCTTGATTGCCTTGAGCATCAGTGAATGTATAAGTCACCATTGTTATCTCATCTAAGAATGTAGATCCTGGGGTATGGGATCTAATGGCGTTAGTCACTGGACCAGCATTGTCTGTTGCTGTAGGCTCCGACCAACTAGTGGTGTTGCTACCATATGGGATGCTCACATTAGATGGGCAGTTCATAACAACTGGAGCGGTTTTATCTGTGACGGAAGAAAGCAAACAATTTCAAAAAATGAATGAATGAATCTTTGAAGCAGAAACTTCTTTTAAGGCTGTCCGATACAATCACAGGGTGTAAACATAGAAAATATGTCGAGGACCCGCAGCCAGCATCAACTTTCAGTTTTGGGTCTTGTGACCAGAAGTTTCTTCGAATTTGCTACAAACCTTGGCTAATTTCACAAGAACCTTAGGAACTTTTCATTTTCACAAATAGCAGATATGATATGCCGTAAATATCAGCAAAAAAAAATACAGAAAGACGTACCAAGTGTGACAATCACAACAAATGTGCAGTTAGCCTGGTTCCCTGCATCATCAAAGAATGTGTAAGACACAGTGGTGTTTCCTTCAGAG
Source organism: Asterias rubens (assembly GCF_902459465.1). Lineage (NCBI taxonomy): Eukaryota > Metazoa > Echinodermata > Asteroidea > Forcipulatida > Asteriidae > Asterias > Asterias rubens. The sequence goes on along the minus strand of NC_047065.1, from coordinate 10,265,365 downwards.
AAGTTGGTTCCCGGCTCATGTGACTTGACGACGGTAGGAAGGTTACCAGAGTTATCAGTAGCTGTTGGTTCTATCCAGTTAGCAACAGTCATACCAAGAGGTAGTATTATATCTAATGGACAGTCACTTATTACTGGAGGTAGAGTATCTGGGGAAATAACAGAGATACAACTCAATGTAAGAAGTGCAGTACATCAATCTTAAACAGAAAAGACAAAATGTTTAAATTTGAGTGAATGGCTTTCCCAGATCTACTTTGAAATCAACAAACCAAACCTACCGAATGTAACCACCACAAGAAATGTGCAGTTAGCCTGGTTCCCTGCATCATCAAAGAATGAGTACGATACAGAAGTATTTCCCTCAGCAAAGCTGGTTCCCGGCTCATGTGACTTGACAACAATAGGAAGGTTACCAGAGTTATCGGTAGCTGTTGGTTCTATCCAGTTAGCAACAGTCATACCAAGAGGTAGTATAATATCTGATGGACAGTCACTTATTACTGGAGGGAGAGTATCTGGGGAAATAACAGAGATACAACTCAATGTAAGAAGTGCAGTACATCAATCTTAAACAGAAAAGACAAAATGTTTAAATTTGAGTGAATGGCTTTCCCAGATCTACTTTGAAATCAACAAACCAAACCTACCGAATGTAACCACCACAAGAAATGTGCAGTTAGCCTGGTTCCCTGCATCATCAAAGAATGAGTACGATACAGAAGTATTTCCCTCAGCAAAGCTGGTTCCCGGCTCATGTGACTTGACAACAATAGGAAGGTTACCAGAGTTATCGGTAGCTGTTGGTTCTATCCAGTTAGCAACAGTCATACCATGAGGTAGTATAATATCTGATGGACAGTCACTTATTACTGGAGGGAGAGTATCTGAACAAATTGTAGAGATACAACTGATTATAAAAGGAATGTTATTCATAATGTGAAACAATAGTGTCCCCTGCACACCTTCATTCCCCTGACTCTGTTAGAGCAGGAAGATACAAGAAATACTGGAAAGACACCAATTACTTGTAAAGTCCATACCCCTAACAAACCTCAAGTTTTCACTAACACATATGATCATCAAAATTTTCGAAATTTTCACAGCTTAGTCGCCTGGGTTTGGGATAAATTAATTAGTCAAACAATGAATACACTTTCCCTTGAAAAAACATGATCCTGGATAATCAACGGAATGGTATGGGTGAAGGAACGCTTCACCTCATTTAAATGTAGATCAAAGCAAGACAGTGAGAGACAAACAAACTTACACAAGACTGAATCAAATCAGAGAAGAAAACAAAACCGGAAAGCAGTTAGTGTATTTATTGTGTGTGATTTTTACATTAACAAAAAATAGACAAAACAAAACGCAACAGCTGCCATTTTGAAACTGTTCAAGTGTAAATCTGCATAAATGTGTATAATATGACCAGGGTTGTAGCTGGACCAGTTCTAGTGGTTGGCTCTAAATCTAATGTAGTCTTCAAAGGGTGAGCGGTTAAACAACATGATTAATGGTTAGATATGGGGTCATCATTGCTGAAGTGCAATCTAGGGGGTGTCAGTGCTGGGCAGCCAAATGTAGTTTGCTCAAAGTGCTGAGCCAAATTTGTTCGCTGGCGCCCCCCTACAGTGTGGTTAAAACACTGTGTTAGTCGATTGTTTAGTTGTTTAGAATTGCATGTGGCTGTTCACAATTTATCAGCATGAGTGATCTTTATATTCAACAAATAGCAACTGGAAGTATGCATCCAGTAATTCTCAAATGAAAGCCAAACCTTCAAGAGAAAACAAACTTGACTGAATAAAGAAGTTCTTTCCTAATAGTTTTAATAGCAAGCTGTCAATTACCATGCGGCAGCATTACTGTTAAAAAGAAATTGCTGCAAATTGTAATAAGTATCTTTAAAATATTTACAATAATACCACTGGACCTACCAAGTGTAACAAACACAACAAATGAACAGTCAGCCTGGTTCCCTGCATCATCAATGGCAATGTACGACACAGTAGTATTTCCCTCAGCAAAGCTGGTTCCCGGCTCATGTGACTTGACGACGGTAGGAAGGTTACCAGAGTTATCAGTAGCTGTTGGTTCTATCCAGTTAGCAACAGTCATACCAAGAGGTAGTACAGTATCTGATGGACAGCCACTTATTACTGGAGGTAGAGTATCTGGGGAAATAACAGAGATACAACTCAATGTAAGAAGTGCAGTACATCAATCTTAAACAGAAAAGACAAAATGTTTAAATTTGAGTGAATGGCTTTCCCAGATCTACTTTGAAATCAACAAACCAAACCTACCGAATGTAACCACCACAAGAAATGTGCAGTTAGCCTGGTTCCCTGCATCATCAAAGAATGTGTACGACACAGTAGTATTTCCCTCAGCAAAGTTGGTTCCTGGCTCATGTGACTTGACTATGATAGGAAGGTTACCAGAGTTATCAGTAGCTGTTGGTTCTATCCAGTTAGCAACAGTCATACCAAGAGGTAGTACAGTATCTGATGGACAGTCACTTATTACTGGAGGTAGAGTATCTGGGGAAATAACAGAGATACAGCTCAATGCAAGAAGTGCGGTACATCAATCTTTTTGGTAATTACTCAAAATAATTTTTATCATAAAATCTTTCTTGATTATGAGTAATGGGGAGAGGTTGATAGTATAAAACATTGTAAAAGAACCAGCTCCCTCTAGTTTTCGAGAAAGAAGTAATTTTCTACGATTTTGATTTCAAGACCTCAGATTTACAAAAATAGAACAAACAAACTCGCAGGACAAAGGAATCGTGACATCAGTGGCGGCTATTTGATGTGGAAATTAGCGTCCTCGGTTTGCCAAAGCTGGAGAACTGTGTTCAAACCCAATTAGGGGAAAATAGTCACTAGGGCGTCAAGGGGTCATTATAATAGATAAGCCGTTTTTGACTCTCGGCTGAAAAAGTCGCGCGGCCAGATGCATTTTTGACTCAAGTTATTTATTTCTAAATGCAAATTTTGAGAGTAAAATGGTTAATAACCGGTATCTACGATGTCTATTTAACCATAAAAAGGTAATAGTTGAAATATTGAGATCATCCTTTATTGGCTGTTTAAGATGTGGTAGGCAATCCCCAGAGAGTTGTTCAAGGGAAAACCAATGCAGTCAAGTAGGGATGAACTGAAAGCCTAAACCACATAGTGCCCCTTAGGATTCAAATCGTCAGGTCCCAAAAAGGTGCAAGGCAAGGCAAGACACCACTGCCAACCTGGCTGTCACAGGTCTACTTTGAAATCAAAAAACCAAACCTACCGAATGTACACTGCCAGTAAAAGTTTTGTAGCAAACCAATTCTGTAATGTTCCCTTAAACAGCAAAAACAAATGTTAAATTTTGATTAACTGGCTCTAAAAACAACAAACCAAACCTACCGAATGTAACCACCACAACAAATGTGCAGTTAGCCTGGTTCCCTGCATCATCGATGAACGTGTACAATACGGAAGTATTCCCCTCAGCAAAGTTGGTTCCCGGCTCATGTGACTTGATGATGATAGGAAGGTTACCAGAGTTATCAGTAGCTGTTGGTTCTATCCAGTTAGCAACAGTCATACCAAGAGGTAGTATAATATCTGATGGACAGCCACTTATTACTGGAGGTAGAGTATCTGGGGAAATAATGGAGATATAACTCAGTATAAGGGGCCATTCAAAATGTTAAATGTTTTACAATTTCTAAAAACATTGATTTGTTTTGCAATATTAAAAATAAAACTACATGTGGTTTGCATTGTGCATGTATAGTACTTTTACTCTTGTGCATGGATGTTAATGCACATTCAGGCCTTGAATTTAACACCGCAGGCCCAGTTATTTTAGCCCCGGACTAAAACTTTCATCAACTTTTGTTGTGACCAAAACCCGTGAAGATCGGTGCCAAGTTCAGAGGCTAGGTATGCCTGAGATTTGTTAACCCCCCTCCCCCGAAAACAAATATTTTGTTTTACTTTGAAATTAACGGTATCGCCGGCCGAAAAAACCCAGGTTGCTCCGTGAAAAAAAACAAAACAATATAATACAATAATTTTGCATAATTTTTTTTGTGGAGGAATTTTTTTTCAAAATGCATGAAAAAGCTCTTAAGTATACTTCAAACTCACATGAGGTACACAGGAGATGTTGCTGGTTAATGTGGAGGTACGATTGTGTCAGATATATTCCCCCAAGAAAATTAATCTCTGGCAAAAACAAAAATCATGTGCAAAATCCTCCGCTCATGGCTTCTACCTGTTGTGTTTAGTCTATGCTCGTGGGGCGCATTCAACAAATTTGCTAAATGAATCGGGACAAACTTGTGCGCAATTCGCATTTTGCGCTCTGCCGAATTGTCAGCTGAATCTGGTGAGAGAGCAAAAGCGTGCACAATCTTCAAAGTCATACTCTGTTCATACTCCTACTCTGTATGCCCGCCCAAGTTGATAATTCTGAAAAAAACTGCCTGCAATCTGAAGATGTGCATTATTGTTATTTTGTTTTCCCTGTCTGGCCCAAATGCATGAGAAAATGGTTGCGATGCGTGAAGGTCTGCGGTCGCTACCTCCATCATCCCATGGTACATGCATATTGATGCGCATTTGACATCCATGGTGGCAGCCATGTTTATCGTGGTTGGAAAGTTATGGATTCCAGTTAACTCGACCACTGCTAGCCAACTTGATTCCGACCAGCTTGACCGTTTACCAACTCGATTGTTGTACCAACTCGATCGTTGTGCTTTCAACTTAAAAGCTCATCTTGTCTGTTGTCCAACCCGTTGGTTGTCCAACTCGACCGCTGCAAGTAAAATAGAAAAGTCATCTCGCCCGTTGTGCCGAATCACACGCGGGCCATACTCCTATAGGCGTTTCACATAATGGGTGACGCACATGGTATTTCACATAGTGGTGAGTCACGTACATCCTGTACAGATTATAATGTACGTGTTCACATTGTACATTGGGTTACCACGCGCATTTGAACGCTGCTACGCAGGCAAGTAATACGATCTGGCTTTTTCCCGTTTTTATAATTTTTTAATGAAAAGTGAATTTCGATTTTCAATTATTTACCTTGACCCAACCACCCACTAATTCGAAAAAAAGTCAAAACTTAAAAAAAAAAAATACAATTTTGAATGGCCCCTAAGAAGTGCAGCAAACTTTCCTTCAATCTTAAACAGTACAGACAAATGTTCACAATTTTGAGTAATTGGCTTTCACAGATCTAATTTTAAAACAATAAACCACAATTACCGAATGAAACAACCACAATAAATGTGCAAGTAGCCTGGTTCCCTGCATCATCAATGGCAATGTAAGACACAGTGGTATTTCCTTCAGAGAAGTTGGTTCCCGGTTCATGTGACTTGATGATGATAGGAAGGTTACCAGAGTTATCAGTAGCTGTTGGTTCTATCCAGTTAGCAACAGTCATACCAAGAGGTAGTACAGTATCTGATGGACAGCCACTTATTACTGGATGTACAGTATCTGGGGAAATAACAGAGATACAACTCAATGTAAGAAGTGCCGTATATTATTTTTCATCAATTTTAAAATTTACACGGTGTGATGATGATAATAGTAGAATACATCCCTGAAATATTTCTGTCGGATATGTTATATTTGATGAGATATAACTTATCTAGTTTCGCCTTTGGAGTTTATCGCTCAGTGAGCGTTTTATTCATAGTTTGTTTGCATCGATGTTATGCAAAATGTGTAATCGGCTTTTCACTATTTTCTCGTGACCCAGTTGGCTGATCGCTCTCACACTTTCCAGGTTTGTCAGTTTATATATGTGGTGGATTATATTAAGTGCTTACACTGCCAGCAAATGTTTTGTAGCAAAACCAATTCTGTAATGTTCCTTTAAACAGCAAAAATAAATGTTAAATTTTGATTAACTGGCTCTAAAAACAACAAACCAAACCTACCGAATGTAACCACCACAACAAATGTGCAGTTAGCCTGGTTCCCTGCATCATCAAAGAATGTGTACGACACAGTAGTATTTCCCTCAGCAAAGTTGGTTCCCGGCTCATGTGACTTGATGATGATAGGAAGGTTACCAGAGTTATCGGTAGCTGTTGGTTCTATCCAGTTAGCAACAGTCATACCAAGAGGTAGTATAATATCTGATGGACAGTCACTTATTACTGGAGGTAGAGTATCTGGGGAAATAACAGAGATACAACTCAATATGGCTGTCAATTTTGAAATCAAATAAAAAGTAAAGAAATTTTGTTAGGAGCACACACTCTTACAAAATTAGTTCACGCAAAACGAAAACTTCACCTACCGAGTGTAACAACAACCATAAATGAACACACTGCTAGGTTCCCAGCAGCATCAATAAATCTGTACGCGACAGTAGTGTTTCTATCAGGGAAGCTGTCTCCTGGCTCATGTGATTTAATGACCAGAGGAGATTCACCGGTATCATCAAGAGCTGTAGGCTCCACCCAGTTAGCAATGGTCATACCAAGAGGTAATATGATGTCTGACGGACAATCACTAACTGCCGGAGGTTGGTTGTCTGGGAAGTTACAACAAATTGAAATATTTCGGTTTTGTTCCTCCGATTAATATTTTTTTGTTAGTTCAAAATAGTCAACCAACAAACATCAATGTACTTTATAATACGCATTCATAAACACCCTTTTAGTAACTGCGCCTAATATGTGTGTAGAAGCGCGTATACACACCATCCGACTTGCACAAAACATCTCCACAATTTTTTTTTTTTTAATTAGCAAACGTCAAAAATTCGCAAAGGAAACAAGTGACAGATTGTCGAGAATTGTGAAACTGTTTTTAATCAAAGGCACTGGCCTTTATCGCACGGCCACGACCCTGGCGGTTTTAAACCGCCGTTAAAGAACTCGTTGCCACTCTTTTATTCCCTTATTATATAACATTATCAGTGATTTAGTGAATCTTTTGATAAGTAGCGAGTATACTGTGCTAACACACATCGGTGCATGGGAAAGTAGCGAGTATACTGTGCTAACACACATCGGTGCATGGGAAAGTAGCGAGTATACTGTGCTAACACACATCGGTGCATGGGAAAGTAGCGAGTATACTGTGCTTACACACATCGGTGCATGGGAAAGTAGCGAGTATACTGTGCTAACACACATCGGTGCATGGGAAAGTACTGAGTATACTGTGCTAACACACATCGGTGCATGGGAAAGTACTGAGTATACTGTGCTAACACACATCGGTGCATGGGAAAGTAGCGAGTATACTGTGCTAACACACATCGGTGCATGGGAAAGTAGCGAGTATACTGTGCTAACACACATCGGTGCATGGGAAAGTAGCGAGTATACTGTGCTTACACACATCGGTGCATGGGAAAGTAGCGAGTATACTGTGCTAACACACATCGGTGCATGGGAAAGTACTGAGTATACTGTGCTAACACACATCGGTGCATGGGAAAGTACTGAGTATACTGTGCTAACACACATCGGTGCATGGGAAAGTAGCGAGTATACTGTGCTAACACACATCGGTGCATGGGAAAGTAGCGAGTATACTGTGCTAACACACATTGGTGCATGGGAAAGTAGCGAGTATACTGTGCTAACACACATCGGTGCATGGGAAAGTACTGAGTATACTGTGCTAACACACATCGGTGCATGGGAAAGTACTGAGTATACTGTGCTAACACACATCGGTGCATGGGAAAGTAGCGAGTATACTGTGCTAACACACATCGGTGCATGGTTCTTTATCACCAACGAAAATTTAACCAATCAAAAGAGTGACAATATTCAACTGCAAACCATGCCCACTTCACACAAACTGGCTTGAATTGCTTGCAGCTTTGAGCTATGGCTTTTCTTGGAGATTTACAAAAAGGGAATAACAATCTCTGGACTTGCCTGATTGGTTTGTTTTTCAAGGTATTGTCAGTATTATCAGTTTCCGTCATAAGAAATGTCTTCCAATGACCAACAAGTATTTTTGGTGAAACAACCCATAGATGCACGCAAAATTCGGAGCTGAGGGAGAAGGGTGAATAATGTGACTGCCCACCTAAAAAAAATATGTTATACTTGCTTTAGTGTAATTTAGTGTGTTTGCATAACTTATTTCTAACATTATTCTGCATTTTCCAATGGCTGAGGGGGACAAGAAAAGAACAATTCAGCAGCCACTGCCAGAAACATAAGGGCAAACCCCCTTCTCTTAATAATAAATGTACTGGATTAGTTTGAGTGCATTACACAACACAAGCTACAAAAAAGTGCAAAGACCAGGACTCGACCAACATTCTGTTAATCAGAAACACCACAGTTTGAGTCCAGTGTGCTTAAACACTCGCTCACGATATGATCTACCTACCAAGTATGACAACTAGAAATGAGCAGACTGCCTCATTCCCAGCACCATCAGTAAATGTGTACGTCACAATACTTCCTTCAGTGAAGTTGGTTCCTGGCTCATGTGACTTGACGACGATAGGAAGGTTACCAGAGTTATCGGTAGCTGTTGGTTCTATCCAGTTAGCAACAGTCATACCAAGAGGTAGTACAATATCTGATGGACAGTCACTTATTACTGGAGGGAGAGTATCTGGGGAAATAGAATTACATTTCATAGAAAAATATAGTCTTCATTTGAGTAATTTTCTTGTTTTTGATACGTATAAAGGCCAAGTCACACAGGTCCCGACAACGCGAACGATAACGATACAAATGCGCGCCCTTGATTGGTTGAAATGCTCCACGCAGAACACGCCCACGCTCATTCAACCAATCGAGGGCGCGCATTTGTATCGTTATCGTTTTCGTTCTCGCTATCAGGGCGTGGGTGACTTTGCCTTTAGACTTGCACAGACTGTACACCTTTTGTATCCATTCACTGAATGTTGAAGATGTATGAAATGATCAAGGTGGTTATACACATGTGCATAAGCTTAGAGTTGGCAAGTTGGACTTGTGGCATAAAATCTATCTATCTATTATGTTTGTATTTGTCAACGCCTTTCAGCAACTAAAGGAGAGTTGTGTGTGATGTGTCTCAGTTAGTGGACAGGTGTGCGTGGTGCTCTCAAATTTACAATTGGTGCAAGTAAAAATTAGTTCCACGACTTAGGCACTGACGGCTCATTGAAAACCATCTCATGTACATGTATGAAAGTATGCACTCACTTAGGTGAACATTTTCACAATTACTGAATGAATCTGGACCAGTGAGACTGTGGTTTTGAAAAGGGCCATAATAAACACATTTATAAGCAAAAAGTATGAGGTAGGTTTAGAAAAGCCAACTTACCAAAGGTAACAATTACTAGAAATGAGCAGATGGCACTGTTTCCTGCTTGATCAGTATACACGTATGATACAGTAGTGTTTCCTTCAGTGAAGTTGCTTCCTCGCTCATGAGACTTAGTGACAATAGGCTGAACACCAGTATCATCCATAGCAGATGGCTCAGTCCAGTTTGCAATGGTAACATCTAATGGTAATGTTATATCAGATGGACAACCACTGATAACTGGAGGCATATCCACTGGACCTTAAAGTGAAACATTACAAATGGCAATAATTAACAACATGAGAACATAAAGGGGTGAATAGCAAAACTACCCTTTGATACACTCCAGGATTTGATATGCCTTGATTGAAAATGGAAATTTGATAAAGTTCCTGGTCACCTGACCAACTTTAACTAACAATTATTGGCACCAAAACCAGCATTTTAATGATGGTTAAAAGCATTAGCCCTATATAGGACTTTTCCTCTGTACACAGATACAGAGTCCTAACTATTAAGGCCCGTTTCTGGGGCAGAAAAATTTCAAAGCTTCATAACTCAAATCTTACCTGCAACAAGCCACTAATTTCAACAGATTCACATTCCATGGCGGCATACATTTTTCTGCGGTGGGTTTTGGTCCTCATATTTTCCTCACAAATCCGTCATTTTCGTGAAATAATGCAGCTTCCAACATTGAAAAATTTCAGTTTCGATCGTTTTCTCACAGTGTTGTCTGTTGTCGTGCGTACGCGTATACATTCGCGTGCAAAACGCATGATGCAAGCTTAGACGCATGAATTCTTGGTCACCGTATCTTGACTGCACAGCGTTAGCAAGCAACAGAATTCAAAATTTGCACATCGTGCGCCTTGCGTACACATGGCAGACTGTGAGAGTACGAACAAAACTGGGAATTCCTTAACGTTGGGAGCTGCATTATTTCATGAAAATTACGGATTTGTGAAGAATAACTTACGATCAAAACCCACCGCAGAAAAACATGCTGCCATGGAATGTAAATCTGTTGAAATGGTGCTTTCTTGCAGGTAAGATTTGAGTTATGAAGCTGTGAAAATTTTCCGCCCCAGAAATGTACCCTGGTCCAGGACGTCACTGTAGTACAATACGAAAGTGCAAGGCCGCCAGGGCTAGTTAAAGCATCAAACTTGCTACATGCTTGTTCCAAAGATCATAAAAATGAATGACAACAGCAAAAAATTTCCCTTTATATGATACAGCAATCTCAGGCATGCAACTTCAAAAAAAAGAGAGGAAATTACAACATTTGAACGGTTTTGTTGTTCTTTTTTCAAGTTTGAATGGCACAAAAGAGAATACACAAAAGAGGAATTCAGCTGATCCAAGGAAAAGTTGCAACCGCGCAGTCTGTTATGGAGTTAGCCGTAGAGAGACATTTGGTGTTTTTACCTTCAAGACGGAAAACTTGAAAAGAGCATTCTGCCTGGTTGCCAGCAGCATCGGTAAACGTATAGGTGACTGTTGTAGAGCCTGCTGAGAATGGAAAGCCAGGCTGATGGGTACTAGAGACCATTGGTGGTTCACCAGAGTCATCAGTAGCTGTTGGCTCTAACCATGTCCCACAATTACTACAATTGGGTAGGATGACGAATGACAGGCAGTTGTCTATCACAGGGGGTGTCGTATCAACAACAGGAGTAGTGGTTGGGGGTGGAGTAGAAGTAACCGGGTCTGGGGAGGGAAATGGGGGCGGGGTTGGAGACGGAGGTGGTGGGGGCATTGTGGCTGAGAGGGTGAAAACAAAATAACAAAAAAGAATGATTAATGACATATAGGAAGAGATGATCAAATAAAAACATAATTCCAATGTTGTAGAAACACTTCCACTTTTAACACATTATACATACACACAAATAAACATGAAGTCATTTATTCCTTGACTACAGAACAGAAATTCACAAGAATTTCGGCTGTACCTTGAAATATGGAGGATGAAATATCTTTTCAATGATTTGCACAGTTAAGGTTGGAAACATATAACAGATCAAATAAAAAGTAGAAACACTATTGTGTACCACAAAAACAGCTGTTACTTGTTTTCTCAACTGTACTGTCATCACATCAAAAAAGTGTTTAAAAAAGTGTACATAAAAAATATAACAAATTTAAAAATATCCGTAATAAATCTTCTGACTTTTGAACAGCAACAGTTGAGCAACTTCATTTTTTCTAATGGGGACCATGCGCCACTTTTAGAAAATCACCATCTTGAGGTTTACACTCTGAGATGGGCCCTTTACTGCATTGTAATAGCATGTGTAAGATTCGAGATACAACTTGTCAAACTTTGAGGGTGGTTGTTGGCGAATTGAGAAATAACATTTGCCGGGGGGGGGGGGGGGGGGTCACTAAAATGACTAAAGGGTAAAACTAACATACCTTGCATTCTGTTGATATTGAACACACACTCTGCTGCATTGCCAGCCTGGTCAGTGAATGTGTAGGTAACATTAGTAGAACCAAAATCAAACACTGCTCCAGGTTCATGTGATTTGCTGACCTCTGGGACCAACCCTGAGTCATCTGTAGCTGTAGGCTCTGTCCAGTTAGCCGAGTTACTAGCAGCGGGCAGAATAATGTCATCAGGACAACCCGATATTACTGGTGGAATGGTATCTATAGCAACTGCAAACAAAAAAGGAAAACACGACATTGCAAATAATGATGAATTTAAGCTTAAGCTGTTTGTTGAAAGTAAAATGTGAATGTAAATTGATACTCACTAATAAATACCTCACAGGGTTTAAGCACTCTGATTGGACAAAGGCTGGTCACATGTTACCTGGTAAAGGGGGTGTATTAACAATTGATATCAAAACCTGCTCGATCTGCGAACTAAAATAATAAATGGCACTAAAAATTATGTATGCACTGCACTTGTTAGGCACGTTGCTTTTAAAAGGAGAGATGTGTGAATGCTCAAACAATGTATCACTATAGAACTGGTATGCATGCACCACCTGGTGAAGAGCAGCTCCTCAATGTGTAACTATTTATGAACGAACTGCATTGTAAAGTTGATCATCATTATGCTCCGAGTGTGTGAGGTTTACAGGGAGCTCATAGTCATAATAACATTTTTTTTTCAGTCAACTTGAAGCACTATTCAATCAAAACCACAAAGGCTTGAACTAAATTGTGGGTGAATTTAAACCAGCAATGAGCCTTATCTTGTGAATAAAGCCCTTTCTGACACAACCAAATCTGGTAGTTTGACTTATTCCCAAATATTGTTAAAAAATGCTTACCGGTTTTAAATGAAACAGCCACTGGTGTGCTGACTCTCTGTGAGTCAAACTCTGATCCTAAAGCTGTGGCAACTTCCACTGTGTATTCGGTGTTCGGTATTAGTGCAGACAGTTCCAGTGTCTCCTGGGATGGGTCAACCGAAGCCACAACAGTGGAACCAGGACTAATAGTGGTCAGACGATAGGAGTCAAAGTTAGCAGCAGGTGCGGTCCAAGTTACTAAGGCAGATGTTGAAGTGACATCAACGATTTGCACATCAGTTGGCGGCTGGGGAACTATGACAAGAATTGATTTATTGTATGAGGAATTCTGTTTGCCCATTTATGGTTTTTTTTTAAATAGCATTTGAACCAATAAACACCTTTGTGACAATACAATAAATTTCTCATAAATAATAACGAACAAAATAAAAAAGTGTTGGTAATTCTGAGTGATTTGAGTTATTTACTTTCATGGGTGTTCAAATGTTAAACATGTAATGATGACCAGTCTGACAAAAATGTAATGATGACCAGTAGGACAAACATGGATTTAACATGTAATGATGACCAGTCTGACAAACATGGATTTAAAAAGTACAATTCCACTTCTAGTTTTTTTTAACCATAAAAATATTGTAGACGCATGTGAATTCTTCGTCTATTCATTGGCAAACTATACCTTCAATAATGACGGTAACTGTGACTGTAAATACACACTCTGCAGTCCCTGTTGAATCACGGAACAGATATTTGACAATGGTCTCCCCCACTCCAAAGCTGGATCCTGATTGGTGGGACTGCTCAACAATAGGAACCATGATCCCATCCCTAGTGGCAGTTGGCTCTAACCAGATACCTGACGCCATACTACTCATGTCTGTAATGTTTAGCATCACATCTGATGGGCAATTGACGATGATTGGGCCTGCTACAAAAGGAGCTAAAAAAACATATTTCTTTGTGTCAGTGCAAAAAATCTCTCAATGCCTTCCAAAACAAATTGCATTTGCACACCAAACATATCTCACTACAACTATCTTGGACGTACACACAAATAAAATGGCAACAAAAGTGCTCATTATAAAAAACTTGTATATTTGGTTTGCGGTAACACCATGTGTGTATCTACTTGCCAGGTAGAGTTTGTTCTTAGAGAACGGTCTTGCTTTATTCTACTACCGAGGAAAATATGTTCAGGGGTTCGGGAGACTTCTCAGTTCTGAAAAGAACTGTCCTGCTTTTTAACTATTACCAGGGCGGATGGTATAGAAAATAGACTACTACTATAGCTTATAGGATCGTAATTAACTGTACTGCCGCGGAGTCAGTTTTGAATTGGTGTCAACATTTCGATTAGCTTGCTCTAATCATCCTCAAATCCTATAAAAAACTTATTTTTGTGGAAAAATTATGTTTTTGTGCCAAGGTGACAATTTCATACTTTTATACAAACCAGCTGCTTTCATCAAAAGAGAAAGCAGTTGTAAGAATTATAATTAAAAGAAAAACATTTAAAAGTCTGTTTATTTTAATAATCATAGCTTATTCTCTTGCCAAGTTTTCAATCTGTATCCCAGCACTCTATAGTCTTCAAAAGACTCCATGTAAACACCTATTTATTTATGTCTAAACATGACTAGGTAAGCAACTCACCCTCTATGACAATACTGAAGGAACAGGTTGCTTGGTTGCCTGACCCATCAGTGAATGTATAAGTCACTGTCTGCATGGTACCAGCAACTACAAATATACCAGGCATTGCACTGGAGGTCACCTTGACTGGCTGGCCCGAGTTGTCAGATGCTCTGGGTAAGGCCCAGGTTACAAACATCACTGCATCAACTTCAGCTGCTGTAGCCATGATATCAGGAGGGCAGAAATCCACCACTGGGGGAACAGTGTCTGTCCAAATCAAGTAATGACATACAATAATTAAAGGCAGTGGACACTATTGATAACTACTCAAATAATTATTAGCATAAAACCTTACTTGGTAACGAGTAATGGGGAGAAGTTGATCGTATAAAACATTGTGAGAAACGGCTCCCTCTGAAGTAACATAGTTTTTTGAGAAAGAAGTAATTTTCCACAAATTTGATTTCGAGATCTCGGATCTAGAATTTTAGGTCTCGAAATCAAGCATCTGAAAGCACACAACTTCGTGTGACAAGGGTGTTTTTTCTTCACTATTATCTCGCAACTTCGACGATTGATTGAGCTCAAATTTTCACAGGTTTGTTATTTTATGCATGTGTTGAGATACACCAAGTGAGAAGACTGGTCTTTGACAATTACCAATTGTGTTCACAGTATTAAGCAGTCTCATACCATTGAACGTATCAACTAAGGATTCAAAGAATTGGGTTTATAATTACCTTCGCCTGAGACGGTGAATTCACACAGGGCAAAGTTACCAGCTGTATCTGTGAATCTGTACATAACTGGGATGACACTTCCTTTTTGGACAAAGATCCCAGAGTTGACATTCTGGACAACAGAGGGCGCTATACCAGAATTATCCACTGCTATTGGCTCCGGCCAAGTGATGTACACAGGTTGATCAGAAGGAATGTTTGTAACAATATCATCAGGGCAGAATGTTACGGTTGGAGGAATGTTATCAACAGCTGTGGCTAAAAGACAAAAAGAAACAAAGAATGTTTCAATATTTCAAATATACAAGGAAAATGTTCAGTAAATTGTTAACCCTTCCTTCTTCTAAAGAGACAAATTAATTTTAAAAAACATTGATCAAATTTATGATTTTTTGTTGAAACTAAAGATCCTGAAAACAGTTATTAATTTTGTCAGAATGCTTGAAAAGTTGCTTAAGTTTACCCTGAAATACATTGTTAAAGAGTGTACAAAAGCATTTGCCAGCAAAACTTACAGAAGTTATGCCAAAACAGTTTTCTGTACAAGATAGTTATTGTAATTTATCCAACTTACGAGTTGCACAAAGTATTCCAGAGAATCCTTCTGCACATACACACATAATCCCGCCAGGAAGTGTAGCATCATGAACGCAGGTTCCTCCATTTTGACACCCACAGTCACTAGCTAAACACAACACAAATACAATCCACAAGAGGAAATAAAACAACATCAATTTAGTTATCAATGAGGAAAAAAAGAAGAAATCAGCTGATGAGCTGGAAAGGATTAATAAGCCTGCCATTTTAAGAGATAGGCCGTTTTGTTCAGTGGTGCGATGACAAATTTTAGATATTAATGTGAAGAAAACCAAAGAGATTCTGATTGATTTCAGGAAAAACAAAACGGAGGTTCCCCCCATTATTATTGAAGGTGAAGTTGTTGAAAGGGTCACAGTGTACAAATATCTTGGTATCGAAATCAACAATCAACTTAAATTTGACTCTTGTGCTAAATCTAAGTTTAACAAGCTCCAACAACGCTTATTTTTTCTGCGTAAGCTTAACTCTTTTAATGTTGATCGTGCAATTTTACAATTATTTACAAATCTGTCCTCCAAAGTATTTTAACTTTCTGTTTAATTTGTTTGTATGGGAACATGAGGGCTCAAGATAAGGTTTAATTGGGTAGAGTGGTCAAACATGCCAACAAAATTATCGGTATTCAGCAGGCTGTACCAGATGATTTATACAAATCACTCCTTTTAAATAAATTCATATGTATTAGTTCCGACAGCTCTCACTCACTTCACTTGAAATTCCAGAAAAGCTTTAGAAGTAATCGATTTCTTCAAAGAGCCATCAAAACCCAGAGGTATGGCAGCTCATTTGTTCCGGCTGCCATTCAATTATATGATGGCTTGCTTGAACGGTGAGTTGCTGTATCATTCTGTATAAACGCCTTTGTTGTAAGTGCATTTTTACTTCTGTTGTTGTTTATGTGTTATTTTTCCGTATATGCCCTTTTATCTGTCTGTGGTTCTTTACTTTCTAACTCTGTATTTATTAGGCCCACTATTTTTTCTGTGGTAAGGTCTATCCCATTTTTAACGTTGTACCTTTTAACTGGTGACTGTATTTTAATGTAAGCAATAAGGCCAAATGAATTTCCCATGCAGGGACAATACAGTTGTATTGTATTGTATTGTATTGTATTGTATTGTATTGTATTGTATTGTTTATACGCTTAAAATAATGCTACCTTGAATTTAATTCTCAATATGGCAAGCGTGGAAAGCAGTCGCTGCATGTGACATGTGCAAAGAGTCAAAACTAACATGATATTAAATATGACTTAAAGGTAATAAAAGCTCATTACGTTTTGGATCGATCCAATCCACATTGATATGTTGCAATAACACCACCACAAGACTCTTCCCATGTAACTATCAACATGAGATTTCAAGTTAAAGTTGTGGTAAACGTTTGTGGATATACCAAGAAACTTTTATGCTGTGGCTATAATTAAGTGTACAATCATTGTATGACCATATTTGGGTTATGAAAAATACAAGTTAAAACTTATGAAGAGAAGAGACTGTTTTTGCACAAGGCAGCATTCTTTCTCTGTACACAGATACAAAGTCCTAACTATAAAGGCCCGTTTACTGGGGCGGAAAATTTTCAAAGCTTCATACATTAACTCAAATCTTACCTTCAACAAGCCACTAGTTTCAACAGATTCACATTCCATGGAGGCATACATTTTTCTGCGTTGGGTTTTGGTCGTCATAATATTCTTCACAAATCCGTAATTTTTGTGAAATAATGCAGCTCCAAACGTTTAATAATTCCTGTTTTGATCGTTTTCTCAGTGTTGTCTGTCACCGTGTGTACGCGTATACATTCCTGTGCAAGACGCAAGATGCAAGACGCATGAATTCTTGGTCCCCATATCTTGAATGCACAGCGTTAACACGCAATTGCAACGCAAGATTTGAGCATCGTGCGTCTTGTGTACACACGGCAGACTGTGGGAATAGAACAAAAATGGGAATTTCTTACTGTTGGGAGCTGCATTATTTCATAAAAATGATGGATTTGTGAAGAATACATGACAACCAAAACCCACCGCAGAAAAGTATATGCTGCTTTGAAAACTTTCCATCCCAGAAATGGACCCTGATATCCAGGACGTCACTGTAGTATAATACGAAAGTGCAAGGCCGCCAGGGCTTGGACCGGGATAAAGCTTTCAAGTTGGAATTTGTTCATTAATTTTTCACAATTTATGAGCAACAGACTAATGACAGAAAACAAAAGAAATGTTGTCCAGCTGTTGAGGTTTTTTGGTGAAAACCAATCATTTGGTACACAATGGCCAGGCCTGCTGGTATGTGGCCCTCCAGTGGAGTGCAATGATGAATGACCATAAGGAGTGGTCAGAAGGCAACCACAGAGAAACAAATTAAAAAGGATCAGTCATAGGACTCTTCAAGTACAAGCATGACAAGTAAAATATCCTGAAATGTATAGAAAGTGGAGTGCCACAGTGGACAAAGTGATATGGGCTGTTTTGACCTTTTCAACTCTTTGATTTATTAACAAACTGATTGCCTTACCTTTGCCTGAGACGGTGAATTCACACAGGGCAAAGTTACCAGCTGTATCTGTGAATCTGTACATAACTGGGATGACAAGTCCCGCTCGGACAAAGATCCCAGAGTTGACATTCTGGACAACAGAGGGCGCTATACCAGAATTATCCACTGCTATTGGCTCCGGCCAGGTGATGTACACAGGTTGATCAGAAACAATGTTTGCAACAATATCATCAGGGCAGAATGTTATGGTTGGAGGAATGCTATCAGCAGCTGATGGAAGAATAGAGAACAAGACTGTTCAGGTTTTCTTAGCTGTTAAAAAGGACGTCACTCTGAAAGTGTAGTCGCTACAAACTAAAGTAAATATCTCCACTTGAAAAAATACTGTCTTTCCAATCTGAAAGATAACACGATGTGCAACAAAACAAAACTGACACTTTTTATCTTTCAATATACAAAAGATTTTTCATTAAAAAAATTCACCATGGTAACACATTTATCTATTGTCAACTGAGCAAACTGACATTGTACTTGATAATGTTGCAACCTATATATTTTGCAGAATAGTTATAAAATGTGACCAACCGTCGTTTGACCAAGTACACAAAATTAGATAGACTAATAAATGTTGTTTTTATTATTGACAAATCCAATTCATGATCAATGGGAACATAGTTTAAAGGGAAGGTACATTTTTGGGTATCGTCAAAGACCAGTCTTCTCACTTGGTGTATCCCATCATAAGCATAACATAACAAGCCTGTGAAAATTTGGACTCAATTGGTCATCTAAGTTGTGAGAAAATGATGAAAGATAAAACACCCTTGTTGGACGAATTTGTATGCTTTCAGATAGGAATAAAAGACTTCTAGCTAGATCTCTTTTATTATTTTAGTGAGAAATTACCTCTTTCTCAATATCTACGTTACTTCAGAGGGAGTCGTTTCCCACAATGTTTCATACTATCAACAGCTCCCCAATGCTCGTTACCAAGTCAGTTTTTAAGTTAATATTTGTTTTTAGTAATTACCAAACGTGTACATTCCCTTTAAGTTAGAGAATAGACTCTAAACTGGAGATTTGTGATGTACGAGCTGCCATGAATCTACACTTTCTTGTCCATTCTCTATAACATAAACTGAGCAAGCATGGTTAAACAACAATAAGTTGTTCAACTTTAGGACTCACAAAGAAGATCAACTAAAATGCACACATAAACTCAATTAGTACATACAATTTGCTTGTTTGTCATTCTTGTGATTTGACTTAAATTCATTTTCACTATACATGGATAAAATAATTGTTAATTTTAAAGCAATAAATAATTTCTTAGACTAAATGGATTGGCAAGTATAAATGTGGAAAGTTGACTAAACTTACAAGTTTCACAAAGTATTCCAGAGAATCCTTCTGGACATACACACATAGTACCACCAGGAAGTGTAGCATCATGAAAGCACGTTCCTCCATTTTGACATTTACAGTCACCTAAGCATCATCAGACCAAATCAATGTACATAAATATTGTTATTAAAACCTAATCATGTTGGTCTGAATCAACTGAAATTTTATGTTTTTAAACCATTCTTAACAACAGTTAAAATCTATCTAGTCAAAGCACATAATCAAATTGAGACCATGATCTCCTTATTTGTTTATGTAACAATTCCACTTTCTCTTCTACATCGGGATTGTATACACTGAATTTACCATTCATACAAAGTCTAGAAAATCATATATAAATACAGATTTCTCATAAACTATGGTTAATGAAAAACCATGGCAATGCTCTTTCTAAATCCCACATGCGTAAACATAAAGTTGTTATCTTTCCACTTTTACCTCAACATTAGACGGTCTTTGGCCTGGCTTGATTATTACATGTGGTCAATATAGTTTGGCTTATTATAGCAAAAAGCTATCTACAATTCATGTGCAGAAGCTATTAAGATGCTGGCTTAAGTCTCTTATTGGTAGGAGAGAGTCCTTGCCTCAGGTTGGCCGACAAAGGTTTGCAAGTTGGCCATATTTTGGACTGCGCCAGTGTGTGTGTGTGAATCAATGATGCAAAACAAGTAAACAAACGCTTTTTCATTGCTGTTTTTAGTATATTTTGTGTATTGCAAGAAACTCTAATGTTGAAAGCGCCCCTGTGTGGTCAAAACGTGGTAAATAAAGTACAAATAAATGTGTAAACTAGCATAAACACTTCCACTAGAATAGACCGTATTGAATATGGCATCACCGTCCAAATATCTGCCCTACAACATGGCGTCTATGCGCGTTTGCAAGGGGGTGTGCGTGCATGTGTCACAGAAATCAAATCGGGAATGCTGCGTGCTGATGTAGGCGTTTCGAT
Organism: Asterias rubens; assembly: GCF_902459465.1. Taxonomy (NCBI): domain Eukaryota; kingdom Metazoa; phylum Echinodermata; class Asteroidea; order Forcipulatida; family Asteriidae; genus Asterias; species Asterias rubens. The sequence continues at coordinate 10,244,954 of NC_047065.1, read as the reverse complement.
GCGCATTCTGTTTGCCCTACAAGATGGTCTCTGTAAGCAGCTTCTTAAAATAATAAAAGAATTTAATTCGTTTCCAATTTGAGCCAACCAAAAACACATGTGCAACTTAATCATTTAATTTCGCTTGTTTCTTGACAACATTTGATTTTTTGCCTTGTTTAGTCATAAATTTGATGTTCTTTAGCCCTATATTTTAAATTATCATTAGATTTGATTTGTGTCACTAATAATTTGGATAAAACATACCAATAATGTCATATGCAACATATTTGTCTGCATTAAGAGTTGTATTGTATTTGTTTGTCTTGAGTACAATACTTACCATCTACCTGTTCACACAGTAACCCACTATATCCAACAGGACACTGGCACATGATGCCTACTGTATCATACTGACACACTCCATTGTTCTGGCAACTGCACGAATCTGTCATGATATTTATAAACAATTATTATTTTAAACAAGAAAATGCAAGCCTTTAAGTTGTAGCAGGTTGCATTTAATGAAGCCTTTCAAAATTAAAGCAAATATTTGTGTCTAGGTAAATTCAACAACATTCCGTGCATTTTTTACAAATCTTTTAATATTGGTTTCTATACACAAAACCTGAGGGGGAGTTTTGTATTGCTTTTGAGTTTGTTTTGGGATTAGCAATTGTATAACATCTGTTGATGATTAATCCTCATCAGTCCCAGCTTACTCTGATCCAATCATCAGGAAGATTAACTCTTTCATATAAAATATCCATACAAACTTTCATGTACTGGGCCAAATATCATGGCTCTGCTAAACCACCAAATTCTGAGCTTCAATCACCATTCTAGGTTTGCAAGGTAAGTGCCAAATTTCTGTGCTAGCCTTGTAAGTGTAGAGAGCCTAGTAACGTGGAGTAAGTAAATTCCCCACTTACCCAGGAATACGCTTGACGTACATGTAAGCACATAATTCCCTGCTACTGCAAGCACCGATTCTATGCTTACGGTAAGCAGAGCCATAAAATTTGGCCTTGATCTGTACATCAGGTTGATCCAGAATGATGACCTTCATTCTGTAACATTCCTGACCACCTTTGAAGCTGTTTAAGCTGGGAAAGTCATCAGCAAGTCTGTTTGATTAGCAAAGTGGTGCACCTCCACAATGACCTGCCGTCGATTTCACAAAACTCTTCCTAACTTATCTTAGGACTTAGGACGAGTGCCAGCCCTGCACTGTAGCATGCAGACCTTAAGATTAATCCTAAGTTAGGACGAGTTGCTCGTCCTAACTCGAGATAAGACGAGTCCTAACTCTTTGTGAAATCGACTCCTGGTGCTTGTGATGTAATAAACACTTAACTTCTAGTATTTCTTCCTCCAGACAAGCTCAATAACTTTAGATTGAAACTGAATTGAACCTTCAAACACAAAAGAAAATAGACCTTGGGTGCAAGTGCATCCTGTTTTGGGGTCCGTTGAACCCAGGTTTGGGTGCAATGTGCATCCTGGTTTAGGGGTCAGGTGTACCCCACTTTCCTCGCGTCCGGTTTGCTCAATTCAGTATCCGGCACAATTATGTTTATTCTTTTTATTCATTTGTATGTTTTTCTTTTGTGTGGGCACCTTGATCAGTTTCGGAAGAAGTGCGCATTATAAATCTATATTAAAGTCAGTGGTCAATTCAAAATTGTATATTGTTTACTTTTATTGGAGTCTGGGTATAATACACCTTGTACTGACTGGTACAGATGACGTCAACGTTTGTTTTATCACTTTGTAGGAAAGTGAAAGACCATTGTGTAAACTGCTGTGCATATACGGCTGTTTGAAATGCAGGACCCAATGACAACACTGAGGCAAACTGTGTACAAATTTCTTCACACAATGCCCTCTTTTGAATCAACCCTCTTCAGCACATTTTAATTTTCCATATGGTGGAGAGAATCTCCAGGTGACAGATTTCTTTACACACGTATGCACAAGGTGTAATCGCAAACTCATTTGGAACTTAATGCTAAAATCTCTTGAGAAGGAAGCAATGACGCTTTTCAATAATTAAAAGTATTTTATTTAAACAAAACCTCATTAGATTTGGATAAAATTTGAATCTTTTGTGTACAGTGTACACAGTGTACACTGTATTTTCCTGTTTTGTGTTAAGGCCAGCAAGGGGAAGGCATGTTTACATAAGGTAAAGGGCACATATCAATGGTTCCTACTATAGAAAAGAAACTTTCTACTTACTTTGCTCACAGATAGTCCCTGTATATCCAGCAAGGCACTGGCACATTATCCCTGTCATTGCAGCATCAGGGAAACATGTTCCACCATTCTCACAGCGACAGGTATCTAAACAATTATAACAAATCATTGTTATGTGTAATGCTGAGGCTCAACATGAAGACAAACAATCAGTTCATTGTTACAATATTGAAAGGGGTTATCAAAAAAGGTTCAATGTTGGAATGAGGTAAAATAGGTACAGGGCTACTTCCTCAAGGTCCCCAACCCCCCCCCCCCCCCAAAAAAAACCCCCAAAACCCCAGAATACTCCTACTTTGCCTACACATTCTGCACAGCATAATATACATGAACAGCTCCTCGTCACAATCAATTCCATTCACAATCTCTCACCACCCCACAACAAACATCCCTACCTCCAAAACAAAGTGAAGCCTGGTTCATACTTCCAGCGAATGTTGACATAACAAAGTTGCATCAGAAAATTTGCAGCAGTTGAACTCTGCTCAACTCACTTGCGAATATCGTTGCGAAAGGAGGGTTGTGACGTCAAATTCACATCAAATTCGCTGTGCATTCGCAGGAAGTATGAACCAGGCTTTACATGTATAAATGTATATTTTTATGAAACTCAAATAAATCATGGTTTGTGTTTTGTTTACATACATGTAGTCTATCAGTGTTTATCTGACTTTCCCATTGATTGTGGATTTATTTTTGCTCTCTCTCTCACATCTGATCTCTCAAAGCTACTTTTGAAAAACATTCATAAATACGTTAACCCGTGTGGGGGTGTTTAAATGGTTGATAATGACCAGCTGGAGACGTTTAGAACCAGTTGTTTTCGGATGGCATATGTGCGGGTTAGCCAATGATGCGAGAATGCATTATTGCGAGCACAAATGCTATCCGAAACTTGTCTCCTAAAAATGCACCACACATCACAGAGCTAAAGAACGTCGGAAAACATAGTGTTAACAGAGTCTCCTACTTTATTATGCCTTTTAACCAAAATGGCATTTATAAATGGGAATGAAACTTATCTTAAACGGCTGTTTTAAACCTTGCAGTGCCGTGCGAGCCTTTATTGCACAGCCACAACCCTGCTGGTTTTAAACAGCCGTTTAAGGCATCGTCACCACTCATTTATCCCCTTATTTATAGACACTGACCTGCATTGATTTCTACAGCAAATGTACAGAGAGATTTAATGCCTGTTGTAAACTCAGTGAATGTGTAGGTGACCATGGTGGTACCCACATAGAAGACGGAGCCTGGTGAGTGTGACTTGGTGATTGAGGTGCTTCCTTGGTACATAGGGGAAGCCACTGGCTCTACCCAGTAAACTGGTGAACTTATACCAGTCTGGATTCTCATGTTCACATCGGATGGACAACCCATGAATATTGGTTGTACTTCTTCAGCTGAGGGGATACAACAAAGTTTGTAATCAATCAGTAGAGTAGGAACGGAATCTAACTTTTAATTTACCATGCAAATTATTTATTCACATTCAGCCTTTGGTGAATAAGGCGGATGCTAGCGACCACCAAATACACCTCAATTTGGACTTTGATAAACTACCACACCCATTATACCACCTCATGTGTTTGTTTCCTTCTTTTTTTCTTAAATAATCTGTGCACCAAAGGGTTTATGGTCTCTCAGATCCATTTGAGTCAACTACAATATTTTCAAAAAATTGCAAAGTGCAATCTTTTTTTTACCAAAATGAGCTGCGAACTGAGTAAATGTGCACAATAATGGGTATTTTCCATAATAGTGAACCAAGTATATAACTGTTAATCTTACAGTATAAGACCGTGATGGCGAATCTGCAATCTGCAACCAATCCAGCCTGATCGGTGTACCGATATATAACATTGAAGATGTAGTTTCCACTAGCATAGAAGTCTGGTGCCACATTTCTAGAGACCAAAGGTGCTTGTCCAGAGTTATCGGTAGCGTATGGTTCATCCCATGTCACAAATACTGATGATTGCCCAGCTTCACGCCGAACCTCAAAGTCAGATGGACAGTTAAAGACAACTGGGGGGATTCTGTCATCTATGAGAAGAGCTACAAAGAGAAGCACTTTCAAATGTTAAAGGCAGTCGACACTATTGGTAACTACTCAAAATAAGTATTATTAGCATAAAACCTTACTTGGTAACGAGTAATGGGGAGCTGTTCATAGTATAAAACATTGTGAGAAACGGCTCCCTCTGAAGTAACCTAGTTTTCGAAAAAGAAGTAATTTTTCCATGAATTTGATTTTGACACCTCAGAATTAGAACTTGAGGTCTCAAAATCAAGCATCTGGTGCACGCAACTTCGTGTGACGAATTATCTCGCAACCTCAACAATTAATTGAGCTAAATTTTAACAGTTTTTTTTTATGCATACTTTGAGGATCACCAAGTGAGAAGACTAGTCTTTAACAATTACCAAAGGTGTCCAGTTTCTTGAAGTTCAGTTTACAGAGATAGCAACTTCCTCTGTTTCTGTGGCTTTCATAATGTACGTAAGAAGATACAATATGTAGTTAGTGTTTGAAAAGGTACGTAAGCAGAGATGCCAACATTGAGTTTTAAAAAAGAGTAGCATCTCCCAAATGTTAAGGGCGAGCGCAGCTTGGGCTCCCTAAACCGATCTTTCTATTACTCTCTACAATGCTAATTAGCTCATTTTCAGGCATTGTTATGAAATAACAATTACCTGTATGCATCAACAGAACAGCTACAAATGTTTATAATGGCCAGTGAAAAAAAACTTGAAAAAAACCCTGATTTCCTTTATCTTCTGACTTTGTTTCAAAAATAAATGTAACATAAAAAAGGGTGGCCTTACTTAAATGTAACATAAAAAAGGGTGGCCTTACTTAAATGTTTTTGTTTTAATGATCAGAAATGCAACAACAAGCTATTGGGAGAGAGAGAGAGAAAAAAAAAAAAAGAAAAAAAAATGTGTCCGGATTTTGGGCAAAAAATACGTGTCCGTATTTTGGGCATTGTCTGGACATCGGCGCTACAATTACTGGTAGGAAACATGGAAACTGTCTAGCTTAGACCTCACAGGCCACTCAGTTGAAGGTATTTTTGTTCAGAAGGTCTGCTTTTTTTGTCGCCATTATTTCGTACTTTTTTTGCCAAGCTTCGATGAAGTACATGTACAGACAGCGTGGGCACAATAAATAGTGGATACATGAGGAATGAGGTTACTGACTGTGACACGTTAGCTCACACACAACCTCATTCCCCACGCACGTGTGCACTGTTCCCTATCGTGTAATCGACACGTACATTGTTCGAGTGAATTCGCCGCTATTATTCAACACTGGGTTCTAAAATTAAAAGTGTTTTTTTCTTTTCTGTTACAATTGTTTCGATATTTTTCATAATTTTTATTTCCACCTAATAGTTCATTCGTTGATGGCATGTATTGTACGATTTAATAAAATTATATTGGCCGGCTTGTTTAGCGTGTTTTATTGAGTATTATCGTAGCGTCGTAGTCATGGCTCGTAATCGTATTTGCTACGCCCAAATCGTGTATGTTGGTATCTCTGCGTAAGGAACTTTTCACATCAAATGACCAGTTCATCCACAAAATGTTTCTGGACTGGCCAATGGCATACAAATGATTACAAGTAAAAAAACTTTGAAGTGACTTAATTTGTTGCTGGCAACAAGACAGAGTTGACATGAATTCACCTGGACGTTCCAATGTGTAGGATGCACAGGCATGCATTGCAACTATCATGATTTGCTTAGCTTAACCAAGAGGGACGCTAGATTCTGGAAATCAGGCCTGGTAAAATCCCTTTATCTGACTCCAGACTCTTGTCCTGTTGTTGTAAGAATGTGGTACCTATACAAGAATTGCCAGGCTGCCTGGCTGGCTCAATAGGATCTAGTCCAAATGCTCCATGTATCCAGCATACCATGGTATTAGTTTATCAAAGGTAGCTTACGGTCAAGGTTCTGCAAGTGACTGTGAGTGGGTGCTCATATTTTCTCTCATTACAACAATCCTGGTGCTTATTTTATAAGAACCTTTGTTGTATTTCTTTTATCATGTCACAATTTCATTGTGGCAACAATATTTTCAAAGGAGTTCAAACACTCCAGACCCTCCAAAAAGTTCAGAAAACTAATACCGCAGTTGGGCGTGGAAATGTTTTCCAAATACCTACCCGGAGTGGTTTCAAAAACTAGATGGGTCCAACAAAGTGAGCTGACATGGAAACTCGGATGGTTATGAGATTATGGACAGTTGGGAGTAAATGGTATGGTTTTGATAGAGAAAAAAGGGCAACGCAATGACAGGGGTAACAAATCAAAGGAAAATAACAGCGACCATATTAGCTTTGATCACTGAAGGTGTTAACAAAGATACTCACTTTGTTCACAGAGTATGCCAGTATACCCAGATGGACACTGACATCTTATTCCATTTATTGAAGCATCTTGAATACAAACTCCTCTATTCAAGCAACGACACGTTCCTGTCACTAGAAAGATAATCAAGTACATGTACATCAATTGATATGGTCGGGTGTATGAATTACAAAGAACAACATCGTGGAAAGTGTGTTTTCAAGAAGGCCTTTTTGTCACTTTGGACATGTTTGGTCGATGGAGGATGACCATTTGGACACACAAGTAATTTGATTGCTACGCTATTCCTATGGTTGCTTCTTCATTCCATTTTTCCATTAAGACAAGTATGGTCAATGGAGGATGACCACCAATTTCTTTTACCCAAAGATCAAGAAAACAGGATGTGGACACACCTACACTATTGCTATGGTTGCTGCTTTTTTCATTTGAGAAAAATTAGACAGCATTCGCTTTTATGAGAACAAAAAAGTAAATAAAAAAGTTTAGTCTAGTCCCGTTTCAGGGCCAATCTAATAACTTTGTACACATAACACTGAACTTATTTGCCTTTCGCAAGAGGCACCAGACTTGATCTGCTCAGTTATGATTTACAGGAAAAGTACAACTACAATTAAATATCCATTGGGGGTTGGGAACAAATGTTAACAAACACGGACCCCAATCCTGTATCCTGAGTGGCCATCTGTAACTTTAAACAAAACGCTTAAAACTCTACTTTTTTTACTTAAAAATATCTCGTTTTAGAAAAGATCTATACCCTGCCTATAGGCAGACAAAGGTAAAACAATAAAATGGCTCCCGACAACAACAAAAATGGAAAAGTGTCGGGCCTTTATTTTTGTTTCAATTTTGCCCAGCAGACATGTTTTGCCTGATGCAAACCAGCAGACATGTTTTGCCTGCTACCATGCAAACCAGCAAGTGTGTAACAAGTAAATGTTGTATGCAGGCGGCCATGTTTTAAGGCGATACACACTTAACTGTACTAAATGAGCTACAGCAATAAAAGCATTAAATCAAGTTCAACCTTCAGCCATCTGGCCTCCTGAATTATTACATAGTGTTTCTTTCATTAATGATTTTCAAACTAGGCTGGAAGTCATTGGGTTGGAAGAACAAAACGACTCACTCTACTCTACAAGTCTTCTACTTCTACTTCTACTTGAATACTCGGTAGGGTCCATAAGACAGGACGTAAAGCCGAGGGACTACTTCGTCTGTCCACATCATAGTATGAACAGCGTACAGACCAAACCAGAAGGGGGATCTCTTCACTGAAAACATCATCTCATTCAACCACCCAACTCCATAAAAGACACTGTCTTAAATTCTCCTTCCTACCAAGAACAACTGTAGAATGAAATGCCTTTACACACTAGGGAATCTGTCAATTGATAAAACCTTTAGCCTAAGGCCATCCGAGAATGAAAATGATAGATTTGCGATGTCTACTCGCCTGCTGCATTAATTTTGCCCGCTTGCCAAGTATTGTCATACGGCTGTTGAAATGTAAGTTTAATAATACAAAGTTTAGTTATTTTAGTTGCACTGGAAGTGTTAGTTGCGATAACGTAACCCTCCTCCCGACGGCCGCCAGGCCGGAGGGTTACGAGATTCTTTTGAGCGGCAAATGACAATCTGGTACAACACGTATAATTTTGACAGCTGGTCACCAGATTTGCCCCATTTTTACCACTTTCAAAAATCACGCCACAAATTCTAAGGGCACGAACTTAATCCTCAAAATTCAACCGACCCAGAACTGTTCGAACAGGTGAAGTTAATTTTCATGTATGATGTTGAGGCCTCTTTAAATTAAAAGTATTATTAATTACTATTAAATTATTATTTTCTGGTGAGTTTCATGACCTAGTGATGACATGTTTTCAGGTAAACTGAGTGTTTAGTCATGATCTGTATTGTTTAATGTTAGTGTTTTTTTTTATTTTTTATTAACTTTAATTTTAAAAATTAATTTAATTTTAAGATTTCAGTTTGACACAAGAAGAACGTGAATTCAAGTAGTGATTTGGAACATCATGGTGGTCAATTATTAGTGTAACGATTGTAACACCATTTTGGACATTGGATTCCTACATTTTTTTTATAATAAAGACCAACTTAACAAAACATTAATAAAAAAGATCAAATTCAAGAGCCAAGGTAGTTGCGATAACGTAACCCTCCTCCTGGCGGCCGGCGGCCGGCGGCAGGAGGGTTACGTTATCGCAACTACGGCTGTTCTACATACATCGCCCTGGTGGTATTATAAGACGTCAGTCAGTGGTCAGTGCAGTGCGAGTCTAACGTCTAACACAAACACTGCCCAGCATGAACAGTGCTAATGTCATGCAGCAGTGCCAGTGTGTGTGAACGAATAGCTAAAAAAAAAACACTATTTTCACTTACATTCTCACTTGGGTGGTGGAATGTTTGACCATTTTGAAGCAACCAAAAACTGAACATAATGATGTATACTAGTTTACATGTTATTTCAAAGATGATCAACTGTTCTGCAGCGCAAATACCACTGTCAGTCACTGATAATCATGACATTGACAAGCGAAGTGTGGTAGATGATTCGGCACGGTTTGTGCATTTTATTTTCATTCTCCCCCGATCCTCATGCACTCTCAGTGACTATCGTCACTAGAGGGGGCTAGTTATTTGTTGACATCTTGTCATTGGACAGAAGTTGCAATGATGAATCAATTCATTATGCGGTTTCGTTCCGCTATCGTCTCTCCCGTAACCTCCTAAACGTACATCTCTCACGACAAGTACCAGACGGCTTTTTACTGGTTCTTGTATATACAGTTTTAATTTTGGCATTGCAAATCTTTTTCTTTTCTTTTTTTTATCTCGCCAAAATTAGGCTCTGTTATGGCCTTTGAACTCTCATTGGCCCTCGGGGCGGCAGAACTTCCACTCCGCAATCTCAAAAATGTTCTTACCGCTCAGTCCCAAACTTCTCCGTTTCACCACTACACTACAAATGCCGGTTGTCCCCGACCATGCGCGTATTTTTTTCACAGGACAAACGTGGAAAATTATCTGCACACATTCGTCCTGAAAAGAAAAGGAAAAAAACAGATCCGTGCTTTGTGTACAAAACTTACGGACACGCGTCTGGGAACCACGAAAAGAGTGTGTTCCCAGACGCGTTTTTACCATTTTTGAGATTGCGAAGTGGATTTTCTATCACCCCTAGGGCTAATGAGAGTTCAAAGGACACATATAGAGCCTAATTTTGCCGGAAAAAAAAGAAAAGAAAAAAAAAAAGATTTGCATTTCCAAATTAAAACTTTGCAAAAGTGAGGTTACGGGAGACGATAACGAAACGAAACTGCACAGTTCTGGGACTATCTCCACCATAATTCAAACTATGGGTAAAAACAGCGAAAATTATGTTTTATACCAAAACAAATAAAACCAAATACTAAATAGTTTCCTTTTCAAAGGTACTTGAATTTTGGCTGATATGACCAAAACAATTTTAGATTTAATGTTTTAACAGCTCTATATTGGCCTAAAGGTAAAGTAGATTCCAGAAACTTTTAAGATTTATTTGAAATTGAATAAAAAACACGTACAAAATTTATTAGAAATTTTGTAGTTACATCAGAAACCTCAAATTATTGTTCAGATTAAAAAAATGATTCTGTTTCAAATGCCGGAAAGGTTGGTTTGTTTTATTGTTGTTGAAAGGCATCTGTACAGAGTGACCCAAGTTCACTAGTAAACCAACGTTTCACCACAGCAAAACAGAGTTGGCCTAAGCGGCACCCTGTCGATAATTGTGGGACAAGTTAGTTACCGATCCGGCACAAAGGACACACAAAAGAACAAAAGACAAAACAAAACGTAGTTTCATCTAAACAGAGTGTGTTACGGACCTCATCACGTGGGTAATGGGCTAGCCACACCCAGTTAAAAGTAGGCCTAGGCCCTACTCATGCTAAAAACGAAAACAGTCATTAGAACTCTGGGAAATAAATTGGTTGTTGCAACAGATTTGTACTAAATAATAAGGTTTTAAAGCAGGTAACATTTAAAATACATTCAAATTTACAGCTTAATGTGAAACATATTATGCTCCATATTTTACGAAACATATTTAAACCGGCTAACATAATTATTAATGTTTTGATTAACTTTACTACCCGTTTGTTACAAACGTGTCCTGTGTCTTTAATGGCAATTTGGGTTTTGAACCGTTCGTTAAAATGTAAGTACAAGCAAAAAGCATCTGGAACCTCATTTCAACGGCGCGTTTTGAGATCGCCGAAAAAATCCGGAGCGAATAATGTCCACGCAGGAAGAATAGTCCCAAAGGAATACACAAGAAGCGTTAGTTTAGGCATGGAGGTAGAATTAGCCCATGGTTTAGGGGCCTACACGGTATACTTCTCAATTCATTTTTTTGGACAACATAAAAACTATTATTGTTGTTACCGAATTTTATAGTCATACCTTCCCTAAACAAATCATACATAATACAAGAAATTATACTCAGGTTCACTCGGGGATTGTTGAGAGTATTAGGCCTACCGGTTACCGTAAATAAGTTTTAATATGATCCACGCCACAAGAATAACGTAAGATACTATTACTACACACAAACACTGGGTGCGTTCGTTTAGCTCCCCCGGGTCGACCCCGGTGTATGGCGGGTTTTTTTAGGACGAAAGTGTGCAGATAATAATTACCCACGTTCGTCCTGAAAAAAAAAAACCGCCACATCATATCGGGGTCGACCCAGGGAAGCTAAACGAACGCACCCAGTAAGATGCAACTTTTCTATCCACAATTCTAACAGTCAATTATCCAACCCTCCGTTTTCTTGCAAATTACAACGAACTCTTTTGTTATAAATAAAATTTCGTCCACCGTGTTATAATCTTCTGAGCAGTTGTGTAAAACAAAACCCGGGAGGGGGAGGGGAACCGGGGTGGGGGCTAAGACCAGTCCTTGATAGTTTCCGATCTCGTTTGTGGGAGAGTGTTGGGGCTCCTCCCCGCCTCTCCGGGATTCCATTATCTCTCCTGATGACCACTTCACTGCATGACTGTGGAAAGGTTTTTTTGTCAACTTTGTCTTCTTGTTACGTAACGCCCGTTCAATAATAAAAGCCAACATTAGCAATTCGGGTCAAACTATTCAGGTTACCGCCCGTTCTGTGTGCAGTACCTTGAGATACCATTGATAGCGTATACCACTGCCAATTCATGACATCGATTAACTAACGTGTAGGCTTCCCTACGTCTTCTTCAGCCAAGCACAACGTGTCGGGACCCTTGCTTTAAGCTATGCACAAGCATGGAGCTAGACCTCCATGGCACAAACACCAAGACCATGTCGCAAAATACTACTTTTGTACTAATAACTCGCACAGACTTGTTGGTACAGAAAAGTATTGAAGCTTGAAATATTTAAAAATGCGTGCTTAATGCGTAATTAATTATATTGAACTCAAACCATAATCGAACTTTTTACTTTTATAAAGTCTTCCATCATGCTAGAAGTTTTTGTTATTCTATTGCTATGTCACTTTCAGAAACGGCTTAAAAACCATTAAGGGGAATGTTCTTTCCGGAGCAGTGTTCGCGGAGACAACCGCGGGGACGCTCGGCTTGTGTCAGGACACTTCGTACCTCACTTCGTACATTGGACACTTAATTCGTACCTCGGGACACTTCGTACCGTAACCAAATTGGTCACTTCGTAAGTGACCATCAGCTGAGTCACTTCGTATCGTCAGCCAAATCACTTCGTACCTTCATTAAAATGGGTATTTCTCAATAAGTTATGGTTCGTTGAAATACAAATAATACTTAACAAAATTGTAACTTGTGTTTGAATTATTATGTGAATGTCCTATTTAATGTGAAATTAATATTTTTGCATAAGTTAATAACCGCCAAGGACAACATATTTTTACAAATATTTTAAAGTAAATCAATCACGCAATCGTTAAAATGACTTGGCCCCAACAAAATAGTCATAATTTGTTTGATTTGCTTTTATTTCAAAATCATCCGATCACAAAGCACAAAATATTCATAAACGATGCTTGAAATCCCGATTTAGCACGAATGTAGGAAGTAGCACAAAGGTCAGAACAACTTCACACAGAGAGTCTGTAATGTTTGGAACAAATTACCAGCTGCAGTTGTTCATTCCCATTCAAGTAACATCTTCAAAAATGGCATTGATGAGTACCTCACCAAAAACATTGACATGTACAGTTTTGCAGGATGTTTACCACAGGATATATGGAAATATTAAGTTCATTCACTTCTGCTCTCACATTTGACTTTTCTACTTCCATTGCATTCAGTACTTTTGCAGTAAGTTTTGTGTGAATATGGATGGGCGTTTTTTAAGGTGTCAGGACACTTCGTACCTTTGCCACTTCGTACCCTGGACACTTCGTACCTTTTCAAGGTACGAAGTGACTTTGGACACTTCGTACCTTTAGACACTTCGTACCTTCTCACGAGTCACTTCGTACCTTCTCACAAGACACTTCCTACCTTCGTTCTAATTCGGGATTTCTGCATCGTTTATGATTGTTTTGTGCTTTGTGATCGGATGATTATGGAATAAAAACAAATCAAACCAACTGTTACTATTTTGTTGGGACCAAGGAGCCATTTCGACGATTGCGTGATTGTTTGACTTTAAAATATTTGTAAACAATATTGGCGGAAGATGTTGTCCTTGGCGGTACCTAGTTTCACATTAAAAATGACATTCACATATTCAAACGAAAATTATAATTCATTATGTTTTATTAATTTGTATCTCAACAAACATTAAATTATTGAGGAATACACATTTTAATGAAGGTACGAAGTGACTCAGCTGATGGTCACGTCGTACCCCGCCCACGGTACGAAGTGACCAATTTGGTTACGGTACGAAGTGTCCAGGGTACGAAGTGGCAAAGGTACGAAGTGTCCGACATCCGTTTTTTAAGGCTTCATTTAGCCTTCATTACGCAGAGCCCGAATCTACAGGTAAACAGGTAAACAGGTGTCTCGTGAGAAGGTAGGAAGTGTCTCGTGAGAAGGTAGGAAGTGTCTCGTGAGAAGGTACGAAGTGTCTCGTGAGAAGGTACGAAGTGTCTCGTGAGAAGGTACGAAGTGTCTTGTAAGATGGTACGAAGCTTTGTACAATGTACGAAGTGTCCAAAGACACCTCGTACCTTGTCCCGACTCCTATATGGAACGCGAGAGGACAACCTTCCTCAAGCGTATGATAATGAGGTATGCACAATTAGTTTCACATCCCGACTTTATTTCTCCATTACTTCTATTAGTTCTTGAGACACAAAATACCTATTTATAATTTGTGGCAGGTTAAGGAGCCAGAATTGTAGTCACATACTATATAATAATATGAGGACCACCACTCAATGTCTTTTGCAATTGTTTGGTATACGCCATACTGGACAATATAACTCTAATGGTCGCATCGAAGGAACATTAAATTTAAATATATCATATTGTTGCTTTTACTTTTATTAAGGCCTACAATTTAGACGGATTTTTTTCTCACTATGATTAGTTCCAGTACTAAATTTCTAGGTCGTCCTTATTATTCATGAGCCTCGTGTTCATGATCAAATAATGTAAATCGGTGATCAGGTATACATTGCTTGGAGGATAAACTGTCGTTATTGCTTTACATGAAAGGGAAACATTGACTTATCATGCTTATAAAACATTATTCTAAGTTATGCATTGTGCAGTCATTGGTTGAACGCCGGTCACCATGAAAAACCATCAAAAAGCTGTCATAAGACGAAGTTTACCGCCAAAATAAAGCAGCATAAGATGAGCTTGCACTTACCCTGACTCAATATGGGCGTTGGCAGCAGCGATAGCAGACACACCACAACTACAACACACACTGCATGTAGCGTCTTCATCTTGACACAGCAAGCGTTCAACTGAGTACAAAATGGCAATCGATTCCTTAAACAGTGGGAGAGAAGAGGGGGCCAGGGTCGATGAAAATCAGGACGTAGATTACATGAGTTTCAATTGGTATCAAGCTGCAGCCGAGGCCATCCCGAGTATTAGTGGACCAAGAACTAACCAGGAAAGATGTTCAATTCACCTGGTGAACCCAAGAGAAGAAGGGACTCATTGAAGCGTAACATTCTCATGTCTATAGAGGGGAAACCTTGCCATGATGCCACTTTGGATTGGTGCTTATATACCCGGGCTGCATTCCATTACTGTCATTGTTTGTGTAAGGCTTGTATTGAAGAGTTCGAACATGGAGAAGTGTGTACAAGAGGGATTGATTCTTAACAAATTTCGCTGCGAGTCTACAACGTTTCAGTCGCTCCAAATGCAGCCTCTTATAACATTTCAGGTCATATTATTCAAGTTTTACCATGGAGGTAGAAATTTGTATTTGATTTAAATCTCAAACAATTTCACCGCAAGGAAACAAATTAAGTAAGCTTAACTTTTTTCCTCCATGGTCAAACCAAGAACAAATGAATAGGAAGAAACTATAAATAAATCGTAAACTTGCGGGTACGGGGCATGCTCTCAACCACGTGTACATCTCTTTTGTGTGCGTTGGCTCCGAGAAGAGCCAGAAAACATAACCTTTTTAAGAAAGCTCTCAATGTATAACTGTTTTAATAAAGATATTTCTAATATTACAGGTTTTCCCGGTCAACTTCAACAAAAATCCATTCATTTTAACACGGAGGACAATATTTTAAAGGGTCTATGTAACTTTTGTAGGACAAAAAACACAATGTCCACAGATTTACACTAAACTTACACAGTTTGAAGATAATGATAGTAGAAAGCTTCCCTGAAAATACTAAGTGCTGAGGTGCTATAGTTTTTGGGAAATGAGTAAAACAGTGTCATGAAAATAATTTTTGTCTCATGAGACGAAAATTATTTGAATCATTTACAAACGTATTTTCATTACATTGTTTTACTCATTTCTCAAAAACTACAGCACCTCAGTAAGTATTATTTGAAGGGAAGCTTTCCACTATCATTATCTTCAAACTCTGTAAGTTTAATGTAAATGTATGGACATTTTAAAAAGGTACCCAACCTTTAACTACTAGAGCGCATTTAATTTCGTTTGAAAACAAATGCTCTGTGGAGTCAGCATCCAACAGTCAAAACGAGTAATTTAATTTCACATAGTTTAGCATTCCCTGGTCAAACCAGATTATAAAATTTCGTAAAAGCCAGCATGCAGCAGTTTACGCCTCATCTTTAAGTTGATTGTAAAGAAGTTGAAATTCGTTGACAATTGTTCGATAAAAATGACAAATGCATCAATTGTAAATAGGTAATTGAATTTCAACCCAAGAATGGTCAAGTAGTCTTGGAAACACCTATAAATTAAATAGAAAGCCTGAACGAGAATGAACGAGAAAAACGAAATTATGTGTGCATGAAAACTATAGTTGAGGATTTTGGGAAAATGCGTAAATTTTAATGCATGAATGAAATTAAAGTTTTTTTTGCTGAAATTGGCAGGGAAAACCTAAAGTTAACTTTAGTATTGGTTTGCGTTAACACCAGGTAGAGTTGGTTCTTTATGCTATACTCTCACATTTTGGGGGGCGAATATTCTTGCGAATAATTTTTATGAATTGAAATTCACGATGAAGACTCCTAAAAGTTGTGATTGGATAGTGAACAATCATGTTCCCGGTCGTCCCTCAACGTCTCCTTACCAATATCTTACGCATATTATGCACGCTTACCAACAGTACCGTCTACGCAACATTCGCTGGAAATTAGAATTCTAATAATGACCGATCCGATCCTACTCTCTCATTGGGGAGACTTGCTAGCGAATGTGCTTACGAACGGAAATTCTGAACAATCGCGCAAACTTCGCCACATTCGCCACAAATTCACTACGTTCACAAGTCATTCTCCATCACCCTTACGAAGATCGGCCACTTATGGAGCTCTGTCACGGCATATGCTAGCGAAAGGACATAATTTGACAATCGCTCAAACTTCGCAGCATTCGCCGTGTCTTTGTAAGCGTTGGTAACAAATTCGGAACGTTCACAAATTATTCTCCACCTCCTTACGAAGATCGCTCAATTAACAAACCGGTTTGTTAATTTCAGCGAATGTTGCGAAGACGGTAATTCGGCGTGATTTTCGTAAGCATTGGTACTTGTTGGTAAAACGTGCGTAAGCGTTTGCAACGTTCGTAATGTATATTCTCCCGGTGTAAGAGTAGCATAAGAGAACTTGCGCAGTAGGTTTTGTAGGATTTTTTCCCGGAAACTTCTTCCGAGTTAACTAAAGTTTAACCAGTTTAATAATGCTTGCAAGTTTCTGGCTGGGCCGTTTTAAATTTGTTACTTCTTACATGAGGGTGTGTTTAAAAATAAATAAAATAAACCAAAATGTTCACGGCTGTGTGCTACCGTTTGTGGTTCTTTGGTTTGCATTTTTTTTAGAACCTTAACTCGTCTTAAGCCCGGTTCTACTTCCTGCGAATGCGAATGCGAAGCGAATTTAACGTAAATTTGACGTCAGGGCAACCTTTCGCAGCGATATTCGCAAGTGAGTTGAACAGAGCTGAACTCCTGCGAATATTCGTTGCGATTTTTGCCAACATTCGCTCGTTGTCAACATTCGCTTCGCATTCGCATTCGCAGGAAGTATGAACCGGGCTTTACCGAAGGCGCATTTGATCATTTTTAATTTGGACACTAATCGGTGTTTGTAAGTTAAAGTTACTTGGAACCGTTGCAACGAGTTTTTCAGACCCCAACTTTTTTCCGCAAACCTTTGCAAATTATATTTCCATGCAAAGTTTCAAAAACTATGCCACTTTGTTGCTTGATAAAAAAAAGCATCACACCGTGACTTCAAAGTTTCGTGTTTTTGACGCAAGCCGTCAGTAGCACCGTAGTGTTTCTAGTTTTGCATTTTGCAAAACCTTGAGGTTGAGGCCTAATTAAAAAAAAAAGTTACAGAAGTGTAAAAGATTAATATCAAAATTACATTTAAATGATAAACAAACACATTACAAACGTGTCGCCCAATTGCAAGCATGTTTTTTTGACATTTACCAATAGTGTCCATTGTATTTAAAGTCATTACATTGTATGGGTCCATGGAAGGAGGGTTTTCGCAAGTAGGCTCAGTGAATTCCTAGAGATACAGAATCTTAGTGATTCCCTCCAAAGGGCAAAGCCTCAATCATCGCTGAAGATCCGTTATTGACAAATGTAGATGCTCAGCCAGTGAAACTAACTGACTGGTGGTGGCCTTTAATAAATGGTATAGACTTCCGATTAAGTAGGTAGAAAAGCCGTTTTATTCAAAAAATAAAAAAATACTAGTATAAAAATTCATAACTATATGTCACCAAATACAAAAATGCTATTTTATTGTAAAATACATAATTATCAAAATAGACAAAATTGTCGTTCAAAATAACAGAATGAGTAACATAGCTAAACATGAGCTAATGTAAAATTTTCTAAATTACAAACAATGACTTAAACAATACGCTTATAACAAAACAATTAATTATTAAAGCTGCGCTAAGCAAAGACTGATTACCCGCAATCTGCATATATGTCGTTGATTCGCTAATTCTTGCTTAGATGGTAATACTTGCTTGGCAATATGCCGATGGACGTCCTGCTCCCACAAAATCTAAAACGCTTGAGTATTCCTATCATTGCTTTATAGACAAAACAAATTCAAAACCTCGTTGTTTATTTAATCAATCTGTTTGAATGAGGGATACATTTCAGTCATTATCAATTAAAAAGCCGATGACCCGCGATCGCTCACAAATTTTTATCCTAGCTTTTCAGGAGAGATAGGCATATACATTGATGATTATATTCAAACACTGGTAAATGAGAAGAACAAAAAGAGACAACGAAAGGGGATCTAATGGGAGAGTATTTGGGATATGTGGTTGGGAGCCAGAATTTGGTGACCAAGGCTAGACTCGATTAACATTGATATAAAATACTTGACTTGACATCGATATAAGTCAGTCTTTGGGACTCAATAAAGGTCTGCCGCTAGGTGGCAGCAAACTTGTGTGAGCAGACTGTGAACTGTGGAACTGTCCTCCAAGCAACCCTGCTGTACTGGTACTCTATCGCCAAGATACCAAAGCCCCTCACAATGGTTGATAAAATACAACCTGATTCATCATTAGTTTCTCCAAGTAAAATTGGCGAACAAATATAACGATAAAACCTTTCATTTCTTGCACTAAGTTACTGTTAAAATTTGAATTGCTATTTGTTTATTTTTGTTGGGCTTTCTCAATATCTGCCAATGAAAAGACTGATGGTTTTGTTCTTTTTTGGTGGTGGAAAAATCTCTGTAAAATGTAGCAGCTGAGTAGATCAAATCGTATTACAATTAACCGTTTTTAATTTGTGTTTTTCTTCTGGTGGGGGAGGGGGGGGGCGGTCAGTAAAAACAGACTTTGTTTGTTACTAAACACGGGTGAAACTAAACTTGATTGTTTACTACATCAGTGATGCAAATAAAGTTGTGGTTTGACAACCTCCTTTAAAATCCTCACATAATATTTGTATGTTTCCCTTCGGGTATAATAATTGATTCAGTTGTTTTACAAACATTTCCAACAGGGCTTCATCGTTGAGTGGTCCTTGTCAGGGAATAATTTCAGCATGGACTAAGTAGAGCTGGCATCTTGCTTAAACACATGGAGTAAATACAAACTAATGTTCATAGGATTTCCATGTTTTGCATACTGATTTACAATAACAATCTTTATAGCTCTCTTAAAAATATTTGCGTTAACTAGAGGTTTAAGTACAGGGGCTAAGCTGCCATATTTTTGTTGTATTTATTCAATCAGGTCTAGACAATGATATCCTAGATCCTCAGTGTGGCTCAAGTACATTGTAGCAAAGCATTTTGACTACAATTATGACACCAATAGTTGCAGTTGTTTTGAAAAAAGCATTGCTTTACGTAAACTTAATGTAGACTACAAAATTTTTAATTCTAGATTGACTTAAAGGGTTTGACAACATGGGTTAGACTGAAAATATAAATGTTCACAGATTTGGACATGACTTAAATGGTCACAAAGTAATAGGTCAAAGTGGGAACCATTCCTAGAAATAGTTTTGCTCAAAATGTTTTAGTTTTTAGGAAAAAAGTAAAATAATTGCTCTTAATTGCCATTTGCCAAAACCTGATGTTTGAAAACGGACAATGAAAACGTTTGGGGTTTTCACTGTTTTTTTCCCATGACTCTGATGACAGCTTAAACTCTCACAGGTTTGTTATTTCATGTATAGGTCACATATAGTGCAGCGGATAATGGTCTTTAAAAATAACCAATGCTATACATGGTGCTTTATTAGAACAAACTAAATGCATGAATTCTATGTGGCCGTATGCTGAAGTAGCTATACTGTCTTCAAATAAAAATTGGTCATAATGGTCCAATTGCACCAGTACGACGGATCCCTATCGAATGATGGCTACTTCATCGTCTAGTTTCTTATCTTGAGGGGTTTGACGCTTGGCTAGGTAGCATATGGTGATAGCAAACACCAGAAACAACACAACCACCAGTGCAGTCAATGCTCCCATGAACCACTCTGTTCTCTGGAGACCTTGATTGTACATCAAATCAATCTCACTGGTAGTGGACAGTAAATCCTCATCAACGGCTAAACATAAAGGACAAACAAAATAATATCCAATTAATCAAAACCAAACACAGACTCTTATATTTGCAAAATCTATTACAAAACAAAAGAAGACAATCTGCAAAATAAATACAATGTATTTCTCAACAACTTTATCTGAGTGTTTGGTTGTTTTATTTGTGGGGTGGTGGGGCCAGGGAATGTTTCCCCCTGGGTAGAGCCACCACTGCAGATGTATATTACAGACACCCTGCTGAATGTAACACAATCCAATTACTGACAGGCTTACAGCATGGTGATTGATAACAGTTCCATCTTAAACAATATAATATTTATCTTTGTTACAAACAAACAGATTAAGAACAAGCACATTTCAATGAATAAATGTTGGTACCAATTATCTGAACAGTGTCTGTTTGAAGCTTTCCTACATGTAGAAACATGCAAAACAAGTTTATCCAAAACTTGATTTGAGTGTCACTAAATCCTCTAATAGTTTAGAAGAATTGATAAAAAGAATAACACTCGCATTCTATAGCGCTTTATCTACATGACTTTTCAAAGTCCTATTTAGCGACAGGTATGCCAAACTTGTGAACTATGAGACCCGTTTGTATAGCACCTTAAAAATGTTACAAAGAGACAAGTGCAATCTGCAACTAACTAAAACAAAAACACTAAGGCAAATCCCTTCTTTTTATCATAGTGCACTGGGTTCTTATTCATGCATTACAGAACACACTGGACCAACAGCTTTATGTCCCATCTAAAGGGCAACAACTCTGGATAAATGTCTGCTCAATGAACATTTTGTCTGGTGCAGAAACATCTGAGAATAGCATCTCAATGAGAAGTTTTGGTTATAATATTTGTGTACTTACCGTGGAAACAATTAGGTCCATCCCATCCGTGGGCACACAAGCACATGTGCTCTGTTTGCATGTGATTGTGGCCTACAATCGTCTCAATGCAGGTACCATTGTTAAGACATGGGTTGGGACTACAAACGTCATTCATGGCTACCAAGACTACGTAACAAATCACAAAATATTAAGTTTAAGCTTCTACATACACTGGTCAATTTTCCATTGGGTTAATTAAAAATACTTCTTAATAGTGCAAACCTCAGTTGGTATTCCTATTTTAAGTTCTATTCTGAAGAGACATTTCTCTGTTATATGCATTAAGGCTTTATTTAGGTAACTATTGGTTACATCTTAATTGTAGTTCTTCAAAGGGTTATACGGGATAGGTTTGTATGAGCGTGTTTCTGGATATGCACTGAGGAATTGGAGTTTTGAAAAAAATCAAAGACATCCTCAGTTCGATTTAGTTTACAAAACAATAGTACACATGTACATGCTTTAAAGAGATCTAGCTGTGCAAAAAATTAGCGACTACAACTGGATCACCTTGTCATCATGCGTTGAACTATAGGATGTCCTTAAAGACAATGGACACTGTTTGTAATTACTCAAAATAATTATTAGCATAAAACCTTACTTGGTAACGAGTAATGGGGAGAGGTTGGTAGTATAAAACATTGTGAGAAACGGCTCCCTCTGAAATGGAGTAGTTTTTGAGAAAGAAGCAATTTTCCACGAATTTCATTTTGAGACCTCAAGTTTAGAATTTTTGTTAAATATCTTTTTGGGGTGTGTGTAGGGAAAATATACTTGAACCATGACCTACTTCCCTATCTCACTGTAACTAAAACCACTTTTATCCAGAAAACAAAATCTAGGAGTAGGGAGATTGTGATGAAACTTTTGAAGCCAGGTTCATACTTCCTGCGAATGCAAATTCAATACGAATGTCGACGTCACAATTTCGCAACGAATAATTCACAGCAGTTCAACTCTGCTCAACTCACTTGCGAATATCGCTGCGAAAGGAGGGCTGTGACGTCAAACTCATGTCAAATTCGCTTCGCCTTTGCATTCGCAGGAAGTATGAACCGGGCTTAATCAAAGGAAAAAATTTAACAAATCAGGGTTTGATAAATTGTGCATTACCTTGTTCACAGAGGATTCCTGTGAATCCAGGTAGGCAAGTACAAGTAGTAGCTGGTAAATCAACATGAATACATTCCCCTCCATTCTCACATGGACAAACTGTAAATGAAACATCAAATCTCTCATTACTGAGTATACAGCACTTACACACATCAGTAAATATAGGTAAACCCAAAATTAATATTCTTTATCCTCGGTGCAAATTTAACATCTATAATTTTGTTGCAGTACTCACTGCTAAAAAAAACGTAGGATTTGAATTGCCTCTAGCTACTGAGCATTCTTGGTGGTCTAGTAGGTAAGACATGCTCTAGAATTGCAAAGGTCGTGGGTTCAAATCCCAAACGAGTAAAATGCCTGTGATTTTTTCCACAGAGCCCTGGAAAGTACTGAGTAAATAGTGCTAACACATATCGGTGTACATGTATATGGGTAAAACCAAAATGAACATTCCTTCATCTAAGCAATCTAACCACTGTTCTAGCAGGTCGTAATCGCTCAAACTTGGCTGGTTAGGATGAGAGCAAACGACTGCAACCATAGAACTAGCCTAAACCACAAAGCTTGACTTTAACCAGGTAACCATAGTCACAAAGCTTCAACAGATTATACAGCAGTTGAGCACAGCCAATTTGGTATTCTGAATATGAACTTGCCTTCAGTAATTCTTAATTATAACATCAACCCATAGAACAATGAAAAACTCCAAGTATGTTAACTTGAAAGATTATCGGATAGAGAGTTGAAACATTGTCTGAAATTTGCTGAAAACCTGAAGTATACTAACTGCCATCAACCTCAAAGATTCAAGGTCCTTTTTTCAATTGATATTTTAAACAATTCCCCCTTCAATCTGTTTTTTTTTAAAAAGCCTTTGTGATGAGACTTTCATCTTTTATTCGTGAAATAATTTTGTGGGTGTTTTTCTTCTGTGAATTTAAATATAATAGTGCCCAATGGCTGCAAGATTTTAACATTTTTGGATAAGCCTAACCTAAACACTAAAACAACAACATTCTCCAATGCTCCAGTCCCAAATCTTCAAATAAACCCCACCTAGTTTTGGCCCAAGTTTGTTGAATTCATTCATGCATTTCAACTTCCAGCGATACAAGTTCACAAATTTTGCAAAAATCTCAAACTTTTACTGATCAACAGTCTGACTACTTACACTCATTGCCATCTTCTACATCAGCGCTTCTCCGTCTTCGAGCTACAGAGAATAACAAACAGTTCTTCATTACTTGATGAAATGAACAAATATGGCAATTAATTTTGGACTCCAAGAATAAGTGAGTATAAAAGTATGCCAAGGATTATGTTTCCCTTTACTTTGTGCCTGAAAATAGGCTAAATTAAGGTGCATTCTTATAAAGCATTAGAATGTGATAAAACAATTGATTAAGTAAGCACATTTCTCAGAGGCCATTTTGGGGGAAATCTGTTTATCGCTATTGACTCTACAATTCAGAACCGGCACAGCGTGTTTCGGAATATGTGTTCTTGAATATGGATCTTTATATAAGAAAACGATTCTCTAAAAAATTGGTACCAGTTCCTAGTTTATTTGAAAAAGAGATCAGATTAAAAACTGTCAATCAAGTTGTTGTCTTAATTAATATTACTCAATATTAATTATTAATTGATGTTACAGTAATCAATGTTAGTCAAAGGGACGAGTAACAGTTCAAAATGTTCAAGATTTATTAATTTGGTACACAGCCTTTCAGAGCACAGTTAAGATACAAAATCAGCACTTTTCCTAATCATTTAGTTATTTAAAACTTGTATCAAAACTGTATTTGCTTACCATCCCGACAAATAAACGCATTAGAAGAAAAGAAGCAGTTCTGGTTAGGTGCGCATGGATTGCTGTCACACGCATTTCCAGTGCCACCTGATGCTAAAAACACAAATAAAATGGATACCAATTTTATAACTTGTTAAAATAAATCATTCCATGGTAAATAAACCAATGTTAATTCTGATCTACACATCTCAACTCCATATAACATACAATTTCAAGAGACTATTTTATTGTACTTTGTACAATATGTCAATTAAAGAGGGTGGACACCTTTGGTAATTGTAAAAAATAACAAACCTGTGAAAATTTGAGCTAAATTGGTCGTCAAAGTTGCGAGATAATAATGAAATTAATAAACACCTTGTCCCACGAAGTTGTTTGCTTTCAGATGCTTGATTTCATCTCGGAAAATTAATTCTTTCTCAAAAAGTACGTTACTTCAGAGGGAGCCGTTTCTCACAATGTTTTACTTTATAACACCCCTTACCAATATTCTGCCTTTTCATTGGTTTAGTGCGAGTCACATAATAATATGTCTTAGTTTTACTAGACGAAGGCCGTGTGATAGTGCAACAGTTTGCAGTGTGATAGTGCATCGGTTTGCCGTGCGCTACCCCAAAGACTATTTTTGGTATTAACCAAGCGCGCCTGCGAGTAATCACGCACATGGCTGATGCGCATGACAAGTAAAATAGCGCCCGGGCAGCCCGGGAGCTATTCTACTTGTCATGCGCATTAACCATGTGCGACTGGTCAGCCCGGGCGCTATTCTCCTTGACATGCGCTTTACGATCGTAGCACTATTGTACACACGCACGAACATCGCTCTAGTGACATCCAAAACATGAACAAACTTATCATCGCTCTAGTGACATCCAAAACATGAACAAACTTATCATGTTCACTTTGTTTTACAGTCATCATTTTCCCTGGCTCCAAATCATGTTCTGGTAACTGAATATGTATGAAGTATAGTAAAACAAATATAACATGGTTTATTTCGGATGACTTTTCTCCCCTCAGTATTGGAAGTTGATAAACTAATTCCCGAGGCGTATATTTGAACTGAAATATGAGTACCAGACTGTTAGTTATCTCCATCCTCTGTTTAGTTGAATGTCAGTATATGTGATGGTTGCATCATGAATGTCAACTGTTATTAATGCTACTTCTAATGAGTCCTTCCTTACCTGTGACTACCACCATGAATCTACACTCTGCAACATTGTTCACACTGTCCCTGAATGTGTAGACAACTTCTTCGGATCCCTGGCGGAAGAATTGCCCAGGAGAGTTTGTCTGATCTACCTGCACTTGTAGCTGACTGTTATCATTAGCAGTGGGCTCCGTCCAGCTAACAGTCACAACTGAGGTACCCACAGGCAGGGTACTTGTAATGGTATTTGTTGGACAGTTGCTCACGACTGGAGCCTGTGTATCAACTAGTAAATAAAGCACAAACAGAATAATATAAGCTTGAAAAAGATTAATAACAAGTTGTCACTCTCACATCAAATGTTTTTCTTTATAGACTATAAAAATAAAACAATTGATGGTTCCATGGAGCAGGGGCGTGGCAAGGTGTTCAAACGTAGGGCAGCCATTCCATATGTGAGCAGTGGCGCTAATCTGTGTCATTTATTTGAATGAGGATTTCAGGAATTATTATCTAGTCAATGATTATCAGGATTTCAGGGGAGTAAATATGTGTTGAAGACATTCAACAGCTTATTGTCAATTTTTTTAACACAGTCGTACAGCAATTTTTGTTGTGGAATTTTGCATTTTTCACCCAATGGTTAAGAAATGATCAATAAATGTTTACAAAACCTGTGTATTTTGGGAACAGGAGTTTACATTGCTGACTAAAAAAAAAAAAAAACTTGTATTAATATTACCGTTAATCACCCAATCAACCAATAAACACTCACCAATTACATTGACAGGGAATGTACAGGTTGCCCTATTACCACTTTGGTCAGTGGCAGTGTACATCACGGTAGAAAATCCCAGTGTAAATATTGAGTTAAGAGCAGGATTGCTAGTCAATGAAGGTTGTTGGCCAGAGTTATCGGTGGCAGTAGCAGGAGGCCATGTCACCCTGGTGCTAGTCACTCCTCCTGCTACATATGCAACCACAGCATTTGGACACCTAATTACTGGGTTAATGGTGTCCCCACCACCAGCTGTAAAGAAAAACAAAGTAATGAAGTATCATTTGTAAACATTCATCTTATTTCCCATCATTGATATAAATATTATAGTTTGTAATTTTATCAAGAATGCAACTGCTTATATAAGTTGACTGAGTTCCATATCCAATATCTGAGTCCTGTTCATATGTGTTACTTGCCATTTTGCAAATCACGCAAAAGATTCAGGTGTTTGGGACAACTTATTTGAACATGACAGCATTTCAGCTACAGATATATCACAGGATGATTGATTTTGACATTTACATTCTACAAATACATCTCTTGTTTAAAGATTAATCTACTTGCCTCAAAGAAATATTTGTTAAACACTGTACAATAACATTTTCTTTTGACCGTTCCAAATAATTTTAGTTGATGAAATGAAAAAAAATATTAATAATAATAATATTGGGTTTTATATAGCGCTTTATACACCATGTCTCAAAGCGCTTCCACATTATTACCCTGATCACTGGGCCATGTCTTTCCTTAAACCATCTCAGCTCCCTGGGAAGTGTACAGCCTGCCGCCAAACATGTAACGCACTAAGCTAAACCAATCACAAGAACCATATCTGCCCCCACAGGTACCTATTTACCCCTGGGTGGAGAGAAGCAATTATAGTAAAGCGTCTTGCTCAGGGACAGGACCGGGATTCAAACCCACACTCTGCTGAACAGAAACACCAGAGCTTGAGTTTGATGCTAAGATTAACTCGGCCACGCACCGCAGAAAACTATTGACACATTTAAGACATGAATTAAATTGTAAGTACCCAATGCTAACTACATATTCAAACTGATCTCTAATAACAAGGCATGATTGGTGGTCTTTTGGTTAAGACAACCTATTTCCAGTGCAAAGTGCTCGGGTTCACATCTCATCTAAATAACCTGTGTGTAAATTTACCCATCAGGTTTTGAACAGTACCAAGTATATAGTGCTCACAGCACCAATGCAAGGAAAAAACCTTGTTATGGGGAGAAACCTTTTCCAGATTTTTGTTTTGTTGCATATCCACTCTAATTTGCAACAGATTCACTTAAATATTTTACAACAACCATAGTATGGCCCATGGTTCTAAAATACATTAAATTGTTTTGCCCCCTGTTTTGTTACAAAGTTTGTAGATGATCTGAAAAAGACATGTTCTTACTAGTGACAGTAACGGTGAAGGAGCAGGTAGCCTGGGCACCAGAGATTGCTACAAATGTGTAGGTAACTTGAGTAGGTTGACCAATAACAAACGACTGCCCAGGCGAATGAGTCTTGGTCGGTACAACTCTTTGTCCAAAGCTGTCTGTTGCTGTAGGTTCAGTCCATTGTACAATGCTGGTACTTCCTGAGGTTGCAGAGGCTGTAATTCCTTGGATTGGGCAACCAGCAACATTTACTTGATCTGATGTTGTCCCTGGCAATAAAACAAAACAACATTTAGACATGGAATTGAAGATTACGTCACATTCATTATGAAGTGTCTTAAATTTACACATTTTTAATTTAATTTTTTTTTAAATTCTTCCTTCTCAGAAAAAAAAATTGTTTTAAAGTTCATGTCGTCAGTCAGTCCTTGTACTGTTGGCAATAAAATGTTTCAACTTCAATGTGTTTTAGGGCACTAAAGCCCCTTTCGCATGAGTGCTGATAACCAACGTCCTCGGTTACGGACGCCAACTGTCTGGCGCCATGATCGTTTGCTATTTCACTACGTTGCTTCACACAACAAATCAAAACAATATCTCTTGCTATCCGCTTGGCTACAGGTTATGTGTTACTTCACTGGTGTGCCGATAGCTCCCAATAGGCAACGAGTGATTTTCTTGTGTTGTTCCACATGTAGCCTGGGCTGTGGTGTCGTGCCACTGTTCTATTTAGAAACTGTAGTTTTTTTGTTTGTTTTTTTGCCTAAAAGTTATTAAAATAAATTTTGACTAACCATGGATCTTTCTGCCAGTATTTTTACAAACACACTTAAAGGAACACGTTGCCTTGGATCAGACAAGTTGGTCTATAAAAAGCGTTTGTAACCATTTTTTATAAAATGCATATGGTTGGAAAGACGTTTTAAAAGTAGAATACACTAATCCACACAAGTTTGCCTCGAAAGTGCGTGGTTTTCCTATTACTGTGCGAACTAACACGGTCGGCCATTTATGGGAGACAAAAATTTGACTCCCATAAATGACCGACTGTGTTAGTCGACGAGGTAAAAGGAAAACCAAGCGTGTTCGAGGCATGTTTGTGTGGATCATTGTATTCTACTTTTACAACATCTTTCTGCCCATATGCATTCTATAACAAACGGTTACAACAGCTTTTCAAAGACCAACTTGACTGATCCAAGGCAACGTGTTCCTTTAACAGTTCAATCCTAACCCAAAGTACAACAGAAAAGGGCCCCAAAAGTGACTCTGAGTTACGATGGTACGATCGAGCTGATCGGTACCAGGGGGACTGAGACAATGGTGGGAATGGTTCGTAACTACAAAATATGGAAGGAAGGTAAATATACTTCAGAACAATGCCATGAAAGAAAGGGACACCCAGGCAAATCTGCAAACATCTTACATGACATTCCGAGGCAAACGATGTGTTCCGCGCAGGCATATTGCGACAGCATAATCTGATTTCACAAAGCTATAATATACATTGCAAAACAAATTGTCAGAATTACCATAGTGATTCGTAATGTGACATCACACTTCACTTAGCAACTATGATTGATATGCAGTTAAGATCAACTACTTGATGAGTAGTTTCACATGGCCAATCATAAGGCAGTTGCCGTTCTTTGCAGAAGGTCTTGATCACGATTATATTTAGTCAGGATCTTTTGCTATTTCATAACTGTGATAGCTTTCACATGAGTGTTATTTTAACTTTTTAAACATTGTTGCAAAAAAATAGCAAAATATGTTGGACAAAAAGCTCTTGTGTGAACTGTGCTTAAGGCACATAGGCTCCACTATTCAAAATCACTTTAGATGATGTTGTGTCTGTTTTTCTTTGTGTTGTGTTTTGTTTTTGTTTTGTTTTTGGTTATTGCGCCTTGAACACCCAGCAGGGTGGATATGTGCGCATTACAAGTCTTATTATTATTATTATTATTATTTATTATTATTAAAAATCACTGATAAATTTAAGACATCTATTTAATTGTTAGTACCCAATGCTTACTACATATTCAAATTGACCTCGAATAACAAGGCATGATTGGTGGTCTTTTGGTTAAGACAACCTATTTCCAGTGCAAAGTGCTCGGGTTCACATCTCATCTAAATAACCTGTGTGTAAATTTACCCATCAGGTTTTGAACAGTACCAAGTATATAGTGCTCACAGCACCAATGCAAGGAAAAAACCTTGTTATGGGGAGAAACCTTTTCCAGATTTTTGTTTTGTTGCATATCCACTCTAATTTGCAACAGATTCACTTAAATATTTTACAACAACCATAGTATGGCCCATGGTTCTAAAATACATTAAATTGTTTTGCCCCCTGTTTTGTTACAAAGTTTGTAGATGATCTGAAAAAGACATGTTCTTACTAGTGACAGTAACGGTGAAGGAGCAGGTAGCCTGGGCACCAGAGATTGCTACAAATGTGTAGGTAACTTGAGTAGGTTGACCAATAACAAACGACTGCCCAGGCGAATGAGTCTTGGTCGGTACAACTCTTTGTCCAAAGCTGTCTGTTGCTGTAGGTTCAGTCCATTGTACAATGCTGGTACTTCCTGAGGTTGCAGAGGCTGTAATTCCTTGGATTGGGCAACCAGCAACATTTACTTGATCTGATGTTGTCCCTGGCAATAAAACAAAACAACATTTAGACATGGAATTGAAGATTACGTCACATTCATTATGAAGTGTCTTAAATTTACACATTTTTAATTTAATTTTTTTTTTAATTCTTCCTTCTCAGAAAAAAAAATTGTTTTAAAGTTCATGTCGTCAGTCAGTCCTTGTACTGTTGGCAATAAAATGTTTCAACTTCAATGTGTTTTAGGGCACTAAAGCCCCTTTCGCATGAGTGCTGATAACCAACGTCCTCGGTTACGGACGCCAACTGTCTGGCGCCATGATCGTTTGCTATTTCACTACGTTGCTTCACACAACAAATCAAAACAATATCTCTTGCTATCCGCTTGGCTACAGGTTATGTGTTACTTCACTGGTGTGCCGCACAAAACTCTTTAACTGGCTGGCGATAGCTCCCAATAGGCAACGAGTGATTTTCTTGTGTTGTTCCACATGTAGCCTGGGCTGTGGTGTCGTGCCACTGTTCTATTTAGAAACTGTAGTTTTTTTGTTTGTTTTTTTGCCTAAAAGTTATTAAAATAAATTTTGACTAACCATGGATCTTTCTGCCAGTATTTTTACAAACACACTTAAAGGAACACGTTGCCTTGGATCAGACAAGTTGGTCTATAAAAAGCGTTTGTAACCATTTTTTATAAAATGCATATGGTTGGAAAGACGTTTTAAAAGTAGAATACACTAATCCACACAAGTTTGCCTCGAAAGTGCGTGGTTTTCCTATTACTGTGCGAACTAACACGGTCGGCCATTTATGGGAGACAAAAATTTGACTCCCATAAATGACCGACTGTGTTAGTCGACGAGGTAAAAGGAAAACCAAGCGTGTTCGAGGCATGTTTGTGTGGATCATTGTATTCTACTTTTACAACATCTTTCTGCCCATATGCATTCTATAACAAACGGTTACAACAGCTTTTCAAAGACCAACTTGACTGATCCAAGGCAACGTGTTCCTTTAACAGTTCAATCCTAACCCAAAGTACAACAGAAAAGGGCCCCAAAAGTGACTCTGAGTTACGATGGTACGATCGAGCTGATCGGTACCAGGGGGACTGAGACAATGGTGGGAATGGTTCGTAACTACAAAATATGGAAGGAAGGTAAATATACTTCAGAACAATGCCATGAAAGAAAGGGACACCCAGGCAAATCTGCAAACATCTTACATGACATTCCGAGGCAAACGATGTGTTCCGCGCAGGCATATTGCGACAGCATAATCTGATTTCACAAAGCTATAATATACATTGCAAAACAAATTGTCAGAATTACCATAGTGATTCGTAATGTGACATCACACTTCACTTAGCAACTATGATTGATATGCAGTTAAGATCAACTACTTGATGAGTTGTTTCACATGGCCAATCATAAGGCAGTTGCCGTTCTTTGCAGAAGGTCTTGATCACGATTATATTTAGTCAGGATCTTTTGCTATTTCATAACTGTGATAGCTTTCACATGAGTGTTATTTTAACTTTTTAAACATTGTTGCAAAAAAATAGCAAAATATGTTGGACAAAAAGCTCTTGTGTGAACTGTGCTTAAGGCACATAGGCTCCACTATTCAAAATCACTTTAGATGATGTTGTGTCTGTTTTTCTTTGGGTTGTGTTTTGTTTTTGTTTTGTTTTTGGTTATTGCGCCTTGAACACCCAGCAGGGTGGATATGTGCGCATTACAAGTCTTATTATTATTATTATTATTATTATTATTTATTATTATTATTAAAAATCACTGATAAATTTAAGACATCTATTTAATTGTTAGTACCCAATGCTTACTACAGATTCAAACTGACCTCGAATAACAAGGCATGATTGGTGGTCTTATGGTTAAGACATATTCTCTTATACAATAATAAATAATGAGAATCTTATATAGTGCCGGTATCCGCCACAATGATGGCGCTCGCTCATGATACAAATAAACAGTTCAAAAGAAAGGAACAGAAACAAGTATGCTGAGAATCACTGTCAACATTTAATTCAAAGAGGTGAGTTTTGTGGGCAGTTTTAAAAGAAGATGTCGTATTAGTAGTCCTGATGTGGTAAGGAACACTATTCCACACGTTCCCCGCAATAACCAAGAAAGAACGTGCTCTCCATGTGTTCTTTGCAATGTGTTCTACAGGGAGACGTTGATCGGCTGATCTTAGTTCACTGCGTGAAGGATCGTATTGAGTGATGAGATCTGAGATGTAGGATGGCGCCATGTTGAGCAATGATTTGAAGACCAGGAGATTGAGTTAGAAACTATCCATTGCTCAACTGGTAACCAGTGGCTTTATGATAGGGGTGATGTGTGAGCTCTTGGGTGACCAAGTTACCAGTCTAGCAGCCATATTTTGCAGACGTTGCATTCGAAAGAGCTGTGTTTTGTTTACACCGTACATGAGGGAGTTGCACATGTCCAGCTTTGACATGACAAGGGAGTGAATGAGTAGTTCCACAGTCTGTGTGTTTATGTACTTGCGAATTAATCCAATGCTGCGAAGAGATAAACAAACTGCTTGCGAAACAGCCGAGATGTGATTATTCATTTTGAGTTCTGAATCCATGATGACACCAAGATTTTTCACCTTTCCAGATGGGCTAATGATGGCTTCACCAATCCTTAGAGTGGGGTCTGTTATTATAGACCGATGTTGTTTTGATCCTACAACCATAAACTCTGTTTTGGCTTCATTAAATTTGAGGAAGTTGCTTTTTACTGCATTGACAGAGTAGATCAACTCCTCCTCAACGATTTAGTTTAGAGCGTGGCACTTGTTTGAGTCCGTATCCTGCAGGAGTGATATCATTAACTACAACATTATCCCCATCTTTAAACCAGGTTTCAAATATAGCTACTAAATCCAACAAAGTCAACAAATTCAGGTTTTTTGTTGCGATTAGATTGTGCATTCATAGCACAAAATCTGGCTTGACATTGATCAGGAACAGAAGTCCGCTTAGTTGATCTGCAGGTGCAATTGATTTGCCACATATAAACAGTACTGATAATAGGTTGCAGGCCTTTGTTCCTCCTTTACCTAGACCCAGACCCTCAAAGATGTTACAATTCAGGAGGTTTACAGATTCTGAGCATCACGGACAATACAACACTACAGGTTGAGACAAAATGTGGACTATTTCTTTCAAGAAAGTTTGCAGGATCAACGAGATTTTGAGAAAATCCCAAAGTCAAGAAACAGCCTGAAAAATCACATGCCTTCCTTGAAAAAAATATATTACTCAACTCAAGCGTTTTGACACCTCCTATGTTACAGGGTGATCTGAAATAGAAGTGTTCTTACTAGTGACAGTAACAGTGACTTTAGAGGAATAACTTTAACATCAATGCCTTTACTAAGATCACTTATTGCTGTGGTCTAATTAACCAGACCAGGGCCCAATTTCACAGAGCTGCTAAGCACGAAAATTTGCTTAGCATGAAATTTCTTCCTTGAAAAAAAAAGGATTACCAACCAAATTTCCATTTCTTGCTTATCGCTTATTACTGGTGTTCAGCCATTGTTTGCTTATCCTGAAAACCATATGGAAATTTGTTTGGTAATCAAGGCAACAATTTCATGCTAAGCAAATTTTTGTGCTTAGCAGCTCTATGAAATTGGGCCCTGGTCTTCCCTACTGTTGATGTTGATTATATTTTAAAACATAGCTTTATCTGTGGGGATCACAAGATATGAGTAATTAGGAGTGTTAAGTGTTGTAGTTTAACAAAATAATTGACATAAACGTCATGAAAAAAAATAAAAGGCAATGAAGTAAGGGGTATTATCCTAACTACTTAGTTGTAAAACCATAGACTTGTACGTAGTCCTAAAAGAGTTCTTAACTTGCAGTATAAAGATTACAAACGAAACATCAATTCAACAAAAACATTGCAAATCTCTTAACAATTTCTCAAATTTCAGAATCAGTTTCAGTCATGTTTTCAAAGGAAATTACAAAAATTTGCTCTTGTGGAAGGTTCGCATTTATTAATATTTCCCGATTGTAAAGGGGCTTTGATGGGGTTGAAAATTTGTGAAAATAGCTATCACAATCAATCAATCAGAGGGAAATTATATAGCGCCAAAATCAACCAAAGTTGTTCAAAGGCGCTCAAGACAGTTGGATGAAATTAATTACAATACACTTGAAGGAACAGAAAACATTTGAGGAACTTCTTGAAAATGTGAATATTGTTAGCATTCTTGATGTGGTATTAAGGGAGAGTGTTCCATTAATGCTACCAAGATAATGACTTAAATTATAAACTGAACCAGGTGATACAAGGGAATGATTGCATACCTATAACATGGACCAAGAATGTACATGACGCTTGATTCCCAGTTGCATCTCGGAATGTGTAGACAACAGCTGTATAACCCACAGTGAATGAAGAGCCAGGAGTATGGGTCCTAGAGAGTGTAGGTTGTTGGCCTGAATTATCAGTAGCTGTGGGCTCTGACCAGGTAACTGTGGCTGATGACGATCCAGTTGGAGCATTCACAGTTGGACCAAATGGACAGCCAGATATAAATGGTGCTGTGGTGTCTGTTGAAATAGCTGTAACAAAAATGATCACAAAGGTACGTATAATTCTCTCTGTTTAAATCAGCATCTTGCGAAATTTATACTTATTAAGCACAAGTTAGCAAGGCATCAGTCTGGATACAGTTAACAAAAAAATCTTCCCGGCTACATCCGCTCTCCACAGAGCATAGAACAATTTAAAACTCTGCTCAAATCCCATTTGTTTTCTATTGCCTACTGTTCAGTTTAATCCTTTTGTTTGCTTATTGTTGGTGTATTTATTGTTAATTGGTTGCTTAATTTTGTTTGCCTTTTGTTTTTGTTTTTGTAAAGCGCGTTGGTATTTCTTTCAGTTATGAAATGCGCTACATAAGAGTTAGCTATTATTATTAATATAAAAGACATTGAGAGATGGCTTTATCAAAACATTCAGGTACCAGTCACAACTAATATACACAACATGGCCCAATGATCAAAAAGTCATTGTGCTAAGCAAAAACTTTGATGATCTTAAGAAGTTTATGTGCTGTGTACATGTAGCTTTCAGGGCAGTTTCAGGGTACCACTCAAAACATTGCAATCTTCAAGTACTCACATAATACAGTTACAATGAACTGACACATGGCGTAGTTTTGTGAGTTATCCTCGATGACGTATGTAACCAGAGTGGTGCCAGGGGAGAAAAACGTTCCTGGAACATGAGACTGGAAGTTGATTTGGGTGAATCCACTGTTATCCGTGGCTACGGGTGCATTCCAGAACACATTCACACCACCGCTGCCTTGGGCTGTCCGACTGATTGCAGATGGGCAACTTGAAATAATTGGCGCTTGATTATCAACTGTCAATAAAACAAATATTACAGACAATGCCATGATCAAAGTTTGTGGTGCATTACTGCATTTTATGCTAGTAAACTGCATCTCTTTGCGCCCTGCTTAGAAAAAATGCTTACAGACAATGCCATGATCAAAGTTTGTGGTGCATTACTGCATTTTATGCTAGTAAACTGCATCTCTTTGCGCCCTGCTTAGAAAAAATGCTTTTCTGATGTAGTTATACATGTAGTTCAACATTTTTTTCAACAACAGAGTAAATATTTTGAATCAATAAGACTTCTTCATATGCGCAATGGAATATATTACACCCTGGTTCATAAAGACGAATGTAACAACAAATATTTGGTGGACAGCTTTCTATCTGTTCATGTTTTGCAAATTTAAATACACCAAAGTTCAGGAAGACTACACAAACATTTTGTGAGAATTATGATTTTCATTGAAGTCATCAATGGAAATCTAATGGATTCTTGTTGGTTATTTGATAACATGTCCATATTCACACTACAAACTTCAAAATAGTAAACTTAGTTACTGGCGTGCTTTCTTTCCACATTGCTAATGGCTTGGGGCTCTTCCACTATGCCCTGTATATCGACACTGTAGCAAGTTTCAGCAGAAAAATGGCTAATTCCATTGGATGTTATTCCAACGGCTATACAAAAATAGCATACAGTAGGACTGCAGTGTAAAAGCAGTGGTAATATGTTTACTATAAGCCACTTCGGAATGTCAGTGGCGCATGTCTATTACTGCTGACAACGGATTTTGTCTATCTCCCGTAACAACACCGCTGGTATTGTCAAAAGGTTATTGGAGATAGACAAAATGCGTTGTCAGCAGTAACAGACATGCGCAGCTGGAACTCCGAAGTGGCTTATTAAGTAAGAATGTTGTGCAGTAACTCCTGTGGTCCTATGACACAGCTAGTCCCCACATATAACTTCATCAAATGTCTACACAAAGTTTTATGTTTAAGTTTACTACAAATAGTAATTGGATCATTAGAAAAGATCAAATCTAGCCCTTAAACAAAGCAGAAAGTAAGTTTCAGCAAAAACTTATAAATTCCCTAATTTGCAGAAGGGTGAGACATTTGAAGACCATTAGAATATCATGTGCTAATTAATAACAAACCTTGAGAATATCATGTGCTAATTAATAACAAACCTTGAGAATATCATGTGCTAATTAATAACAAACCTTGAGAATATCATGTGCTAATTAATAACAAACCTTGAGAATTTTCACAAGTGTTTCCAAAGTATCCAGTTTGGCAGTTACAGAAGAATGAGTTAGCGGCTGCCTGGCAGGTGCCACCATTCAAACATGGTGAACTGGAACATGAGTTAGGTACTGCAATTAAAACAAACAAAACAACAACATACATATGTACTTAACAAAAGCAAAAAATAACAATGCGAAAATAAATGTCTCTACACAGATGTTACATGCTTTCATACATAGTCTTGTTTGGGGTTTCTAATAACAGTGTTATTGATTGTATGAGAGAAAGAAAAAAAAAGACAAATTAATCCATGAAAGTAAATTTGTTACTCAAAAAATGTTTTCTTCCCCAACATTTGGGTGTCTTTTTGTCTGACACTTAAAGTAAAGAAGCTCTTGAGAATCTTAGGATGCTTCTTGACAACCGTCCAGAGCCAACAGTGGATGATTTGTACATAAAAAAACAACCAATATGCATCTGTTCAACCATCCAATCACAGCGAGGCTAGTAAGCTTGAGTCAAATAATCTTGAGTAAATTCAAATTCTATTACAGACCGCTGAACAAAAATATTATGAATTCATAAATAAGTCAACGAAGCAAACAAAAGATACAAAATAACAAAAGCAAAGATTGGTAGGGTCTCTAAATGAAACTACAGTGACTTTGACAACACCTTGGTAAGAAATATTTATTTTGAGAATTGGTATACATTTTATTTATCAGTGGGCTTGAAACAAGTTATTAAACAAACACAATCTGTGAGAAAAACACTCTGAAAACAAGATAATAATAATAATCATATTGAAGTCTTATATAGCACACGCATCTATCAAACAAAGTACATGTACTCTAGGCGCTAAATATATATAAACTTTCAGAAAGATAGGTTATTGCAGTGATGAATTCTGAGAGCCAATTATGTAGCACCTTATAGATGTGTGATTCCTGCGATAGTCCTGGGATTTCAATATGAATTGTTGGTACTTACCTTCCATTTCACAGTTGTGACCTGTCCATCCTGTGGGGCATTGACAGTAGTAATCAATGTCTTGATCAAAGTTATGGTATAAGTTGAAGCAGCCTGCTCCTCTGGTGCAAGCAGGCTTGGAACCCAACTGGCAGATGTTAAGTTGTGTAAACTCAGCTGCAAAAAAAGTGCATTAAGTAAAACCGTCAAGTTAAAATTTGAAGCTGTGCGTCCAGAAATAACAAGTAACCACAGAATGTCTGTGGTGTATAAACTGCTTACTTGCTATTAACCTGACTTCCAGGTGTTAAAGGTTAGTCACATGCTTACTTACTACATGTAAGTTACAGAACACTTGGAGGGAAACAAATTAATTTAACATTGATATCAGTGGGAGAAATTTAAGATGGCCGCACCCTAGCTAGGACCAAACTGCTTTAAGTTCAGCTGCGGTTTGTTTGATTCAAATTCTGGTGTTTGTGATCAGCAGAGTATGGGTTCCAGTCCTTGCTGTGACACCTGTGCTCTTCACTAAGACACTTATTCATGATGATTTGTCTTCGGATGGAACGTAAAGCCATTGGTCCAGTGAGTAGTTTAACGCACCTAAAAGTATCCAGTGCACTTTATTGAAAAAGAGAAGGGGTTCACCCTGGTGTGTTCCTGATTTGATTGGTAGCATATTGTGCCACAGCACTATGTAAACCATAAGATGGTAAAAGGAGTCAAACATAGTCCCACATACCTTGCAGGAGAATCTGGTATGTTAAAGTGTCTTGAGCATCACTGAGTGAAGGAAATGCGCGCTTTATAAGAAGTCACAATTCTTAGTATCATCATTATTAATTAAACGGCAGTCTGTGTTAAATAGTAGTTACATTATCTCCCTTTTAATAAGATTCATAATGTGAATTCACTCTCTTATTACCACTCCGTTGTGCACAGTTGGTGCCGGTGAAGCCATTAGCACAGATACAGGAGTAGGTCTGGCTGGTTCCGCTGACCACATTGCTATTACTGTGGTAGCTATTCAGGCATGTTGCTCCATTTCTACAGGGGAATGTTGCACATGCATTGATTTGTCCAATCAAATCTGAGGGTGTAACACAAGAAAACCAATGAATACAAAATACTTTAGCAATCAAGCAGAAAGACAAGCATTTGGTTCTATGTGACTGATTTTCCTTCAGCAAAAGTTTTTGCTGTTTGGTCTTTGGAAACACAATCCGTCACTGATATCCTATATTCAGGCATGCAACTGCAACTTCACCAAAAAAGAGAAAATTATAAAATGTCAATGATTTTGTATAGTACATGTATTTTTAAATTTTAAATGGTTAAATATAAAAAAAGAGGAAATCAGCCGAGGAGAAGTTGCATGCCTGTATATTGCATCCTGTCTTATCACTTTGCTCTAATCGACAACAGGTAAAAGGTTTACCAGAAAGATATCTGTGTCCCATGACAAATCAAATCAAGATAATGATGCATGGTTGCTTACACATCCATGATTCAACATGCACAATCTTGAAGAGCAATGATTTACCATTGTGTTTCACCAGAGCAAGTGGCCTTTATTTTTGCAGAGTTTTATCAATATTCTGATCTACATTTCCTTTGCATGCTCTTGTTTCATCCTTAGAATTGCCAATAGAAACACCTCTCACTAATGCTACTGTACCTGAAATAAATAATGAAACAAGTAGCGCATTATAGGACTTGGTCTTAAATTAGAGCCCGTGAAGACAGGTAACTACATGTAACTACCTCGTGTAGCCTCGCAATTTCTTCCAAGGCTGTTGTCTTGACAAAGACAGACGTAGTAAGTTCCATCCATCGTCAAACAATTTGCACCATTTTGACAGGGGAAGCTGTTGCAAGGATTTGGATTCACTCCCACAACTATGGAATAAAATATGGAAAGAAAAAGATAAGTCAGTGTCAAAGACTCTCGTCTGTTGAGATTTCATGATCGGGATAATAAATGTTTAGGATTTGATGCACCTGTTAGACCCTTGCAAAAAAACAACAACAAACAAGAATGGTGTGTTGAAAAACACAAATGCCCCGCTGAGATTAATCAAATATTTGAGTTATTGCTCGGACATTTCTTTTGTTCTAGCAATAATCACCTTGACATTTTTCCTGGGGGAGGGTTCAAAAACAATAGGAATCTGGGGGATCCCATGACCAATCCACACACCAAGTCAGGAGTTGCTACGCCAAGTCCCATTCTAGTTATTGCTTAGACAATATTTCTTTTGTTTTAGCCCAAAATTTAACTGAGGGGGTCTTAAAACCATAGGCTTCTGGTGGGTCCCATGACCAATCCACAAACCAAGTTTGGGGCTGATATGATAAGTCCTTCTGGAGTTATCACTCGGACAATTATTACGCATGTACATACACACAAAAGGATAAGGCAACCACTATATTGCCCTTTGGCTAGCTTCGCCGGCGGGGCATAATACTAATACTTATATTCCCCTTTGGCTAGCTTCGCCGGCGGGGCATAATACAAATACTTATATTCCCCTTTGGCTAGCTTCGCCGGCGGGGCATAATACAAATACTTTTATTCCCCTTTGGCTAGCTTCGCCGGCGGGGCATAATACAAATACTTATATTCCCCTTTGGCTAGCTTCGCCGGCGGGGCATAATACAAATACTTATATTCCCCTTTGGCTAGCTTCGCCGGCGGGGCATAACACAAATACTTATATTCCCCTTTGGCTAGCTTCGCCGGCGGGGCATAACACAAATACTTATATTCCCCTTTGGCTAGCTTCGCCGGCGGGGCATAATACAAATACTTATATTCCCCTTTGGCTAGCTTCGCCGGCGGGGCATAATACAAATACTTATATTCCCCTTTGGCTAGCTTCGCCGGCGGGGCATAATACAAATACTTATATTCCCCTTTGGCTAGCTTCGCCGGCGGGGCATAATACAAATACTTATATTCCCCTTTGGCTAGCTTCGCCGGCGGGGCATAATACTAATACTTATATTGCCCTTTGGCTAGCTTCGCCGGCGGGGCATAATACAAATACTTATATTCCCCTTTGGCTAGCTTCGCCGGCGGGGCATAATACTAATACTTTTATTCCCCTTTGGCTAGCTTCGCCGGCGGGGAATAATACAAATACTTATATTCCCCTTTGGCTAGCTTCGCCGGCGGGGCATAATACAAATACTTATATTGCCCTTTGGCTAGCTTCGCCGGCGGGGCATAATACAAATACTTATATTGCCCTTTGGCTAGCTTCGTCGGCGGGGCATAATACAAATACTTATATTCCCCTTTGGCTAGCTTCGCCGGCGGGGCATAATACAAATACTTATATTCCCTTTGGCTAGCTTCGCCGGCGGGGCATAATACAAATACTTATATTCCCCTTTGGCTAGCTTCGCCGGCGGGGCATAATACAAATACTTATATTCCCCTTTGGCTAGCTTCGCCGGCGGGGCATAATACAAATACTTATATTCCCCTTTGGCTAGCTTCGCCGGCGGGGCATAATACTAATACTTTTATTCCCCTTTGGCTAGCTTCGCCGGCGGGGCATAATACAAATACTTATATTCCCCTTTGGCTAGCTTCGCCGGCGGGGCATAATACTAATACTTTTATTCCCCTTTGGCTAGCTTCGCCGGCGGGGCATAATACAAATACTTATATTCCCCTTTGGCTAGCTTCGCCGGCGGGGCATAATACAAATACTTATATTCCCCTTTGGCTAGCTTCGCCGGCGGGGCATAATACAAATACTTATATTGCCCTTTGGCTAGCTACGCCGGCGGGGCATAACACAAATACTTATATTCCCCTTTGGCTAGCTCCGCCGGCGGGGCATAATACAAATACTTATATTGCCCTTTGGCTAGCTTCGCCGGCGGGGCATAATACTAATACTTTTATTCCCCTTTGGCTAGCTTCGCCGGCGGGGCATAATACTAATACTTATATTGCCCTTTGGCTAGCTTCGCCGGCGGGGCATAATACTAATACTTTTATTCCCCTTTGGCTAGCTTCGCCGGCGGGGCATAATACTAATACTTATATTGCCCTTTGGCTAGCTTCGCCGGCGGGGCATAATACTAATACTTTTATTCCCCTTTGGCTAGCTTCGCCGGCGGGGCATAATACAAATACTTATATTCCCCTTTAGCTAGCTTCGCCGGCGGGGCATAATACAAATACTTATATTCCCCTTTGGCTAGCTTCGCCGGCGGGGCATAATACTAATACTTTTATTCCCCTTTGGCTAGCTTCGCCGGCGGGGCATAATACAAATACTTATATTGCCCTTTGGCTAGCTTCGCCGGCGGGGCATAATACAAATACTTATATTCCCCTTTGGCTAGCTTCGCCGGCGGGGCATAATACTAATACTTATATTCCCCTTTGGCTAGCTTCGCCGGCGGGGCATAATACAAATACTTATATTCCCCTTTGGCTAGCTTCGCCGGCGGGGCATAATACAAATACTTATATTCCCCTTTGGCTAGCTTCGCCGGCGGGGCATAATACTAATACTTATATTCCCCTTTGGCTAGCTTCGCCGGCGGGGCATAATACAAATACTTATATTCCCTTTGGCTAGCTTCGCCGGCGGGGCATAATACAAATACTTATATTCCCCTTTGGCTAGCTTCGCCGGCGGGGCATAATACTAATACTTTTATTCCCCTTTGGCTAGCTTCGCCGGCGGGGCATAATACAAATACTTATATTCCCCTTTGGCTAGCTTCGCCGGCGGGGCATAATACAAATACTTATATTCCGCTTTGGCTAGCTTCGCCGGCGGGGCATAATACTAATACTTATATTCCCCTTTGGCTAGCTTCGCCGGCGGGGCATAATACAAATACTTATATTCCCTTTGGCTAGCTTCGCCGGCGGGGCATAATACTAATACTTTTATTCCCCTTTGGCTAGCTTCGCCGGCGGGGCATAATACAAATACTTATATTCCCTTTGGCTAGCTTCGCCGGCGGGGCATAATACAAATACTTATATTCCCCTTTGGCTAGCTTCGCCGGCGGGGCATAATACTAATACTTTTATTCCCCTTTGGCTAGCTTCGCCGGCGGGGCATAATACAAATACTTATATTCCCCTTTGGCTAGCTTCGCCGGCGGGGCATAATACAAATACTTATATTCCCCTTTGGCTAGCTTCGCCGGCGGGGCATAATACTAATACTTATATTCCCCTTTGGCTAGCTTCGCCGGCGGGGC
Source organism: Asterias rubens (assembly GCF_902459465.1). Lineage (NCBI taxonomy): Eukaryota > Metazoa > Echinodermata > Asteroidea > Forcipulatida > Asteriidae > Asterias > Asterias rubens. The sequence continues at coordinate 10,202,006 of NC_047065.1, read as the reverse complement.
ATAATACAAATACTTATATTCCCTTTGGCTAGCTTCGCCGGCGGGGCATAATACAAATACTTATATTCCCCTTTGGCTAGCTTCGCCGGCGGGGCATAATACAAATACTTATATTCCCCTTTGGCTAGCTTCGCCGGCGGGGCATAATACAAATACTTATATTGCCCTTTGGCTAGCTTCGCCAGCGGGGCATAATACAAATACTTATATTCCCCTTTGGCTAGCTTCGCCGGCGGGGCATAATACAAATACTTATATTCCCCTTTGGCTAGCTTCGCCGGCGGGGCATAATACAAATACTTTTATTCCCCTTTGGCTAGCTTCGCCGGCGGGGCATAATACAAATACTTATATTCCCTTTGGCTAGCTTCGCCGGCGGGGCATAATACAAATACTTATATTGCCCTTTGGCTAGCTTCGCCGGCGGGGCATAACACAAATACTTATATTCCCCTTTGGCTAGCTTCGCCGGCGGGGCATAATACAAATACTTATATTCCCCTTTGGCTAGCTTCGCCGGCGGGGCATAATACAAATACTTATATTCCCCTTTGGCTAGCTTCGCCGGCGGGGCATAATACAAATACTTATATTGCCCTTTGGCTAGCTTCGCCGGCGGGGCATAACACAAATACTTATATTCCCCTTTGGCTAGCTTCGCCGGCGGGGCATAATACTAATACTTTTATTCCCCTTTGGCTAGCTTCGCCGGCGGGGCATAATACAAATACTTATATTCCCCTTTGGCTAGCTTCGCCGGCGGGGCATAATACAAATACTTATATTCCCCTTTGGCTAGCTTCGCCGGCTGGGCATAATACAAATACTTATATTCCCTTTTGGCTAGCTTCGCCGGCTGGGCATAATACAAATACTTATATTCCCCTTTGGCTAGCTTCGCCGGCGGGGAATAATACTAATACTTATATTCCCCTTTGGCTAGCTTCGCCGGCGGGGCATAATACTAATACTTATATTCCCCTTTGGCTAGCTTCGCCGGCGGGGCATAATACTAATACTTTTATTCCCCTTTGGCTAGCTTCGCCGGCGGGGCATAATACTAATACTTATATTCCCCTTTGGCTAGCTTCGCCGGCGGGGCATAATACAAATACTTTTATTCCCCTTTGGCTAGCTTCGCCGGCGGGGCATAATACTAATACTTATATTCCCCTTTGGCTAGCTTCGCCGGCGGGGCATAATACAAATACTTATATTCCCCTTTGGCTAGCTTCGCCGGCGGGGCATAATACAAATACTTATATTCCCCTTTGGCTAGCTTCGCCGGCGGGGCATAATACAAATACTTATATTCCCTTTGGCTAGCTTCGCCGGCGGGGCATAATACAAATACTTATATTCCCCTTTGGCTAGCTTCGCCGGCGGGGCATAATACAAATACTTATATTCCCCTTTGGCTAGCTTCGCCGGCGGGGCATAATACAAATACTTATATTCCCCTTTGGCTAGCTTCGCCGGCGGGGCATAATACAAATACTTATATTCCCCTTTGGCTAGCTTCGCCGGCGGGGCATAACACAAATACTTATATTCCCCTTTGGCTAGCTTCGCCGGCGGGGCATAATACAAATACTTATATTCCCCTTTGGCTAGCTTCGCCGGCGGGGCATAATACAAATACTTTTATTCCCCTTTGGCTAGCTTCGCCGGCGGGGCATAATACTAATACTTATATTGCCCTTTGGCTAGCTTCGCCGGCGGGGCATAATACAAATACTTATATTCCCCTTTGGCTAGCTTCGCCGGCGGGGCATAATACAAATACTTATATTCACCTTTGGCTAGCTTCGCCGGCGGGGCATAATACTAATACTTTTATTCCCCTTTAGCTAGCTTCGCCAGCGGGGCATAATACAAATACTTATATTCCCCTTTGGCTAGCTTCGCCGGCGGGGCATAATACAAATACTTATATTCCCCTTTGGCTAGCTTCGCCGGCGGGGCATAATACTAATACTTTTATTCCCCTTTGGCTAGCTTCGCCGGCGGGGCATAACACAAATACTTATATTCCCCTTTGGCTAGCTTCGCCGGCGGGGCATAATACAAATACTTATATTCCCCTTTGGCTAGCTTCGCCGGCGGGGCATAACACAAATACTTATATTCCCCTTTGGCTAGCTTCGCCGGCGGGGCATAATACAAATACTTATATTCCCCTTTGGCTAGCTTCGCCGGCGGGGCATAATACAAATACTTTTATTCCCCTTTGGCTAGCTTCGCCGGCGGGGCATAATACTAATACTTATATTGCCCTTTGGCTAGCTTCGCCGGCGGGGCATAATACAAATACTTATATTCCCCTTTGGCTAGCTTCGCCGGCGGGGCATAATACAAATACTTATATTCCCCTTTGGCTAGCTTCGCCGGCGGGGCATAATACAAATACTTATATTCCCCTTTGGCTAGCTTCGCCGGCGGGGCATAATACTAATACTTTTATTCCCCTTTAGCTAGCTTCGCCAGCGGGGCATAATACAAATACTTATATTCCCCTTTGGCTAGCTTCGCCGGCGGGGCATAATACAAATACTTATATTCCCCTTTGGCTAGCTTCGCCGGCGGGGCATAATACTAATACTTTTATTCCCCTTTGGCTAGCTTCGCCGGCGGGGCATAATACAAATACTTATATTCCCCTTTGGCTAGCTTCGCCAGCGGGGCATAATACAAATACTTATATTCCCCTTTGGCTAGCTTCGCCGGCGGGGCATAATACAAATACTTTTATTCCCCTTTGGCTAGCTTCGCCGGCGGGGCATAATACTAATACTTATATTCCCCTTTGGCTAGCTTCGCCGGCGGGGCATAATACAAATACTTATATTCCCCTTTGGCTAGCTTCGCCGGCGGGGCATAATACTAATACTTTTATTCCCCTTTGGCTAGCTTCGCCGGCGGGGCATAATACAAATACTTATATTCCCTTTGGCTAGCTTCGCCGGCGGGGCATAATACAAATACTTATATTCCCCTTTGGCTAGCTTCGCCGGCGGGGCATAATACAAATACTTTTATTCCCCTTTGGCTAGCTTCGCCGGCGGGGCATAATACTAATACTTATATTGCCCTTTGGCTAGCTTCGCCGGCGGGGCATAATACAAATACTTATATTCCCCTTTGGCTAGCTTCGCCGGCGGGGCATAATACTAATACTTATATTGCCCTTTGGCTAGCTTCGCCGGCGGGGCATAATACAAATACTTATATTCCCCTTTGGCTAGCTTCGCCGGCGGGGCATAACACAAATACTTATATTCCCCTTTGGCTAGCTTCGCCGGCGGGGCATAATACAAATACTTATATTCCCTTTGGCTAGCTTCGCCGGCGGGGCATAATACAAATACTTTTATTCCCCTTTGGCTAGCTTCGCCGGCGGGGCATAATACTAATACTTTTATTCCCCTTTGGCTAGCTTCGCCGGCGGGGCATAATACAAATACTTATATTCCCCTTTGGCTAGCTTCGCCGGCGGGGCATAATACAAATACTTATATTCCCCTTTGGCTAGCTTCGCCGGCGGGGCATAATACTAATACTTTTATTCCCCTTTGGCTAGCTTTGTCGGCGGGGCATAATACAAATACTTATATTCACAAGTTCATATTATTTCTTTCTGTAGCTTGGCCATCAAACAAAAAGGGTGACTTACAGAGGGGCGAGTTTGTATATGAAGGGGCGACTTTGCTAGGGCGCGACTTTGTTAGGTGGCGACTTTGCTAGGCATGTTGCTTGGCATCCCTTTCCACTTCATCACCGAGCCTGGAATTCCATCATGCCAATTAATTAGCAGAGAGTGAGGGTTCAAGAGTTGTGACACTTGTGTCCCTGAGCAAGACACTTATTAACCATAAGCTTCTCTCCACCCAGGGTTAAATGGGAAGCTGTGAGGCAGTGATGATTCTTGTGATGGATTCAGCCGAGTACCGCATATTTGTTGCACAAAGCTGAATACCAGGGAGCTGAGATGTTTTAAGGAATGATTTAAGGCCCAGTGACCGGGGTAATACTGTTTGGAAGGGCTCTGAAACGCCCTTTGGGTGTAAAAAGCGCTGTATAAAAACTGAATAGTATTGTTATTACAGCTTCCTGGTGGCTCCTTCCTTGTTAGAGTATTGTGTGATTGATTATCAATGTCTTACCATTCCTACAGTTGACTCCAGCATATCCAGTGGCGCAACCACATTCATGTGTAGTGCACATTCCTTGGACCACTGTACAGGTTCCTCCATTTAAACAGGGATTGGTTACACAAGGTGAACTTATTGCTGTGTAAATAAACAATTGTATATGATTAGCTGTGTCTGCACTACAAAAAGTTCTCAATGCAATATATAAATAGAAAGACAAATTGTTAATGTGGAAATAGCAAGACAAGTTCCCAATGTCCAAAATAGCAAGAAAAGTGTAAACATCTTTGGCAACAGGTACAGTTGTTTCATTCTAAGTGGCTGAGATTCGAAGAATCATAGGTGCTTATTCATCTTATTCATCTAAAGCCATTTGAATAGACTTCAACACAACCACCATGAAACAATTATGACATTTCACATTATGAGCGAACATGAAAGAAAATGTTGGAATTTGTCTAAAAGGAAGGCCTTTATTCAAGCCATTTGGTACTTTTTTATTGCGTGGGCTTGAGTGCAGTGTGAAGCCTGATTCATACTTCCTGAGTGCAGTGTGAAGCCTGATTCATACTTCCTGCAAATGCAAAATTTATCTTGATCTTAAAAGCTAAAGTACTGTTTCCGCCGCGAATGTTTCGCAGGAGTCAACCACATCTCAACCGATCCGAATTAGTCATTGCAAATTTGTGATGTCAAAATTCCTACCACATTTGCATCCGTTTTGGTCAAAAAATGTAAGGTATGGGACTATAGGACCATTTGTATTTATTCAGACGTTAAAGTTTTGCAACTGAAATCAATGAATTTATGCTAGTAAATAATATTGTTAATAAATGGCTGACAATGACCTATTTGACAGCTATAGCCGGTGAAGCATCCTCTGCATTGGCATGTGTAGGAGAAACATGATGCTGAAGTACTGGACGTCAGGGGAGTACAACCTCCATTATTACCACAAGGATTGGGCTGGCATGGATTACGTGCTGTAAGTGCAACATACAAGACAATACAAAGGTTACAAAAGAATGGGGTAAAATCGTCATTACATTTAAAAAAAATTCATAACTGACAGCTTTGTAACTTTAATCTTTATACAAAACTCATGATCACGTAATCATTTCCACAAACTTAATGTAAAAAATTGTTATTACAATTAATGTCCCATGTGCTTAACAAACTTGTATATTAAAGAAGTTTTAAAACAAAAGTTGTCGCAACCTTTTGGCTAAAACTAAACTTTCTTTGTAAATTGCTTTGGGTTTCCATGGAGTACTTTCACTTCCATAAACAGACACAAAGCTCCCTTTGTGTGTGCACATGCTTAGTATTGCGCACTCCTGGCAAGAACTGTTGAAATAGTCCGTCCAAAAGTCTAATTATAAATTTGTAATTCATGAGTCACATAAATTTTGGAGGTGCTAAGATGATGACTGAGATAAATGTGAGTTAACATACGTTGATTGCAGAACTCCCCAATGAAGCATGGTGGACATTCACACCTGTACTCATTACATGAGACACCAGTGTTGGTTGTTAATGGGTTACATACTGCACCATTCTGGCATTGATGGTTCGAACATGGGTTGATACCTTCAAAATACAATAGCAAAATAAGAAGAGCAGTATGTAAAACAAAAACAATAAATTAAAGTAATTAGATTGCAACACAGTGTAGTCAGTTATTTTTGCAAACACAGCACCCAGCGTCTTACCAATCAAAGCCTACTTACGTATTTCACAGAATTGTCCATCATAACACGGTGGACAGTTGCAAATATACTGTAGACAGTTGTTACTATTGACTGTGCAGCCAGCTCCATTGTTACATTGATGATTTGCACAGCTATCAACACCTAAACAGAAGGGACAAAATACAATAGTGTCAAGACCGCCTCACAGTACAGAGCCAATTTATGTTCACATTTGACGCTAATTTCCTCCCCCAAAAAAAATCAAAAATAAAATAAAAATAAAATAAAAACAAACAAGCACTTCTAAGTATCACCACAACGTAATCTCGCCCACCCTATCTCTTGAGGAGGGTAGCCATTTCCTTAGAAAAAGCTATCCCCTGGCTGGGAAAGTTACAAGGGCTTGCAATTCAAATGGGAAAGGGTCTACTAAATTGTATTTGGAAATTCAAAGTAAGGTGACATGCTGTCATTCCCTCATTATATGAATTCTTTTCACGAGTATGAAATGATTAGATGCTTAGCACTATTCCATCTTCTCCAACTGTGCTACAACCTCGGCATCTTTACAAATACATTGGATCCTATATTGCAGACAGCGAAAACTACTTCCAGTCAAGGAAAGGTTAAGCATTGACTGCCTGTTATAAGTAACACATCACATGAACCACCAAATTAACTTTCCTCAGAGCTAGTGTGGAACGAATCATCTCTTTATAAAGCTAAAACATGGACAATGAAAAAGGAGCTTAAAGAAAGATTGGATGGCACCCGCAACAGACCCCTAATACAAGTGCAAAACATCTCCTGGTGAAGGCAAACATCTATTGCAATATTGAACGAATCTCAATCACTGTTGCAAAAAGAAAAGCCCATTTTGTAGGCCATTGCTTCTGTGCCAGGGACCAGATGATTTTAGATCTAATCACCTGAAGCAGGCTGACTAAAGACTCCCATCCCAGTCTCAACAGTGGAAGAGCAATGACTTAAATTGATAATAATACCAGAGCCACACAACTAGATTGAAATGACCTAGCTGGCCTGACGACTGAGAGAGAAGCCTGGAGAAAGATGATGGGTTTTTACCTTCAGTGCAGAATCTACCAGTGAAGCATGATGTACATTGACATACATATTCTGTGCAGGATCCAGGGGTTGGTATACAATTGCCACCATTACCACATGTACTTGTTGCACATGCATTACCAACTAAGAACAGACAAAAAAGGCTTATTAAAGCTTAAGGTTGTGCATCTACTTATATTTTCCTAGACTGTTAAACAACTTCTTTTTAACCATTTACATGTAGCAACCTTTAGGACCTATGGTGCAGGGTACCCATGATGGTTGGTGCCAGATCTCTTTTTTTCTGTGTGTACTTTGAGCCAACATGTAAAAGGAACAGATGTCAACACAATTTCAAATATTAAAAGAGAACAAACTTTGTCTAGTCTGGATGGTTCCAAAACCACAGTGCGGGTTCCTTTCTTTGCCCTCATCAGCTGATGTAGTGGTTTTGGTAGGATGCAAAATATAGAATAAATTAAAGGGGATTCAAATAAACACATTCGACCAATCAAAATGAAAGTAAACCACTAACCCTGGATAGTGTTTGGGGATGATATTTTATACAAAACTCTTGATACAGTCGGCTTCGTTTAAACGTTAATGAAATTTGGAAACAGATTTTCATGGTGTTTGGTTATGGTTGTTGGAAGTCCCAACCCTGTGAGAGAAAACTTTCCCCTTTATCTTCCAAGTTGCTTTAAATGAAACTTGAACCCTAATATGCTAAATAATCTTGCTGTATTGAAGTCTTTACATAAACAGTACAGCACAATTTGAAGAAAAAAAAACACTCAAAAACACAAAACTACAATGTTTGATTTGCACAAACAAATGTTGCTTCTCTGAAAGAGATATAAATTACAAAAACCCAGACCCCCTCCCCCTTAAAAAAAAAAACCAAAACAATAATAACATCATACAACATCAAGAAATATACACATCAGAACTTTAAACATATCATTGCATATTGGTCAAGTTTGTTTTTAAAATACTCACCAATTTGACATCTTGGTCCCGAGTAGCATGATGTGCAAAGACAACGAATAGTACTCAAGGTGTCTGCCACACATACTCCACCATTCTGGCACTGCTGGGTATCACAGGGGTTCACTACAAGCACAAGAAAAAAAAACACAAACATGTACATATGTAGCTGTCATTTATGTTGGGAATCTCTATAATGTAAGGGCAGGGGTAAAAGAGTTCACAATGCATGTTGAATAGTTTTTCCTTTACCTTCCGTTATAGATATTGTAAATGTGCAGTCCATACTGTTTCCTGCTGCATCTCTGAATGTGTATGTGACACTAGTTCTGACTGTAGTAGGAAAGGCGTCACCAGAGTTATGATTGCTTGACACTACCGGTGTGTTACCAGAGTTATCATTGGCAGTCGGTTCTGTCCAGGTTACAACAGTTGGGCCTGAACCTCTCAATGTAGTCATTGTGATGTCTGCAGGACAGTAAGTAATTTCTGGAGGGGTATGATCCACTGAAAAGAAACAAGATAAAGATAAGCAACATGACCTAAAGGTCTTTACTTGGTTCCAGCTACCTGGGCGTTTTGGTAATTTTGACCAGAAAACAGGTTTCTGACCTAAAATTCTCTGACTGAAACAATTCAGAGAGCTACAGAAACAATGGTCGACAACCAGAAACAGCTAAATGATGTAGTTACATTTCTTGAAAAATCATGTTCTTAACATACATGTACAAATTAAGATGGCTTTACAATGACCTCTATAAGGGGGGGGGGGCAAACTGTACAGGGTGCACTGTATTTTGGATGCGAATGAACACAACAATGACATTGCTTAGAGATTTAACAACTTAAAGGGTTTATGAATTACACATTTTCAAGACATTCACCCCATTAGCAAAAACACAACATGCACAGCAGTACAAAGGTCTGACTGGAAGGAATGAAATAAGATGACATTAACTGTCAATTCTCTCCGAACAAATATGTGTTTTAGTTTGAATAATTGTCATGAATCATTGGTTTACGATTCTTGTGTGAAAAGGGCTTTAGTGACCATCGGTGAATGATAGAAAAAACAGCTTGTAATTTCCCTGCCAGCTACACACAGAAGATTGGAATAAATCCATTGAGTATGTTATAAAAAAATCTTACCATTTGCTACAATGACATTAAAGCTACAAGTATTATCATTGCCAGCAGCATCAGTGAATGTGTAGATAACATTAGAACTGCCAACAGAGAAACTGGATCCAGATTGGTGTGTAGTCTGCATGTTTGGTGTCTGACCAGAGTTATCTGAGGCAGTAGGCTGATTCCATGTCACAATCACACTTGTAACTCCAGTTGGTATTTCTCGGTTTATGTTTGGTGGACAAAATTGAATCACTGGTCGCACTGTGTCAACTGCAAACAATAAAACCAAACACAGATTGAATTAGAGCTCGAGTATTTGTCACCTGACAAACACAAGGTGTTAAACAGCTGCTTAAGCGGAATGTTTTTAACAGAAATGCTATTTTACCTTGTTTATAATGCATTTGTTCATTATTTAAATGTAATTTTGATATGTATACACTTCTGAATCTTGTCAAAAAAAGCGCTGGATAAGGGTTATCGATATGATTGTTTTCTTATACAATTAAAATATATTTATAGTCATGTGACTCGATTTCCCTATTGATTGAAAACATTTTAAATGAAATTCAGCAAAGTTCACAACTTTGAATCAGGTCTTCGAGGAATGCACAAGCATACAGTTTCACAAAACAAGAATGTGTTTATATTATTGATAAGGGAAGAATAAGGATATGGTTTATTACAGCAACATTGTATGAACGAGCACTTTTACCCATCCAAGTCAATAAAACACAAGTAATGGTGACGTCGGAGCCCATGGTACCATCAGCATGTTAGTATACAGTAATAGTTCAATCTCTTAGTAAGCTCTAATTGTTAGTTCCTGTTTGATCTACATGTACCTAGATGTTCTAGCATAATAACCATTTGGGATGTTATCAAAAAAATATTGACTGGTTTTATTCGAGATATGATTAAATTCACTTTGGGGAAATAGAATCACTAAGAATCACCTCAAGAGATAAAGCTTCAACTAAAGCACTCGAAGTAGTAATGAACTAACATTTTGCAATGTATACACACAAATCAAAATAATTCTCAGTGTTATTATTTGTGATTTGGTTTATGGTATTGTGTTGCTGCTTTTTTCTTCTTGAAAATCTTTAAATTTAACAATTATCCTTTCTCTTACCTTGTTGTGTAAGGGTAATCATGAACGTACAGGAAGCACTATTGAAGGCTGCATCTGTTGCCGTGTAGGTGATAGTGGTTGTCCCTTGTTGAAACTGTTGGCCAGGGGTAAACGATGGATTTGCAGTCACAGTAGGAGCTGTCCCTGAATTGTCCGAAGCAGTTGGTATTGTCCAAAAAACAGGAGCAACCGATTGTCCAAAAGGTATTGATTGACTTATGGCTTCTGGACAATTGATAACAGGAGGTACGGTATCCACTGAAGAAAACAAAAATGAAGGTTCAGTTACAAAAAACATCAAACAATTACTCAAGCTACTGAAAATATTGCATCAACTAAAGAAGTGCAAGATCAATTTTATTATACGTTCAACTCAGGTGATTTTATCTTTCCATGTCACGGTAAATGCAATGACCTTGTGTTAATTAAATTGGTGCTAAATATAAGCTCAGGTTACCTGTGCAGTCTCCATAACATATTAACAAATTGTGAAATCATATTTGCAGCATATTTGCTTGGGCAGTAAATAAAATCCACTGTGTATGTTTTCTTACCAGATACTACATTGACATTAAAACTACAAGTAGCCTGATTGCCAGCAGCATCAGTGAATGTGTAGATAACGGTAGAAGTGCCAACAGGGAAACTGGATCCAGATTGGTGTGTAGTCTGCACGTTTGGTGTCTGACCAGAGTTATCTGAGGCAGTAGGCTGATTCCATGTCACAATCACACTTGGTACTCCAAACTGTATCTGTTGGTTTATGTTTTGTGGACAAAATTGAATCTCTGGTCGCACTGTATCAACTGCAAACAATAAAACCAAACACAGATTTAAATAGAGCTTGAGAATCTGTCACCTGACAAACACTAGGTGTTAAAGAATGCACAAGCACATGGTTTTACATGAAAACAATTAATGTGTTTATAATATTATCGTTTATAACACCAACATTGTATGATTGAGAATTTTTACCAATACAGGCCAATAATCACTAGTAATGGTCACACCATACATGGAGTACCTAGATGTTCTAGCATAATAAATGTTTGAAATGTTACCAAACAAATATTGACTGCTTTTACTTAAGATGTGATTAAATCCACTTTAGAAAAAAGAATCACTAAGAATCACCTCAAGAGATAAAGCTTCAACTAAAGCACTCAAAGTAGTAATGAACTAATTTTTTGCATTGTATACAAATGGTGTCAGGACTCTCAATACCTTTGCCACATTGTACACTGGACACCTCCTACCTTGAACACTTCCTACCTTCTTATAAGACAATTCCTACCTTCTTACAAGACACTTTGTACCTCGTTCTAGGACATTCAAATAATTAACGAAGTGAAACAAAAAATTAGTGGGTCTTGTATTTTGTATCTCAACAAACATTATAACTACTTTGGAAGGTTTCAAGTCTCTGATTGGTCAAAACCCGGTCACGTTGGGGTGTGTTAATGTGCGATATAACGACCGGCTTTTGAAAAGGGATTAAGTGGCCCCTAAATTAGCATACATGTACTTTGTGTGAAACTTGGCGTTGCACTGTATCCCATGTTTTTTTATATTCATGGCAGTTTCATTGCAACTTCGCGCACTTGCGCGTACGCGCTGAAAATGTATCAATTTTGAGGTAACAGGTGCGCGCTTATAAACTCATTTGTCCATATATGGTCTTGTTTACAGCGACATGCTACATGGACCTGAGCTCATGCGTGCGTTTTAACGCACAAAGAACAGCTATCGTCCAATCATTTGCCTCCTTTGACCCCAGTAATGACACTGAACAGACCATTATTTTAAAGAGTCACTGGTCTCAAAGATCAGTAATGTGATTAACGCACAAAAGAGATGGGAACCAGCTAAAGCTCAAATATGGCCCCTGAATATGTCTGGAATCGCGCCGAGAAAAAATCACAAAATTTTGACAATTTTAGCCGTTTAATTCATTAAAAAGGTATTTATTAATGGGAATAAAAGTGTTCAGACCCGGTCTTCACTGGTGGTAAAGACCTTGGTGTGTGGCTGGCGCTGATAACGGACCTCGCTTCCGGCTCAGCCCGTTAACAGCGCCAGCCACCAACCCGGTCATTACCACGTAGTGAAGACCGGGTCCTCGCACTGTTATTCCCTAATTAACTTTCTATGAAGTACACATTTTAATGAAGGTACATATGAAGTGCCTCAGCTGATGGTCACTCCGTACCCTGACCACGATAATAAGAAATCAATTTGCTTAGTACGAAGTGTCCCAAACGTATGAAGTGTCCAGGGTTTGACAGTAGCAGAGGCATGAAGTGTCTAGACATCCAAACAAACAAATCAAAACAATTCTCTGGTGTTCTGTTTTGTTACTTGGTTTAAGAAATTGTATCACTGCTTTTTTCTTCTTTAAAATCTTTAAATTTAACAATTACCGTATTTTCCTGCGAAAAAGATGCTCGGCGGACAAGGCACAGGACCCTAAAATGACCCCCAAAAATTTAAACGTCAGCATAAACGTATTGAGTGATGTTCGCCGACAGGTTGCGCCACGCACTGTCTGAATTTAATTAGGTGTTCGGCCAACAGCCGAACAACTATTGTTATTGTTCTGTTTTTTTTTTTTTTTTTTTTTTTTTCCTCGCGTTCTTCTTTCCCTGCGAACCTTCTCCAGCAATTTTAAACAAAAGTAAAGCTTGTACAAACTTAAAACTTACTATGTACATAGGCAATAGTGAGTAGACGAAATCGCCACTTTTTGGGAATGATGACGTCATTGATGACGTCATGGCAAGGTTTTTAAAGTTGAAAAACGACATTTGCTTTTCGCTGTATCTCAACGAATATTAATGCTATGATGTTCATACTTGGGCATCACATAGATAAAGACTTGGACAACATTTGAAAAGTTAACGCCAAAATCGTATGACCTCATCTTCCGGTCGTACCGGAAGGTCAAACTCTGCCTTTGTGTTTTTTGTGTTTTTTTTTTAAAAAAAGACAATTTGTTGTCATAACTCAAGATTGATATGGAATTTAACATTGAAACTCATCAGACAATTGAACCTTAATAATAAGACCACACAAACTTAATGATGTCATGATGACGTCATCAGGTTTTGAATTACAACAAATCAAAGTTAAATATTTTAAAGAAATCATAACTCCTGAACCACATGGTGGATTTTGACAATCTACATATCATCGGACAGGTCGATCAAACTTCAAAAAACGCTACACACAAAATGACCCCATTTGACCTTGACTTCCGGTTCAAACCAAAGGTTGAACAATTTTACAATTTTTGATCTCTAAAACTACGTAACATTTCCACATAAATTTGGCATCCCGTTATAGATGAGTGATCCTGCTCAAACTTTCCCACAGAGATGATACCAATTTGACCTGAAACTCTGGTCGAAATCGGACGATAAAGCCCACGGATGTGTTGACCCGCGTGATAACTGCGTACACTGCAAAAGCGCTTTGGCTGGCCGTTCCGCTCCATTGATCACACCTTGTTCAGTCCACGAGGCCTGTGTGTTCTGCTCGGAATAGTGCATCGTTTGACTGTACGCGTGATTTCGATTCATGTTTTGACAAGTCTCAGGTCATTGTACTTGCAACGTAGCGCTAGTTTAATGGTGTACCAACATTTTACAATTGAAGTCCGCTCATATCATATTCGGCGTCAAATTGTTCCCCTGTTCGCCCTTCTCATGGCTTAACTATCAAAACAGAACTAAAGACGAAGCTTCGCTGAGATGGCCACCTACTGCAGTGATTCGTATGACTTTTAATTATGTGAGAAAATGCAACCAGAAAAAGACGAACATTGGTTATGTTTTGATCAAACACCGGGAAGCGGATTCGTGACATCGACTCGTGAAGGGTGTTTTTATCCGGCACTCACGGCAGTGTTTAGCGCGCTACACGGTAAAGCTTTGTGTACAAATCATTGCTTTTCAAAATAAGTGTTTATTTAATGCCTAACAAAATCTAACGTGCATCCCAGTTATCTTAGTTGTATCTGTACCCGTTTCGTACACTTGCGAAACCTCTGTAATACTTAATAAATAAGTCTTTTACAGTTATTTACTTCACAAGTCTAAAATTAGTAAACTGTTGTTTCGTATAAAGTTTCCCCAAATCCAGTTAACCTCTTAAGAAGTTTACTCTTGAGTTAAACATCACAAGGATCACAAAACCTTCATACTTTGCACATAGTTAGCTCTTTACTAATAAAATACATCGCTTTAACAAGTATTAAACTTAGCATTTGTTTTCTGTGCAAAGAAAGGTATAAATGTAATAGATTTACACTTTTACTTTCTGTGAAAATTAAAAAGCTATCAACAATCTGTTCATAGATTTAATTTTCCTCGTGTTCTTCTTTACCTCTGAACCTTCCCAAGCAATTTTAAACAAAAGTTAAGCTTGTATAAACTTAAAACTTACTATGTACATAGGCACCAGTGAGTTGATGAAACCGCCACTTTTTTAGAATGATGACGTCATGACAGGGTTTTTAATGTTAAAAAAGGACCATTTGCTTGTTGCTGTATCTCAACGAATATAAAAGCTATGATGTTCATACTTGGGCATCAGATAGATAAAGACTTGGACAACATTTGAAAAGTTAACGCTAACATCGTACGACCTTAACTTCCGGGTCGTTACCCTGGGTCAAAGTTCGCCTTCGTGTTTTTTTCATAAAAAAAACTTTTGAGCTTATCTACGGCATAACTCAAGATTGAGATCGATTTGAACCTTGAAACTCAATAGATAGTTGAACATTAGTATTTTTAAGACAACACAGGCCTAATAACGTCATAATGACGTCATCAGGTATTGAATAACAATAAAATGTGTAAAAATCATATGGCGCGAAAGTTTGTGGGGGAATTCCCAACAGCGCTCTCTTTTTGCCCACCAAAGAGGGCGCTGTTGATTATCAAATCTGTGTACAGCATCCAGTGCAGGGGTGAGCTAGATTTTTAAAGGGCTTTCATAAGTTGCAAACAAAAAACTGATGTCAATCTCACACAAACATATTGCATTTGTGAAGAAACAAGGCGTTCAAAAGTGTGATACAAGCTTAACTAAAAAATAACGACGCATTGTATAAAAAACATCTTTATGGTTCAATGTTTTTGAACTACGTCATCACGTAACGTCCAACCGAACACCGTGTTTTTGTAATTAACAAAAAACACTATGTCTAGTTTTATTTGCAACATGAAACATCCAGCATCTCATCCACAACGAGGATCCTTGCTGATACATACATTGCAATGACAGACGAACGTAGCGTGTGTGTAGTAATGTATTCTCCAGCCGGGATGTCGCTGCATGCACATATACATGTACCATGCGAGTTTGTAAAGCTGGCAATCTGTTGATTGCGCTGCTCAATCTCGAGATTGCACAACAGATGTTGGGGACATGGGTGGGCACGGTATTGAGTGATGTTCGCCAACGGGTTGTGTTACGCCCTCGCATTTGCGCTGCCCGGAAATGCGCTAAAATTCCCAAATGACCTTGCGATCCCTGGCATGCCCAGATACGTCGAGTCTTCTCTCGATGCGATTATTGCTGGTTCGCGTAATTTTTACCAACAGCGGGCGTTTAACCCCACCCTGTTACATTGTTCCAAAAGCTCTCTAGCGTTCAATGTTTCTTGTATTTATTGTCACACGCACAGTAACAACGACTTCATGTACAGGCGTGATATCTGCTTTTGTGTTGAGTGATTAAATTTACAGACCTCGGAACGTTTGCATTTTAGGCTTATCTTCTGTGTCATTTTGAGAAATTTTCGAGTCGAACTTGGACATTGTTGATTTTACAGGCAAGTTACATGCAAGGGCAAACATGATTTTAACAATCAGTCCTACATTACTCGAAGTTTTGAAGCAATAAAATCATTCAATAAAATAAAATGTGTTTTTGTCCCTAATTTTTTTGGCTAGTGCTGTATTATTTTGTTTGGCCTTACAAACAAAAACAAATCATATCCTTCTATTGTTGCAAGATAATGCTACGTTCCCATAATACTTTTTAAAGCAAACGTCTAAAAAGAGGCAATAAATAAATATATGATTTGAACGTTTATTAACAATAATATAAAACTCATGTCCTACCAAAGATGACAGTTAAGTTCCCAAAGCACTTATCAATCACAAAGGTCTAAAAAGAGGCAAATACAAAAATAAGTTATTACCCCATCTTTTTAAAATACGTTCAGCCTAAAGCACACTTCAGAGATCATTTTAGGAACGAATACCCGACCACACAGAAAAACGCTTGTACAACACTGACGTCTGTTGGAATGAAAGCACGGTCATGGGGAATAAGCATCTTGCAGCATTGTTGGAATAAAAGGACCGTCTGGGGGATTGCGGCATTGTTCGAACCAAAATACGGTCTCAGTGTCTGAATAGCCTTGTTTGACCGCATTATTGAGTAAGGATTCTTCACACAAAGACCGATGATTTGAACTGGACAAGAAGGTATTTTTTATTTCACGCAGTGATCATCAATTCAAAAATCAATCGTCAGCAGACAAGGCGCACCGAGATAAGACGCATCTATGTTTTTGGGTTCTAAAAAGTCAGGTAGGACGCGTCTTATCCGCAGGAAAATACGGTATCCTACCTCTTACCTTGTTGTGTAAGGGTAATCGTGAATGTACAGGAAGCACTATTGAAGGCTGCATCTGTTGCTGTGTAGGTGATAGTGGTTGTCCCTTGTTGAAACTGTTGGCCAGGGGTAAACGATGGATTTGCAGTCACAGTAGGAGCTGTCCCTGAATTGTCCGAAGCAGTTGGTATTGTCCAAAAAACAGGAGCAACCGATTGTCCAAAAGGTATTGACTGACTTATGGCTTCTGGACAATTGATAACAGGAGGTACGGTATCCACTGAAGAAAACAAACATGAAGGTTCAGTTATAAAAAACATCAAACAATTACTCAAGCTACTGAAAATACTGCATCAACTAAAGAAGTGCAAGATCAATTTCATTATATATGTACATACAACTCAGGTAATTTTATCTTTCCATGTCACGGTAAATACAAAGACAATGTGTTAAATAAATTGGTGCTAAATATAAGCGCCAGGTTATCTGTGCAGTCTCCATAACATATTAACAAATTGTGAAATCATAATTGCAGCATATTTGCATTGGCAGTAAATAAAATCCACTGTGTATGTTTTCTTACCAGATACTACATTGACATTAAAACTACAAGTAGCCTGATTGCCAGCAGCATCAGTGAATGTGTAGATAACGGTAGAAGTGCCAACAGAGAAACTGGATCCAGATTGGTGTGTAGTCTGCACGTTTGGTGTCTGACCAGAGTTATCTGAGGCAGTAGGCTGATTCCATGTCACAATCACACTTGGTACTCCAAACTGTATCTGTTGGTTTATGTTTTGTGGACAAAATTGAATCTCTGGTCGCACTGTATCAACTGCAAACAATAAAACCAAACACAGATTTAAATAGAGCTTGAGAATCTGTCACCTGACAAACACTAGGTGTTAAAGAGTACACAAGCGCACAGTTTCACGAGAAAACAATTATTGTGTTTATAATATTATCAATTATAACAGCAACATTGTATGATTGAGAATTTTTACCAATACAGGCCAATAATCACTAGTAATGGTCACATCATACATGGAGTACCAAGATGTTCTAGCATAATAAATGTTTGGAATGTTATCAAATAAATATTGACTGCTTTTACTTAAGATGTGATTAAATCCACTTTAGAAAAAAGAATCACTAAGAATCACCTCAAGAGATAAAGCTTCAACTAAAGCACTCAAAGTAGTAATGAACTAATTTTTTGCATTGTATACAAACGGTGTCAGGACTCTCAATACCTTTGCCACATTGTACACTGGACACCTCCTACCTTGAACACTTCCTACCTTCTTATAAGACACTCCCTACCTTCTTACAAGACACTTTGTACCTCGTTCTAATTTGGGATTACTGCATTGTTTATGATTAGTTTGGTCTTTGTGATCAGATGATAATGAAATATAATAAAGTCAAATTAACTTAAAAGAAATTGTTGAGACCAAGGAGCCTTTTTGACGATTGCGTGATTGTTTGATTTAAAAAAATATATAAACAATATGAGCAGTAGATGTTGTCAGTGGCGGACATTAACTTATAAAACATATGAATTTCACATTAAAAAGGACTTTCAAATAATTAACGAAGTGAAACAAAAAAGTAGTGGGCCTTGTATTTTGTATCTCAACAAACATCATAACTACCTTGGAAGGTTTCAAGTCTCTGATTGGTCAAAACCCGGTCACATTGGGGTGTGTTAATGTGCGATATAAAGACCGGCTTTTGAAAATGGATTAAGTGGCCCCTAAATCAGCATACATGTACATTGTGTGAAACTTGGCATTGTACTGTATCCCATGTTTTTTTATATTCATGGCAGTTTCATTGCAACTTCGCGCACTTGCGCGTACGCGCTGAAATAGTATCAATTTTGAGGTAACAGGTGCGCACTTATAAACTCATTTGTCCATATTGTCTTGTTTACAGCGCCATGCTACATGGACGCTGAGCTCATGCGCGCGTTTTAATGCACAAAGAACAGCTATCGTCCAATCATTTGCCTCCTTTGACCCCAGTGAAGACACTGAACAGACCATTATTTTAAAGAGTCACTGGTCTCAAAGATCAGTAATGTGATTAATGCACAAAAGAGATGGGAACCAGCTAAAGCTCAAATATGGCCCTGAACATGTCTGGAATTGCGCCGAGAAAAAAGTCACAAAATTTTGACAATTTTAGCCGTTTAATTCATTAAAAAGGTATTTATTGATGGGAATAACAGTGTTCAGACCCGGTCTTCACTGGTGGTAAAGACCTAGGTGTGTGGCTGGCGCTGTTAACGGACCTCGCTTCCGGCTCAGCCCGTTAACAGCGCCAGCCACCAACCCGGTCATTACCACGTAGTGAAGACCGGGTCCTCGCACTGTTATTCCCTAATTAACTTTCTATGAAGTACACATTTTAATGAAGGTACATATGAAGTGCCTCAGCTGATGGTCACTCCGTACCCTGACCACGATAATAAGAAATCAATTTGCTTAGTACGAAGTGTCCCAAACGTATGAAGTGTCTAGGGTTTGACAGTAGCAGAGGCATGAAGTGTCTAGACATCCAAACAAACAAATCAAAACAATTCTCTGGTGTTCTGTTTTGTTACTTGGTTTAAGAAATTGTATCACTGCTTTTTTCTTCTTGAAAATCTTTAAATTTAACAATTACCATATTTTCCTGCGAATAAGACGCTCGGCGGACAAGGCGCAGCACCCTAAAATGACCCCAAAAAATTCAAACGTCAGCATAAACGTATTGAGTGATGTTCGCCGACAGGTTGCGCCACGCACTGTCTGAATTTAATTTTATTTGCAACATGAAACATCCAGCATCTCATCCACAACGAGGATCCTTGCTGATACATACATTGCAATGACAGACGAACGTAGCATGTATGTAGTAATGTATTCTCCGGCTGGGATGTCGCTGCATGCACATATACATGTACCATGCGAGTTTGTAAAGCTGGCAATCTGTTGATTGCGCTGCTCAATCTCGAGATTGCACAACAGATGTTGGGACATGGGTGGGCACCGTATTGAGTGATGTTCGCCAACGGGTTGTGTTACGCCCTAGCATTTGCGCTGCCCGGAAATACACTAAAATTCCCAAATGACCTTGCGGATTCCTGGCATGCCCAGACACGTCGAGTCTTCTCTCAATGCGATTATTGCTGGTTCGCGTAATTTTTACCAACAGAGGGCGTTTAACCCCACCCTGTTACATTGTTCCAAAAGCTCTCTAGCGTTCAATGTTTCTTGTATTTATTGTCACACGCACAGTAACAACGACTGCATGTAAAGGCGTGATATCTGCTTTTGTGTTGAGTCACTAAATTTACAGACCTCGGAACGTTTGCCTTTTAGGCTTATCTTCTGTGTCATTTTGAGAGATTTTCGAGTTGAACTTGGACATCGTTGATTTTACAGGCAAGTTACATGTAAGGGCAAACATGATTTTAACAATCGTTTCTACTCGAAGTTTTGAAGCAATAAAATAATTCAATAAAATAAAATGTGTTTTTGTCACTAATTTTTTTGGCTAGTGCTGTATTATT
The DNA here is from genome assembly GCF_902459465.1 of Asterias rubens. Classification (NCBI taxonomy): domain Eukaryota; kingdom Metazoa; phylum Echinodermata; class Asteroidea; order Forcipulatida; family Asteriidae; genus Asterias; species Asterias rubens. The sequence continues at coordinate 10,181,660 of NC_047065.1, read as the reverse complement.
TTGTTTGGCCTTACAAACAAAAACAAATCATATCCTTCTATTATTGCAAGATAATGCTACGTTCCCATAATACTTTTTAAAGCAAACGTCTAAAAAGAGGCAATAAATAAATATATGATTTGAACGTTTATTAACAATAATATAAAACTCTTGTCCTACCAAAGATGACAGTTAAGTTCCCAAAGCACTTATCAATCACAAAGGTCTAAAAAGAGGCAAATACAAAAATAAGTTATTACCCCATCTTTTTAAAATACGTTCAGCCTAAAGCACACTTCAGAGATCATTTTAGGAACGAATACCCGGCCACACAGAAAAACGCTTGTACAACACTGACGTCTGTTGGAATGAAAGCACAGTCATGGGGAATAAGCATCTTGCAGCATTGTTGGAATAAAAGGACCGTCTGGGGGATTGCGGCATTGTTCGAACCAAAATACGGTCTCAGTGTCTGAATAGCCTTGTTTGACCGCATTATTGAGTAAGGATTCTTCACACAAAGACCGATGATTTGAACTGGACAAGAAGGTATTTTTTATTTCACGCAGTGATCATCAATTCAAAAATCAATCGTCAACAGACAAGGCGCACCGAAAAATAAGACGCATCAATGATTTTGGGGTCTAAAAAGTCAGGTAAGACGCGTCTTATCTGCAGGAAAATACGGTATCCTTTCTCTTACCTTGTTGTGTAAGGGTAATTGTGAATGTACAGGAAGCACTATTGAAGGCTGCATCTGTTGCTGTGTAGGTGATAGTGGTTGTCCCTTGTTGAAACTGTTGGCCAGGGGTAAACGATGGATTTGCAGTCACAGTAGGAGCTGTCCCTGAATTGTCCGAAGCAGTTGGTATTGTCCAAAAAACAGGAGCAACCGATTGTCCAAAAGGTATTGACTGACTTATGGCTTCTGGACAATTGATAACAGGAGGTACGGTATCCACTGAAAAAAACAAAAATGAAGGTTCAGTTATAAAAAACATCAAACAATTACTCAAGCTACTGAAAATATTGCATCAACTAAAGAAGTGCAAGATCAATTTTATTATACATACAACTCAGGCGATTTTATCTTTCCATGTCACGGTAAATGCAATGACCTTGTGTTAATTAAATTGGTGCTAAATATAAGCCCATGTTACCTGTGCAGTCTCCATAACATATTAACAATTGTGAAATCATATTTGCAGCGTATTTGCTTGGGCAGTAAATAAATCCACTGTGTATGTTTTCTTACCAGATACTATATTGACATTAAAACTACAAGTAGCCTCATTGCCAGCAGCATCAGTGAATGTGTAGATAACGGTAGTAGTGCCAACAGAGAAACTGGATCCAGATTGGTGTGTAGTCTGCACGTTAGGTGTCTGACCAGAGTTATCTGAGGCAACAGGCTGATTCCATGTCACAATCACAGTTGGTACTCCAAACTGTATCTGTTGGTTTATGTTTTGTGGACAAAATTGAATCTCTGGTCGCACTGTGTCAACTGCAAACAATAAAACCAAACACATATTTAAATAGAGCTTGAGAATCTGTCACCTGACAAACACTAGGTGTTAAAGAATGCACAAGCCACATAGTTTTACATGAAAACAATTATTGTGTTTATAATATTATCAATTATAACAGCAACATTGTATGATTGAGAATTTTTACCAATACAGGCCAATAATCACTAGTAATGGTCACACCATACATGGAGTACCTAGATGTTGTAGCATAATAAATGTTTGGAATGTTATCAAACAAACATTGACTGCTTTTACTTAAGATGTGATTAAATCCACTTTAGAAAAAAGAATCACTAAGAATCACCTCAAGAGATAAAGCTTCAACTAAAGCACTCAAAGTAGTAATGAATTAATTTTGTGCAATGTATACAAATGGTGTCAGGACTCTCAATACCTTTGCCACATTGTACACTGGACACCTCCTACCTTGAACACTTCCTACCTTCTTATAAGACAATTCCTACCTTCTTACAAGACACTTTGTACTTCGTTCTAATTTTGGATTACTGCATTGTTTATAATTAGTTTGGTCTTTGTGATCAGATGATAATGAAATGTAATAAAGTCAAATTAATTTTAAAAAAATTGTTGGGACCAAGGAGCCTTTTTGACGATTTCGTGATTGTTTGATTTAAAAAAATATATAAACAATATGAGCAGGTAGATGTTGTCAGTGGCGGACATTAACTTATAAAACATATGAATTTCACATTAAAAAGGACTTTCAAATAATTAACGAAGTGAAACAAAAAAGTAGTGGGCCTTGTATTTTGTATCTCAACAAACATCATAACTACCTTGGAAGGTTTCAAGTCTCTGATTGGTCAAAACCCGGTCACATTGGGGTGTGTTAATGTGCGATATAAAGACCGGCTTTTGAAAATGGATTAAGTGGCCCCTAAATCAGCATACATGTACATTGTGTGAAACTTGGCATTGTACTGTATCCCATGTTTTTTTATATTCATGGCAGTTTCATTGCAACTTCGCGCACTTGCGCGTACGCGCTGAAATAGTATCAATTTTGAGGTAACAGGTGCGCACTTATAAACTCATTTGTCCATATTGTCTTGTTTACAGCGCCATGCTACATGGACGCTGAGCTCATGCGCGCGTTTTAATGCACAAAGAACAGCTATCGTCCAATCATTTGCCTCCTTTGACCCCAGTGAAGACACTGAACAGACCATTATTTTAAAGAGTCACTGGTCTCAAAGATCAGTAATGTGATTAATGCACAAAAGAGATGGGAACCAGCTAAAGCTCAAATATGGCCCTGAACATGTCTGGAATTGCGCCGAGAAAAAAGTCACAAAATTTTGACAATTTTAGCCGTTTAATTCATTAAAAAGGTATTTATTGATGGGAATAACAGTGTTCAGACCCGGTCTTCACTGGTGGTAAAGACCTAGGTGTGTGGCTGGCGCTGTTAACGGACCTCGCTTCCGGCTCAGCCCGTTAACAGCGCCAGCCACCAACCCGGTCATTACCACGTAGTGAAGACCGGGTCCTCGCACTGTTATTCCCTAATTAACTTTCTATGAAGTACACATTTTAATGAAGGTACATATGAAGTGCCTCAGCTGATGGTCACTCCGTACCCTGACCACGATAATAAGAAATCAATTTGCTTAGTACGAAGTGTCCCAAACGTATGAAGTGTCTAGGGTTTGACAGTAGCAGAGGCATGAAGTGTCTAGACATCCAAACAAACAAATCAAAACAATTCTCTGGTGTTCTGTTTTGTTACTTGGTTTAAGAAATTGTATCACTGCTTTTTTCTTCTTGAAAATCTTTAAATTTAACAATTACCATATTTTCCTGCGAATAAGACGCTCGGCGGACAAGGCGCAGCACCCTAAAATGACCCCAAAAAATTCAAACGTCAGCATAAACGTATTGAGTGATGTTCGCCGACAGGTTGCGCCACGCACTGTCTGAATTTAATTTTATTTGCAACATGAAACATCCAGCATCTCATCCACAACGAGGATCCTTGCTGATACATACATTGCAATGACAGACGAACGTAGCATGTATGTAGTAATGTATTCTCCGGCTGGGATGTCGCTGCATGCACATATACATGTACCATGCGAGTTTGTAAAGCTGGCAATCTGTTGATTGCGCTGCTCAATCTCGAGATTGCACAACAGATGTTGGGACATGGGTGGGCACCGTATTGAGTGATGTTCGCCAACGGGTTGTGTTACGCCCTAGCATTTGCGCTGCCCGGAAATACACTAAAATTCCCAAATGACCTTGCGGATTCCTGGCATGCCCAGACACGTCGAGTCTTCTCTCAATGCGATTATTGCTGGTTCGCGTAATTTTTACCAACAGAGGGCGTTTAAACCCCACCCTGTTACATTGTTCCAAAAGCTCTCTAGCGTTCAATGTTTCTTGTATTTATTGTCACACGCACAGTAACAACGACTGCATGTAAAGGCGTGATATCTGCTTTTGTGTTGAGTCACTAAATTTACAGACCTCGGAACGTTTGCCTTTTAGGCTTATCTTCTGTGTCATTTTGAGAGATTTTCGAGTTGAACTTGGACATCGTTGATTTTACAGGCAAGTTACATGTAAGGGCAAACATGATTTTAACAATCGTTTCTACTCGAAGTTTTGAAGCAATAAAATAATTCAATAAAATAAAATGTGTTTTTGTCACTAATTTTTTTGGCTAGTGCTGTATTATTTTGTTTGGCCTTACAAACAAAAACAAATCATATCCTTCTATTATTGCAAGATAATGCTACGTTCCCATAATACTTTTTAAAGCAAACGTCTAAAAAGAGGCAATAAATAAATATATGATTTGAACGTTTATTAACAATAATATAAAACTCTTGTCCTACCAAAGATGACAGTTAAGTTCCCAAAGCACTTATCAATCACAAAGGTCTAAAAAGAGGCAAATACAAAAATAAGTTATTACCCCATCTTTTTAAAATACGTTCAGCCTAAAGCACACTTCAGAGATCATTTTAGGAACGAATACCCGGCCACACAGAAAAACGCTTGTACAACACTGACGTCTGTTGGAATGAAAGCACAGTCATGGGGAATAAGCATCTTGCAGCATTGTTGGAATAAAAGGACCGTCTGGGGGATTGCGGCATTGTTCGAACCAAAATACGGTCTCAGTGTCTGAATAGCCTTGTTTGACCGCATTATTGAGTAAGGATTCTTCACACAAAGACCGATGATTTGAACTGGACAAGAAGGTATTTTTTATTTCACGCAGTGATCATCAATTCAAAAATCAATCGTCAACAGACAAGGCGCACCGAAAAATAAGACGCATCAATGATTTTGGGGTCTAAAAAGTCAGGTAAGACGCGTCTTATCTGCAGGAAAATACGGTATCCTTTCTCTTACCTTGTTGTGTAAGGGTAATTGTGAATGTACAGGAAGCACTATTGAAGGCTGCATCTGTTGCTGTGTAGGTGATAGTGGTTGTCCCTTGTTGAAACTGTTGGCCAGGGGTAAACGATGGATTTGCAGTCACAGTAGGAGCTGTCCCTGAATTGTCCGAAGCAGTTGGTATTGTCCAAAAAACAGGAGCAACCGATTGTCCAAAAGGTATTGACTGACTTATGGCTTCTGGACAATTGATAACAGGAGGTACGGTATCCACTGAAAAAAACAAAAATGAAGGTTCAGTTATAAAAAACATCAAACAATTACTCAAGCTACTGAAAATATTGCATCAACTAAAGAAGTGCAAGATCAATTTTATTATACATACAACTCAGGCGATTTTATCTTTCCATGTCACGGTAAATGCAATGACCTTGTGTTAATTAAATTGGTGCTAAATATAAGCCCATGTTACCTGTGCAGTCTCCATAACATATTAACAAATTGTGAAATCATATTTGCAGCGTATTTGCTTGGGCAGTAAATAAAATCCACTGTGTATGTTTTCTTACCAGATACTATATTGACATTAAAACTACAAGTAGCCTCATTGCCAGCAGCATCAGTGAATGTGTAGATAACGGTAGTAGTGCCAACAGAGAAACTGGATCCAGATTGGTGTGTAGTCTGCACGTTAGGTGTCTGACCAGAGTTATCTGAGGCAACAGGCTGATTCCATGTCACAATCACAGTTGGTACTCCAAACTGTATCTGTTGGTTTATGTTTTGTGGACAAAATTGAATCTCTGGTCGCACTGTGTCAACTGCAAACAATAAAACCAAACACATATTTAAATAGAGCTTGAGAATCTGTCACCTGACAAACACTAGGTGTTAAAGAATGCACAAGCACATAGTTTTACATGAAAACAATTATTGTGTTTATAATATTATCAATTATAACAGCAACATTGTATGATTGAGAATTTTTACCAATACAGGCCAATAATCACTAGTAATGGTCACACCATACATGGAGTACCTAGATGTTGTAGCATAATAAATGTTTGGAATGTTATCAAACAAACATTGACTGCTTTTACTTAAGATGTGATTAAATCCACTTTAGAAAAAAGAATCACTAAGAATCACCTCAAGAGATAAAGCTTCAACTAAAGCACTCAAAGTAGTAATGAATTAATTTTGTGCAATGTATACAAATGGTGTCAGGACTCTCAATACCTTTGCCACATTGTACACTGGACACCTCCTACCTTGAACACTTCCTACCTTCTTATAAGACAATTCCTACCTTCTTACAAGACACTTTGTACTTCGTTCTAATTTTGGATTACTGCATTGTTTATAATTAGTTTGGTCTTTGTGATCAGATGATAATGAAATGTAATAAAGTCAAATTAATTTTAAAAAAATTTGTTGGGACCAAGGAGCCTTTTTGACGATTTCGTGATTGTTTGATTTAAAAAAATATATAAACAATATGAGCGGTAGATGTTGTCAGTGGCGGACATTAACTTAAAAAACATATGAATTTCACATTAAAAAGGACTTTCAAATAATTAACGAAGTGAAACAAAAAAGTAGTGGGCCTTGTATTTTGTATCTCAACAAACATCATAACTACCTTGGAAGGTTTCAAGTCTCTGATTGGTCAAAACCCGGTCACATTGGGGTGTGTTAATGTGCGATATAAAGACCGGCTTTTGAAAATGGATTAAGTGGCCCCTAAATCAGCATACATGTACATTGTGTGAAACTTGGCATTGTACTGTATCCCATGTTTTTTTATATTCATGGCAGTTTCATTGCAACTTCGCGCACTTGCGCGTACGCGCTGAAATAGTATCAATTTTGAGGTAACAGGTGCGCACTTATAAACTCATTTGTCCATATTGTCTTGTTTACAGCGCCATGCTACATGGACGCTGAGCTCATGCGCGCGTTTTAATGCACAAAGAACAGCTATCGTCCAATCATTTGCCTCCTTTGACCCCAGTGAAGACACTGAACAGACCATTATTTTAAAGAGTCACTGGTCTCAAAGATCAGTAATGTGATTAATGCACAAAAGAGATGGGAACCAGCTAAAGCTCAAATATGGCCCTGAACATGTCTGGAATTGCGCCGAGAAAAAAGTCACAAAATTTTGACAATTTTAGCCGTTTAATTCATTAAAAAGGTATTTATTGATGGGAATAACAGTGTTCAGACCCGGTCTTCACTGGTGGTAAAGACCTAGGTGTGTGGCTGGCGCTGTTAACGGACCTCGCTTCCGGCTCAGCCCGTTAACAGCGCCAGCCACCAACCCGGTCATTACCACGTAGTGAAGACCGGGTCCTCGCACTGTTATTCCCTAATTAACTTTCTATGAAGTACACATTTTAATGAAGGTACATATGAAGTGCCTCAGCTGATGGTCACTCCGTACCCTGACCACGATAATAAGAAATCAATTTGCTTAGTACGAAGTGTCCCAAACGTATGAAGTGTCTAGGGTTTGACAGTAGCAGAGGCATGAAGTGTCTAGACATCCAAACAAACAAATCAAAACAATTCTCTGGTGTTCTGTTTTGTTACTTGGTTTAAGAAATTGTATCACTGCTTTTTTCTTCTTGAAAATCTTTAAATTTAACAATTACCATATTTTCCTGCGAATAAGACGCTCGGCGGACAAGGCGCAGCACCCTAAAATGACCCCAAAAAATTCAAACGTCAGCATAAACGTATTGAGTGATGTTCGCCGACAGGTTGCGCCACGCACTGTCTGAATTTAATTTTATTTGCAACATGAAACATCCAGCATCTCATCCACAACGAGGATCCTTGCTGATACATACATTGCAATGACAGACGAACGTAGCATGTATGTAGTAATGTATTCTCCGGCTGGGATGTCGCTGCATGCACATATACATGTACCATGCGAGTTTGTAAAGCTGGCAATCTGTTGATTGCGCTGCTCAATCTCGAGATTGCACAACAGATGTTGGGACATGGGTGGGCACCGTATTGAGTGATGTTCGCCAACGGGTTGTGTTACGCCCTAGCATTTGCGCTGCCCGGAAATACACTAAAATTCCCAAATGACCTTGCGGATTCCTGGCATGCCCAGACACGTCGAGTCTTCTCTCAATGCGATTATTGCTGGTTCGCGTAATTTTTACCAACAGAGGGCGTTTAACCCCACCCTGTTACATTGTTCCAAAAGCTCTCTAGCGTTCAATGTTTCTTGTATTTATTGTCACACGCACAGTAACAACGACTGCATGTAAAGGCGTGATATCTGCTTTTGTGTTGAGTCACTAAATTTACAGACCTTGGAACGTTTGCCTTTTAGGCTTATCTTCTGTGTCATTTTGAGAGATTTTCGAGTTGAACTTGGACATCGTTGATTTTACAGGCAAGTTACATGTAAGGGCAAACATGATTTTAACAATCGTTTCTACTCGAAGTTTTGAAGCAATAAAATAATTCAATAAAATAAAATGTGTTTTTGTCACTAATTTTTTTGGCTAGTGCTGTATTATTTTGTTTGGCCTTACAAACAAAAACAAATCATATCCTTCTATTGTTGCAAGATAATGCTACGTTCCCATAATACTTTTTAAAGCAAACGTCTAAAAAGAGGCAATAAATAAATATATGATTTGAACGTTTATTAACAATAATATAAAACTCTTGTCCTACCAAAGATGACAGTTAAGTTCCCAAAGCACTTATCAATCACAAAGGTCTAAAAAGAGGCAAATACAAAAATAAGTTATTACCCCATCTTTTTAAAATACGTTCAGCCTAAAGCACACTTCAGAGATCATTTTAGGAACGAATACCCGGCCACACAGAAAAACGCTTGTACAACACTGACGTCTGTTGGAATGAAAGCACGGTCATGGGGAATAAGCATCTTGCAGCATTGTTGGAATAAAAGGACCGTCTGGGGGATTGCGGCATTGTTCGAACCAAAATACGGTCTCAGTGTCTGAATAGCCTTGTTTGACCGCATTATTGAGTAAGGATTCTTCACACAAAGACCGATGATTTGAACTGGACAAGAAGGTATTTTTTATTTCACGCAGTGATCATCAATTCAAAAATCAATCGTCAACAGACAAGGCGCACCGAAAAATAAGACGCATCAATGATTTTGGGGTCTAAAAAGTCAGGTAAGACGCGTCTTATCTGCAGGAAAATACGGTATCCTTTCTCTTACCTTGTTGTGTAAGGGTAATTGTGAATGTACAGGAAGCACTATTGAAGGCTGCATCTGTTGCTGTGTAGGTGATAGTGGTTGTCCCTTGTTGAAACTGTTGGCCAGGGGTAAACGATGGATTTGCAGTCACAGTAGGAGCTGTCCCTGAATTGTCCGAAGCAGTTGGTATTGTCCAAAAAACAGGAGCAACCGATTGTCCAAAAGGTATTGACTGACTTATGGCTTCTGGACAATTGATAACAGGAGGTACGGTATCCACTGAAAAAAACAAAAATGAAGGTTCAGTTATAAAAAACATCAAACAATTACTCAAGCTACTGAAAATATTGCATCAACTAAAGAAGTGCAAGATCAATTTTATTATACATACAACTCAGGCGATTTTATCTTTCCATGTCACGGTAAATGCAATGACCTTGTGTTAATTAAATTGGTGCTAAATATAAGCCCATGTTACCTGTGCAGTCTCCATAACATATTAACAAATTGTGAAATCATATTTGCAGCGTATTTGCTTGGGCAGTAAATAAAATCCACTGTGTATGTTTTCTTACCAGATACTATATTGACATTAAAACTACAAGTAGCCTCATTGCCAGCAGCATCAGTGAATGTGTAGATAACGGTAGTAGTGCCAACAGAGAAACTGGATCCAGATTGGTGTGTAGTCTGCACGTTAGGTGTCTGACCAGAGTTATCTGAGGCAGTAGGCTGATTCCATGTCACAATCACACTTGGTACTCCAAACTGTATCTGTTGGTTTATGTTTTGTGGACAAAATTGAATCTCTGGTCGCACTGTGTCAACTGCAAACAATAAAACCAAACACATATTTAAATAGAGCTTGAGAATCTGTCACCTGACAAACACTAGGTGTTAAAGAATGCACAAGCACATAGTTTTACATAAAAACAATTATTGTGTTTATAATATTATCAATTATAACAGCAACATTGTATGATTGAGAATTTTTACCAATACAGGCCAATAATCACTAGTAATGGTCACACCATACATGGAGTACCTAGATGTTGTAGCATAATAAATGTTTGGAATGTTATCAAACAAATATTGACTGCTTTTACTTAAGATGTGATTAAATCCACTTTAGAAAAAAGAATCACTAAGAATCACCTCAAGAGATAAAGCTTCAACTAAAGCACTCAAAGTAGTAATGAATTAATTTTGTGCAATGTATACAAATGGTGTCAGGACTCTCAATACCTTTGCCACATTGTACACTGGACACCTCCTACATTGAACACTTCCTACCTTCTTATAAGACAATTCCTACCTTCTTACAAGACACTTTGTACCTCGTTCTAATTTGGGATTACTGCATTGTTTATAATTAGTTTGGTCTTTGTGATCAGATGATAATGAAATATAATAAAGTCAAATTAATTTTAAAAAAATTTGTTGGGACCAAGGAGCCTTTTTGACGATTGCGTGATTGTTTGATTTAAAAAAATATATAAACAATATGAGCGGTAGATGTTGTCAGTGGCGGACATTAACTTAAAAAACATATAAATTTCACATTTAAAAGGACTTTCAAATAATTAACGAAGTGAAACAAAAAAGTAGTGGGCCTTGTATTTTGTATCTCAACAAACATCATAACTACCTTGGAAGGTTTCAAGTCTCTGATTGGTCAAAACCCGGTCACATTGGGGTGTGTTAATGTGCGATATAAAGACCGGCTTTTGAAAATGGATTAAGTGGCCCCTAAATCAGCATACATGTACATTGTGTGAAACTTGGCATTGTACTGTATCCCATGTTTTTTTATATTCATGGCAGTTTCATTGCAACTTCGCGCACTTGCGCGTACGCGCTGAAATAGTATCAATTTTGAGGTAACAGGTGCGCACTTCTAAACTCATTTGTCCATATTGTCTTGTTCACAGCGCCATGCTACATGGACGCTGAGCTCATGCGCGCATTTTAATGCACAAAGAACAGCTATCGTCCAATCATTTGCCTCCTTTGACCCCAGTGAAGACAATGAACAGACCATTATTTTAAAGAATCACTGGTCTCAAAGATCAGTGATGTGATTAACGCACGAAAGAGATGGGAACCAGCTAAAACTCAAATATGGCCCTGAACATGTCTGGAAGTGTCGCCGAGAGAAAAGTCACAACATTTTGACAATTTCAGCCGTTTAATTCGTTTAAAAGGTTTTTATTAATGGGAATAACAGTGTTCAGACCCGGTCTTTACTGGTGGTAAAGACCTTGGTGTGTGGCTGGCGCTGTTAACGGACCTCGCTTTTGGCTTGGTCCATTAACAGCGCCAGCCACCAACCCGGTCATTACCACGCAGTGAAGACCGGGTCCTCGCACTGTTAATCCCTAATTAACTTACTATGAAATACCCGTTTTAATGAAGGTACAAATGAAGTGCCTCAGCTGATGGTCACTCCGTACCCTGACCACGATAACAAGAAATCAATTTGCTTAGTACGAAGTGTCCAAAATGTATGAAGTGTCCAGGGTTTGACAGTAGCAGAGGCATGAAGTGTCTAGACATCCATACAGACAAATCAAAACAATTCTCTGGTGTTCTGTTTTGTTACTTGGTTTAAGAAACTGTTTCACATCTTTTTTCTTCTTGAAAATCTTTAAATTTAACAATTACCGTATTTTCCTGCGGATAAGCAATCAGCAGACAACAAAACAATTCTCTGGTGTTCTGTTTTGTTACTTGGTTTAAGAAACTGTTTCACATCTTTTTTCTTCTTGAAAATCTTTAAATTTAACAATTACCGTATTTTCCTGCGGATAAGCAATCAGCAGACAAGGCGCAGGACCATAAAATGACCCCCAAAAATTCAAACGTCAGCAGACAAGGCGCACCGCTGCACAAGGCGCATATTTAACCGCACACAAAAGAACAAAGGCATAATTTTGAGAACCTACATATATAGACCTTCATCCAATCAGCCAACGCTGTATAATGTTAATAACATAAAGTCCGGCCCAATCAGGTGGCAGAAACCATGGTCCACGCACTGTCTGAAGTTAATTTTATTTGCAACAAGAATCATCTGACGTCCCATCCACATTGAGGATCCTTGCTGATACATACATTGCAATGACAGACGAACGTAGCATGTGTGTAGTAATGTATTCTCCGGCCGGGATGTCGCTGCATGCACATATACATGTACCATGCGAGTTTGTAAAGCTGGCAATCTGTTGATTGCACTGCTCAATCTCGAGATTGCACAACAGATGTTGGGGACATGGGTGGGCACCGTATTGAGTGATGTTCGCCAACAGGTTGTGTTACGCCCTAGCATTTGCGCTGCCCGGAAATGCGCTAAAATTCCCAAATGATCTTGCGGATCCCTGGCATACCAAGACACGTCGAGTCTTCTCTCAATGCGTTTATTGCTGGTTCGCGTAATTTTTACCAACAGAGGGCGTTTAACCCCACGCTGTTACATTGTTCCAAAAGCTCTCTAGCGTTCAATGTTTCTTGTATTTATTGTCACACGCACAGTAACAACGACTACATGTAAAGGTGTGACTAAATCTACAGACCTCGGAACGTTTGCGTTTTAGGTATATCTTCTGTGTCATTTTGAAAGATTTTCGACTCGAACTTGGACATCGTTGATTTTACAGACAAGTTACATGCAAGGGCAAACATGATTTTAACAATCATTCCTACTCGAAGTTTTGAAGCAATAAAATAATTCAATAAAAATAAAATGTGTTTTTGTCCCTAATTTTTTTGGCTAGTGTTGTACTATTTTGTTTGGCCTTACAAACAAAAAACAAATCATATCCTTCTATTATTGCAAGATAATGCTACGTTCCCATAATACTTTTTTAAGCAAAAAGCTAGAGGCAATAAACAAATATATGATTCGAACGTTTATTAACAATAATATAAAACTCTTGTCCTACCAAAGATGACAGTTATGTTCCCAAAGCACTTATCCAGAGATGCCAACATTGAGTTTTAAAAAAGAGTAGCATCTCCCAAATGTTAAGGGCGAGCGCAGCTTGGGCGAGCGCAGCTTGGGCGAGCGCAGCTTGGACGAGCGCAGCTTGGACGAGCGCAGCTTGGGCGAGCGCAGCTTGGGCGAGCGCAGCTTGGGCGGGCGCAGCTTGGGCGGGCGCAGCTTGGGCGGGCGCAGCTTGGGCGAGCGCAGCTTGGGCGAGCGCAGCTTGGGCGAGCGCAGCTTGGGCGAGCGCAGCTTGGGCGAGCGCAGCTTGGGCGAGCGCAGCTTGGGCGAGCGCAGCTTGGGCGAGCGCAGCTTGGGCGAGCGCAGCTTGGGCGAGCGCAGCTTGGGCGAGCACAGCTTGGGCGACCTAAACCGATCTTTCTAATGCTCTCTACAATGTTAGTATTGTTTTTTTGTTCTGCGCCTCGGAATAGGGTCTTGTACACTAGATAGATGGCGCATTATAAATGCATTATTATTAATATTATTATTATTAAATAACAATTACCTGTATGCATCAACAGAACAGCTACAAATGTTTATAAAGGCCAGTGAAAAAAAACTTGAAAAAAACCCTGATTTCCCTCATCTTCTGACTTTGTTTCAAAAATAAATGTAACATAAAAAAGGGTGGCCTTATTTAAATGTTTTTGTTTTAATGATCAGAAATGCAACAACAAGCTATTGGGAGAGAGAGAGAGAAAAAAAAAATTAAAAAAACGTGTCCGGATTTTGGGCAAAAAATACGTGTCCGTATTTTGGGCATTGTCTGGACATCGGCGCTACAATTACTGGTAGGAAAACATGGAAACTGTCTAGCTTAGATCTCACAGGCCACTCAGTTGAAGGTATTTTTGTTCAGAAGGTCTCCTTTTTTTGTCGCCATTATTTTGTACTTTTTTTGCCAAGCGTCGATGAAGTACATGTACAGACAGCGTGGGCACAATAATAGTGGATACATGAGGAATGAGGTTACTGTGACACATTTAGCTCACACACAACCCCATTCCCCCCACGCACGTGTGCACTATTCCCCATCGTGTAATAGAGATCAATGGGTACGATCTTGCAGCACTGCACTAGCGTAAAAAATGCACACTCAGCCGGCCAGCCAGCGGGGGAGGGCATGCAACAACCATTACGTTGAGACACATACATTGTTCGAGGGAATTCGCCGCTATTATTCAACACTGCGTTCTAAAATTAAAATTTTTTTTTTTTATTTTGTTACAATTGTTTTGATATTTTTCGTAATTTTTATTTGCACTAAATAGTTCATTCGTTGTTTGCATGTATTGTACGATTTAATAAAATTATATTGGTCGGCTTGTTTAGCTTATTTTATTGAGTATTATCGTAGCGTCGTAGTCATGGCTCGAAATCGTATTTGCTACGCCCAAATCGTGTATGTTGGTATTTCTGGTAAAGATTCTTCACACAAAGACTTTTTTTTCACACAGTGATCATCAATTCAAAAATCAATCGTCAGCAGACAAGGCGCACCGAAAGATAAGACGCATCGATGATTTTGGGGTCTAAAAAGTCAGGTAAGACGCGTCTTATCTGCAGGAAAATACGGTATCCTTTCTCTTACCTTGTTGTGTAAGGGTAATCGTGAATGTACAGGAAGCACTATTGAAGGCTGCATCTGTTGCTGTGTAGGTGATAGTGGTTGTCCCTTGTTGAAACTGTTGGCCAGGGGTAAACGATGGATTTGCAGTCACAGTAGGAGCTGTCCCTGAATTGTCCGAAGCAGTTGGTATTGTCCAAAAAACAGGAGCAACCGATTGTCCAAAAGGTATTGACTGACTTATGGCTTCTGGACAATTGATAACAGGAGGTACGGTATCCACTGAAGAAAACAAAAATGAAGGTTCAGTTATAAAAAACATCAAACAATTACTCAAGCTACTGAAAATATTGCATCAACCAAAGAAGTGCAAGATCAATTTTATTATACGTTCAACTCAGGTGATTTTATCTTTCCATGTCACGGTAAATGCAATGACCTTGTGTTAATTCAATTGGTGCTAAATATAAGTGGCAGGTTACCTGTGCAGTCTCCATAACATATTAACAAATTGTGAAATCATAATTGCAGCATATTTGCTTGGGCAGTTAAAGAATGCACAAGCACATAGTTTTACATGAAAACAATTAATGTGTTTATAATATTATCGTTTATAACAGCAACATTGTATGATTGAGAATTTTTACCAATACAGGCCAATAACCACTAGTAATGGTCACACCATTCATGGAGTACCTAGATGTTCTAGCATAATAAATGTTTGGAATGTTATCAAACAAATATTGACTGCTTTTATTTAAGATGTGAATAAATCTACTTTAGAAAAAAGAATCACTAAGAATCACCTCAAGAGATAAAGCTTCAACTAAAGCACTCAAAGTAGTAATGAACTAATTTTTTGCATTGTATACAAATGGTGTCAGGACTCTCAATACCTTTGCCACATTGTACACTGGACACCTCCTACCTTGAACACTTCCTACCTTCTTATAAGACACTCCCTACCTTCTTACAAGACACTTTGTACCTCGTTCTAATTTGGGATTACTGCATTGTTTATGATTAGTTTGGTCTTTGTGATCAGATGATTATGAAATATAATAAAGTCAAATTAATTAATTTTATTTTGTTGGGACCAAGGAGCCATTTTGACGATTGCGTGATTGTTTGATTTAAAAATATATATAAACAATATGAGCGGTAGATGTTGTCAGTGGCGGACATTAACTTAATAAAAACGCGTGAATTTCACATTAAAAAGGACATTCAAATAATTAACGAAGTGAAACAAAAAAGTAGTGGGCCTTTTATTTTGTATCTCAACGAACATTATAACTACCTTGGAAGGTTTCAGTCTCTGATTGGTCAAAACCCGGTCACGTTGGGGTGTGTTAATGTGCGGTATAAAGACCGACTTTTGAAAAGGGATTAAGTGGCCCCTAAATCAGCATACATGTACATTGTGTGAAACTTGGCATTGCACTGTATCCCATGTTTTTTTATATTCATGGCAGTTTCATTGCAACTTCGCGTACTTGCGCGTACGCGCTGAAAATGTATCAATTTTGAGGTAACAGTTGCGCGCTTATAAACTCATTTATCCATATATGGTCTTGTTTACAGCAACATGCTACATGGACGCTGAGCTCATGCGCGCGTTTTAACGCACAAAGAACAGCTATCGCCCAATCATTTGCCTCCTTTGACCCCAGTGAAGACACTGAACAGACCATTATTTTAAAGAGTCACTGGTCTCAAAGATCAGTTATGTGATTAACCCACGAAAGAGATGGGAACCATCTAAAGCTCAAATATGGCCCCTGAACATGTCTGGAAGTGTCGCCGAGAGTAAAGTCACAAAAGTTGACAATTTTAGCCGTTTAATTTGTTATAAAGGTATTTATAATGGGAATAACAGTGTTCGGACCAGGTCTTCACTGTGTGTCAAAGACCTTAGTTGGTGGCTGGCGCTGTTAACGGACCTCGCTTCCGGCTCGGTCCGTTAACAGCGCCAGCCACCAACCCGGTCATTACCACGCAGTGATGACCGGGTCTGCGCACTGTTATTCCCTAATTAACTTACTATGAAATACCCATTCTAATGAAGGTACATATGAAGTGCCTCAGCTGATGGTCACTCCGTACCCTGACCACGATAATAAGAAATCAATTTGCTTAGTACGAAGTGTCCCAAACGTATGAAATGTCCAACTTTGACAGTAGCAGAGGCATGAAGTGTCTAGACATCCATACAAACAAATCAAAACAATTCTCTGGTGTTTTGTTTTGTGACTTGGTTTAAAAAATTGTATAACTGCTTTTTTCTTCTTGAAAATCTTTAAATTTAACAATTATCCTTTCTCTTACCTTGTTGTGTAAGGGTAACCGTGAATGTACAGGAAGCACTATTGAAGGCTGCATCTGTTGCTGTGTAGGTGATAGTGGTTGTCCCTTGTTGAAACTGTTGGCCAGGGGTAAACGATGGATTTGCAGTCACAGTAGGAGCTGTCCCTGAATTGTCCGAAGCAGTTGGCATTGCCCAAAAAACAGGAGCAACCAATTGTCCAAAAGGTATTGACTGACTTATGGCTTCTGGACAATTGATAACAGGAGGTACGGTATCCACTGAAGAAAACAAAAATGAAGGTTCAATTACAAAAAATATCAAACAATTACTCAAGCTACTGAAAATATTGCACCAACTAAAAGAAGTCCAAGATCGATTTTATTATACATACAACTCAGGTGATTTTATCTTTGCATGTCACGGTAAATGCAATGACCTTGTGTTAATTAAATTGGTGCTAAATATAAGCCCAGGTTACCTGTGCAGTCTCCATAACATATTAACAAATTGTGAAATCATATTTGCAGCATATTTGCTTTGGTAGTAAATAAAATCCACTGTGTATGTTTTCTTACCAGATACTACATTGACATTAAAACTACAAGTAGCCTCATTGCCAGCAGCATCAGTGAATGTGTAGATAACGGTAGAAGTGCCAACAGGGAAACTGGATCCAGATTGGTGTGTAGCCTGCACGTTTGGTGTCTGACCAGAGTTATCTGAGGCAGTAGGCTGATTCCATGTCACAATCACACTTGGTACTCCAAACTGTATCTGTTGGTTTATGTTTTGTGGACAAAATTGAATCTCTGGTCGCACTGTGTCAACTGCAAACAATAAAACCAAACACAGATTTAAATAGAGCTTGAGAATCTGTCACCTGACAAACACTAGGTGTTAAGAATGCACAAGCACATGGTTTTACATGAAAACAATTAATGTGTTTATAATATTATCGTTTATAACAGCAACACTGCATGATTGAGAATTTTTACCAATACAGGCCAATAACCACTAGTAATGGTCACATCATACATGGAGTACCTAGATGTTCTAGCATAATAAATGTTTGGAATGTTATCAAACAAATATTGACTGCTTTTACTTAAGATGTGATTAAATCCACTTTAGAAAAAAGAATCACTAAGAATCACCTCAAGAGATAAAGCTTCAACTAAAGCACTCAAAGTAGTAATGAACTAATTTTTTGCATTGTATACAAATGGTGTCAGGACTCTCAATACCTTTGCCACATTGTACCCTGGACACCTCCTACATTGAACACTTCCTACCTTCTTATAAGACACTCCCTACCTTCTTACAAGACACTTTGTACCTCGTTCTAATTTGGGATTACTGCATTGTTTATGATTAGTTTGGTCTTTGTGATCAGATGATTATGAAATATAATAAAGTCAAATTAATTAATTTTATTTTGTTGGGACCAATGAGCCATTGAAGACACTGAACAGACCATTATTTTAAAGAGTCACTGGTCTCAAAGATCAGTTATGTGATTAACCCACGAAAGAGATGGGAACCATCTAAAGCTCAAATATGGCCCCTGAACATGTCTGGAAGTGTCGCCGAGAGTAAAGTCACAAAAGTTGACAATTTTAGCCGTTTAATTTGTTATAAAGGTATTTATAATGGGAATAACAGTGTTCGGACCAGGTCTTCACTGCGTGTCAAAGACCTTGGTTGGTGGCTGGCGCTGTTAACGGACCTCGCTTCCGGCTCGGTCCGTTAACAGCGCCAGCCACCAACCCGGTCATTACCACGCAGTGATGACCGGGTCTTCGCACTGTTATTCCCTAATTAACTTACTATGAAATACCCATTCTAATGAAGGTACATATGAAGTGCCTCAGCTGATGGTCACTCCGTACCCTGACCACGATAATAAGAAATCAATTTGCTTAGTACGAAGTGTCCCAAACGTATGAAATGTCCAACTTTGACAGTAGCAGAGGCATGAAGTGTCTAGACATCCATACAAACAAATCAAAACAATTCTCTGGTGTTTTGTTTTGTGACTTGGTTTAAAAAATTGTATAACTGCTTTTTTCTTCTTGAAAATCTTTAAATTTAACAATTATCCTTTCTCTTACCTTGTTGTGTAAGGGTAACCGTGAATGTACAGGAAGCACTATTGAAGGCTGCATCTGTTGCTGTGTAGGTGATAGTGGTTGTCCCTTGTTGAAACTGTTGGCCAGGGGTAAACGATGGATTTGCAGTCACAGTAGGAGCTGTCCCTGAATTGTCCGAAGCAGTTGGTATTGCCCAAAAAACAGGAGCAAACGATTGTCCAAAAGGTATTGACTGACTTATGGCTTCTGGACAATTGATAACAGGAGGTACGGTATCCACTGAAGAAAACAAAAATGAAGGTTCAATTACAAAAAATATCAAACAATTACTCAAGCTACTGAAAATATTGCACCAACTAAAAGAAGTCCAAGATCGATTTTATTATACATACAATTCAGGTGATTTTATCTTTGCATGTCACGGTAAATGCAATGACCTTGTGTTAATTAAATTGGTGCTAAATATAAGCCCAGGTTACCTGTGCAGTCTCCATAACATATTAACAAATTGTGAAATCATATTTGCAGCATATTTGCTTTGGCAGTAAATAAAATCCACTGTGTATGTTTTCTTACCAGATACTACATTGACATTAAAACTACAAGTAGCCTCATTGCCAGCAGCATCAGTGAATGTGTAGATAACGGTAGAAGTGCCAACAGGGAAACTGGATCCAGATTGGTGTGTAGCCTGCACGTTTGGTGTCTGACCAGAGTTATCTGAGGCAGTAGGCTGATTCCATGTCACAATCACACTTGGTACTCCAAACTGTATCTGTTGGTTTATATTTTGTGGACAAAATTGAATCTCTGGTCGCACTGTGTCAACTGCAAACAATAAAACCAAACACAGATTTAAATAGAGCTTGAGAATCTGTCACCTGACAAACACTAGGTGTTAAAGAATGCACAAGCACATGGTTTTACATGAAAACAATTAATGTGTTTATAATATTATCGTTTATAACAGCAACACTGCATGATTGAGAATTTTTACCAATACAGGCCAATAACCACTAGTAATGGTCACATCATACATGGAGTACCTAGATGTTCTAGCATAATAAATGTTTGGAATGTTATCAAACAGATATTGACTGCTTTTACTTAAGATGTGATTAAATCCACTTTAGAAAAAAGAATCACTAAGAATCACCTCAAGAGATAAAGCTTCAACTAAAGCACTCAAAGTAGTAATGAACTAATTTTTTGCATTGTATACAAATGGTGTCAGGACTCTCAATACCTTTGCCACATTGTACCCTGGACACCTCCTACCTTGAACACTTCCTACCTTCTTATAAGACACTCCCTACCTTCTTACAAGACACTTTGTACCTCGTTCTAATTTGGGATTACTGCATTGTTTATGATTAGTTTGGTCTTTGTGATCAGATGATTATGAAATATAATAAAGTCAAATTAATTAATTTTATTTTGTTGGGACCAAGGAGCCATTTTGACGATTGCGTGATTGTTTGATTTAAAAATATATATAAACAATATGAGCGGTAGATGTTGTCAGTGGCGGACATTAACTTAATAAAAACGCGTGAATTTCACATTAAAAAGGACATTCAAATAATTAACGAAGTGAAACAAAAAAGTAGTGGGCCTTTTATTTTGTATCTCAACGAACATTATAACTACCATGGAAGGTTTCAGTCTCTGATTGGTCAAAACCCGGTCACGTTGGGGTGTGTTAATGTGCGGTATAAAGACCGGCTTTTGAAAAGGGATTAAGTGGCCCCTAAATCAGCATACATGTACATTGTGTGAAACTTGGCATTGCACTGTATCCCATGTTTTTTTATATTCATGGCAGTTTCATTGCAACTTCGCGCACTTGCGCGTACGCGCTGAAAATGTATCAATTTTGAGGTAACAGTTGCGCGCTTATAAACTCATTTATCCATATATGGTCTTGTTTAAGGCAACATGCTACATGGACGCTGAGCTCATGCGCGCGTTTTAACGCACAAAGAACAGCTATCGTCCAATCATTTGCCTCCTTTGACCCCAGTGAAGACACTGAACAGACCATTATTTTAAAGAGTCACTGGTCTCAAAGATCAGTTATGTGATTAACCCACGAAAGAGATGGGAACCATCTAAAGCTCAAATATGGCCCCTGAACATGTCTGGAAGTGTCGCCGAGAGTAAAGTCACAAAAGTTGACAATTTTAGCCGTTTAATTTGTTATAAAGGTATTTATAATGGGAATAACAGTGTTCGGACCAGGTCTTCACTGCGTGTCAAAGACCTTGGTTGGTTGCTGGCGCTGTTAACGGACCTCGCTTCCGGCTTGGTCCGTTAACAGCGCCAGCCACCAACCCGGTCATTACCACGCAGTGAAGACCGGGTCTTCGCACTGTTATTCCCTAATTAACTTACTATGAAATACCCATTCTAATGAAGGTACATATGAAGTGCCTCAGCTGATGGTCACTCCGTACCCCGACCACGATAATAAGAAATCAATTTGCTTAGTACGAAGTGTCCCAAACGTATGAAATGTCCAACTTTGACAGTAGCAGAGGCATGAAGTGTCTAGACATCCATACAAACAAATCAAAACAATTCTCTGGTGTTTTGTTTTGTGACTTGGTTTAAAAAATTGTATAACTGCTTTTTTCTTCTTGAAAATCTTTAAATTTAACAATTATCCTTTCTCTTACCTTGTTGTGTAAGGGTAATCGTGAATGTACAGGAAGCACTATTGAAGGCTGCATCTGTTGCTGTGTAGGTGATAGTGGTTGTCCCTTGTTGAAACTGTTGGCCAGGGGTAAACGATGGATTTGCAGTCACAGTAGGAGCTGTCCCTGAATTGTCCGAAGCAGTTGGTATTGTCCAAAAAACAGGAGCAACCGATTGTCCAAAAGGTATTGAATGAATTATGGCTTCTGGACAATTGATAACAGGAGGTACGGTATCCACTGAAGAAAACAAAAATGAAGGTTCAGTTATAAAAAACATCAAACAATTACTCAAGCTACTGAAAATATTGCATCAACTAAAGAAGTGCAAGATCGATTTTATAATACGTTCAACTCAGGTGATTTTATCTTTCCATGTAACGGTAAGTACAATGACCTTGTGTTAATTAAATTGGTGCTAAATATAAGCGCCAGGTTACCTGTGCAGTCTCCATAACATATTAACAAATTGTGAAATCATAATTGCAGCATATTTGCTTGGGCAGTAAATAAAATCCACTGTGTATGTTTTCTTACCAGATACCACATTGACATTAAAACTACAAGTAGCCTCATTGCCAGCAGCATCAGTGAATGTGTAGATAACGGTAGAAGTGCCAACAGGGAAACTGGATCCAGGTTGGTGTGTAGCCTGCATGTTTGGTGTCTGACCAGAGTTATCTGAGGCAATAGGCTGATTCCATGTCACAATCACACTTGGTACTCCAAACTGTATTTGTTGGTTTATGTTTTGTGGACAAAATTGAATCTCTGGTCGCACTGTGTCAACTGCAAACAATAAAACCAAACACAGATTTAAATAGAGCTTGAGAATCTGTCACCTGACAAACACTAGGTGTTAAAGAATGCACAAGCACATGGTTTTACATGAAAACAATTAATGTGTTTATAATATTATCGTTTATAACAGCAACACTGCATGATTGAGAATTTTTACCAATACAGGCCAATAACCACTAGTAATGGTCACATCATACATGGAGTACCTAGATGTTCTAGCATAATAAATGTTTGGAATGTTATCAAACAAATATTGACTGCTTTTACTTAAGATGTGATTAAATCCACTTTAGAAAAAAGAATCACTAAGAATCACCTCAAGAGATAAAGCTTCAACTAAAGCACTCAAAGTAGTAATGAACTAATTTTTTGCATTGTATACAAATGGTGTCAGGACTCTCAATACCTTTGCCACATTGTACACTGGACACCTCCTACCTTGAACACTTCCTACCTTCTTATAAGACAATTCCTACCTTCTTACAAGACACTTTGTACCTCGTTCTAATTTGGGATTACTGCATTGTTTATGATTAGTTTGGTCTTTGTGATCAGATGATTATGAAATATAATAAAGTCAAATTAATTAATTTTATTTTGTTGGGACCAAGGAGCCATTTTGAAGATTGCGTGATTGTTTGATTTTAAAATTAATTAATTTTATTTTGTTGGGACCAAGGAGCCATTTTGACGATTGCGTGATTGTTTGATTTTAAAATATATATATAAACAATATGAGCGGTAGATGTTGTCAGTGGCGGACATTAACTTAATAAAAATGCGTGAATTTCACATTAAAAAGGACATTCAAATAATTAACGAAGTGAAACAAAAAAGTAGTGGGCCTTTTATTTTGTATCTCAACGAACATTATAACTACCTTGGAAGGTTTCAAGTCTCTGATTGGTCAAAACCCGGTCACGTTGGGGTGTGTTAATGTGCGGTATAAAGACCGGCTTTTGAAAAGGGATTAAGTGGCCCCTAAATCAGCATACATGTACATTGTGTGAAACTTGGCATTGCACTGTATCCCATGTTTTTTTATATTCGTGGCAGTTTCATTGCAACTTCGCGCACTTGCGCGTACGCGCTGAAAATGTATCAATTTTGAGGTAACAGGTGCGCGCTTATAAACTCATTTATCCATATATGGTATTGTTTACAGCGACATGCTACATGGACGCTGAGCTCATGCGCGCGTTTTAACGCACAAAGAACAGCTATCGTCCAATCATTTGCCTCCTTTGACCCTAGTGAAGACACTGAACAAACCATTATTTTAAAGAGTCACTGGTCTCAAAGATCAGTTATGTGATTAACCCACGAAAGAGATGGGAACCATCTAAAGCTCAAATATGGTCCCTGAACATGTCTGGAAGTGTCGCCGAGAGTAAAGTCACAAAAGTTGACAATTTTAGCCGTTTAATTCGTTAAAAAGGTATTTATAATGGGGAATAACAGTGTTCGGACCAGGTCTTCACTGCGTGTCAAAGACCTTGGTTGGTGGCTGGCGCTCGTGGTCAGGGTACGGAGTGACCATCAGCTGAGGCCCTTCATCTGTACCTTCATTAAAATGGGTATTTCATAGTAAGTTAATTAGGGAATAACAGTGCGAGGACCCGGTCTTCACTGCGTGGTAATGACCGGGTTGGTGGCTGGCGCTGTTAACGGCATCCTTATGAGCAAAATCAATGTGAATCCTGTGCCACGATGACCTAGACCACACCCATGGCATGAGCGGTGCGACTGTATAGGTAGTCACTAGTCTGTTGACAGCTAGCGCATAGCTGTAAGGCTTGTTCAATGTCTCGATCAATGTTGGGCCACCACACATAGCTCCGCAAAATCTCTTTCATTCTCACCATTCCCAGAAGTGCGAAGTGTAATTCCTCAAGAATGTCGTGTTGGTACTTGCATGTATGGGGTATTATGACTCTCAATCCCAACAACAAACAATCCTGTTCCACAGACAACTCCAGCTTGCGATTAGAGAATGGTTTGAAGCGTTCATCAGTGACGTCTTGTGGCCATCCGTTCTTAGTGAACTCCAAAACGCGTGAGAGAACCGGGTCTGTTTTCATAGTGCGCATTTTCTCCTTACTGGTGATGGGTAAACTATCCTGGCGTTTGTCGCTAATATTATACGTGGTTTTTTCCTCATCTTTTTCCATTGTTGGTAGTGGAAGACGTAAAAGTGCGTCTGCGAACACATTCTGCGATGATGGCATGAAACGCAGATCATAATCAAATGCAGACAGCACAACAGCTGCTCGATGTAATATCTGTGCCGCCAACATTGGAATGGCTGTCTTAAGTCCAAAAATACATTTCAATGGCTTATGGTTTGTTCCGTAAACTTCCATCTGTAAAGGTATGTGTGGAAGCGCTTGAGACCGAACATGATGGTCATGGCCTCCTTATCCAGTTGCTAGTAACCTTTCCCTTGCTTATTGAGTGACCATGAAGCTTATGCCACTAGATGACTGGATCCATCACTGTATACATGCAGTATGACGGCTCCAAGCTCATGAAGATGTGTTTGCTGCAAGCTCGAGTGGTAGCGTTGGATCGTAGTCGGAGCTGATTGCATCCTTGACTGCTTTCATCGCGATATCACATGCCAATTGCCAAGCTACATCATGGAGTAGGCTGTTGAGTGGATGGACCATGGTGGATAAGTTGAGTAAGAACTTTGCTTGGAAGTTAACCCTTCCCAGCCATAATGGAAGCTCAGTAACATTCTGCTGAATCAGAGCTGAATAGCGTCATTTTTCACATCAAGTGTTTCACACCATATTACCCGTCCTCTGGAGAGCATATTTGGCCAGTCCAGCTTGAGAACCAATAACCACTCTCTTCCCAACAAGGGTGGTTCGTATCTGTCTGCATGAACAATGAACAGAGGCAACCGAACATCAACCAAAATTCTTCCTGCAATTTTTTTAGTTGTCTAAAGGAGTGTGCACAAAATGTTTACAATAATCAACGTGATTCATTACAGACACTGCAGCACCTACAGTGTATGTCTAGTTCCATTTCCATTGGAACGTTTGCGATCGTGATAGCTACATGTACCTTCATAGTAGGTTCAGGAATGTAGACCTTACCATCAGGCGAAGTCGACACCGTGATGAAGACTGAATCCACAAATGCATCGTCATCTTGATCAACCTCTTGAGTGTGTTCAAGATCATCTCCATCCACATGATCATTTTCATCAACATAGCGAATGCATGCTTTTGCAGATCTTGTGTAGTGCGGTGTCATACCATTGAAATTAGAATGCGTAGCTGGAGCAACAGATCCTGATTTACCATCAGACCTGCATTCTTTGTAGCAGGTAGCATTCAGATACCTGCATTCATCCCGACTGTAATTGGTTAACATCGTCTCCCCATAGTACTGAGTTTTCGTGATTGCTGCACTTTGAGAGAAGCAACCATTTCTATTTACAGCCTAGCCCTCAACTGTAGTCATGTCACGTACCTTCCTTGTAGCTGCCCCTGCTGCTATTTGTACTTCCAATGCTTGCTGAACTGTGTAGTTGCAAGCGAGAAGTTTCTTCTGTATGGTCTCTGAAAGCAAACCTCAAATCAATCTGTCCCGCAGACTTTCCTGGAGTTGATTCCCGTTAACTCACAATACACTGCCAGTTTCTTCAAGTGGGCAGCGAAAATCACAAATTGATTGGCCTCGCCTGTTTAGCATTGTGAAATCTGAAGCGCTCAGCAACCATCAGCCTCTTAGGTTTGTAATGTTCCTTGAGGAGTTTGCACAAATCTGCAAATGTCTTCTCATGTAGCTGCTCTGGAAAAGACAAATCCTTCAATGTCTTGTATGTAGTTCCACCAATACTACTTAACAAACAACCCAACGTTTGGCCTTATTTGCCTCAGCAATAAAAGTAATGTGAAAGTCTGTCAAAATAAATTCCAATATCATCGTCCGTCAGATTGAACTCTTCAAACACCATGCGTTGTTGAAAAGAAGCGATGATGTTTTCGTTATGACATGTTTTACATGTACATGTATACATGGAACGTAGATAGAGTTATGCGTGTCCATGTCGTTCACATCTGTTTATCGTAGGTTGTGAAAAGAAAATATTTTCTTCAAAGTTTGGACATCAAACTCACCAATGTTGACAAATATTCCCCCTTAAAATATCCCTGTCTGCAGAGGGTGTGTTCTAGATTGTCTTAGTCGCCACTGTTTTGTTCGTACGTCGTCAAATAAGCAATAACAGACAAGAAAACATGTGTAATGTTGCGTCAAATACTCAGGTTCTATTCAGCGATAAAAACAAGCAAAACAACAGAGCTCTCCTACAACGAGATCTCGCGTGAAACAATGACATCATATTCTATAAATAGAACAATTAGTCTGCATACACTACAATTTTGTTTAAGGTATTAAATTCCTGCTTTTTCTTCTTTTAATTTGACAGTTATCCTTTCTCTTACCTTGTTGTGTAAGAGTAATCGTGAATGTACAGGAAGCACTATTGAAGGCTGCATCTGTTGCTGTGTAGGTGATAGTGGTTGTCCCTTGTTGAAACTGTTGGCCAGGGGTAAACGATGGATTTGCAGTCACAGTAGGAGCTGTCCCAGAATTGTCAAAAGCAGTTGGAATTGTCCAAAAAACAGGAGCAAATGATTGTCCAAAAGGTATTGACTGTCTTATGGCTTCTGGACAGTTGATAGCAGGAGGTGTGGTATCCACTGAAGAAAACAAAAAGAAGGTTAGTTATAAAAACATCAAGCTATTGCTCAAGCTACTGGTGGATTTGGGTATCAGGCAAGTCTGGTGTTAATATTTTTATGGTTTGATACGCTCCATTTAGTTCCTACAATACAATCTAGTTTGAGCAGTTTTCTGACCTCACCAACAACACATTGCTAGACATTGTAACATTGCACCATCGAATAATTGCAGTGAATGACAAACTACACGACAAAAGATAAACTGTCACATGTCAACCGCCTGTGCTGCTGATACACGTAGTCACGGAAACCAACGATTGCATTGACATTGTTGAAGAATACATGGCTTCAGAACCAAGTCACATTCGTGGGTGACCTCAGCGCTGATCTTCCACCTGACGGCTTGACTGTCAAGAATAGCTACCAACATCAAGCTCGTATCAAACGAATGACACCTCATGTCGAAGCCGTTTCAAACTTTGATGTAAGCAGTGATTTGGCAAAGCTCATTTAACAGTTTTATGTTTCAACCTCACACCCATCTTCCAACCTTCTATGGGCCTAGGAAACGTAAATGTCGTCTAGACTACATATTCGTTAACAAGAAATGGGTGCTCAACATCAGGCCACATTGCGTTCCTTCTGACCCTGCACACTCAGTCTTCTACTATGGAGGCCGATGAAACATGCCCGGAAAGAACGTCCAGCTGTTTGGTCTGCTTTTAAGAAGCCTGCCATTAGACACTGTTGACAACGAAATCTTCCAGAAGCATGACCGAATGCTAGGATACGCAGACTACATTGGATCGGTTAGATACGCTGCCTCCAGAGTTCTACCTAAGCGTCTACCTATGCCAAAGGTCTGCTTATGGGACACGGATCCAGAAGTAGAACAAGCCAGACATCAACTCACTGCTGCATACCAAAAAAATTCAAACTCAAATCACGGACAGTTGAAGTCAAAATTCGAAAACACCTACAAGTGACAACAAGGGTGCGATCAAATATCCATCGAGATCTCACAACATCGTGAGGCAGGTCGAAGTCAAGCAGTCTGGCAAGCTATCAACAAGATCACCGGCAGGAAAGAGCGGCCCAATGCCATCGTTGCTGCTGAATCTGTAGATATTGGTGCAATCAAAATTGCAGAACTCCACAAGGCTGCACAACTGACAAGGCTGCAGGTCTTGATAATCTTCCATCTGACATCGTTGGCGTTCTACCGCTGCTGGAGTGTGTTCTGCCCATTGTGAACAGCGTTCTGGCTGGCAAGTTCAATTCAGGTAATGTTATCCTTCCATGTCAAGGCAAATACAAGGATCTTGTGTTAACTAAATTGGTGCTTAATATAAGCGGCCGTGTTACCTTCGCAGTCTTATTAACACATTAATCAATAATTGTGAAATCATATTTGTAGCATACGTGATTCATTAATAAATGAAATCCATTAAAGAAATGTGAAATCATATATTTGCAGCATATTTGATTTGGCTGTAAATAAAATCCACTGTGTATGTTTTCTTACCAGATACTACATTGACATTAAAACTACAAGTAGCCTCGTTTCCAGCAGCATCAGTGAATGTGTAGATAACGGTAGAAGTGCCAACAGGGAAACTGGATCCAGGTTGGTGTGTAGCCTGCACGTTTGGTGTCTGACCAGAGTTATCTGAGGCAGTAGGCTGATTCCATGTCACAATCACACTTGGTACTCCAAACTGTATTTGTTGGTTTATGTTTTGTGGACAAAATTGAATCTCTGGTCGCACTGTGTCAACTGCAAACAATAAAACCAAACACAAATTTAAATAGAGCTTGAGTATTTGTTACCTGACAAACACAAGGTGTTAATAAATACAAGCGCACAGTTTCACGGGAAAACATGTAAATGTTATATTGCTATTAAAATATATCAAAGATACGGTTTATTACAGCAACATTGTATGAATTAACATTTTTCCCAATAAAAGCTAATAAAACACAAGTAATGGTGACGTCTTAGTCCATAGTGCCATCAGCATGTTATTATACAGTAATGTTTCAATGTTTTAGCATGCTCTTATTGTTAGTTCCTTCAGATGTTTCTAGATGTCCTGGCACAATATTGGGATGTTATCAAACAAATATTGACTGGTTTTATTTGAGATGTGATTAAACACACTTTGGGGAAATAGAGTCACCAAGAATCACCTCAAGAGACAAAGCTTTAACTAAAGCACTCAAAGTAGTAATGAACTAACATTTTGCAATGTAAACCCACAAATCAAAATAATTCTCAGTGTTATTATTTGTGATTTGGTAAAGGGTATTTATTGTATTGTAGAGCCCCTCCCAGAATATACAGCTTTTATAATGTGTCACCCCTCTGTTTAAAATGGTATTGGCCAAAGACACCAGAGTGCCACATGTTGAGTGTGTCTGTTCACTTTCATATATTTTGGCAAAGTGATAAGACCATACTCAATCCAGTTCCATTCTTTTGTCTTTGCCCAATACAGGTATGTACTAACTTTTCTTTCTTTTACATATAGGTACAAGTTCTGTATTTCCATTGTTCACATTTCATATTACTTGAAGTATAGATGACTTGAATTGATCTATTTGGTAAGAGTACTTAGTCTTTGAAGTTATCATTTATTCTTCGAACATGACAAGATCTACTCTTTTTCCTTTTTGACATTGATATTTTCTGTTACTGTTTGTTGTTAAACTATATTGTGAAAGGATATTCTGATGTTTAGTTTAGATGATTTGTTTTTTTATTAGTTATAGTTGTTTCTAAAATCCATGGCAAGTTTTACAAAGTTTCCTAGAAGTGAGAAACAAGTATGCAAGTTGGTTAAGATTTATAAAGTTGTTTAGCTTTGATTTCTCTGTACACTACTAAAGCCATATGCTTGTATGTAGGTAGATTGCCACTGTAGTTGGGTATACAGAAATTAGGTAAGCTAGAACAAAGGGCTTTCTTGTGTGTATGTAGGCATGTGCCTAGCATGCAGAAATCACATGCAAGAGTTGGGAGATACCACTGTGGGTGGAGGTAGAAACTTGGGTTAAGTCCTACAGTGGAGAGTGTGTTGTTTATTGCAACAGGAGTCTTATCTATAATTAGCTGGGCACTGGAGTGTGTTCTTACAGTGGTTGTGGCCATAAGATTATAAAGTTAAGGTTCTCCTTTAGTGTAAATAGAGCATTGTAGTTGGCCATGAGTTTTAAAGTTATGTTGCTCCAATAGTTTATCAGTATTGGCTATACTATTTTGGTGCTTTGTTATCGGTTAACTTATATTGTTATTATTTTGTGTTTATTGTGTTAAATAAACCACTTTCATATATTTTGGCAAAGTGATAAGACCATACTCAATCCAGTTCCATTCTTTTGTCTTTGCCCAATACAGAACTTAACGTTACTGCTGAGAGGAGCGTAACAGTATTACTGCTTTTTTTCTTCTTGAGAATCTTTTAATTTAACAATTATCCTTTCTCTTACCTTGTTGTGTAAGGGTAACCGTGAATGTACAGGAAGCACTATTGAAGGCTGCATCTGTTGCTGTGTAGGTGATAGTGGTTGTCCCTGGTGGCAACTGTTGGCCAGGGGTATACGATGGATTTGCAGTCACAGTAGGAGCTAACCCGGAATTGTCCGAAGCAGTTGGGATCATCCAAAAAACAGGAGCAAATGATTGTCCAAAAGGTATTGACTGACTTATGGCTTCTGGACAGTTAATAACAGGAGGTATGGTATCCACTGAAGAAAATGATAAAG
This sequence comes from Asterias rubens, assembly GCF_902459465.1. NCBI lineage: Eukaryota > Metazoa > Echinodermata > Asteroidea > Forcipulatida > Asteriidae > Asterias > Asterias rubens. The sequence continues at coordinate 10,150,658 of NC_047065.1, read as the reverse complement.
AAGGTTCAGTTATAAAAACATCAAACAATTACTCAAGCTACTAAAAATATGGCTTCAACTTAAGAAGTGAAAGTATGATTTTATTATACATATATTTCAAGTGATATTACTCTTCCATAGCACGGCAAATACAAGGACAATGTGTTAAATAAATTGGTGCTTAAAGGAAGTGGACACTATTGGTAACTCAAAATAATTATTAGCATAAAACCTTACTTGGTAACAAGTGTGTGGGAGAGGTTGATAGTATAAAACATTGTGAGAAACGGCTCCCTCTGAAGTGGCTTGGTTTTTGACAAAGAAATAATTTTCCACGAGTTTGATTTTAAGACCTCAGAATTAGATTTTGAGGGTTTCAAAATTAAGCATCAGTAAGCACACACATTCGCATGACAAGTTTTTTTTTCTTTCATAGTTATCTCGCAACTTTGACTTTCACAGGTTTGGTATTTTCTGCATATATGGTGAGATACACCAAGTGAAAAGACTGGTCTTTGACAATAACCAATAGTGTCCAGTGTCTATAAAATAAAAGCGGCCGGGTTACCTTTGCAGTCTCCCTAACATATAAACAGATTGTGAAATCCACTGTGTATGTTTTCTTACCAGATACTATATTGACATTAAAACTACAAGTAGCCTCGTTTCCAGCAGCATCAGTAAATGTGTAGATAACGGTAGAAGTGCCAACAGGGAAACTGGATCCAGATTGGTGTGTAGTCTGCACGTTTGGTGTCTGACCAGAGTTATCTGAGGCAGTAGGCTGATTCCATGTCACAATCACACTTTTAACAATTATCCTTTCTCTTACCTTGTTGTGTAAGGGTAATCGTGAATGTACAGGAAGCACTATTGAAGGCTGCATCTGTTGCTGTGTAGGTGATAGTGGTTGTCCCTTGTTGAAACTGTTGGCCAGGGGTAAACGATGGATTTGCAGTCACAGTAGGAGCCACCCCAGAATTGTCCGAAGCAGTTGGTATTGTCCAAAAAACAGGAGCAAATGATTGTCCAAAAGGTATTGACTGACTTGTGGCTTCTGGACAGTTAATAACAGGAGGTATGGTATCCACTGAAGAAAAAAAGAAAAAAAAAAGGTTTACAAAAAAAACCTCAAAATAATTACTGAAGATACTGAAAATTTGGCATCATCTTAATGAGTGAAAGAAAAAAACAGATTAAATAAAAGCAAAAAAATAAAACTAACAAAGTACAAAGTAAACAAAACTACCCATCAAAATATGTTTATTTTGTTGTCATGAAACACATGTATATTAGCTGAATTAGGGGGGAAGGGCGTGAAGATGTGCCATGGTGGCAGGACCTTTTTTCGATGAATTGAATTTAATAAACGTCCAGTTTAGAATAGACCCTTCCCATGAAGTATGTAAATGCACAGGCACTAACATTGTGGTTGGCAAAGAGAGGGAATATCGTGCCGTTTTGAACACGAGGGTATGTATCCATTTGGAATGTAATTAGCATATTTCATGTGAAGGGTCCATTGTCACCTTGACCCTTCATGGGAAGGATCCATTATCACATTGACCCTTCATGGGAAGGGTCCATTGTCGCAATGACCCTTCATAGGAAGGGTCCATTGTCACGTTGACCCTTCATGGGAAGGGTCCATTGTCACATTGACCCTTCATGGGAAGGGTCCATTGTCACATTGACCCTTCATAGGAAGGGTCCATTGTCACGTTGACCCTTCATGGGAAGGGTCCATTGTCACATTGACCCTTCATGGGAAGGGTCCATTGTCACATTGACCCTTCATAGGAAGGGTCCATTGTCACATTGACCCTTCATGGGAAGGGTCCATTGTCACATTGACCCTTCATGGGAAGGATCCATTGTCACATTGACCCTTCTTCTTGATCATCTAGTGTTTGTTCGTTAGTAGTGATAAGCTTGATACTGGTACAGATGATCTGCGCACACAGTTTGAAACGCTGAAATCCTTTTTCCAATCACTCGTTTCTGACCCGGCAACAAATCCACAATTCTACCCCTAGGTTTAATGATTTGTTTAGAAAAAGAGGAATTTGAGTAGTCCTCACCTCCCCCCAAAATGAATTCATGATAATTATAATAACGCTGTAGGTAAAATTCCTGTCCAAATTAAAAATGCGTTATAAAATGGTCAGGGCCTACTGCTGGTAGGCAAAAACCCTTGTTAAAATGTGCAGTAAGTTGGTTGATAATATAATATTGGTCAGAGCCTAATATTGATTTTTAACCTCCCGTAGCCAGACTAACAAATAGACCAAAATTTACAAACAACCCGATGAGAAGTTGAGTTATAATGAAATTTGACAATTGTTACCGTTATTTCCAACATGAAATGCGAGACAGCACGCATTATGTAATTTCCCCCCCACCCCCTGGGGCTATAAACACCACCTGCGTGCTGTGCATAGTGCTTATGGATAGACCGTACATTGACTCTGCTTGAAGTAGTGTATTCCATTAGAAATTTTTTCCCTGCATGTTTCTCATGATTTTAGCGATGTTTCTCACCCAACACCCAAAGTCTAACCGAAAGGTTATGCCTTTAGCATTCAGAATTATTTGGGGTTGGAATAATTCAACTTTTGTAAAACCCAAATATTGATGAAAATCTGAAACTTTTTGTGCATGATTATAAAACTTGTTGGCCAATAACATGCAATGTAGCTTAGTTCTCTTACATGTGCCTTGGACGCTCCCGCGCTTCATATTGTGTGTACTACACGCACAGTATAACCAGGCTAGCGTTTACGTGCCAGGACACAGCACTGGGTCGGTTGATGGCCTCCAAAGGCCGGTTCATACTCGCTGCGACTGTGTGCACGCACCGGACATTTCGAATTTGGATTTAACGTTCATACTTCATCAAAACAACAAATAGATGCATTAATTTTGCATTCGCATGCGAAAACGAACGCGTCAACTTGTGTTAATACATTCGTTCGGTTCAAGGGTTTTTCATTAAATAAAATGCCTTCCGTCCAAATCATTATCGCAAATTTCCCCAATTTGCTTTAAAGCCATTGGACCCTTTCGGTACAAAATAAAAAAAATAAAAGTTCACAGATTTACAAATAACTTACAGGGTTTACAGAAGGTAGTGGTGAAAGACTTCTCTTGAAATATTGTCCATGAAATGCTTTACTTTTTGAGAAAACAGTAAACCAATATCAATTCTCGATAGCGAGAATTACGGATTTATTTTAAACACATGTCATGACACGGCGAAACGCGCGGTTACAAGGGTGGGTTTTCCCATTATTTTCTCCCGACTCCGATGACTGATTGAGCCTAAATTTTCACAGGTTTGTTATTTGATATAGAAATTGTGATACACGAGGTGTGTGCCTTGGACAATACTGTTTACCGAAAGGGTCCAGTGGCTTTAATGAAATCACTGTCCTTTATACATCTCGGTATTCTTTCAAGCTTGTGTAACACATATTTGGAAAAAGAAGCACAGTTTTTATCTTTTCGAGTCAATCACTGAAATTACGTCTACGCATCCGACAAAATGTTGAAATATTTCAATACGTCCGACTACGCGTCCGATTAGTGTGTACGACCTAATTTTTAATTTTGAAAAATTCTTACGCATTTGCGAAAAACGATTACGCACTGCGTTTCCTTTTACGCACTGCGGACTTTAAAAAACGGGTCCGCGCGCTGCGTACGCAGTGAATGCGCAGCGAGTATGAACCGGCCTTAACGCTGCAAGGATAAACAGACGCTTCGGTCTGTAAGCCATACTTATCTCGCGGCGGGAATTTTTTATGAGAGATCAACTGATGAAAGGAGGTTTCCTTGTGACCCAAGTTTATATGCATTGCAGTCATCTAACATACATGTAATTATTGATGGTGTATACAAATAGACGCTGTTGCCATGTGCATAGGGTATAACAATCACAGCTTCAAAAGGGACAAATGTTTGTCTCTTTGGAGTTACATACCATGAACAATGTGCATTGCCAATGTGGAGGGGGAACATACCATGAACAATGTGCATTGCCAATGTGGAGGGAGAACATACCATGAACAATGTGTATTGCCGATGTGGAGGGGGAACATACCATGAACAATGTGCATTGCCAATGTGGAGGGGGAACATACCATGAACAATGTGCATTGCCAATGTGGAGGGAGAAACATACCATGAACAATGTGCATTGCGAATGTGGAGGGAGAACATACCATGAACAATGTGCATTGCCAATGTGGAGGGGGAACATACCATGAACAATGTGCATTGCCAATGTGGAGGGAGAAACATACCATGAACAATGTGCATTGCGAATGTGGAGGGAGAACATAACATGAACAATGTGCATTGCCAATGTGGAGGGGGAACAAACCATGAACAATGTGCATTGCCAATGTGGAGGGAGAACATACCATGAACAATGTGCATTGCGAATGTGGAGGGAGAACATACCATGAACAATGTGCATTGCGAATGTGGAGGGAGAACATACCATGAACAATGTGCATTGCCAATGTGGAGGGAGAACATACCATGAACAATGTGCATTGCCAATGTAGAGGGAGAACATACCATGAACAATGTGCATTGCCAATGTGGAGGGAGAACATACCATGAACAGTGTGCATTGCCAATGTGGAGGGGGAACATACCATGAACAATGTGCATTGCCAATGTGGAGGGGGAACATACCATGAACAATGTGCATTGCCAATGTGGAGGGAGAACATACCATGAACAATGTGCATTGCGAATGTGGAGGGAGAACATACCATGAACAATGTGCATTGCCAATGTGGAGGGAGAACATACCATGAACAATGTGCATTGCCAATGTAGAGGGAGAACATACCATGAACAATGTGCATTGCCAATGTGGAGGGAGAACATACCATGAACAGTGTGCATTGCCAATGTGGAGGGGGAACATACCATGAACAATGTGCATTGCGAATGTGGAGGGAGAACATACCATGAACAATGTGCATTGCCAATGTGGAGGGGGAACATACCATGAACAATGTGCATTGCCAATGTGGAGGGAGAACATACCATGAACAATGTGCATTGCGAATGTGGAGGGAGAACATACCATGAACAATGTGCATTGCCAATGTGGAGGGAGAACATACCATGAACAATGTGCATTGCCAATGTAGAGGGAGAACATACCATGAACAATGTGCATTGCCAATGTGGAGGGAGAACATACCATGAACAATGTGCATTGCGAATGTGGAGGGAGAACATACCATGAACAATGTGTATTGCCGATGTGGAGGGGGAACATACCATGAACAATGTGCATTGCCAATGTAGAGGGAGAACATACCATGAACAATGTGCATTGCCAATGTGGAGGGAGAACATACCATGAACAATGTGCATTGCCAATGTAGAGGGAGAACATACCATGAACAATGTGCATTGCCAATGTGGAGGGAGAACATACCATGAACAGTGTGCATTGCCAATGTGGAGGGAGAACATACCATGAACAATGTGCATTGCGAATGTAGAGGGAGAACATACCATGAACAATGTGCATTGCCAATGTGGAGGGGGAACATACCATGAACAATGTGCATTGCCAATGTGGAGGGAGAACATACCATGAACAATGTGCATTGCCAATGTGGAGGGAGAACATACCATGAACAATGTGCATTGCGAATGTAGAGGGAGAACATACCATGAACAATGTGCATTGCCAATGTGGAGGGAGAACATACCATGAACAATGTGCATTGCAAATGGTTCCCTGTTCATGTGTGTGTTGGAAGTAGTCAATGGTTGGAACACCACGCGCTTCACCATTGGATAGAATTTTTTTTCCATAATATCAGAACTGGTAAACAGACCACCACGCAGTTGAGAAGGGCAAGGCGGTCAAAGGAAGAAAAAGGTGCGACAGCGAGCGTGAGGAGGTGAATTTTTCCAGGTGTATGACGGCCAGTTGTTGGGGAATCTATGGCCTTGGTCGCCGTGCGTGGTCGATGGAATTTTAAGGCCTGAATGTAGCTGGTAATCAAAATGAAACAAGGTACCCAAAATAAGACGAATAGCCCTAGGCAGCACAGTGTATTTTTCTCAGAGTGTTAGGCAAAAATTTTCAGTTCTGGCAGGTTCGCCCAGCACGGCCTACTATGGCTACAAAACTTGTTTCATGTATTGTAGTAATAATTAATGATTTATTCTCCTTGAATAGCATTTGTTTGACCTATGACCTGTATCTTACCTTCTTGTGTAAGGGTAATAGAGAATGTACAGGAAGCACTATTGAAGGCTGCATCTGTTGCTGTGTAGGTGATAGTGGTTGTCCCTTGTGAAAACTGTTGGCCAGGGAAAAATGTTGGATTTGGCGTCACAGTAGGAGTTATCCCAGAATTGTCAAAAGCCGTTGGGAGTGACCAAAACACCCTAGCAAGCTCTTGTCCAAAAGGTATTGACTGAGTTATGGGGGCTGGACAGGTGATAACAGGATTTACGTTATCCACTGAAAAAAAACAACAAAAAAACCTTTAATTAGTTGAAATATCAAGCATTACTCATTACTCAAGCTCAACAGGAGATGTTGCATCTAGGCCTGAGCGACTATCATTCCAGTGGACTAAAAACAAACCAGGTAATAACTCTGCAGTCATAACAAAGCAGCCCTCCTTGTTGAAGGTGCTCATTTTTGTGACAACTTTCCCATTTGCTTTTTTTTTTTTGCACTTTTAAGATGTAGGACTATGTTGTTCTGTTCCATAATTATGAGCTATGCTTATGTCTGTTTGGTGAAAACTACAGTGTATTAGAAAGGCATGGATAATTCCCTTTGTTAAATCTTGCATGCATTGTAACTCTGTTGCATAACTCACTTTAGAAACACAAGTCCTTTTTTGTTTCGCTTTTAGCAGATTTACAAACACACATATCAACCATATACCTAGCTACTGGGGAAAGGCATCCACTAAGAAGTGAAAGAAAGTTTACATAATACAGGAGAAGCTCCTTTTTCATGACAAGGCAAATCAAAATTGTTAATGACATGAGCACATGACACTGCCGTCGCTTTCACCAAACTCTTTTTAACTTAGGATTAATCTTAGAACTTTAGGATGAGTTAAGTTTTGTATCCATAGGCGTTAGGACGAATTGAACCCATCCTAAGTTAGAACAAGTTCCTCGTCCAAACTCGGGATATGATTAATCCTAGCTTTTGGTGAAATCGGCTGCTGGACACCTATACTGTATTTCCTGAGAAAAGTTCTCAGAAGGATCAGTTTCAACTCCCATCTATCAGTGTGCATATGAACATGGAGCTTCAATATCATAAACACTCAAGAATGAACTTTAAAACAAACCTGAAGAAAAAAAAACATCTGTACACAAATGTACAGACCATTATGATTTAAAGACAATGGACACCTTTGGTGGTCATCAAAGACCAGTCTTCTCACTCGGTGCATCTCAACATATGCAAATAATAACAAACCTGTGAAAAACTGAACTCAATTGGTCGTCGAAGTTGTGAGATAACAATGGAAGAATAAACACCCTTGTCAGAAGTTTTCAGATGCTTGATTTTGAGACCTCAAAATCTAATTCTGAGGTCTCAAAACCAAATTAAACATTTTTAGTAGAAAATTACTTCTTTCTCGAAACTACGCACTCCAGAGGGAGCAATTTCTCACAATGTTTTATACTATCAACAGCCCTCCATCGATCCCAAACAAGTAAAATTGTTGTGGTTACCACTGCTAAGGATTTGAACTGCCTTTGGCCATCGGGCATGCTCAAGCGTTCCAGTGGTAAGACATCCAGGTCACATTTCCTGAGTGACTCTGCTTAATTATACTACCAAAAGCAAAGAATTGGCACTTGCAAATGCATGGAATTCTTCAGGTTAGTGGAGTATTTTTGCATGCGTGTGCACTCCCCATGTTGATCATCAGAGCAGAGGTAAGCACAGCCATGAAATTGGGCCAAGCTCTAGCAATGCAAAGGCTGTGGTTCTAATCCCAACAAGTGATTTGCCTGTGGATTTTTTGTGCAGAACTCTGGAAAGTAATAAGTGATAATTCACATCAAAAAATAAACTTTATTTGTTACCCCAGATGCAAAATTCACATCTATTTAATCTATTAAATCATCAATCGTAGCAAACATTGGCAACTACCGCATATCCGTGACAACCAATGGACTCTTCCAACAACAAAGCAGCTTCTTGGTACTTAGATGTCCAGGCCAAATATTGGGGTTTTATCAAAGAATATTGACTACTTTTACCTGTGCTTTGATGTAGTTCGCTTTAGGGAAATAACATCTGGCGAGGATCACCTTGGGAGATAAAGCTTCACATAACGCACTCAAAGCAGTCAGTATTTAATTGCTATGGACTGACATTTTGCAAAACACACACATCAACCAAACTCTCAGTTTTATTATTTGTGATTTGGTTTCAGGTATTGTATTACTTTTTTCTTCATTCAGTTTGACCTATGACTTGTATCTTACCTTCTTGTGTAAGGGTAATCGTGAATGTACATTGAGCACTATTGAAGGCTGCATCTGTTGCTGTGTAGGTGATAGTGGTTGTCCCTTGTTGAAACTGGTGGCCAGGGAAATATGATGGATTTGCCGTAACAGTAGGTGCTATCCCAGAATTGTCAAAAGCAGTTGGGATCGTCCAATCAACAGCAACAACTGACTGTCCAAAAGGAATTAACTGACTTATGGCAGCTGGACAGTTTATAACAGGAGCTATGTCATCAACTGAATAAAAAAGAAGAAGTTTAACTTGTCAAAATGATACTCAAGCTACTGGAGATGTGGCATCAACTAAAGAAGTAAATTAAGCACAGAAGATGTTACTCTTCCAATGTCATTGCAAATACAGACAGAACTTGTGTCAAATAAATTGGTGGTTGAAGAAAGCTGCTGGTTAAGCATACAGTCCCTTACAGATTCCAACAGATT